>NC_134519.1:9297266-10024141 GCF_027942865.1 Odontesthes bonariensis | reverse complement strand
CGTGCACCGTGGCATGGCGGTTTTTTCTCCAGGTGCACCATGCTCAATTGCTTTTTCACAGGAACCAGATTCTTTTCGCTGGAACACTTTTGTGTTGAAATAACTTTCCTCACCGACTTGTTTATTCTGATGTGACATTTCACCGCTCTAACAAAAGCAAAGCCGAATCAAACTTCAAACCACAGAATACTGTTTATATTTCAACGTGTCTGCCGTTAAAGGGAACGTTCAGAACCAACCGAAGCGAGATGTAAATCTACAGCAGGATTTGGGGAGACTTCCCAGCGCTTCTCAGGGGACATAAATCATGAGCGATGGACAGGTGTGTTAGGAGGGGTCTGACTCACTAAAGACACTCCTGAGACTGCAGAGGGAGCAGCAGCAGGACAGGTGGGAGTGGAGGAGAATTAGATTAGAGCCACCGAGTGATTTATTCTCCGCCTTTTACCCTGCCATCCATTTTAGTATTTTTTTTGTCAGTGAAGCAGAAAATTAAAGTGGACAGTATAGGAGCCATTTTTTTTTTTGCTGTTGCTTCTGTTTTTTTTTTTTTTGGCCTCCTGACCACCAAGTGCTGATTTTTTTGTTTTGTTTGCTGTGGAGAAATGAGAAGAAAGAAGGGGATAACGTGCAGCACGGGGCCACAGACGGGGACTTTCAGCCTTCATATAGATTTTTGACTGTACTGAGCACCATGTCTGAATTTTAGTTATGCATATTGTGGTGTGGTGGTTAGCACTGTAACCTGGAGGGTTCCAGGTTCAATTCCCAGCTTGTGTATGCGTGGGTTCTCTCCAAGTACCCCGGCTTCCCCCCACTGTCCAAAAACATGCATGTTAGGTTAATTGGTGTCTCTAAGTTGTTTGTCTCATTTGTCTCTGTGATGGACTGGCAACCTGTCCAGGGTGTACCCTCGCCCCATGACGGCTGGGATAGGCTCCAGCCCCCCCCGTGACCCTACAGTTGGATTAGTCGGGTATAGAAAATGGACGGATATTGTGGTATGTAGTTGGAGGACCCAGAAAATAGGCTGAAAATACAAAAAAAAACAAGGATTATCATGGATAATACAATGAAGGTCTGATAAAGAATGAAGAAAACCAAGGACATATTGGTAGGGATGATTAGATGAATGGATGCAGGTGAGTAATGAGGAGCAGGTGGTAACATATTGATCTAACCGAACACATCCAAGGACTTTGATAGAGAGAATCAACAACTAGAAACATAACAATTTCACAAGAACTCCAAGGGACATGGATAAAAACAGAGCAAAGGAAACAAAATGAAATATAAAGGGAAGGGGAACTTTAAAGAATAAGACAGAAAGTAAAAACCAATGAAAAACATCGATCATAGAATCCAAAAAACCAACCGAAAGAACACAACCACTGAATACAGATTGTGGCAGCACAGGGCTGTTTTTGTCCTGTTTTATAAGCAGGTGATGGGAGAGTAAATCAGGGATTTCACTGCATTTCCCCAAAAAGCTGTTCATCATACAAAAATAAATCAGTGACATGTTCAGACTCTGATTATGTAGTCAGCAGGAAGTCTGGAGCTACAGCTTATACAAATACTTGGAGTTGAACTTCGCCACATCTTTTCTCCGGGGGGGATTTTGATGCAAGGCTTTATTGGGGAAAATATCTGTTCCCTGTAATCCCGTGTTCACACCCTCTGATGCAAAGTGACATTTTTTTTATAATCCTGCTGTTTCTGTTTGTATTTAGCAGAAAGTTGTTCATTTGCACAGCTCTGATTTGTTTGTTTTTTCCCCCATTAGTGCTTTGTACGACCAGGTTTTCCATGGATTCTCATCCGTGTGGTATGTTACTCTGTTAACATATGTTATATGAATGTATTTAAGGGGGATTTAACCACGGTGAACTTTGCATTAAGTCCCTTCTGTCTCTACTTTCAGCCACTTCAAAGTCCCTCAGTTTCAATTCAGTCCTTGGTTTCAGAATATTAATTGTTTAATAAGTAATTATTTGTTCCACATAAAAACAGTGAAACAAATATCTTGATTATAAGGATTTATTCAATGGACAGCTTATAATGAGACGATTCTTTACAGTCTGTGGACTGCAGTCATTGTGGATTATTTTAGTTGTGAAATTCCATTTGTTTTCATGTTTGGAGATGGAGGTGATGCCCCTCGGTTTTCCTCCCCCTCCACGCAGGATGGATGCAGAATGATGTTGAGGGGGAACAGAGGATTAGATTAGAAGCTGAGTGGATATGTGCAGTGTGGATTCTCTGTGTCTCTCACTCATCCCGTGTCCTCTGGGCTTGATTTGTGGTCTCTGTTAACAGTGAGATGCTATATGACACCAGAATTAAGAAGGGAGATTGGATGGAAAACACAAAACGTTCAACTTTATTCGGATCTCTTCAGCCGTCGTTGTAGATTTAGATTTGTTTGACGTTGCGGACAATTAAGATTTGTCTTTCTTGAGTCATGCTAGCTAACTCAGGGTGGAGTGTAAGAGAGGGCTGGAAGAAAGGGAGTGTTATTGAATTACAGGTGATGGCTGCTAATTGGGCCCTCCAGAGATTCTGTGTGCATGTGCTCGGCGTGAGTGTGTGTTTGGCTCTGGGGATGCAGACTTGATGAAGCTGTTAGGGTAAAGTGCAGGGCCCCAGTGCGCTCCCTGAGTGCTGTGCTTTAGAGGCTGTCCTGTCCCCACGGAGGAGCACTAATGGAGGCCACCCAGGCCTGATGAATTACACCAGGACTGGATGGATGGAGGGACGACGGGGCCGTGGCTGATGCTGCTGTAATTGAGGCGGCTTGCTGAGTGTGAAGAGTGCTTGGCGCTGGATGTGCTGCAGGCATGAAGCAACACGTTTGTACCCAAGCTTTGACGATAACTGCGTTAGCACTCCTGTGTGGTTCATTGCTGGGTGTCAGCAGTCACACTCTACAGGCTTTTATCTGAGTACATGTTTTCCTGCTGTCACAGAGATTATAGCAGCCGAAAAAAAAAGAAAAAGCCCGATGCCGGACGTAAAAGAGTCGGGAAGATTGTGTTCTGAGTTTAGCTGCTGCAGAAGAAGAGCGGGCCGCTGACACTGCAGCCAGAGGTGCTGAAACAATTCATCGATGAACTAAAAGGCCAATGGTTTTCTGGTTTCGTCTTTGGTTTGATTCAAAAACTGCATCATGGGATATTTTTCTCACCCAGAAGACTTCATGTTTTATGCTGCTTGTATCGTTTTCTTTCCATTTCTTACATTTGCTTCCCACAACAGCATTTGATTGGCTGAACACGCCTGATCCGGTCAAAGTATTGGTGGAGCTGGGGGGAAAAAAACGGCAAATATGCAGCAACTGAGCCCTGGGAACCAGGAATGAGCATTAAAGGAAATTAGTTGCAATCTTTGCAAATGGCAGAATGAATACAGAATAACACCAAGTCAAACTTCAACAATGCTGTCGTTTTTGATCTTGGGCAAAAAGAAAAGACTGTCTTATTATCTCATCCAGTTTGCTATTCCTTTGTTCTGCAGAGCATTCAGGAAATGGGGCACGCAGTCTCCTCGGCTGCCACTCAGAACGCCACCCTGCTCGCGCACCTTTGTTGATCAAAGCAGTTTTAGCATCAGCTCTGCTGAGGCGTCAGTTGTTCAGTCAACACGATATGTGGGGCAGCGGCAGTGTTTTCTCATCTGTCTGTCATAACTGAGGGAGACCTGTTGGTGAAGGCCAGAGCATCATGCGAAGAGCATGTGGGAACACTCTGAAGTTATCAGCAACGGCTTGTGGTGTGATTGCTGTGGAAGGTCGAGAATGACACTTTCAGATGTTCTCTGGTATTGTGAGGATGTTGTACACATATTGTGGAGGGGCTGGAGCCTTTCCCAGCTGCCATTGGACGAAAGGCAGGGTTTGACTTTGTTCGTAAAGTCTTGGTATCAGTCATGTTCCACCAGATTAGCTGTTGACTTTGGGAAGGAGCGCAGTGGATGGGCAAAAAGTTTAATTTCCTGCTCTCATCAGGGATGAAACCTAAGCAGGCGTCTGCCTGAGCTGCAGATTTTCTTTTTGGGGTTATTTTGCCTCAAAAAGACAAAAAAAAAAGTCAAAAGAGACCCAAAGTTGAACTCAAGGGCCACTTTGACCGGAACACTTTAGCCGGATGTATTCTTGATGTGGGATTTACTGGTTAATCCTCAGAAAAATGAATTAATAAACAGCTAATTTTCTTATTAGTTAAAGTGATTATTTAAACCCCCCAAAAATGCATCAGTCCCAGCTTCATCAAGTTACTGTTTTCTTTGGCTTTTACTGTTCACTGTTGAACTGGTTTAAATGGTGAGTTGACAAAGTGATCTGCAGATTAATCAATAATGAAACCTGCTATTCTCCTTCCAACAGAAACTATGTCAAGACTTGTCAACTGCGGTTTATTTATGTACCTACAGCCCGCTCTCATCATATGTGTCCGAAAACACAGCCTTTTATACATCCAACAACAGCTGAGAACAAGCAACCTGAAGGATTTGCTGTAAGTGTGTGTGTGTGTGTGTGTGTGTGTGTGTGTGTGTGTGTGTGTTTATACCCCCGCACCAGCGTAGCAGGTGTGCCTGAGCTTCAGCGCCATTACAAGTCTCATAAATACCACCTGACACGGTTACAGCAGGCAGGCTTCGATATAAAACTCTCCTCCCGTGGCGTTCAGCCCTTCAGCACAATTATATTATACCACACTTAAGGAGAGGAAAGCTACAGCCCTGCCCTGCCCGTCTCGTGAGATCATGCTGATGTGAACACCCAAACTTTATCTCAAACCGTGTCTCAGGACTTCAAATCTGAGCCGTTTTTTGTTTTTACAGTTTAATGACTTGTTTTTTAATGGCTTCACCATTTAATTTGACTCGATTTGATCTTTCTTGGCTCCTTTTTAGTTATTTTTAAAACTTAATCCTCCTGCAAGATATAATGTGTACTGCCACATGCTCATTGGAGACCCTGTCCAAAGCATACACAGTCGCCTCGGTGCATTCTTTCAGAGGCATTAAGTGTACAGTTTAATGGTTCTTAATGGAAAAACCCACATCAATCAGGCCTAGGTGTGCTGGATTTAAATACCCCTGTATCCCTTAAGTCTCCTGGTAAATGGGGTACATTAGCAGACGTGGGATGATGTAATCATAATTTCAGCTTGGAATTCAATTTGCGCTGAAAGATCTCTGCAGTGCTAGCCTCTTTGGTACCTGGGCTGGATGACATTTCGTTGGAGTGGGGATCTGAACCTACTTGACATTTTACTAAACTGTGTTCGGAAGGTCCGGCCTGTCCCTGTGTTTTCCTTCCCCTCCTCCCTGTATTGTGCGACTGGGTAAACAGGCAGGCACATACACACACACACGTCTCTAATGCGTGTATCCTCACAGACTGCCTATACATCTGAGGAGATTTGCTTTGTATCGCTGTGAGCTCAGGAGTATTCCTTTGTCTTTACCGCCTTCCATGTACAGAACAGCCCGATCTGCTTATTTTGTGCTGTCGTCCCTAAACGCACCTGTGAATGGAAAGTAGGGTAGCATCACACAATGCTTTCCTAACAGGGCAGTGTTTTCACATTCTGTGCAGGGAGGATTTCTACTGTTCAGTCTGTCCCGTGGCCAGGCTTAAGGAGCTGCACAGAGATGCCAGAGCATGTGCTGTGAGACATCCAGTAGACTGATCTATTTGCATGTAAGTTAATAGACTAAAAACCATCTAAGACATTTCATGGGAATATTCCCAGAAAGAGCTGCGAGCGCAAAGCCTTTTGAATTTACACCAAACAGTGCCGTTGTAGAGCGCTGCTTCTGCTCTCCATCCAACGGCTGGAAGCATATGGACATAACTCCCCAGCTCTGTTTTTGTGCCACTTAGACACGAACCCGGCCCTCGGCACTGCCAGCTCTCTGTTATCTGGCCACAGTTACTCTCCCAGCTTGACACTCCCCTCGCTGACAGCTATTCAAAGCAAGCTAGCTTGCCATCCAGCGTCCAGACGGCAACGGATGGTCTTCATTTAGCGAGGACAGGACCGCGGTGCCAGCCGAGGCCACATGCCAAAATGCTGCCTGCAGAGCTCCTCATGTTTGTTGCCAACTCCTGACATACAGTAGATGGGAGGTATCTTGCCAGCAGTGCCAAAATCACAGTAGTTGGATTAAGAAATATGGTGTAAGATGGTGGGATGGTGCGAAGTAGCCTGCTGGATATGGAAGATGGAGATATTGTGAGTGGGGAAGGGAGGGGGGAAGGAGCAGCCTTTTCCATTCTTCATTTGTGTTCAGATTATGAAATTAGCCCGCTGACTGGATACACAGAGCCATTCATAAGAGCTTAATCTTTGAGGAAGGTAGGAACATGCAGTAACAAGGATTAATACAACTACAGTAAGATAGTGATGCCACTTTGAGTATTTGGATTTAGTCAGTTACAAATAGTAATGCTGTTTACCGTGCTTTTAGATTAGATTAGATTTCCCTTTATTGTCCCACAATGGGAAATTCACAAAAGATTGTTGACTCTACCAGGAGTGGGTTTGAACCCACCAGGACATTTGCCCATTGGATCTTAAGTCCAACGCCTTAACCACTCGGCCATCCTGGTGATGTTTTCTATAGTTGGATAATTACATCAGTAGTGGACACTCAAAGCTACACATTCTTCAGAGAGACACCGTAATGTGTCTCCAGCTTCTGTTACATGACGTGTCCGAAATAGGCTTCTATTATAACTTGAACCAGTTAAGAAGTGTGATTTCTAAAGGAGAGAGAGAGAGAGGCTACCCTCAACACATACCTGCCTAATCTGCAGTCATGTGACAAAGGGAAAGGTTTTATGTTTGCAGGTCTTGAAACGAGGTAAGCACCATCTCAGATGAGCATTTAATTAAACAAAAATTGAGCCAAATATACAGAAACAACCAATCCCACTTTTACTGCTGCCATAGAAATTAAGGGGGTTCGAGGCAGCCAGGTGCTGCTAATCCACCTGATTAGCTGATTAGCCAGTGGAGTTCAATGAACCGAGGGGTGACGTTTACCAGACGCGCCGCCGCGTTCTGGACCATCTGCAGCGGTTTCACAGCACAGACTGGGAGACCAGTTAGGAGAGCGTTGAAGTAGTCAAGGTACTGAAGTAGTACTCTATAAAAGCAGAAGTTTAGCTGCTCTGCAGCATTCAGGTGTGTGTTAACACAATGCCAAGGAGGAAAGACATCAGCAATGATCTTAGAGAAGCAGCTGTTGCTGCCCATCGATCTGGGAAGGGTCATAAGGCCATCATTCTACAGAGAGAAAGATTATTCACAAGTGGAAAACATTCAGGACAGCTGTCAATCTTCCCAGGAGTGGACATCCCAGCAAGTTCACCCCAAGGTCAGACTGTGGAATGCTTTTATAACTACTGCAGGTCAGACTCTACGGACCTCAGTTAGCATGTTAAATGTTAGAAAAAGACTGAACAAGTTTGGCTTGTAGGAGAAAGCCTCTTCTCTCTAAAAAGAACATGGCAGCACAGCTTAGGCTTAAGGACCAGTTGGTTTATTTGTTTCATTATGTCCAGAGATGTAAAACCTGAGGATTGAAAGAAGATGAATGCCCATAAGTATTTAGATAAAGAGTCAAAAGAGGAGGAAAAACTACAGTTTATAAAGTTGATTCCATTTATTTCCAAAGTCCCACCGCAGCATCAGTCAAAATAATATGCAGAGATAACAAGGAGCTGTTGTTTTATATATAAGGACAAAGAATTGATTTTAAGGAAACACTCCAAATGCTTTTGACATGCATTTAACATGTGGCATGAGACGAGAGACAAGTTCATTCAGATGCACAGGATAAGATGAAAAAAACAGAACAACACTAAAGTACTCTCCCCTCGGGAAACGTGCGTGATGCGGTCCAGAAGGTAAACATGCTTAAGTCGGTGTCTGGGCTCATTTATCTCGGAGAACAGTGATTGGGTATTCAATGCAAACATTTTGACTGATGTTAACCCGCTTATTCCCAGGCATCAGAGGTCAGCAGAGAGGTTTGACAAGACAGCAGTTCTCAGCGTGTGCGTGTTCACTCTGCAGCTCAGAGCAGTCCCACATGAAGCCTGGCTTGGTTTTGTGTTAAGCTGAGCACTTACTTTTGTCTAGCTTAGTCTAGTGAAGCATAGCCAGACACAGAAACTGCTCACGGCAATACACACTTCCCCCCGCGGACCAGCTTGTGTTGCAGAGGCGGCCATCTCGATCAGAGACACGGTTAAACACACAGATGTCATGTTTTGCACGTCACAATGTCCAGCTTTTGCTGACTCGCCGAGCAGCTCTTTGAAAGCAGCACAGTTCCACAGTTCTCCGACCCATTTCCCAAGGAGTGTTCTGCCTGCGTGTGATTTGAATACTGAGCAGAGGAGAACAGCAGGAAAATGTAGTGGAGACTGTTGAGAGTATGAGATCATGACCACAAGCGGTGCTGCAGTACCTGCTGGGGCATAAATCAGGAGAATAGATATTATTATTGATAAGATTGAAGTGGTTTTCTTTTTCCTGGGAAGACTCGGGTGTACAAAGCAGGGAGGAGAATGATTCTGCAGGCGCTACTTCAACGCAGCGTCAAAATGAGAGAGCTTCAAGTAAAGGAAAGTATTTGTGGGGGATCATCACTGGGTTGAATATCCCCTTTTCTAAATTAGTAGAACTATTTTTCCTGCTTTGTCGCATCGAACGTGCACGGAACCTGGAAAACATCCAAGAAAGAGGATTTACACCCTCAGCATTTGCAATTTAGAGTCTCCATGGGGACGGGTGAGGTAGCACATCAGTCAACTGTAGTTTATTGATCAGGTGTATGATTTAGCTCGATGCCTCTACATTACCTGATTGCCTCTAGGATATCCTTTGTTTGACACAGTGAAAGAAGAATTAGGCCTAATGGATATTACATTTGTAATCGAACAAATTAAAAATGTGGATCCATTCCTCAGACTCCTTCTCAGTGGCTCTGAACCTCACGTGGTAATTTTATGATAATCATGATCATTATTTTTAAGACCGCGACAACCAGGAAGAAGAGTGCTAGAACAGATGATTTAAGAGTAAAGCTGGCAGTAACCTCCACATTCCTTGAAGGAAAGGTCAGCAGAGCAGGTAAAGTCTAAACTGTTCCTCCACGCCGTGCGTATGAGGAGTCTTACAGTTGTAGCTTTTTCCTGACAGCGTCATATGAGGCGTCTTTCCTCACTGCTCCGAGCCGGAGGCTTTGTTCTCAGGGATGTCAGACGAAGGGATTCTGGGCCGGGAGGATATTAACCTCGTGGCACCGAGCAGAAATTGACCACAACCCCCTACTTGCAGCGTGGAGTGACGGCAAAGACGGAGGGCAGAGAAAGGGGGGTTGGGCCTCGTGTCAAAGGTCAAAAAGCACCACCTGCATGGACAGTACAAGGCACACGCATCTGTCCATCTGTTGACCGGCTCGTGCCAGTCCTTTGTATCGTTTTGTTTTTATTGTTTAGTCTGAAACATGATTGATGCCTATCGGAGGATCCCTGCTGTGGTACCTGCAGGTTTCAGGTCAGGAACGGCGACATAACGGCGTGTGCGTGAGACGATGGGCTTCCTGGCAAGGACACGTCAGCGAGTCGCGTCCTCAGTGAGATGAAATGACCGTCCTCCCTCTAATGTGGCGCTGAAAACAGGATCACAGCAAAGTTTTGTGTTTATCATTTTCTTGGTAACTCTATTGATTATTTCTGACAACGTGAGCGATCCGATGAAGTCATGTGGAGAAATGAAACATGAAATACTGAAGATAAGCATACAGTATCACAAAGATACGTTTAAGATGTTGCATTTGTTCAGTCCAAACCCAAATATGTTTAATTTGGCATCTCTAGTTTGGAAGAAAGTTCCTTTTCGTGAAGCTGGAATGAGTTCATTTAGTCATTTCTTACTCAAAGAATACAAAAATTGTGTAAAAAGATTGTGTGATCTTGTTTTTTTTTTGTTTGCGTGTAAAGGGAAATCTACCCGGTCCTCAGTCATATCTCGTCTGCATCAGCATCTGTCTCCATCATTTGAATGAAAAAGAGGTTAATTTGTTTTTCAGAGCATTAGAGATGACACAGTGCTTCAATATCTGCCTGTCGGAGCCAATATTAGCTCATAAGCAGACCCAGGGAACACTTCGTGATGTTTTGGGTGGGAGACTAGATCAAATAAATGTGTTTTTTTGTTGTTTTAAGCAGGTCTGTGGAGATTCTGCTCAAACTGTGGAAAAGTACTGCAAAAGTGTCGAGTTTATTGGACTGAATCTGGCTGAGAGTCCCACATAATGCTCACCAGTCAATCAGTCCGACCAGTTCTGGTTCAGATCCATTTTCTCTTATACGAGTACAAGGCGTTGTGTCATGTGACTCGTTGTGTTTTACGTGCAGATGGACACATTCAGACCAGTATAATCCAGGTATCCAGTATATTTCCTTTCACTTGGAAGTGTAGAGTCCAGATCATTTCAGGGGATTTTCTGAACTGTCATGGAAACGCAGCTTTTAACAGGGAACTCCTCTACATTTCACCGCTTTGGAATTTACTCTGATCTCTTCTAACCAGAGTCAGAACTCCAGTGATGAACTGCTCTAAATATTTACCCCTTTTCAGTGTTTATCTCACTGGCGAGGACACGAGGCAAGAGTGGAATGTGGTTACCTGTTGGCGGCCGGCCATTTAAAAAGCTCCACCCGACTCGCCTGATATGAGGCATGATTCATCAATATGTTGTTCTCATTGTGAACGCACTATTGCATCCTGCACTAAAAACCGATGTGCTGGGAAACCACCTGGGTCAAAAACTAATTCTGAATCACTAAATCACCGAATCACAGCGACAGCCCAGATTTGCTCTCAGCAGTGCCCGTCACAACACGGGATCCTAATGGGCTGCAAGAGCAAAACACAAATCCACAGAAGCTTCGGTGTCATTCGCTACGTGTCTGACTGTTTGTTGTTTGCTCGGTCGATCATAAGGCGCAACCATGCAGCGTCTGTTTGGCAGGAAAAGTGTTGTGTAGGCACATTTCACAGCGATCTGGTGCTGAATAATAAGCCGCTCAGAGGGCTTCCTCCAGATGTGCACCAGGTCCCCTTAAATGCTTTTACGGTGAGACATCAGGCCGACGTTCATGGACTGATTGATGTGGATGAAGTTTAAGGAGCAGAAAAAACTGAACTTGTCAGTGAACAAGAACAGAGAGAAAGCAGGCCGGTGTGATGCAGTCAGACACAGAATCCGCCTGTTTGGGAGGAACAAATCAGCGCAGATTTCACCAACTCTTAGCTGGCGTGAGAGGGATCCATCAGAAAATGTGCCAGGATGGATTCATGGAGATAAAACAGTTAGTCTTCTCTAAATCTTTTGGCTTTCTACTGATCCTACATCTGAAATCTTCACGTTCTGCTTTTGATTTTGGACGGTTTGGGTTTTACTTAAAGGACAATTAAACTGTTTGTTCGAGATAAGCCAGGTTACAGGATTTCCTCTCAGTCAAACAAAGTGCTCCAGGTTACCGTACAGAGTGTTTTGTGCAAATAAATTTCCAACCGATAGTGCACCGCAGCATATTGTCCTCCATCTAACGCAAAAGAGGTGGAGGCAGAGGTATGCTGTTAGCTGCTGAGCTGTGTAAACAGCTCCTTGACAATAATCTCTCAGAGAATTATGTGGTCGCTTCTTGTCTCCTTTACTACAGCTGGAAAGGGGCATCATTTGTATTTCTAAAACGTTTTACTTACCAGTTACTGATTAAAGATCTTACTTTGCTCAGTTTTGCTGACACCGTGTATTCAGAACACTTGGTTTATGGGAGAATTAGTCGAAACATTGTTAGGAAATTGTGAGCAACACGTGTTTACGCAGTGAAAAACTTCCACGTTGCTGATATGTGGCTGTGTCATCACCGTCTGTGCTGCTGTGCACACGGTGTGAACCATCCTGTGTCACGTGCATGGAAACTGAACCAGAACACAGGCCGACATGTCTCTGAGGGATCGTCCACCTGATCGAGCTGCTGATTTCCAGCCACCTTCAGGTAGATGGTCCACGCCGCTTCATTTTATCAGAAGTGTTCTGTCACCGTGGAGTCAGATTTTTCTTTTTCTATTAATGCAAAAACATTTTAAAATCCAAACATCCAATTAAGGGAAAAAAAACAATGTTCACACACACGATTAGAACGCGCTGCCTCATCTCCAGCCATCCCTCCTTTGAGTGTAGCTGGCTTGGGCAGGTATATTTCTTTTGTTCCTGACATGCTTGGATGGCACATCTTGCAAACTACAGCTGACAGAACATAAATGGTGTTTGAGTCCATCGCGCCCCACTTTTAGCCCACTTGCTTCGCTTTGAGCCACTTGTGCTCTCGGGCTCGGTGGGCGGTAGCTGGGTTGTTAAACTGTGGTGAGAGCAATAAAGCGGGAGCCCCTCAGGAAGCTCTGCTTCATATGTTAACATGAGTTCTGATGCGTCCTTGGTGTAAAGCAGGTTCCAGTGTGCGGATGTTTTCCGTGGTAGCAGCAGAAAAAAGCACACGGTCCCTGGTCTGTGCTTGGATTCTAAAATCTATTGCTTGCACAGAGATGTTGTAATGTAAGGTTTTCGGCAGTTTGGTGGAGTCTCCCAACTCATTTTGACAGACAGCTCAGCAGTTCGGCCTGGAAGATGAATGGAAAGGTGTTCCTACAGTGTTGTTGTGTCTGTGTGATGCCACCCTTCGTCTCCTGCAAGATTAACTGACATTGAATTGATTCAGGAGCATTTTTCCAACTCTGTGCATTGTTGGATTTCAACTACAAGTTAACAGCTAAATCATGTGGCTAAAAGGCCATGTGCTCAGAGTTGCTCCTCCCCCCTTAGCACACTGTCTTGTACCGCCTCCCCTCCTTACCCCCCTCCCCCTCCTCCTCGAGCCTCCTCTTCCTTTCAGGAGGTGGCCTCTGCAAGCTTTGTCACTGTTTGTTCCCAATCAGTGGGTGCCAGTCGCCAGGCAGCGACCTTTCCGACCTCTTCAGAGCTGATTGGTGCAGTATGGCCCCGCGGGTTTGGCTGTTCTCTCCCTTCCTGCCCCCGGTCTTACATTGAAACAAGACTCCTTGCTGGGGGGGGTGGTGGAGGCTGTTGATAACTATGAGATTGCTGGTCACCAGAGTCGGATTGGATGTGCATTCTTTGCACTCTAATACCTTCTTCTTATTATATATTGCATAAAAGGTTGAAGATTTTGTAATCTGAAGGATTTCTTTACATTGAAAACTAATCATTCTTGTAAAACTAAAGTCCTGCCACAAGGGAGAAATGTTTTGTGTGGCCCTAATAATCTGACGAAAGACAATGTGCACCATAATAAATGGTAGAACTGTGTGTTTAAAAAAAAAAAAAAACTAATTTGGGAAGTCTTGGGGCTGCGCGGTGATGTGGTGGTTACCACTGTGGCCTCACAGCAAGAGGGTTCCTGGTTTGAATCCCGGCTGGGACCTTTCTGTGTGGAGCTCTCCCCTGTCCAAAAACATGCACATGTTAGGTTAACCGTGACTCTAATTTGGCCTCAGGAGTGAGTGTGTACGGTTGTGATGGACTGGCGACCTGCCCAGGATGTACCCAACCTTTTCCACAATGGCATCTGGGATAGCCGCCCTCCACAGCCCTCAACTGGATTAAGCAGGTACAGAAAAAGAAATCTTGCTTGCACGCAGAGAAATATACTAATTTGTTTTCCATTAGTACAAACAAAGTCTCTGACAGCACGATGCTGGGAAAAAAAACTGACCCCATTACCGGCCCAGAAGGCATCAGCCTGACTGGAAATAAGCAGGTCTGACCTCATTGAACACATGTATCGATGTGATGAAACTCGGACTTACTTAATATATGTGGGAATCTGTTTCTAATAAAGAAAGAAACCGATGCTCTGAGAAAGAATTGAAATTGCTCATTCGCTCCATAGAAATCCAGATTTCAGGTCCCGCCCACGTCCTTAACCGATACGATCATACCAGAGGGATGATACCACACTGACATTCTCCTGCTCTGGTTGCCAAATCTTATGAGCGCTAAAGCATAATTAGCCTCAGCTCTTAAACAGTGTTTCCAGTAAACATGTGGAAGGTGGTGTCTGGACTGGATAGTGGCCTTAGTGTCGGACGTTTCATGGAGCTGTGACTCGTCCTATGTAACTGACAAAACACACTAAGGCAATAATAAAGTCAGCCTACTATCACCTTTAGAATATATCGAGGTTAAAAGATCTGATGTCCCAGCAGGACCTGGAAAAGCTAGTCCATGCATTCATCTTCAGTAGGCTTGATTACTGTAACAGCATCTTTACAGGTCTACCTAAAAAGTCATTCAGAACTCTGCTGCTCGGATCCTCACTAAGACCAGAAAACTGGACCACATCAGTCCAGTTCTGAGGTCTTTACACCGGCTGCCTGTCCATCAGAGGATAGACTTTAAAGTTCTGATGCTGGTCTATAAAGCTCTGAATGGTCTAGGACCAAAATACATCAGTGACCTCCTGACCCAGTATGAACCTTCCAGACCCCTCAGGTCATCTGGATCCGGTCTTCTATCAGTTCCCAGAGTCAGAACCAGACATGGAGGAGCTGCATTCAGCTTCTATGCTCCACATGTCTGGAACAAACTCCCAGAAAGCCTCAGATCAGCTGAAACACTCAGTGTATTTAAGACACACCTATTTTCAGCTGCATTTGAATAAAGCTCCAAATCTGAAGCTTGAGTTTCAAAAATTAATCACATTTTAACTCCTGATTTTATCTGATTTTATCTATTGTTCTTATTTCTATCTTTTTTGTTTAAAATTTAAATCGTGCTTATGATTTCTACTGTTTTAATGTATCTGTAAAGCACTTTGAATCGCCTTGTTGTTGAATTGTGCTATACAAATAAACTTGACACTAAAATACAAAGACAAGACAATACACTTACTAAAAAGAAAAGGCGGAACAGGCACATTTCCTTTCACAGGTTTGGCTCAAATAAGCTCTGCATTATAGTGTTAAACATTACTTTTAAACGGGGCATCTTGTAGTTATACTCTTTTATATCAGCTAGTTTTGGCTTAGCTTCTTCTCTCGATGTCGAGTCAGTCATCAGTCATGTTTTTAGTCATGGGAAAAAGAAAAGAAACTTTAGCAAACACTCCTCGAAAATCTGATTAAAAAAAAAAAAAAAAACTAGATGTGTGTGTCAGAGAAGCAGCCTAAGTTGAGTCATTCTGTTAAAATAAAGCTTCGAGTTGTTGAGAAAAATAAACCGCTGCCACTGGCATCACCTCATTTATACCTTTTTTCCCCCCACGTTCAATCTCAAAAACCTGAATTTACCAGAAGATGTCGAACAACACAATTATAATTCAGTGCATGAATTGTCTTTTCTATTTTTTTTTCCAAACCCTGTTCATAAGCAGCTTTTCTTGAACCCAAGCCAAGTACATTGTTATGTGAGATAAGTGATGGGACGCTGCCAGAAGTGCAGATATCCCTACAAAAAAAAAAAAAAAACGGATCAGCAAGAACAAGGTGTACAGTAAGCTGTAATGAGAGATGTCGTTTTAATTGGCGCTACGCTCTGGAACAAGCTAGCGATATCTAAATTCCTCTAAATAAAAGTTCAGCGTCACCACAGCGAGCCTTTCCAGCTCCGTGTGAGGAACTTTTCCACCGCAGGTCATGCTACACATGTGGTGCAGTCTATTTGTGCTCATAATGAAATCAAAGAGTCACATGCAGGTGATGCATGGATGATATATCTGAGCGGTGTGAAGGAGTAGGCGCACAGTATTTTAACAAGCCAACAGGATTTAATGTCTCAGTGTTGGATCTCATGTCTGCTGAAGTGGAGAGACACATAAAATGGAATTATTAAAAAAGGAGAGAAGAGGGAAAGTGCTAGTATAGCACTTTTTTTAGCGTGTACACACACACACACACACACACACACATACCTCTTTCTCTCCATCTCTCTCAATAACAGCTGGGCTTCTTAGGTAAATTCAATCAGTTGCTCCCCAGTCTGTCAGGCTCTTGTGTGGCCCCTGGCATGGAAACTCAAGCTATTAAATTGATTTTAGCTCTCTCGTGGTCGTCTTCTTCCCTCTTCTGCCTGGTGTTTCAGGGACGATCTGAATAGTTAACTCGATCCCGCAGAGTTGAAATGGTAGGGAAGCTCTGACTGACTGACTGGTGTCTCATATTTTACCACCATGCCCTCCACTTGCCACCACACAGTCGGTCTGTACAGTCACTCTCTGCGACGGTTAATGTTACATCGTATGTCTGAGAGGCTTCTGGTTGTATTCCTTATGTAACCACCCAAGCCTTTTATCCCCGTGGGTCTGCTTCAGAGACTACAAGAAAACAGGGTCGACTGCGATTAATCACTTATTCCGGGCAGGATAGCCTTGAGAGACACACACACACACACACACACACACACACACACACATATACCCTTGAGCTATTTTCTGCCTGCCTTTAAGGCCCCTTCCCTCAAACCTGTCCTTCATCTCAGCCTTCAGACTCAGAGGGCTATTAAAAGGAGATTTCCCCAGGATTCAGCCTCTTTATCATCTTGCTTTTTGTCGCACCACAGGGAAGCGGGTCAGACGGTCGGACAAACTGCACCTCCGTGATTAGCCCGCTTGTCTTTTACTCATCAGTGACTGATGTTAGACGAGCAGCCCATCACTCACAGACTTTGTCCTTAATAGTATTTTTAAGGTGCCCTTAGACTTTATACGGCATCAGAGCTGTCAGGGGACACAATGGTCTAAATGACTGTGTTAAAAAATCTGTAATTGCAGCGTTCTCCTGAATTCCTCGACCTCTTTTCATTGCCGGTGTAATTTTTTTTGTTTTCATCATTCTGAATGTGGGTAATGCCGTGATTTCCAAGCAGCTTTCTTGACGTGTCTTGACTCGGAGATCGTATTTTCATCCCAGCTTAGGTTTTGTATAATGAAATGAATGAAAAGGGGGTCTGTTTTGGCTCTAAGTCGTGCTTTCTCACTGTCACACCTGAATATAACACATGTGTATCTCGTACTGTGACATGTCAAAATGTCTGCTGTAGGAAAGGGCCGGAAAAAAAAAACTCTGAAAGAAGCAGAGAGACCTGTCTCCATGCCTCATTAATAAGAAATGGTTGATTAAGAGTGTGAGTGGAGGTTTGAAGTCAGAATTATTCATATATCCTGCTTCAGTGCATTATGTTTACACTTCTTCCAGGAGTGTTTGTGTGCCTCCTCCGGACAGTTTGGGAAAATAATAAGGTTAAAAAGAAGTGGGCCACTCTCTGCTCCCAAACATTTATTGGTTATTTTCTGAATTCTCAGGATATATTTAGGTCATTAAAACTTTCTTACAGTAAGATGTAATGTGCTCGTTTCTGAATTGTCCAAAAAAAACGTCCAGACGCAGCTTAAAGATCCTGAGTGGGCTGTTTTCTTGGCTGAAAAAAATCAATAAAAAAAGGGGGGGGGGGGTATTCTCTCATCAAATGAAATGAATCAAATTTCATTTCATTTGATGAGAGAAAGAGCAGAAATATTCTGACCGTGTCGGCGGTTGTCTCATCGATTCGGACCTGTTTGGCCTTTGTCTGCAGCTCTCCTCTGGTCGCTGACTTAATTCAGTGTTCAAACTGTAGCTGTGTGCAATAAATAATCCATGCTGGATTACAGTAAAATACCACTTAATCCAGCTGTTGATCTGATATGGATGGCCTTCTGAAAGAGTATATTATTTGGATATATGCGTGGCTCCTGATGCGGCACAGACCGATGCCGAGTTCAATTTGAGCCGTCCTCTGCAGCCTTGTGGTGAAGGAAGACGGGACACGCCCTGCCAGACTGTTCAAGTGAGGAGGAGTGTGTGCTCCAGAGTGTGTAGGAACAGAGAGAGTACGTGTGCACGAGGTGGGGGGGGGTTGGTGAGCGAGTATGACGGTGCAGGTTCTGCGGTCGAAGGCCTGCTTCTCTCACGCAGCGATGGGCCGGGCTGTAAGGTGTTCATTGTTTTGAAGGGAGCACTCCTTCCTCCCGTGCATTTAAAAAAGCCGGAGCGGCGGCGGGGGAGTTTCCACCAGCAGCTCCGTGCTGCTGCTGATTTATGCTGTTTATGTTTCATAGATGTGAATCAGAAACGAGCAGGTGACGAATGAGACCCGGGAGTTGGGAAACAGTAAGAGACCCTCATCCGCTGCTTTGTCATACTTTGTCACGTCGAAGCGATGATGAACCGATGCAAACTGACGTGTGGATTTATTGAGCTGACAACACAAGCAATTAAGTTATTCTCAAATCTGTTTACGAAGGGTGATGCCTGTTGTTACTTAGTTTTCACTTTCTGGTACCTCTGACAGAGATTCAAACCCAACCTTTAATGGCTTCAGCTTTCATTGCTTTCTCATCTGTGCACGTCGAGCTCCTCACCTGTTAGTCAAACTTTGGAAATAAAAAAAACAAAAGGGCGATTTGTTTGGTTGACTCCGCGTTTTAATCACACCACAAGATTTTTCATCAGACTTAACCCCTTAACTCGTCTGTCTGATCTTCATCAAGCGGGGGTTCTGGCTGTCAGTGCAGGAAAGTCTCTCTCTCATCTTTAATGTTCCACTGTGATCAAGTAGCTCCTGGTGATTCCGTCTGTTTTGCTCAGCTGGTTGTTGAAGCGAACTGACAGTTCCTCTCCGTGGCTTCTCTCTCGAGTCTGTCATCATGTTGCACACTGAAAACTTCAAAGAGGTGAGGGAGCTCTTGCCAACGTTGAATCAGACTCCGCTCAGCTTTCTGAGCGAGCTGTACTTCCTTCACCGTGCTCCCTGTCATATATCCGTTGTATGTTTATTATTTTTTCCTTTTTTTCCGCTTCGCCCTTGTCTTGTCTCCTGTCCCCGTGTCTCGGCTGTCATTGGCTGCTGCTCCTCATTCATCAACTCCTCCACTGCCGACTGCTCCCCAAACATCGAGCATGCTGGATGCTCGGTCGCGCATCGGCACGCGTCTTAAATCTCATCCTCGGAGTGTTCGCACACGATGATTGATGACCGCTGAACTTGCAACATGAAAACGTTGCTTCAAATCTTGTAGCGTGAACTTAGCTTTAAGCAGCTGAAATGTACCATAGTTATAGATATACGGGGACGTCCCCTTCCAGTGAGCATTGAGATTCTAAACACAATAAAGTTGCATGTGCACAGACAGACAGACAGCTCTGATACTCACCAGTTTCCTTCTAGTTAAAACACGCACCAGTGTCATTCAGAAAGCTGCCAGACCGGATGATGACTGAAAACTTAATGTGCTGCGTGAAATGAGTGCTCCACAGTAAGTCGCCGGATTGTGCCTGGCTGGATTCATGATCAGTTATTTGAATTTAGGCTCAAAGGGTTTTCAATTAGGCCTTTAGTGCTTCCACCGTCTCACTGAGGAACACACTGTAACCGTTAGCACTAAAGCTAACACTTTAGTGTTTGTTGGTACAGAAAAACCTGAGCTTTAGTCTGAGAAATCCAGTCAAACATTTTGGGAAAGTGAAGGATAAATGAAAGATAAAAGAAGAACGTTGTTCAGGTGTTCCTTTACACTGTTGTTTTAAGTGAGCAGTTGTTCGGTTTGTGCCCACTTGAATCATCATTTTTCAGTTTAATCTGGGTTAGCGGTCACTAAGCCGCAGTCGTGTAAGAATACCAGCGAAGCGGAAACATAGGAAATGTATCTGGAAATGTATCTGCATGGCTTAAAGAAAGAGGATTGGCTTTGTTTGGGAAGACAGAAATATAAGAAGGTAAACAGGAAGTGACCACTCGCCGCCTCCCCCGTCACTTCCCAGCGTGCTGCTCACTGTAAAGCGCGTGCAGGTTACATTTGCAACTGTGAGATGGAGAACAGAAGAGAGATATGTGACATGTTATATTATACGTGACAAGGTTACGCTGATGTTGATATGTAGGTCAAAGCTGTGTTTATACTGCGCATCTGAGTGCATGTGTGGGTGAAAATTCCCAACAGCGTCGCGTTAGCAGTTGACCCAGTTGTTGTCAGACGGAGTTAAATCCTGCTGAATATACTCTTGTCACACGCACACAGTGGGCTGTGTGTTTGTTAGGCGTGCAGCGGTGAGCCAGTGTGGCAGGTGAATGTCAAAGATGCTTTTTTCACCGATTTACAGCCTCAGTGGGACCGCGAGCGCCACTCAGGGTCTGGTCGCATCGTCTCTTCTCTGCCTAGAAAGGCTCCTAACTGAGTAAAACGACCTGGAGGCATCTCAGCCACGATAAGAGCTGTTCAGAGAATGTTCCTTTATTATCTCCTTAAACATACCAAACACTGGGGCATCGTTGTGGATAAATACGTGTGCCTTTTTCTTTCCTTTTTTTAAAAGAACCTTAACAAGAAAGTTGTACTTTTATATCCTATTAATCAAATCAAATCAAATCAAATTTATTTGTATAGCACATCTCATGTACAAAACAATTCAAAGTGCTTTACATAGAATTAAAGCATTGCAGCAGGGAGTGGAAGAAGCATTAAAAATACATAAAATAATATAAAGAGAAACAAATAGAATAATTTAAATGAATTTAAAAACAAGAAACAGTCTAGATAAGTTAAAAGATATCGTGCAGATTTCATGCATAGACACATGAGACAAGAAATGTTTTTAACCTGGATTAGACGAATATGACTGTGTAATATAGTGACATAACCCCATATTGTTTTCCAACACGGTTAAGGAAAAGAACTCAAGGAAAAGACAATAGGAGGTGATTTTTGTTTTACTTTTACGACCAGACCTCCTTTTTCTTTCTTTTGTCTCGCATTCCCCCGGTAGGGTCGGAGGTCAAAGTGCACGGATGCGTGCAGAAACAGAACTTCTGAGTGGGCTGCGTGCATATATATGACCCATTTCACCAGACAAAGACTTGAAGATGAATAGTAAGCACCCTGACTTAAAATGCATCCGTAGTTGCGTCTTCGAGGCTGTTTCAGAGACCTTTTTCAGTCAGGAAGATTAGAACGCTCCACCGACCCTTACTCTGTGTTATGAACTGTGACCGCAAAGCTTACAGTTCTCTTTGTGTTTATACCACAGATTGTAGAGCATAAATGCAATAAAAATGAGTTTGTAGCGAGTTCAAGTGAGCAGAAACACATCCAAAATATGTAACTGCTTTAAGCTTCTTGTTTGAACTCTTTCTGGTGCCCATAAGAAATGTTTTTGTTTTTCTCTGAATCAGACGGTCGTATCTTCTCTGTTCCCACATCATCTCAGTGTACCTTTTAAACTCTTTATGCGACCTGAGCGCTGTAATAACCTGTGAGGGGTGTTTTAGAAGCAGATTCTAACTTCCTGCGCATACCTAATTTGGTTTATCTCAGACTGTATTTTAGTTTGGGCTGCATAGATAGAACATTTGGTTTGGTGGTTTTAATGATGCAACATATTCTGATATGGAAGCTTTCTCTCAGAAACAGTGAGATCAGTCCAGCTCAGAGCAAACAGAGCACGTGTACAGTGCTGTTTAAAGCATGACTTTTAATTTCCTTTACCAAGCATGTTTGAGTTCTACTTTGACGTGGAAACACCCAGAGGTGACAAAGGACTTGAACTTGGAAAAATATCAACATTTTGGCCGCCGTTCAAGCTTGAAGCCTCGCGTTGAGGAGAATAATGAGAAAGGAGGGATTTTTACATAAATAAAGACTCACCTCGGAGCAGCTTCGGCCCATACCTCCTCACTCACCGGTGCTGATGTGATGCCCTGATGAACTCCAGCTGATTAGACATGTGACGAGGATGATCATGAGGAGCAGAAGTGCAGTCAAGTTTTTTTTCCAGGCATCTGTAGGAAGGCTGAGATCAGAGTTGAGAGTGGTTATGTAATGCCCCGGTGTACTGCCACCCCCTGTCGAGCATGACTCATTACACACACGGAAATACACCGTGTACCAGTGCGTGCGACGTCATTAACCTGATGCACATTGACACTCTCAAAATGGACTTGATCTCTAACAAAATGCAACAGTCACATCTTTTTTTTGCTGCTGGGTTTCTGTAAATATTGTACATGTTTGTGGCAGGAGATCTGCTGTTCACCGGGGCTTTTTGAGTGTTCAGAGCAAATCTAAAATGGAAGCTCAGACAACTTTAGAAAGAACTATGCAGCAAAGAAATAAATGTAAATGTACTTTATTTATACAGCCCTTTACAGACAATCCTTACGATGTACCAAAGTGCTTTACAGCAGGTAATAAATAAAGAGAAGAATAAGTAAAAACAAATAAAAACAATAAAAGAACAGTGAAAGCAATTAAATATAGCAAAATCGATTAAGATAAAATAAGATAAATGTGTCATCATAATACTGGGTATTAAAAGCAATCCTAAATAAGTAGGTTTTTAGCCTAGATTTGAAGAGGCCCAGGTCAGAAATAAGGCGCAGCTCGAATGGGAGCTTATTCCAGAGCCTGTGGGCAGCGACGGAAAAGGCTCGGTCACCCCAGGGTTTGTATTCTGACCCGGGCACTGCCAGCAAAAATTGATTTGTTGACCTCAGAGCTCTACCAGGATTGCGGATTGTTAAAAGCTCAGATGAATATGATGGGGCGAGGCCGTTAAGAGCTTTAGAAACAAACATTAAAAGTTTAAAATCAATTTAAATGACCTGCTTTTGATGGCACAACCGCTTAAATCCTTACGTCTGAATTAAGCTAATTAAAACTGAGCTACTCCAATGTAGCTTTTGTATAATGTTTGATTTTTGAAACTGGAAATAAAGGAGATAAAGTTAGTGAACCTGCTGAGGTCACAGAATATTCAGGAAGATGGTTTTCACTGTAGAATTTCACAGATTTTATAATTGCAACAGCTGTGCAGCGACACCGTAGCTGTTTTCTTTACTCCACAGTTAGATTCACACTGAAATGACTCTTAAGTTAACTCCTCTCTTCTTCTGCACATTTGCCCATGCGGACCTTAGCGGAGATGTCGGGTTAGGTGTCGGCTCATGAGTCACAGCCCAGTCACACTTGGCAGAAAATGGTGATTCTGAGGGGGAAGTTGCATCACCCACTCTTTAGCACCACCTTTTACCTCTGAGGAGTTTGAAAATGACGTAAGAGCCACTTGAGGGCTGCACCTTTTTCTTTTAAAATAGCTTGTAAGAAACTCTGCCAGAATAGTTTCATTTCCACATGTTTGGAGACATTAAAATGCACTTTTTGAAAAAAAAACAAGCTACATTTTGTCCTTTCAAGGCGGGATATGAATCGCCCCAGAAAGAATTCATCCATCTGGTGTCTCTCTGTCTGTATGTTTAATGTTAACAGTCAAATTGGATTGTTTTTTAATAGAGATTAAAGGCTTTTTGAATAGGACTCACACTGCAGATGTAGTGGAAACAGATGCAGTTGACTGATAATACACAAGCGTGTGATAAAATATACTCCGTTTCCCCTTTAATTACTTTTAAGGAGATGTCTTCTTAAGTGTTGCACAGCAGCCTTATTTTCATTTTTATTATCGGTATCACATAGGGAAGCACCATCCAGCTGCTGCATGGACCCAGTTTTATGTTTGCCTCTTTTTTTCCTCTATCTCAAAACCTCTGATCGTGTTTCTTGTCTTGTTTTGAATTGCTCTGATGGTGTGATGCACAAATTATAATTTCACTTATCTTGAGCGTGTTTATCTTGTTCTCTCCGTGATTATTGTGAACAAAACACCAACGGTTTTGTGGAAACATTTACTTTTTAGTTGAGAAGATACCAGTTTGTATGCTCAATACAAAGGCAGTTAGCTTAGCATAAAGATTGTAAGCAGAAGGAAATGACTGGCCTGTTATCTGATACATGGGAATGAGATTCAGTAGACTTATTCTGGTTTGCATCAACTCTTACGGCTGCACTGGACACTTTTTTTTATTTGTGTTGTGGAATTTCTCTGGGGTCTACAAGTGATAAATGTGCCCATTCAGAACTTTGATAGTCAGAATAAGCGCTCACATTAGAAGCACATAGCTAATACCTGAATAGCAGAGGTTTTGATTCGGGACTCATTACTGGAATGGAGCTATTTGCAGAAATGGGAAACAATGCCTTTGAGGACCTTCGGAGTACTAAGCCATCCTTTGTGGTATTTTAAGTCCGTGTCTTTTCTCTCTTTGTAGTTGCAGGTCTTGTGCAGAATGAGGGAGGCCTGTTAGCTTCTCTGTTTCTCCTGCAGTTGCTGAGGGGCCGACCCTTGAAAAAGCAAGAAAAAGGTCTGATTGAGCACCTGGGCTGAGCAGGAAGCAGCTGGAGAGTTCTGATTAATCTGGAAACACACATACACGCACCCTCAGTCACCAAGCCTGAGACGCGGTAACCTTCGGTCACTTACCTGGGAGAATTATAGAGCTTCGCTCTGAAGTTATTCATCACACGCATGCACTTTCTCCGTGTAACCAAAGCGCGGCACACGTGGCAGATGCTCTGTATTTCAGGGCTTGTTTCCTGGCCTGTGTCTTACATTGTTGGCTGCAACCAGAGGGGCTTTCCTGTCCATGTGTGTGTTTACGGCTCTGCGGTGCGTGCTTGTCCAGAGGTTGTCGGCTATGTTAAAGCAAGGTGGGCAT
Organism: Odontesthes bonariensis; assembly: GCF_027942865.1. Taxonomy (NCBI): domain Eukaryota; kingdom Metazoa; phylum Chordata; class Actinopteri; order Atheriniformes; family Atherinopsidae; genus Odontesthes; species Odontesthes bonariensis. The sequence continues at coordinate 9,999,448 of NC_134519.1, read as the reverse complement.
GGAAACGCGATGTGGTGTGCCAGGGGAAGAAGGGACCACACCTCCCTCTTGTTTTCGTGGATGACGCAGCTGTACTCTTACCTCACGATGCCCACATTTAACAGACACCTCAGGAGTATGACTCAGTGCTACAGCGTTAACAACTTCCAGAGAGCTGCTTTTTTTAAACCTGGGAAAGTTGTGAGACATTTCAGCTCGGCTGACTTCTTTCCTTATTCACATCAATGCATCTGCACATGAGAAAGTTCAGCCCTTTAGCTGCATGTCGTTGTTTTACACCAAAAATCACTTGACTTTTGTAGGAGCAAAAGTTTATTGGAATATCAATCGAGTCATGTCATTTGCTTTCAGTAAAGGGTGGTAACAGTTATACTATAGGAGCAATAAGCAACAGGATTACTGGAAATATCATCTTTGAAGGGACACGCTTAACAGATGCTACATCATTCCCAAACCAAAATTTACTGATTGCAATAGCATCCAAACCTGGTAAAAACCTTTCGCCATAGGTTCGAGGGTGTTGACAGACACGTGCAGTCGTGACACAGCGGTCCAGCAAAGAACACTTCAGGCATTCACCACGTTCCCGATGTGAATGTTCAGTAATAAAAAGGATGAGCTATGTGTTTTGGAAACAATAAAACACGATATGAAACGTCCTCCATATGTTCGACGTGTTAGATGTTTAGTGTTAATTATATGCTGAATGCAGTTTTTTCCTGGTTTCTCCATTTTTATTTTTTTTTTAACCGTTAATTGGAGGAAACCTCTTGAAGGGTCACACTGGGATCCAGAATTTTTTACATTCTTAGTGCAACTTTAACAGGCAAGAAACAGAAAATATGCAAAAAGTAAGCAGGGGAGAAAATGCGTGACTGTCCCTTTAAGTGTCCAACTGGGTGCAGCTGCTCACCATGTTAAAGTCTGGTCACATCTAGTAGCAGACAGGCAGCTTTGGTGATGTGCACTTCTCTGTTTGGCTGTCAGACACACACACACACACACACACACACACACACACACACACACACACACACACACACACACACACACACAGTGGGGTAATTGTCTGTTAGGGGTTTGGCAGAGGTCCCATGCTGCACAGCTGCACCGGGTACACACACACACATGCTTAAAAAAAACAAAAACAAGCCGTGATCTCATCATACAGGCTGTTGTTACGCTCACATGTCTGTCTGTAGTCAGGACGTCTCAGAAGTGAATCCCAAATAAAAAGCGTTCTCAGTCCTGTTCAGTGTGATGAGTGTTTGCTCAGCTGGATGTAATAATCATCGAGTCTCCGGTTAATAATTGATGGTGATGAATTATGGACTGTTTGTTAGTTGTCTTTAATGATTAAAACATGCAGAGCTGATTGATAATCGTCTGTGTTCACAAAGTGGTTTTTAGTTCTTCTTCTTGGTCAAAACTGACATGTATTAGCTGCTTTGCTCCGACTCGTAGGACATTTTGCCAGGCGTTGCATCCTGTGTGGCCGTCTAACTTTTACTGTAGCACCACCATGAGGTGGATGTTTTAAGTGTCGCTTATGAAAGTTTGAGCTGACATTCATGTTGCCCACGCGAGAATGCGGCTTGATTATTGAGACAACAACTATTTTAGCATGATTATTGGTAGATTTAAGCTGAACTAAACATGCCACAGGGAGTGAGTTTGGCCATATGTGGAGTAAACAAAGCGTGTGCCGGTCTTCTCTTCATCTCTGAAGAAGCACTGGACACAGAATAATATAATTACGATGAGCCCTGCTGATCACCTTCATTGCCGTGAGCCTTTCTCCCAGCGTGACGCTGCGCCTCAGCACAGCCTCACAGATCCACTAACGGGGCTCCTGAACTTGCCATTAAAGCCAGCGCAGCCCCGACGTGCCGTATGTGCACGCTGATAGTAGTCTATTTCCAGCCCGCCCACGCTCACTTTCCCTCCCCCACACGCCGCTGCACAACAGCTGACCTTTGACCCACATGGCAGACCATGTGGTCCAGCGAGGGTTGTGTTGTGGTGCGTCAGATCCACATGATTTCCTCTCCAGCATCACGTGTCCTCATGCGGGGTCTGGCGGTCGGATCATTTGCTGCTCGCTCTGAGCCGCTGTCTGTTTTCCTAAGGGAGCAGTTTGGAAAAATTAGTCCTGTCCTTAAAGCCTAAAAGCAGCTCGGCACACATCGATGTGAATGCTTGTAGTCTTCCTTAGCTCTACAGTAGAACTAGTGCCGTGTTAAATAGGTATTTGAGAGATAACAAAAAGAACAGTTATGTCAGGCTTATTACTCGCTGTCAGTTTGGGTCACAAAATGTGCTTGTGTGGGCAAATTAATTTGGGTTTTGAGAGGTGGAAGACGCCGCACCAAAAGTTAGTCTTTGACTCGGCCTGCCAAGAGTTTAGTGAATAAAGTAACGAGACAAGAGAGCACGGGCTAAAGTAATGTTTTATGACAGATCTCAGACTCCGAAAGCCAGGAGAACAAACAGAACAAACATAAGGTGGGAGTAATAATGATGAGGCCTGTTATGAAACAGATTCTTAATCAGTGAGATGGATGGCAGGAAGGGAGGAATGCTTTTGTCTAGACTTTCTTCTTCCTCTCCTCGCCGGCCTCCCTCTTTGCAGCCCTCCAGATGGAGAATTAACAGTTCACTTGACGTATTGTCATGATGATGTGGACAGGTCTCTCCGTCTCACTTGCTCCGACGCAATAACTCTAAAGTTTAACCGTCGTCTTCTCGTGTTTCCTCCTTCACTCACTGCTGCCCCCTGTCCATTGCCATGGTAACTGCCCTCTGCAACACGCAGGCATTATGAAGCTGCATCGTTTGCAGTCAGGACGCGTAGCCCTCAGCCCGCTTGTGTGCCATTCATCATTAAGATGTCTTATGATTGTGGAAAAACTGCGATTTGAAAGCTGCAGCAGTGCCCGTGCTTCTCAACATCGCAACAAGATACGAATGACTCCATTACCCAGAAGTCCTCCCAGTATAAAACAATCCGCACATCCAGTCCCCTGGTGAGGCTTGAAATAGAATCCAGTGGAGAAGGAGAGGAAGGAACGGAAAGAGTTCTGGTTGTTTTTACACTTTTTGCCTCCTCTTTCACATTTTCCTGATATTTCCCTCAGAGCTGAATTTTATTTGGGCAAAGAGGGGAATTAGTATTGTATCTAGCTGATGTTAACTAGTTCAGCACAGTTTTACACACAGATGACACTGAGGTCAGTAAATTTACATTGCTGTCACGTGTGTTCTTTAAGCGCTTTGACATGGGATGCAGCACACTGTCCAGAGAACTGGATAAACATGTTAGTGTAGGATGCTTTCATCAGAACTCATTTCCACGTGGAGCTCAGCTGGTGTCGCTTCCCTGCAGCCGGCGCCGTTAGGGGTACCAATGCAACAGGCCGCCTCTCTGATGTGTAGCTGTTTCCAGTGCAGAGCTTTCTATTAGTGGAACTGCCACAAGACGGCCTGCTTAATAAAGTGTCTGAATGAGACGTGTGCAGTTTTTTTGGTTTTCAGGAAGTCGCTGCCTGCAGCAGGGGTGCGTTCAAGGCGTCTGTCTGCAGTGCAGTATTAATCTGCATCTGGCCAAACCGCAGTAGTTCACTCAAATTACCACTTTGGTTTTTGGTCTAACTGTATAAACTGTACGGAGAAAAATATAAGCAGAGACTATGTAGCAGCTAAGCTAGCTAGTGTTAACAAAATGATTTTAGTGTTTTTTTTCCTTTTAAGCAGAGTGCTCTTTTGGGATGGTTAGAAAAAAAGCCTGAAAACAGCTGGTCTGCACCCTGTTTACATATGTGGGAGCTGTGTCATGTGCAGCCAGACTCTTTCAGTCTAATCAAACTCTGAGTCATAAATTGATCAGGTGACTTTCAGGAAGACGTTGCTATCCACGGGCTTTAAAGTGGTTATTTATGTTCGTTTCACAACTCATCAACACAGTTAACCAAGTTGACTGTTCTGGCAGGTGATAAAAGATCTTTAAAGAAGCCTAAAAAACTAAATGATCCTCCTGACAAACATTGTCTGGGTAGCCGAAGCCTAAAATATGGAAATATGCCCTTTAGGGCCCTTTATGGGACACAGAAAATCTGAAGTTTTCTCACTACCCTACCAATGAGTCCTGACCCCCAGCCTGAGAATCACAGTCTTAATCATCCAAATTAAACAAAAACAAAGACCTGGAATCAGTTTCTGTGTTGATTCCAGATGTGGGTAATGTTGTAAAAATAATTAATCTCCTTTTTTACCGACTCCCTTTGAGTTTGAAACGTTTGATGGGATTAAAAAAAGGGAAATTTGGGAGACTGTGAATAATGTTTATTGTTTTTGGTAGATTTTCTTTCCCTCCATCCTCTGCCTTGAAGTGTGTCGCACCAAACCACCTGCAAATAATTCAACTCCTCTTACTATATGACTTTATCACTCGCACAGCGACTCTTTGATTGATCCAGACATGCATTGACGTCAGCACACACACACACACACACACACACGCTCAGTCTGTCTGGAGCGGTGACAGAATTGTACCCAGAGCACTTCACATCATGCCTGACGGGGTCGATGGCGGAGCCGCCGCCTGCGTTGGTGTAACATGTATGATCAGGATGAGTGGAGTGTGTGTGTTTAGAGGTGAGTGACTGTCGTTACCTGAGCTACAAACGCACGGAGCTCGTGTGCACCTGTCACCTGCGAACAAGCAACCTCATTAAACGTCAGCAGCACCTTTGCTGCTACACATGTACAGCTTCCCTACAGAGAGCACACATACACACACACCTTCCTCACCTATTTGCACACATGCACACCTGCTGACACTGAAACAGCAATTAAAGCATAGTGCTCATCATCACCTAAAGCCCTGTTTAGCTCAATTTCTCCAGCAGCTACAACTTATGTGCAGACAACACACAGAAAACACACACGCGGGCGAACCAGCCCACAAGCTCCCATCAAGAGGTTGTGCCCCACAGACAAACTCACTGAAACACAGTGTGAAATAGATTCGCTTTCCGAGGCTGATAAACAAGTGATCATTTTCCCCTGCGTGTCTGAGGAGAGAGACGGTCTGTAACTCAAGTTCAGAGACTGATTGATTAGTTAGATTTATTTTTTTAGGCGTCACAACAGTTAGTCCCGCTTGCCATCACGTTTGGCAAAGAAAAGAATTATATCCTCATCTGAGAAGCTGGAGACACAATCAATCTGCCTTTGGGCTCATTGTTGCTACTCGAGCTGGTTTTCTGTGGAAAGATGAATTGAATTCCTATTTTCTACCTTTCAATATATTCTACAAATCTACTGATTTATTGTGAGCACTCTGAAACCTGGCCTGAAAGCCTGACAGTGATGTACTTGAACAAGACGCTTTTGATTGTAGCAGATGAAAGTTTAGATGCACAGTAGCTACAGATCATTTGCAAACTGTAATGTGCTTTCTGTTCCTTACCTCGGTTATCTTGGGAATTCCTTATCTTCTCTTTAAAAATCTATAAATCCAGCGTAGGCTTATTGATCACGGCAGGAAATACAAAACAAGCATCAAATATCACACATTTCCACTCTGAATTTGCCTTCAGATTGAAACGCACACAGACTTTGCAGCCTGTCGGGTTAAACATGTCATCTTTGCTGCCACCTTTTGTGAAACAGAGTGTCAGTTCCTCAGTTTTGTGGTTGAGAATACGTTTTTTTTCCCATTAAGTGGTATGGATCGCTTTATTCTAATGTCTTCTTCTCTGTTTTTTCTCCAGTGACAAACTTCAACAATGGCTTGGAGGCCAGTTCAGACTCTGATGACGAGGACAAGCTACATATTGTGGAGGAGGACAGTCTGCAGGAGCCTGATGCCACGGACGCTGATGGGACCACACTGCTGGACAGCCATGATGCCACCATAACAGTATTACCCCACAACGGCTCTTGGAACGGAGGTGAGGTGTCACGTGTTCAGCACAGGGAAAGTCTGGGTTTGGGTATGTAGGTTTGCAATGCAGCAGACTCAGCATCTGTAATGCATATTTATGTGTAGTAGGCAGAGGTGGGTAGAGCAGCCAAAAATTGTACTCAAGTAAAAGTACTGTTACTTCAGAATAATATGACTGAAGTAAAAGTAAAAAGTAGTCATCCAAATAATTACTTGAGTAAGAGTAAAAAAAGTGTTTGGTGAAAAAACTACTCAAGTACTGAGTAACTGTTGAGTAACGTCTAATTTATTTGTTACACAAGAATTCAATCAGACAGACAAAAATACTAAATAATCATCTTTAGGCAAATTAGAGTTCATCCAATTGATAAAATAGATTAAAATGAATGAATTAATTACAAAATAGCTTAAATTAAAATAATCCAGGTAAATTCAAGTACTTCAATAAAAAATAAAAGAGACTTAGGAAATGTTTAAAACATATGTCACCCATATGTAACCTAAAAAACAAACATTCATCTATCCACGGGGAAAAAAAGCTAATTTAGGAAACTTACCGCTACATGTTTCCTCAAGTTAGATGTTGAGTTTCTGCTGAAATGTGCGTTTGTTTTGGTTGACACAGAAGACACATAATGTAGCTGCTGTTTCTCACTCTTTGTAAGGTAAACATGCTTTCAGTATGAGGCCTCGTCTGCGTCTTCATTTCCGACACGGTCGGAAACACAGTGGTGGAACACAGTCAGGTGGTAGAGCCTTTGGCGGAAGTCTCTCTCTCTGTCAGAATAAAACATTAAAATGATGCGTACGCGGGGGGATAAAAATAATGAAGCGTAGAATACCAAAGAGGTAAGAAGAAAAGTAACCAGCTCATTGTAGCCTAATGTAGCGGAGTAAGAGGACAGTTTCTGCTGCACAAATCTACTCGAGTAAAAGTAAAAAGTATAGTGATTTAAAACTACTCCTAGAAGTATAATTTTTTCAAAAACATACTCAAGTAAATGTAACTCATTACTACCCACCTCTGGTAGTAGGACAACTCCAGACTGATGGGGGAGGTTTTTATTTACGTCAAAGAGCTGCGCAGCACAGCCAAATAAGTCAAACTTTTATTGTAACTGCAAAGATTTGGTCTCTGGTAATAAATCTATACATCTGGATAGAGACCTAAGGCTCGTTTAATTTATATCCATCACTGCTCCAAATGAAGCTTAAAGATATTTTGATAATTCTGCATGCCAGCTCACTGTGTCTGCACATGATGATGTGTCTGCCAGAGGCAGGCTCGTGTTTTAGTCTATAAAAGCTTCACTGGTTTGCCGATCACAATCGCAGTCGGGTTCATATTTTCACAACAGCAGAGAACCAAGGAGCAATCAGAGGGCAGAGAAATTCTACCGGTGAGAGCTTGCAAACGAGGAAGAATATGAAGCCGAGCGAAGGGAAAAGAAGGATGGAAAGTAAGCACATCTGAGGAATAGACCTGTCTCATTAATGCCTGCAGTAATGCATCTAGCTGGAAGTCATGCAGAGGTTTTCCTGTATTATCTCCGGCTGTCACACCCCGCAAGCTTTTAAAAAATCCTGTACATTCTCCAACCTGCCTTGTAATAACAGCTCTCTGCCCAAGAGGCTGTTCTTAAAAGGCAGTTCCTGCACCAAACACACCAGTCAGACCGTAAGCAACACCTCATTTGTTTTTTTTTCTTGTCTCCTTTTACTTTGAACTCACACTTTGGGGTTATAGCAGTTCAAGACTTATTTTACTTCCAAACTTACTCATCGTTTGCTGTGAGAGATCTATTCGAGGCAACCATTTACCAGCACGCAGCACAAAACGAACACAGCAGATGTTATTACTGAGCTGGAGCTCATGTAGAAGGGATGACCTGTGAAGTGAAATCAGAGGGAAACATGCTCCTACCGTCGTGTTTGTCACCCAAACACCCAAACTGAACTATGTGGGTGTGAGAGATGTGGCCGAATCTCATTTCAGACCCCCGTGGTCTCAAACACTTAGTGCTGTGAGATCAGGATGAGTGGAGTGTGTGTGTTTGTAGATGATGTACTGTGGTTACCTGGAAGACCGAATGCCAATCGGTTTGTTTGTGCGCGAGATGCAACAGCAGAGTCCAGATCCACTCAGTATCCGTCGCTCTATGTGACCCACCTAAACACCGACATCGCACCACTAACAAGATTTGTTTAGCACGCAATTAGCCAGCAGTACTGCTGATGGTTTAGAGCCCAGTCCTAAATAAATTGTTTATCTGTGTGCCGCTGCATTGCTCTCCCTTTGATCAGATAAGCTCATCCTCCGCTCAGCCTCAGGGAGTACCTCTGCCACGCCTACAGAGCCAGATGTTCGACCCTTTCTGTCAGTTTCAGGTCTGCCTGTAAAGCGCCACATCCTAAAAGCTAATTACACTACAACACAACCTCCCTCTCTTCCCCTTTGAATCACACCTTATTCTTTCTCTTCGTACTGATGAAACTCGCAGCCACACCATCGTTTCTGGTCATCTCCTTCCTGTGACTGGTGTCAGCCCGCCTTGATGGTCTCCCAAAACCATTTCGGTTAAATCCCATTTGAAGGCTGATGTCGTTCAGATGGTTAGCAGAGAAACTGGATAAGCTTTTTGTGCTTTTCCACATTTCCTTTCTAAACTGTTGCATTTGAAGTCTTTTGCTGAGCACTGACAGGTCAGGTGACTAACGTGGCTTATCTTGCTGGGAAACCTGGGTTCTGGTATTCACGCGGAAGCTGCTTTGACACGTTCGACCACTGTAAATGCGGTTCCTGAAGTAAGCGGCCTCCCTGGCAGGACAATGCACCCTGCCATTGTCAGGGCTCCAGACACCACACGACTCCCGCTGCGGTTGCACGTTCAAGCTCCAGTGGCTTAGTGTCAGGCTGCTGGTTTTATTGTTGTGGATTATCAGTTTATACACACCTTTTGTGTCTTTTAAATACAAACCTGTACAAGTTGTTCCGCAGCCACATTTGTTGAATTTGAGAGAATTATGACAGCTTTTATTTTCTTTTGAATAGTCAGACTACTATTTAAGACATTAGAAACTAACATTTTACATTTGAAATGCATGTTTTATTAACTTTTTCTATGGTAAACGATTGAAGTTATCGCCTGTAATTCCACCCACGCGCATGCTTTGTGGAGACAGGAGTGTTGACAGATGAATTAGTGAAACAATGATAATAGTATGCTGTAATGAGTTGCCTCATTAGCACTGCTGAGACGGTGTGGGACTGTGGGGAGTTGAGTCAGCTGCACCGCTTCTTGTTTATATTTCCAGACAGGTTGGTCTACATTGCAGGTCCACTTGTAGATGATTGCGTAGCAGGTTTAGCCACAAAGGACGTGTAGCATCTGCTTTATTAGACACTGTTTGACCTCAAGATGCATATCAATCCCTTTTGTCCTTCTCTGCACATATAGAGTTTCAGAAATCTCCCCAGATGCAGGAAGAGCAGACAGAAATAGTCTTTTTGTTTATATATATATGCATATACATTTTTTGTTTCACAGCATCCAAGAACTCTTTGCAGGTATCAATTTCAACCCCCAGATAGCTCCAGTAATTACCCCTGCCAGCACTCTTTGAAAAAAAGACACCTTAAAGCGCGAACAAAACCGCTGAAGTTCCACAGGAATGAGCAAGCAGAAGCAGAACTAGGTCTGCATTCACCAGCAGAGTTTGATTGGCTTGTGTTTGCACCGATTCTCTGTGCCCCTTCTAATCTTCAATTCCCCGCTAACACCTCAGCCTACGCAAGCATCTGCCCTTCATCTCAGCCGCAGTTAGTTACAGCCAAGCAGGAAATACTAAAACCATGGAGACGGCGAGAATGTGACACTTGGAGATATTGCTCTCGAGGCTCGTTTCATTGTTGCTGAATAAAGCCTTACATGGTGTGAGCGGTGCTCACGAGAGCAGCCCAGACTCATGCTTTGTTTCTCTCCCTCTGTCAGCCCAATCCTTTCTCCTCTGTGTACTCACGACAAATCTGAAGCAGTGATCCCTTTTCATTTTTCTACCAGGCTTTCCTCTGGTCTCTCCTGCCTTTTTTCCATCTGCAGATATCATTAACTATCAGTGGAGGTTTGCAAAGCTTGTTGTTCTTTTGCTTTACCATCACTAATTGAACGATTTGTCGCAAACTTTGTCAAGTTTATCCCCTAAATAACTTGGGCAGTTACAGTACAGTTATAGCTATTGGCCTGGCATCAGCTCACATCTATCGGCCACAACATTAAAACCAGGGACAGCCGATGTGACTAACAGTGATTATTTCGGTGCAACACACACCAACACGCCTCTCACTGTTTTCATTACAGTTGGAGCATGTAATTGCATGTTTCCAGTACCCACTGCAGCTGTGCTCCAGCCTGACAAGTGTTGCCCCCTCGGTGCTTCTCAAACATGACCAGGCTGCTGGGAACGGATCGATGAAGCCTGCGCAAAAGTACCTAAAACCTGGGTTTCAAAGGATTTCACGCAGACTGTTGTCCGTCTGTGGCAGCGCCCAGCTGTGCCAAATACTGACATTCATATATTTAAAGTTTACACATCCATTGTTCTCAGCAGGTGGCAAACAAACTGGAATAGAAATCTAACGTGTGCACCGTTTCTAACATGCTGAATGCACTCAGAGCTGGTTCTCTCTGCTTCCTGGTTCTAATCTCAGCCGGGCACTGATCATGTTAAGTTAATTGGTGATTCTAAATCAACCGTAGGGGTGAATTTGAGATATTTGTCTCTGTGTTGGTTCCCCAATAGTCCGGCGACCTGTCCAGGCTGTACCCCGATAGGCTCCAGCCCTCCCACAACCCTGAATAGGATGAAGTGGTCATAGACAATGGATGGGTGGATGAAAAGAACCTGTGATAATTGCATCAGTTTATTTTTTTTACTGTGTGACAGCGTGATTGGATTGACACGTCATTGTCTGGTTGTTTATTGCCAGCCTTTGTTTATCATATCTACAGATAAATGCAGAATGGGAACTGGTTGTTTTCAGTGTTGTTTGCAACATTTAAACCAGTCAAGTCAAGTTGCACATTGGGTATTGAGCAAAGAGAAATGATCCGTTTGTTGACTAGCTGTTTGGGTTGTCAGGTATTTTTATTGGTAATTATGTTGGAGAGTAATTGCATCGGCATTACTGGCTTAATTTAAATTAATCTGTGGCATTTAAGTGCATGTAAACACATAAAATGTCAATACAAGTGTTACAGAATGCATATATTCAGAAACATCCAAAATCTGTAAAGCTAAAGTCGGTCACGTGTTCTTTGGTGGTATTCAGGTCATTTTGTTTCAGCACATTACGAGTTAAACATGGTGTATTAGGAAGAGTCGAGTATAAAGAAGTGTGCAGCCTTACTGGCAGTAAAAAAGCAGTCTGTTAGAAAAACATTAACAAACCAGGAAGGAGTAACCGTTTTAGTATGTGGAGGAGCTCCGACGGTGTTGGAGGGAAGTCGTGGAAAAGTCATGAAATGCTGCCGTGCCGTTCGAGCCACAGCGGGAACGCTTCAAAGGCTCTGCCTGATGTTTTTGGATTGTCATGACTTTCACTTCTTTTTTCCCTGCCCGTCTGAGGAGAGAGGAGAGAGCAGGGAGAGCAGCTGGTGTTGAATCGGTCCTCTGGTGAGAGATTAGTGTGCGCTACTCCCCCTGCAGTCTGGGCCGCACTGCAGCTCCAATCCATCCTGCCTTATAAATTCACCATGGACTCACAGTGACAGGTCCTGGCAAGGTATCCGAATGTGGTGTGTGTGTGTGGATAGAGACTGCATGTGCCTGTGAATAACTCTCCTGGTGTGTGTGTGCTGATAAGTGAGTATGTATATGTGCGTGGACCACATGATTTCCTGTTTTCATTCCATTCTCATATTCCACATGTGTTGAGGGGTTCTGGTCGTCATTAGTGTGTCACTCTTTGCGAGGCTTTGAGTGTAACTGTAGAGTGTTGTGGGAAAATATGCAGAGAGGTGTAGGGAGGGAGGGAGGGAGGGAGCGAGGAGGAGTCAGGGAGGAGAGAGGAGGGAAGAGAAGCGAGTGAAGGAAGGAGGGAGATGAAATTTGACAGATGTGACAGAGGTGAGGAGTGTAGAGATGGAGGAAGAAGTTACTTGTTTACATGGAGGAAGAGCTTTAGAGGAAAGTCCCGATTTATAGCACAAGTAAGACGTCGATAATTTCAAGTCACTTCGATAATGTCCACATAGATGGTTTAGCTTTTTTCTCTTTCGGAAGAGCTGTAAATCACAACTAAAATCTATTAATCATGCTGTCAGCCGTCAGAAAGTGAACAACTATTCCCTCGGCTCTCACGCTGTGCCACGGTTCCTCGGCTTTTCTCGACATGCTGAGCAGAGGCAGCGTAAACCCCTGTCGGAGTTTTCAGAAAGCATGTCATGGTTGAGGAATCAGAGGAGTCACAGCAGCATCCAGGACGCCGTTTCTCATCATGCCAGCAGCTCTGCGACAAACACTTCCACCACCCTAACAAAGAGCACGTCTGCTCTCAGCATAGGGCGATGGATGCTTTGATATCTACGTGTTTATGACTCCAAGTCAGCAGGAAGTTGCACCTCCATGTGGAGTTGAGAATGCAAACACCTGCAGTCGGGCCCAGTGCTGGTTCTTTCAGTTTTATTCTCACATTTTCCCTGGAGACTGTTTTCAACAAGTTCAGAGCTCAATTAGGACTCAGGCCAACCCCCTTTAGCGCTACCCCTCTGTTATGCTGAGTTAATGCGTGCCTGTCTTTAAGGGATCAAGGAGTACTTCTCATCTGGTCTTTCATCTGGGGCTTCAGCTGCCCTGATAGATAAGGGAGATATTGGGATTTGCCTTAGACACTAAATGAACTCCTTTGGTTTCTTCCATTTAAAGAGATTTAATCCAAATAAAGGGTTAAAAGGCAGAGAGTGCTGAATACTCCACATGGACGGAACTGCTTTACAGGGAAAAAAAACAAATGAAAAAGTCAGATAAACAGAAATGAGGAGGAGGAGGGAAGTTGAAGGAATGAGTACAGAGCGGTAAAGAAAGAGGCCTGAAAGGTAGACTGAGAGCGTCTCAGAGAGAAATTTGGAAGGCTTTGGAGTGAGATCATGGGAAGCTAAGATCTGTGTGTTTAAAATGAGGCTGAACAGGGCTCGCTCGGGGCCCGCCTCTCCTTTATGAAGACACACACACAGAGTTGAGCGAAGACTGGGTCTTTCTTCTTTTTATGACTGCTTCTGTGATTGCAGATCCTGCAGACTAACACAGCTGCACCTGTCCCTGACACGGCTCAGCAGGAAGAGGCGTGGCCTTTGGCACCAGCCCTGCCTGCATTTCAAATGCTTGGTCTCCTTGGCAACACTGGCCATGGTTTCACCTCGCTGCTCGTTCTTATCAGTGTTTTCGTACACAGAAAGTGAAGTAGCGGCTCTTCCCCAGTTCAATTTAGTGCTGTTGTTGCAGACACCAGTTGGTAACAAACTGCAGATCTTATCCCGGCAGCAGGCATAAAGACAGCAGGTCTTCCCCCGAGGAGCGATGACATCCTCTTAGGAGCGATGAGCAACAAATGCTCTGTTGCCACTGATAAGAAAGTTTATTTAAACGGCACTTTCTTTTACAGTTTTTGATCAAGATCAACGGCGAGATTAAGAGAAAGAAAAGACAGAGACAGAAAAGCTTCGATAAAAGTCTCATTAATGAAGACGAGGAAGTCGTTTATGCCTTAGCTGGAGCCACATTCACCTTAAAGGCGCATCAGGGTTTTTCTCGTACTGATCAGGTAACGTAGGTTTAGGAAGAACTGAGGAGGCACGAAGGCTCGAAGAAAAATAATGTGTGCATTTGCACGTGTGGTCATGATGGAGGCTGAGAGCTGGGTGTAAGGACTCCCCCAACGACCCAAAAATCCAGTCCTGACTGCCTGTGCAACAGTCAAAACTGCCCGTCCAGCTCCACTGGGATCATGAAAGGGTGCATATTACAGTTGAGGGGTAAACGACATGTTGCGTTTGCCTTAAATTGTCACCGTGTAACCGGTATGAAACCTCTGCGTTGTGTTAAGGTTAGAACACCGCTGCTCTTTCGAAGGTCTTTATTTTCCTCCACCTTTCCTCACCAAACATCAGAAAAAAAGAGCCGCGATTACAACGACGCAAACATTAGCACAAATAAGTAAAACATGGAGCATACCTGACAAAATAAAATGCCAAATATAAACGACAACATGGGAACATCATAAAAAAGAGGAGTAGTTTAGGTGGGACCGTGTCTTTTGTCACAGATGTTGCTCCCCCATAAAAGAATGTACAGAAACCGAAAAAGAAAACAAAAGTTCCACCTGACTAATCTTATAAATGTCATAAAAACAATTAAAAACAATAATTTTGTGGAATTATTCAAGAGCCAAATTAACCCTTGTTACAACTGTAAAGCTTGATATATTCAAACAGGTTGTTGTTGTTGTGCCTCCTCTCATCACGGCTCTGTAAAAGTTCCAGCTTTGTTCTTCTTGTTTATGACGTAATCGTTTCAAAATGCATCAAGCGTAAAATTGTTTTTCTTTTCAAAAAACAGACATGTTTTACTTTGTAGTTGGTCCATTTAGGAGCTGGATAGCACCCACGTCTCGTACTTGAGCTTAATTTGACTAAAGAAAAGCGTCGGCTTTCATGAGGAGTTTTGGGAAGAGGACAGACTGTCAGTGTGAAACCACAGTCGCATCCCCGGGTCACTTTCCTCTGAAGTGCTGCATTTAAACCGAGCCAAGGGCTGTAATTATTCTTCGTACGACTTGTTTTCCTCCTCACAGAGGAAAACATGCTGCCTTTTGCACTGCAAACCAGCTGCTTCGACTGATTTCAAGCATCAGAAACAGATCTTATCAGGTCAGGTGCCGCAGTAACATAAGCTTCATGTCGCTGTACACAAGGATGTTAGTTAATTTCATACCAACAGGGATCATTTTGATCGTTTTCTGCAATAGTCAGAGGAGCAAGCTGGGATTTTAGTGGAATATTACAGTGTGGGGTCCTGAAAAAGTAACATTTGGTCCAGAGGAGTTATGTCGGCTTAATTGTTAAAGTGCTTTCTCCTGAAGTTCTTTTCAACTTTATAGTCTGAACGTGTGATCACATTCAATGACTTATTTAGAGAGTGTTTGACCTTTTTTTTTTTGGTAAACTTCATCCTACTTACTTAAACGTGACATCTAAATGTTTCTCACGGCCGATGGTGTGAAAACTGATTGCATGGAAGCACTGGGATTATAACAAACCGATCATTTAACTTCAGAAAAATCCAAAGAATTTCCACATCCTTTAGATAAAATGGTGTCTCTCCTTGTTCGAGTTAGAAAGCTGTTCAGGTAACACAGGGAATCATGATAAAGTCATGTGGCGCCCCCTAGTGGTGACGCTTCAAAATGCAGAAAATGAAGTGATGATTCAATTCTGTAAAGTCTACTTAACTAACTTTTATCGCGGATGTGTCTGAGGTTTGTAACCAAGCCGAGAAATAAGTGATGGGACGGGTGTTTTCTACTCCTTAACTTTGTGTGTCTGTGCTTTCAGTGAAGGAGGAGTGTATCTCAGAGGAAGAAGAGGAGGAGGTGAAGGATGCTCTAGTGGAGGAGATTCTCCAGCAGGGCGACACAGCCATCATTTATCCCGAAGCCCCGGAGGACGAGCAGAGTCCGGCAGAGACGGGAGGCGCTGACGAAAACGGTAACACACCCCCAGCCGGCTTCAGACCACGTCTGAATGCGGCTGTACTAATTCAGTTAGTGTGTACATTTAACTCATAAGAAAGTTTCTGTTACTTTCTGTATTATGCCATGATATTTCATGTCTGTTTTAATATTTTTTCTCTTAAATCCGTACTAAATTTGCTCTTCTTCCTGCTGACTAAAGGACAATGCGAGGCAAAGAGTCTGTAAACTTGATATGAGTGTGAATAACTGGCCTTAGAGATGGGAAGCTGCAAAGCTGATCACACACCAGGATAAGAGTCTCTCAGGTTTTCACATGACAGGAATATAGAAAAGGGAAAAGTGAGTCCCTTAAAGAGGGGGTTAATAAGGGATTTGTGTTATTAACCTTCTCACAGCTGTCCTCAGTGTGAATGCTTGTTGAAGGAGAGAGCTGAAGGTTCCATAAGCACACGAGAGGTGTGGGAGCACCACTGAAGTTCGTAGGCGGCTGAATCAGATGACAAATGGCAGATTGAGGCATCGTCCATCATGCTCTCTTCTCCGCAGGCACACCTGACTCCTTCTCCCAGTTGCACACTTGCCCATACTGCTCCCGGGGCTACAAGCGCAACGCTTCGCTGAAGGAACACATTAAGTATCGCCACGAGACCAGCGAGGACAACTACAGCTGCTCGCACTGCAGCTACACCTTCACCTACCGCTCCCAGCTGGAGAGGCACATGAATCACCACCGGGGCAGCAGGGAGCAGGTAACGCCTCACAGGCCAAAGGTGTAAACTGGCACGTTTTCACAGCCGCGCACCAGAGTGCGAGCGCAAGGAGCCCATGTTTTAACCGTGACCGGTTTCAGGGGGACTCGAGGGTTATCAAAGGGTCCGAAGTGAGCAAATTATCACCCCGATTCAGAGCCCTTCATCCAGTTGTCTGTGTCTTAGTGGGCCGTGGGTTCACTTGTGCATTTCTTTTTAAATGTCTGCAGGTTTTTCTTTAATACACCTGGATTGATAATTCCTCCAAAATCTCTCTCTGCAAAAGTAAATTTATTTTTAACCTTTTAGCTCCATTTATACTGAACAAAATTAGAATCTTTAGTATCACCTTTACCCCTTTATCCTATACATTTACTGAGCATTGATAAAAGAGCATAAGAGCATCTATACCAGCCACCAATAAGGACGTTTTTCTTTTCTTTCTCAGCATCACGTTTCCCAGTCGACAGGAGGATCGGGAGGAACAGGCGGTACTCGCAAGTTCAAGTGCAACGAGTGCTCCAAGGCCTTTAAATACAAACACCACCTGAAGGAGCACCTGCGCATTCACAGCGGTGAGTGCCTTACCACATGCATATCAATACACCTCACAGACAGTCCTAACACAACCTGAGCTGGGGCTTAAAACGGCGAGACACTCACTGGGGTTACATGGCACCGAAAGGATCGGATTATTGGCTAAATTACAATAAGAATGAGTTGAGCAAGGGTAATTCTCCTTGGATATATGGCAGTGAATGAATCGGATCAGAGGCACAAAGCGTGTCATACCCCGGTATGATAGGTAGCGCTGTACTCATTTCAACTGTTGCTAATAGAGCCACTTCCTGTTGACCTCTTCACCACCAACAACAACAACAACAACAAACTCAGGCATTGGAGAAAGATGGAGAACGAACAGCAAGATGAAGCTACGTCCCTCTACATTTGGTCTGTGATGAGCTGCTTGTTGCACAAACACGATGCACAACGGAGCATTCTCCATCGGGTTGTTTGTTTCTTTCTGACGGCGACAGCAACAGGAATATCGTCTCCTTTGACTTTCGGTTCACAACCCTGGGAAAAAACCTTGTGCATGTACAGAACGCAAAGTCTGATTCACCACGTGCTTCAGCGTCTACAAGCAGGTTTAATTTGACTTTCAACCGAGTTATCTCGGGGTCTTTATCCGATCCGATCCAACTTAATAACTCAGTCTTATTGTAATTTAGCCAATTATCTGATCCTTTCATTGCCATGTGACCCCACTGAGTGTTTGTAGCTGACCAATAGTTATCTCGTCCACACATTCATCCGGTTTGCTCGGTAGTTATGGTGTGAAAGTTGGAACGTTGATGTGACAGAGCAGCCTGGGATGATGAAGAAATCCCCTACAAAGAAATTTTGGTCGTTGGTTTGAGGGGGGCTTCTACATCGTACAGCTATCACTCCGATCTACGTATAAAAGCGACAGATCTGAACTGTGAAAGATTATTACTTCTGTTTGAAAGGTTGATGTCATTTCTCTCTCTGCCCCTTTCAGGTGAGAAACCGTACGAATGTTCAAATTGCAAGAAGCGATTCTCCCACTCAGGCTCCTACAGTTCCCACATCAGTAGCAAGAAGTGTGTTGGTGCTTCGCCCCCTAACGGCGTCACTCGAATTGCAATTAAGTCGCCATCCCCCACCGCGCAGACCAGGCCGGTTGCGATCGCTCCAGCCCGCATGATCCTTAAAGAGAAGACTGAGAGCAAACCCCTCCAGGAGCAGCTGCCTGTCACCCAGATCAAATCAGAACCCGTGGAGTACGAGTGCAAGCCTGTGATGGCGGCACCGGCGACTTCACCTGGGAGCAACGGAGTAGTGAACGGAGGGACGGCACAGCCGGCTGCAGCCCCAGCTGCGACCCTGCCTCAGGGCATGGCTATGGTCGTCCCAACGGTCGGCCTTATGTCGCCTGTGAGTATCAATCTAAATGACTTGCAGAATGTGCTGAAAGTGGCGATGGACGGAAATGTGCTCAGGCAGGTGCTGGGTTCAGCTAACGGGGTGGTGACGCAGGGGAAGCAGGGGATTGTAGTCCAGCAGCCACAGCAGCAGATCATCAGTCTGCCGGCCTTCGTGGATCACGACGGAACCACGAAAATCATCATCAACTACAGCATCAGCCCCGCGGCCGGCACCGCTGCCTCCGCCCAGCCCACATCGCTCGTTGTCAAAAATAACCCTCCCCCCACTCCCGCAGTCACGGCCGCCGCCGCCGCTGCAGTCACCACCCAGACGGATAAACCCCGAACCCCAGAGGTGGCCGACCTCACGATTGTCAAGAAAGAGCCACAATCAGAGCCCACAGAAGACATGGAGACGGAGACAACAACAGAGAAGGTAGTGGCGCCTATTAACTTGTCAGAATCCGCTCGGACGCCAAAACCCAGCGGCACCAGTACATGTTTACTCTGCGACGACTGTCCCGATTACCTGGAGGCGCTGCATCTCCTCCAACATCGCAAAGCGGCCAACGGGGAGGCCGTGGACTCTGCAGCCTTGGACCCCTCCTTCGCCGCTCTGCTGAGCGAGGCGGGGGTGACGCTGGAGGAGCCGCCTGTGGACGACCTCGTCTCGCTCCTCAAGACCTACTTTGCCTCCAATGCCAACCCCAGCGCGGCGGAGCTGAAGAAGATCTCAGAGTCCGTCAGCATTCCGGTGGAGGTGATTAGAAAGTGGTTTGTCAAGATGAACTCTGGGAAAAGGGTGGACAGATGCCACAAAGAGGCCAAGGCAGTTTCTAAAAAGACAAATTCCAGCTCAGAAGACAACTCAAATGAGATCGATGAAGAGGACGACGCGATGCAGGACGCGTACAACAAAGCCTTGTCAGACTCTGGTAGCGACTCCCCGTCTGACTCACCCAGCCTCAACAACGGGGATCTTGTTATTGTTAAAAGTGAGCCGGAGGACCCGGAGGCGTTGGACTCCCAGGCCGAGCCCCTGGACCTCTCCCTTCCCAAACATATGACAGCAGCATCTGAAAAGAAAACCACGGCGCCTCCCACCAAGCAGCAGGAGCAGCCTCTGAACCTGACCTGCCTCAGGAAGGAGCAGCTCGACGGTCGAACCATCTACGTCACCACACCTCAGACCGGAAGCCCTGTCAACATCGTCACTGCCGCACAGCTGCCCACCTTGGTGGCCATTGCTAGTCAGGGTACGGTGGGCTGCCTCAGTGCCATCAACACCACCACAAAGCGCACCATCCTCATCCCCCAGCTCACCTACACCTACGCCACTACAGCCGGCAACGCCACTGGAGCCAAGACTGTTGTTCTCAATGGCCATAAGGTTGGTTGTGTTGCCATTTCTAACGTTTCGTGCCCAAATGATATGTTCTCTTTAGGCATTAAGACAGTTTAATGTCTGTAACGCAGGAGAACCGTTCAGAGAGCAGCTCTGACAGTGTTCCCACCTCCGAGGAGCAGAACGAAGCGAAGAAGCGGCGGCTGGAAAATGGCGTGTATCCCTGTGATCTGTGCTCCAAGGTCTTCCAGAAGGGCAGCTCCCTGCTCAGGCACAAATATGAACACACAGGTATGGCTTGATGTGGAAACTTTGATATTTTAAAATGTCACTTTATATCCAAAGACCTGCAGAGGTTTTAGGTTTTGTTAAGGTGCCAAAAGGTACCTCAGGTTTACTCATGATTTGACGTGTGACATCATTTCTCATTAAATGCGTTGCAATCTAACTTTTACGGGACATCTGGCCTGTAAAATGACCAGCTCGAAAATGGCACGAATGGAGACGTAACTGCTGTGGCGAGTTAAAAAGGACATCCTGCCTGCAGCTCCACGTAGGGACACTTTGGGATGTGGTTTCATTAATGTCTGCTGGCAGTTACCTGTGCACCGCACCACTGTGCACAGGTGTGCTGGTTAGGGATGACATCATCAATGCAAACACAAATTACACTCCTTGGCGCGGTTCTTGTGACGCATCAGCTTTGTTAAAGGGATAGTTCGCCTCTTTTGACATGAAGCTGTATGACATTCCATACTTGCAATATCATTTATGAACATTTTCTTACCCCCCGCTGCATTCTGTGGGCTTAGTTCCAGCCTCATTTTGGCGTCGACGAAAGTAGTCCGGCTAGTTGGCTGGGGCCACAAAAATAAAGCGTTTTGCTTCTCAAAACAATATGTGTTCCAAAGAGTAATACATTTGCATCACAAAATCGTTCTCCAGGAAAAAGTCAGACCTCACAATCGCTTGGCACTATTTTCTCTCCCTAAAGCCTCTAGCATGGTTCCCGCGTCTGCTAGCGCGAGCGGTGTTGATGACGTCACGATTTCGTGTCGGCTATATACGGTGGCGCATGCCGTTGCGCCAGTAGTTGCAATTTTCTCCGTCACAGAAGAGTCGCTGCTATGTGAAGGTTACCGCTACTCTACAAAGTGGAGAAGAAAAGAATGCCTCTGTCAAGAGCAGGAACACTGTCATTACTGATGCTGCTGCAGTAACTGGAAGATGAAATGCTTCGTCTGTTTCTGTGTTTCACGAAGTTCGTGACAATTCAGTCAATAGAGGTGAAGGTCTGAAGCCCCCAGTATCACCACTTGGAGTCTCTGCCCTCTTCTTTGCCTTCAAGCATCTGTCCCGTAGCTTCTTCCATACATTCTTACAGAACTCTCCCTCTTTCCCCAAAGTTCTGCCCATCTCTGTGCACGAGTTTTGGGAGTTTACGTTGGTCCCTGTGCTGTTTCGCTGCAGTTTCGTACAGCTGCCCGTACAAACGCACCTCCTGACTGAGCCTGGTCTCACATTGGTCCATCCGGTTTGCCGACTGGTGCACGACAACGCGCTGCGCCGTCTTTTCGAGGCAAGCGCCAGGCCTGAAACGTCATTTTGACGTCACGGGTCAGCTGCGCCGTGAGCTACACATCAACTGTAAATCCAGCTTTAGTATCACTGCGCGCTGCCGCCAGCTGCGCCCGTTTCACGGTGTAGACCGTGCAGACCGTGCAGTCCCCTGCTTCCGAGCAGTTGTAGTAAATATGAGGGATGGTTGCCGAGCCGATGTGGAGATGAGTGATGAAGAACTCTGCTGACACGGACTTTGTCGAACATAGAAACCCTTATTGCAGTCATCAGGTCCGTCTCGAATTTACAGAAAAGATGCATCAAGTCTGGAGAGAGAGTAGCTCAATTGGTGCGATTGGAAGCCTCTCTGATTTTTCAGGGGGGGAATCTTATTTTATGGAATGTCAAGGTCCTTTATTCTCCAGGCATCCAGTCAAAAGACAATGTCCATGGACCACATGCTTTTGGAATGTATTTTTCCTCCGAACCTCCTTATTTGACTATATGTTATCTCTAGTTGAAACACGTGCACTCCGTGGCCCGTACGGGGCCGTACCCAGCGGATATGTACCCAGAAAAAGGCCTTTCTCCACTGTCTTGAGTATCAGACACCTCACAGTAAACACCGTGAAACAGGCGCGGCAGGCGGCAGCGCGCAGTGATACGAAGGGAGAGAAAATAGCGCCTTATCTTCCATTAAAGCTGCAGTCTGCAACTCTTTTTCAACCATAATGCCTGGAACTGTCCGGGGATTCTGAAAGTAGTACATTAAATACCCCAATACAAAAAAAAATGAGTTCTCTAGGTCCCCTATATGTCCCGCTAGGTCCCTCCAAAGCCAGCAGGTTTGTTTACAAAATTGCAGCCCGGACCGGTAAAAGGTAACCAATCAGGTTATGAGCTGGGCTCTGCTGCCTGTCAATCACCGATTGTGCACGCGCGATACAAGGTAGGCTCGTCCCCACGCTTATTTATCTAGACTATTGAACTTCATTACGGGCTAGTCTACTTACTGTGTCTTCCATGATCGCAAATGACAGGTGAGTTGATGAATGAGGAGTCGTGTGGGTGCATCTGGCGTGCACGTAGACGTGCACGAGTTCTCATGTGTTTTGAAGGGGCGGGACAGGAAGTTGAATAACTTTTTATTTTTCGGTTAAAAATAAGCATTTCTTGCATTTTGCGACTACGGAGGTCACCGTTTTCAACTTCAAGCGTTCTGATAGATCATGTAAACTCTTAAAATGCCCAAAAGTAGGACTTTACGTATGACAACAACAAATCCTGCAGACTGCAGCTTTAAAGGTGGGGTAGGGGTTCTTTTTCTGGAGCATTTTTTTACATATTGCTTGAAATACTCTTCACACCCCCATTGCAACCAATTAGAGGCCTGCGCGGGACAGAATTTTCAGTCCCGCTCCCGCAAAAAGATAGGATTTTTAGTCCCGCTCCCGCCCGCACCTGTCATATTTGGTCCCGCTCCCGCCCGCAATTCCCGCATGATTCAGACATTCGCGTTACTTCTCACGGACGTTCTTGTCATTGGCTTGAGGAAAGAAACATGATCTTAGCTGCGCACACCACTGTCCGATCCTTCACGTGGGGCACAGGAGCGCATGGCACAAGCAGCTGAGGCTTTACACCAATAAGCCTACCCAACATACCTACCAAAATCTACCGTGAATATTAAGAATAATACATTGTACATATGTTATATGCCACTCCTCACATTTCCATTCTTGGAAGTAAAAGTATATATTTTTAGTATATGATTTTAAACAGCGTGATGGAGCCCCGCGCCCTACTTTGAGTGGATTTGAGCATAAATATCTAAGCCTACTACAGCTCACGTTACATTGATTTAAATGCAAACAAGTGGAATGAAAACAATATGTGTTATTAATTACCCTACCTTTTCTAAACCCAGAATGTTGAAAATGTAACATGTAATCCAATTATTATTTAAGTAGGTTAACCATGCCCTGTCCCTCGTCGTTGTGCAATGCGCATCTCCTGAATAAAAGGAGAGATGGATCGCGCTTTTGAACTTCTTTTAGTTAGGCTTTATTTCTTCTCAGTTGTTTTCAGCAGCAGGAGATCATTATAGCTTTTATATTAAACACGTTTTTAGTTTGCGGGACTAAAGCTTATCACCGCTCCCGCCCGCTCCCGCACTGGGCTGAGCTTTCAAAATGTGTCCAGCGCCGCACTGCTTTGCGTTGGGTCCCGCGGGACTCCCGCGGGAGTGCAGGGCTCTACAACCAATTAATTAAAAGTTTTGACACAAAAATGAAAAGTTTTAGTGGCCTCTAGAACGTACAATCCAGGAACAACACTATCCAATCATACTGAACGGACCGTTAACGATGATTGGATACTGATGCGTCTATCAAACTGCAATCTGCCCCTCCCTCCCCCTCCTTCCCCCTGTGCGCCGCGCGTACCCTTCTTCATGAACGAATGACGCGCCCAGAAGCTTGGCAGGAAGCTAAACTAGAGCCAGCTTGGCTAGCACCTAGCATTATTAAAGGTATAGTTAGCATATACTAAATACTAAATAGGGCAATGATCGATGCTTGCTGTCAGAACAGCGCTCGTGCACCTTTGTGCTCGTGAACAAGCGTTGTGCGTTCATGTACTCCAGAGGCGTGGCTTCGGGGTGAAAGTCTGAAGAAATGGGTTGGGACTTTTGACCTGTGTATTTTGCTTCGCTGGACTCAAAATCCAGGATCTCCTACCCTACCTTTAAGTCCTGAAATGACTTTGAATGAATGTTTAGTTTGAGTGAACATTTCCCACTCTGTCTGTCTGTTTCCTGCAGGAAAACGGCCCCATGAATGCAGCATCTGTAATAAGGCTTTCAAACACAAACACCACCTGATCGAACACTCGAGGCTGCACTCTGGCGAGAAACCCTACCAGTGCGACAAGTGCGGGAAGCGCTTCTCCCACTCGGGCTCGTACTCCCAGCACATGAACCACCGCTACTCCTACTGCAAGAAGGACGGGTCGACCCCGGGCGCAGCCTTGGGCTCGCGCAGGGTTCAGCTGGATCTCGGCAGCCCCGGCACCGGGCCGCAGTCGGACAGCCGGACCACGACCCCGCCCTCCCAAATGGACTCTGACGAGAGGGAGAGCGAGGTGGAGGAGGACGAGGACGACGAGGCTATGTGCATGGATGACATCCGGGTGGTGCAGGTGGACGACGGCGAGTGCGAGATCTACGAGGGGAATTTCGATGATGACGAAGAGGAGGAGGAGGAGGAGGAGGAGGCATTGCCCGAGGAGGAGGCATTGCCCGAGGAGGAGACGACCGCAGACGAGGAGACCGAAGGAGGGAGGGAGGAGGATGAGTTTGCTTGTGATGTCGTCGAAGTGGAGCTGGGGGAAGACCACATGGTGGACAACACGTTGGAGCAAAGAACCGAAGAAAAGGAGGAGTCGGCAGGTGCTGAAGCGGAGAAAACGGCAGACTGTGAAGCAGATCCAGACAAAAGCATCAGGGAGGGTTCGGACGGCACCGAACCAGCAGAGGAAGGAGTAACAAACGAATAAAGTGAACGGATTTCTTCAGGACGGTTCACACGCATCAGTCATCAAAGTTACTTTAGACAAAAACCGCACCTGAAGCGAGTCTCGGAAGTTGCCTAATTTTAACGGTCCACTACTGTGTACAAAAACCCAGGTGTGCCTGAACTTCAAAGAGAAAAACAAGACATAGACTTTTTATTTGTGAAAATGAAATATCAGTGTTTAAACCTGTTTATAGAAGTACAGATTTTGAAGTAGAAGCCACCCATCAACTTCTTAGACTTGTTACTGAGACATCCCAGGACGTTTTGTTTGGTTTCATTCAGCCAGTCAGTGTTACTAATCTTTGTCTTGTTTGAAAACATTTTAACCTGTAAAGATGAGAAAGATTTCTATACCTTTTTATTGCCAATGAAGTTTCCTAAATCAGTATTTTATTGAGTTCTACGAACAAAAACCTCTGCACTACAGTATTCCTGGTTTACCTATGGATACATGCCTCATGCATTGTATGCCCTTCAGTGTTATATATGTACACTAGCTAGCAGGACATTGTTTGTGTTAG
The DNA here is from genome assembly GCF_027942865.1 of Odontesthes bonariensis. Taxonomy (NCBI): domain Eukaryota; kingdom Metazoa; phylum Chordata; class Actinopteri; order Atheriniformes; family Atherinopsidae; genus Odontesthes; species Odontesthes bonariensis. The sequence goes on along the minus strand of NC_134519.1, from coordinate 9,974,054 downwards.
TATTAGTCTGTGCTAGCTAGCATTACTTTTGTTTTCAGTTTGACTGTTAGCCTTAAGGAAAACAAAGTATTCCTGGGGAGGGTTGTGGGCGGGACGGGGAGTCCGGGATGAGAATGCGGCTTCTTTACGCCATAACCAAATTTGTCCTATCAGGGAAGGTAGAGTCACAACCTCAGAGCCAGCATCCGGCGCCTTTGTTTTGCAACCTAGCACAGCCTGCAGGGGCGGAGTCTCCAGAACGGACTCCGACCTCCAGGCTCAGCCTCGGCTCCAAAACACACGCGCTTTATCTTTTCAAGCTTCTCCTTGTTTTGGTTGACTTTAGTTCTCAGTCAGTGTTTCAGTATTATTAGCTTATCTATGAAGTCAAACTGTACGTGAAGGATCGGGGCTGTTCCCCTGCTCCACCCCAATGCCTCCAGCCTTATGCAAGACCTGTGTGCTGTTTAAAGTGCCATTGAACAGTGTTATTATTTCTTCTTCACACATGTAGCCAGTATTATGTCCCTCTGTTACTTACACAGGACCCATGTTGACTAATGTTTGTTGACTTGCACAGAACAGCAAATTTGTCACCGTTGAAAGACCGTTGAAGTAAATCTGAGGCCTGTTTTTTTGGAGGAAAAACTAGAAAATATTCAGCATGAGTCTAAATGTAATCAATCTGCAGAGTTGTCTCTCTTGTGATCAGTTTACACTGATGTGGAAAAGAGAAAAACTGCAAATTCTCACAAAGGAAGAGCTAAAACCGGACAAAATTTTGCTTTTTTTGCTTGAAAAATAACTGAAACAAACATCCAGTTGCATTTTGTCGGCTGTCAGATCGATTAACCGGCCGGTTTAACCCATTCGGACGGATGCAACACGCAGTACACCTGCTTATACCTTTAAAGCCCGATGCAGCACGAGTGCCGCTTCACTTTCAAGACACGCGATCAAAGATATTTGAAAATGTATCGCTAATCATAACGTAAATGCTCTTGGAAACATAGACGTGTGACTCATCTCCTCCACCCTTCTACTAACTAGCCAAAAATTGAGACTACAGGCTCCAGAAGCGAGGATGTTTCAGCGTATGCTTTTTCCAGAAGCATTCGTCCTACCTTATAAACTGAATTTAAGATAAATGCATATGTTGTCAAAACATTTAATGACCAATTGACTAAAATCACGAAGTACAGCGACCTGCTCTGACCAAACAGTGGTTAAGTGCTGCAGCCGCATCATTCTTTAATGAGAAGCACACAAACATTGCACCTATTTTAAAGGGAACATCTTGCATCCAGTCTTAATGGGTGGAGCTAAACAGGCCCAGAAACTCAACAGCATCCAGTATCTTTGTACATTGTAAAAGTCGCAACTTTTGAAGCACAGAAATGTGTTCAAAGAGTTTTCCTGTGGATTTAAATAAATAAAAATGCCTTGAAAACCTTGAGATTATCGGTTTAACATGTGGAGTTGTTAGTGTTTACTGCCCTCAGTACACAGTGAGGGCTTTAGCTCTCGACCTTCCCCTGCCGGTTTGGTTCGGGAAGAGATAAAACTGACACAATCCCGATGAAGTGAAAAGAAAAACGTGGAACTTCGGCCACATTTGTGCACTTGTTCTCAATCAGTTTGGAATAAGAGATGAAATCGTGACAAGCTGTCCCGCACTTCAGGTAACAAGCGTTAGTGAATGTGGTTTCTGAAGAGTTTTAGTTTTACCGAACAGTGTTGATAGTGTGAGTCTTTGATTTTTTTTTTTTTTTTTTAATGTTCCGTGTGTCCTCTGTATGTTTTTGTCAACAATGGCAGTATTAGAACCCTTTTCACAGAAAAAAAAGACAAAAAAATTAATTCCTGTTTAGTTTTTAGAAAACTTTTTTATATTTATGTGTCTTATTTTTATATTTTCTTTTATGGTTATTTATTACACATTGTAGTGTACATTACTGTAGTTTGAATTGATACAATAATATATTTTAGTATGAAAAATAATCTCGAGACATACAAAAGGTCCCAAAATGTGGTTCTGGGAGCTGTTTGTTTTAACAAAACAACTACAAAAAAACGAAAGAATGAATAAATAAATAAAAAAAAAGAATAAACATGTATTCTGTCGACTTGACTTCTGTTTTAAGCTAAAAAAAAAGGAATGAAGTGAGAAATAGAAACTGTTACATGTGCATCCGCTCTTTGCGTCGTTATAAAGCTACTGAAATCTAAAACTCTGTGACGTTAAAAGCATGAGTCGTCGCCGTTTTAATGAAGGATCTTGTTATGAAATGAAGTCGTTACTCCTCCCTTTTTACTTTTTGAAGCCAAATTTGCATCGTCCCGTCGCCCTGTCTTCTGTTCTGTGCCAACTTGTTCCATTGTACTGTTGAAGGCTGCATAATGTATGTCTATACACACACCCTTTGTAAATCCACTGTCTTTTTTTTGTATTGTTTTTATCTTAGTTTGCTCCATTTTTATGACTCCCCATCACAATAAAATGTAAGACAGCAGCTCCGAGTGGCTTTATTTGATGCAGTCTCTCTCTTGTCTCTCCGTGCCGGAATAGAAATGTACTTTTTCAGAGTTGTTCTGGCAGATTTAACGAGCAGCGAGTCTGTAACAGCTCTGATCTGATTGGATCTGAAGTGCTCAGACCAGACATGACTCGAGTCAGAAGGCTTTTCATCAGTCTCTTCCCTCCTGCTGTGGCTTCTCCAATCAATAAAAGACACAGGAAACACAAAGAGGGACAGATCTGAGAGGAACAAACAGGATATGGGAGAATAATAACGATGTAAACACTGATTAACATCGGCATTGTAACAAAGGTAAAATGCAGGTGCTCCTGACATGGTTCCTTTATACAGTGAGTGCAGAGCAGAACAGTTGGTGTAAACTTGATGATAATTCCTTTCAAACTCCAGAAGAAGATGAGGAGAAAGACATGAATCTGTGCGCAGTAGCAGTTTTAAGACAGAAAAGCATCACGAGGAGAGAAGTGATGATTATTAAACTCTGAAGTGTTGCCCAAGTCTAACTCTGGAATAATGATTCATGCTCAGATCTGCTCAGCTTTAGTCTGAAGGTCATGATGTCAACGCATATAACCAATTAATTTCATTTCAGTTTTACTAATTTGGCACAAGGCACTCCCCTATAACCCAAGCCAGTTATCATTGTAATCCAATCATAATCCCAATAAAATCAAACTAATTCAAATCCAAATGAGTCAGAATCATGTAACCCCTTGAAATATCACATTGAAACCAGGTTTCTGTGACAAAGAGCAGTTTATTTATAAGTGTGGTGTGGAAATCTGAAGCCTCCGGTACGCCGAGCGTGGGACTGGGCTCCTCTGTGAAGTAGAAGTCTTTTTATATGACCTACTGAACCCAGTATGAACCCTCCAGACCCCTCAGGTCATCTGGATCCGGTCTTCTATCAGTTCCCAGAGTCAGAACCAGACATGGAGGAGCTGCATTCAGCTTCTATGCTCCACATGTCTGGAACAAACTCCCAGAAAGCCTCAGATCAGCTGAAACACTCAGTGTGTTTAAGACACACCTATTTTTAGCTGCATTTGAATAAAGCTCCAAATCTGAAGCTTGAGTTTCAAAACTTAATCACATTTTAACTTCTGATTTTATATATTGTTCTTATTTCTTTTTGTTTTGTTTCAAATTAATCATGCTTTTTATTTCTACTGTTTTAATGTCTCTGTAAAGCACTTTGAATCGCCTTTTAATTGAGCTACACAAATAAACTTGCCTTATATGAAGACACTTGAAATGACTCATATTGATGTCATCTTAGGACATTTTTAACCAAGTACATTACATATTTATTTGTGAGATCACTATCTACAGAACAGCCTTTTTTTTCCAACTATTTGTCTGGAAGGGATCTGCTTTAAGTCTCAGCTGATGACAATCCCATTTAAAGAAAATCATTAAAATTCAGAGACTTGAATGTCCATAGAACTGAAGACTGTGACCACGGTGGACGCTGCCGCCCAGCTTCGGTTCTTACACTGGAAAAAATGCCCCTCCAAAATAAGTTAAAAAAACAACAAATACAAGACGTTTTTGTTTAAAATAAGCAAATAAATCTGCCAATGGAACTAGTGAAAATTGGCTTGTCAAGATTTCTTGAAATAAGATGTGATATTTAGGACTTTTGAGATAAAAGTGATCTTGAAATTAGCTTAAAAACCTCTTCAAATGTAAAAAAAAAGCTTGTTTCATGTGATATGTGACTCAAAACAATCTGTTTTCAAGACTTTTTCATTTAACAAGATATTCCAGATGTATTGTCTTCAAACAAGTCCCTATATCTGGCTGAAATGGTACTTGTTAGGCAGTTGTGTCTGATATTAAGTGTAATGAGATATTTTGACTAGAGATTAGATAAATATACTTGGTAAGACTTTGATTTTTTTCCAGTGTACATGACACGAGATGCAGAAATGAGGAAAGTAAACCCAAACATTTAGTGAAACGATGGAGGAACTTTCTGGAAGCTTATTCTAAGGCAGCACCTGAAGGATCTTCACGGTTCAGTCAGAGCAGAAGACTGAAGATCACAACGTGTCGTGAATCATGAGCCGAATCGTTCATGAACAACAACTCTGAGCCGTAATTATTCCAGCCAGTCTCGTCTGATGAGAGTTTTATGCTCTATTTGAGTGTAATTTCATTAAAATCAATTTTCTTTTGTTGTTGTTTGTCGCTCATGACGGATTAACTGCATGGCTGCTTGTTCACACTGCCGTAGCTACTGTGTGCAAATTAAAGGTGGCAGAAAAGAAATGGATCGATGATGTAACGCCGAGGTGACATTCGACTAGACAAAGCAAAGAAAGTTTTCTCTGAGATGGCAAAGATTATAGACTTTGAAAAGGCATTTTAAAAAGGTCGAAGAGTATAAATGCAGCACTTTTTCATTTGTCTGTTTCTTGGGGTGATTAGAGAGAATAAATGCAACTTGTTATGGGAGAAAACTCTCCTCGTGTCCAGATAATGACAACAGTGAACGCTCATTATACACTTTTACAGAGGAGACTACAGCACTGAGAGTGCTTTTAATGGTCTGGAAAACCTTCTAATGAATATTCACAATGTACCTGATGAAAGTGGGAGCTTTAAAAAGCAACTTACAGGTTGTGTTAATCACAAATATATGGTATGAAATGTTTGTTTCAACATTCAGTGTCAGGTTTATATATAAAAAGGCAGACATTTTGTACAAATTTCCTAAAACTAGATTTAGTTTGCTGTGGGACAAATGCTGGGTGCATTATTAGGGGAATAAATACTTAACAGCAGGGCTTCTGGTTCCAGAGAGATTGTTTTTTTTTTTTCTTTAATGGTAAAGTGAGACCAAGCAAAACCAGGGATTACTGCACATCCAGAGACACGACCTAAACTAAAAGTACCTACATATTAAAGTCAGGGTATAAAACTCAGCAAACTAAAAATTTACCAATTTTTCAGTTAGTGATATCCCACCTACTGTGACCTTTACCCTTCAGACATCAAACTGCATGTTGCATCAGAACCACCGGGTGGCAGTAGAACACAGTGTCTGGTGAAAGTGCTGAAATACTGTGCACCCACCGGCCACTTTATTAGGAACATCTGAAAACGTTGCCTGGTCGGACAAGTCTCGATTTCAGCTTCGACATCCAGTAGCTACCGGGTTAATTTGCTTTAATTTAATCCAACCAAGGATGAATGGTTGTTTGTCCCATTTATTTGTGCCCCACAACTGGTGCCCTGCCTCTCGCCCGCTGGGATAGGCTTCAGTCACCCTGAACTGGAATAAGTAGGTATAGAAAATGGAAGGATGGATGTATCTTCTTATGTTGCAGAGTATAAGTTGACTTGAGTGAGAGACAGATGTGACATGGTCAGGGAAGAACAAGGTTTTCTTCTCATCTTCTGTGATAAGAGGCCTAACTGTATCATTTTTGTTGATTAAACACACTGTAGTACAAGAAACTATAAGGGCTGAATTTCACTGCTTAGTGAGAAAACTAAAAAGAACTAATGGATGGAGAACAAAAGCCAGAACTGAATCAGCTTTATGATTATGACCCTGTGTGTGTCCTGCTGTACATCTTTCTCTTCGTGTTCTTTCATTTAGACCATGCACCAATCAGAAACTACTTTTCTTTTTTAAATAAACCAAACCTTTATAATCTAAGTATGGTTTTATATGTGTTCAAAGGACACGGCAGAGGGCAGTGTTTCAGTGTGATGGCAGATTCCTGTTGAGTTTTGAAGTAATTTGTTTGTCCTGTTGAATGAGTTTGCTGCCCGCCATTAAAGCATTCATGCAGGAAGAAACACTGTTGGTCTGTCATAAGCTCCTATGTGGCTGCGTCGAGTTCAGCTCCCCCCCCGCCCCCCCCAGCTCGATCTGTGTTTGTCCCTGTCTAACAGATTCCCTCTCTGCTGCAGACACCTCCTATGCATTTACCTCTAAGTGTCTAATCGATGAGCTTATGCAAAGCAACTCACTCAGGCAGAAATGTAATAAATCTCCAAACAACAAGCAAGCAATAGAGCAGGGAGAGCAAAAATAATATCATTTTTCTAAGCTTCGCCGGCACAGGGAATTGAAGAGCAACTTACAGGTTGTGCTAATCAGAAATTGCGTGGTAGAAAATCTTGTGGAAATGTTTGTTTGAACATTTAATGTCAGATTTCTATATAAAAAGGTGGGCGTTTTGTACAAGGTTCCTAAAACTTGATCTGTTGTGATTTTTCCCGCAGATAAATGTTGGCACACATTTCAACTTATTTTAGTATTGCTCACAAATTAAATGTGTTGCTAATTTCACTCAATGACAATTCCTTAGGCTACGACCAACCTGTGAAGGCAATAAGCAGACTTAGTGACACAGAGGAACTTAAGGAAGTACTTAATCAGAAGAACCACTACTTCACTGTGGAGGCATTCTGTGAGGATCCTGGCAAACAACAAGAACTATTAAACGTCACAGCTGACCTGAGGACATGTAAGGCCCCCTCAGGAGAGCCACAATAAGTGAGCCGAGTCTTTCTTTTTTCTCTGGAAATAACCAAGTCGTATATCTGTGTTTCCTGTCATGCTGGGCCCGCACTCTGGCCAACTTTACCCCTATTACTGACTAATTCTAGTGGTTTAATACTATGGTACATGTAGTTCAGGCATCTATTCAGGCATCTGTTCAGGCACCATCTCATCCTCTACTATACCATCTGTATGAAAACAGCAAGGCATATCCAGTTTCAACTGGTTTAAACCAGTCTTTTTCTCAGGGTTGATGGTTCAGATGGCCTATTTTGTGTATTGTGAAGCTGTCAGAATATTTTCAGCATCAAGTTTATCATTGTTGTGCTACATTTCATACTGTTTTACTATCATTGAAATCAAATGAGAAGCTGGTGGACAAACTCTGATAACAAAGGGCCAAAGATGAAGTGCATATTAGTCTACACTAAGAAATGAAAGCTGCAGGAATGGTCCCAGAATGCACATTTTCCTCGTCATCCAAGTGCTTGCACCCTAGAAGAGTGCATTTAGATGTTTAATAGTTCTACTACTTCACTGGGAAAATGTCCCTTCTCGTCTGTACTTTTCAGAGAACCATTCTCCTGCTGGCAAATATGCACCTTTAATTCTGGTTATTCCATCCATCCAGTAAAAATTCCACCAAGAAGTTGGTGTTTTACTTTCATTAGCAATGGAACAAATGACAAACCAGCCACTGGTCATTTGTGGTGATAGGACGAGAGCACAGCTCTACAGCTTTGAGCATTTTAACCCATTAGCTTTTCTTACGTTTTACAGTATTAACTACTGATGTTCATGTCTCAATATATTGTCAAGCCACAGCAGACATTTGCAATCTTCAAAAAGCAAATTAAACTCTTAACTACCTCCACAGCTTCAAAACAAACAAAGATACTGGCAATCTATTTTATGAAAGTTGAACATTTGGGAGCGGCTGTAGGAATTTAAACAGGTTAACTTTATTAAAGTTTCTGTTTCTGCTGGGTTTGTAGCCAATTGTTCGGCAAAATGGGAATGACAAGTGGTGAAAGAGGAGGATCTCTCACAGAGGGAGAGAAGTTTGTGAGCAGGAGAAGATGTCACCTTAAACAAAGCTTTAATCTGTCAAACAGATCGAGGCTTATTGTGTCTTTAACTGTTACAATGCGACAGACACACTTGTCATCAAGATGCATTTGTGTTGAGGTGGATCCCATAATGTGGTAAAAGTTGATCCGAGATACAACACACTGGTCCTTAATTAGGATTTCAAGTATTTAGAGTCAAATACGTGTAAAACAATGATTGGTGGACTTATATATGAGTGTATCATCCTTCGGGTGTGAGGAAGTAAGACTTCCTCTTCCACAGACAAGGAGAGTGAACTAATATAATCTTGTATCTGATAACAGTTTGCTTGTCTTCACTATCTGTTATCAGTATAGAGATATTGATCCAGCAAAGCTGATGACTTCACTTCTGTCAGAGAGAAGCAGACATGCGAAGAATCAATGGCTGCACCTCAAGTACACTCACCTAATAAAAGAAATAAGAAAAACACCAAAAAGCAATACAACGTGACAGACAACCACCGGCAAAGAAATCTGTGTACATCAGAGGGCTCAAACTTGTTTTCACGAGACAGGATGCACATACAGTCTGGAACAGGGAGAGTTTAATTAAAGACAATATTTTCTCAACACCGGACATTTTGCTGTGGAAAAACAGGATGAGATAAGCTGATACAGGTCATTGAAGTCAGGCTTTATACACTTGAGGTATGAGCAAAGAAAGCCCCATCTCGTTTATAATAGAGTATTTCTTCTTAGGAAAACAATTAAGACAAGTTGAGAACAAATAGTGACGCTGGCAATAATGAACAATGGCATCTGAAATACTGTCAAGCCCCCGTAGTCTGAGAACATGTCACGTTTAAACTCGGGCACAAGCAGGAACAGAGATAAATATGCCATCGTGCACATCCTAATATTTATGTTTTAGTGATTTAGTGACTTTTTAGTCCATCTATCCAGATTATTTCAAAATGACAAACAGAACTATATCTAATGCTAGTTGTTAGGCTCACATAACTCAGGCACATTGAGTTGCCTGTGGTATGAAATGCGCTATATAAAGAAAGATACCTTACCTTACCTTACCTACCATAACTCAAGGTGTCGTGCTTTACACTTTTTCTTTAAATTGTTGATCACTGCGACTCCAGCAGCTCTCAAGGGAGCAATAAGATGAATGTCTGTGACTTCCCTATTACACATACTGGCCAAGACAAAGAAAAAGAAAAGTCAGGGCGATATTTTGTTGGACCACATCAGCTTTGGTTGCTCCGTGGGTTTGCTGTGGCATTGTTTGGATAAGCTAATGCAATGTCACAACCGTTATGTCTGTTCACAGCTGCATTCATTTTTCACCAAGCTCTTCTATTGATGATGGGAAAATCAGACCGCTGCCTAAAGTTTTCTGCACATGTTCTTTGGACCACTCTTTCAGTTTCATAATTGTAGCCCGAGGAATCCTGGCATTGTCATTTTGGTATGATAAACTATAGGGCTGAGCAACTTTATCGATACTGCGATATATATCGATATTTCGTTTCCCGGTAAAGTATCGATTGTTCAGCCGCGAGTATCGTAACAATTAGAGAAAACACAGCACATTAAGGTAATACAATACAATGCTAGGGGGTCACATTATACAAAACAGTGATAAATTAGTTCATAAAAATGTCGTATAAAGTGCACAGCTCTCACGTTTGTGAGAGCTCTCCTTTTTTATATTCTCGAACATGAGGATGTTGGGTCGGCTCAGCTCCGGCTCGTCTTTTCCCTCCTCACACTCTGCTGTTATCCGGCAGCGGGTCAGTCCTGTGAGGCACTTGGGTATCACAGCGTAATCCCTTCTCCTGGTATTTGCTGACACGGTTTGTCTTAGAAACCAGAGGTGTCTCAGTCCTTCTTATAAATACAGAGGAGGTCATGACAAGAATGAATATAAACTCCAGTTCCTTTGTTGAAACCCTGTTTCTCCGCCATGTACCTGCAAGAACAGGGAGTCGTTGACAGCAGAGTTAAACATTTACAAGCCTGGGACTGAAACCCAAACTTTGTCCTGCAGTTTGGATTCCACAGCCAGCTGCTGAATGTCTTATGCTGAGAACTGGAAGTCGAGCCAGACAAAATAACTTTTTTACTTATCAACTTGATACCCTGACACTTAAAGTGTTGGAATTCTTGCTTTTCATTAGCTGACTAATAAGATAATTAAATGTATTCAACTATAATTAAATGTGCAGGGCTTGTGGAAGCAATGATGACAGGTTTTTTAAAATAAGGCTGGGTAATGACAGATGGGGAGACTTAGTTATTCAATTAGTGTCTGATTCTGTAATGTATTGCTATAATGAAAAAGTTGATCTTCAAAACTTGCTTTTGATATTTTCATCGAGTTCGTGTTTGTTAGCAGAATTAAGCTTTTGACAGGTATGTGATACACAAATGTTGTTGATGCATTTGACAAGTTTTCACTTCTCTTTTCAGTTTAACTGCATGTTTCGTTTGTTTTTGTTTTTTTGTTCAGGATCAGACGGCGCACCTCTGAGGAAGTCATTAAAGCCCAACTCAAAAAATGAGGGCATGTGAATATATATCTGTAGTGCATAAATGCATCCTTGACACCTGGTAACATTTGACTCCACTGCTCTTTGGGAGCATTTGAAAATGTGGATGATGACAACCCAGCTACAGTCGTTATGTGTTAAAAAACAAAAAAAACACGAAGTTAAAAGGTCTCTTGTCCCTTTTAGTTTTCTAGTCTTTTCTATGGTTTGGTTTTTTCTTTGGTCTTTGATTTACTCAGTTTTGTGTTCTTAGTTTTTATTTTTCTGTTCCCATGGGATTTAAATTAATTTCTATTCTTATTTCTACTTTTTTTCATTATTATTTTGGACTTTTATGCCTTTAACGGATAGGACAGTTAAGATGGACAGGAAGCAGGGGGCAGAGAGAGGGGGAACGACATGCAGCAAAGGGCCGTCCAATGCGGGACTCGAACCGGGGCCAGCTGCAGCGAGGACTGTAGCCTCTTGTACATGGGGCGCCTGCTCAACCCACCACGCCACGGACCACCCCCTTATTTCTACTTTTAAGGAGATGCACGAGTTGACAGTTCTGGGTTTTGTGCACGTTATTGTGCCTACACTACCATGGACAATGACTCACCACAGATTTTGTGCGAGGTATATCTTGACGAGCGAGAGATTCAGAGGAACTCTGATCATGGAAAAAGGAGGCTTCATACGTACTTTGACACACCGATCCAAGAGCTTCAAGTAACTGAGATTTGAACAGATGCTCATTCCCAAATTGAAGCCAAGTTCAGTTAGTGGATTTTGAAAATGTTTTCTTTAAAGATTTGTTCAGCTATCCAACATGCGGCATTTAGTTTTGGAGCACATTCATTACTTATGGTACACATAACTAAACTGACTTCATTTCAATGTTATTATGCAAACAGTGGAGTCCACCACACACTGAACATCTGGCATGGCTCTAAAAGCTTGGGCACAAAAAAACCATGCGGTAAGTTCATGATTTCTGTTGACATCAAATTATAGTGTCAACATAGAGTTTTTAAAATTCTTTTGATCTCAAGTTTGTCTGTATTCATATACTGTAAAACTCCTACTTCAAGAACACTAGATCTACTCAGGGCTGTGCAGCTGGTCACACTGCCTAAAATCTATCAACAACACAAAATAGCTACAATTGTAACATTCAATTATAGTTGTAAATGTGTGTTTTTTTCCCCATCTTGATGATTCAGGATTTTCAGCCTGGGCCCAAAGTGATGGACAATGCCTAATGAAATGACATCTGTCAGGCCCCTCTGTTGTGGAACAAGCTGCCGGTAAATGTCTTGGAAGCAGACACCCTCTCCACTTTTAAGATTAGGCTTAAAACTTTCCTTTTTGATAAAGCTTATAGTTAGGGATGGCTCAGGTGACCCTGAAACATCCCATAATTAAGCGGCTATAGATTGCTGGGTGTCAGGTTGGGGGTGGAGTGGTAGGACACGGATGCGGACTCAGAGGATGTAAGGCAAACTGGGTTTATTCACAAAAGCAAAAGTTAAACAAAAGCACGGCTGAGTCGGATATAAAAAAACGTAAACTGTGGAATAAATACTGGAATATAATTGAGACAAAAACAAAACAAAATACTTGACATTGCATGGATAAATACTTAACTTTAAATACGTGGCTTTGTGGCATGAGTTGTGAAAATCAGGTAACAAGGTAGGTAAAGATCCAGAAAAGTGAAAGGGGAAACCTGGAAACTAAGTAGTGAACTGGGTGATTGTGAATGAGTGCAGCTGGTGTGCCTTCCCTGGCACATTCGATCTGCAGGATCTTTTGAGGCTTTTAAATCCTCCTAAAAAACACACTTTTTCTCCCTGGCTTTTAACCATATTTAAGTAGACTCTTGGCTTATAACCTTGATTTGTTTTATATCTTTATTTTAACGTATTTTATTTGAACTTATGTTATTCTCTTTTATTGCACTGTGTTTTAGTATCTATTGATTTTAGCTGCTTGGAACGGTAGCATTATCTGAGTCACTTTTACCTTTAATGCAGCTTTTATCCTGTACAGCTCTTTGGTCAACCTCGGTTGTTTTTTTTAAATGTGCTCTATAAATAAAATTTGAGCTGAGTTGAGTTGAGCTGATGGGGAAAACACAGGTGAAGTGCATGAAACTACTGAGCTGGTAAGTGAAGTGAGGGGAAAAGCAAATGGCAAAACATGAACCCAAGACATAAAACCTAAAACATGATAAAACACTGAACTAAAAACATGAGGAGAAATCCCATGGGCGTGACACTGGGGGGCCTCATCCGTCCCACCTTTCCTCACTTTACTCTCTTTTTCCCCCCGTTTAATTTATCAAATTGTATCATGTACATTTGGCATTATTGTGGTAATTAGCTCGTGTTTCCCGGTTCCAACAGGTATCCTTTTAATGGTGTTACAGTGTTTGTTGTCCCCTCTTTTCTGTCCTCTCAACACCCAGCTGGTGGAGGCGGATGGCCACCCTTCCTGGTTCTGGTTCTGCCGGAGGCTTTTCCTGGTAAAATGGAGTCGTTCCTCTCCACAGTCGCCTCAGGCACGCTCAGGACGGGAGATTGGACTGAAGACAAGTTTCGGTGCAATCTGTTGGTTTCTTTAGCTAGGAAATTGCTTTTGAATTGGCTCTGTATGAATGAATTGTATTAACTTAATGAATTGAACTCCAATTGGCTTGAGTTGGACTGTATTATTGAAGTGCCTTGAGATGACATTTGTTGTAATTTGGCGCTATATAAATAAAACTGAATTGAATTGAATATGTGCCTTTAAATAGACTCCTAGTGTCACCAAATGAAAAAGATAAAAAAAAAACACCAACATGTTTCAGTTTACTCTGACCTCTTAACTGAAGAGAGAGATAAATGGAGCTGATAAATCATGAAGTGCTTCAGAGCTGAGCTGACAGCACTTCACAAGTTCAAAGGCCTGTGCAGCTTAGGCTGCGGCTACACGAAAACGTTTTTCACTGTAAACGATACTTTTTCTTATCGTTTCGCTGTCGCGGCCACAAGGAGCCGGCGTTCCCACTACCCCAAAACGATAGTTTTTGAAAACGGGTTCCAGAGTGGGAAAGTTTGAAAACGGCCTCGTTTCGTTTCCATTGTTACAGCTAAAACGTTTTTGCGTCAGTCACACGTTGACGCTGTGAGCCAATTTTAACACTTCTCTATTGTCTCACAGCGTGGCGTGACACAGCGGCGTGTGTACTGCATCGTTTCATCGTTTTCATCCGTTCTCGTCTGGACAGCAGCGCGTTTCCGTGTGGTCGCAAGAATTTTCGTACCCGTTTTCAAAAAAAACCTCGTTTCGTTCTCGTGTAGCCGTAGCCTAAACACAGACTGCTTATGCAGGTAAAGTCCTCAGGCCAGCTGAAGGTCATTTCAATAACTTGTTGAGAAAAGTGCTTTCATGTGCAATGGATTTTAAGTTCTTTTGTGTCTTTTTCTTAAGAATCCATCAAACCGCTCTCTGCCTTCGGCTATATTAATTTCTGGGGTAAGGCTATTTGCACCCCTGGTACAATTAGCACTGTATGCTGATTGTACCCTGGTGCAAATAAAAGTGAATGCTATTCGTACCCCGGTGCACTCAGCAATGTGTTCTATTGATACCCCGTCTGGTGCAATTAGAAGTGTATGCTATTTGTACCCCGGTGCAATTAGAAGTGTATGCTATTTGTACCCCGGTGCAATTAGAAGTGTATGCTATTTGTACCCCAGTGCAATTAGAAGTGTATGCTATTTGTACCCCGGTGCAATTAGAAGTGTATGCTATTTGTCAGGTCAAAGGTATATGCTTCAAGCAACAGGGCATAAGATATCTCGATCTACTACTCGCATTCAAATTGAACCCAAGGATGATTATGAAAAAATAAACTGAAATGGCAGCTAAAGTTTTGTTTCATGGTTGCTTTGGTTATATAGCTAATAATCATAATGAAAAATGTGAGAGGTGATTTAGCATGAAATGATAGCTAGTTGAACCATTGTCTCCCGTATGGAGGATTACATCGCTATCCATTAGGCCAGAGATGTCCTCAGCTAAGAGTTAAGAAAGACATCTATATTTCAATTTAAAAAGATATTAGTGCCATCAGAATTCTTCGCTTTCTGATGAATGTCCGCAATGGCCTTTGTGCTCACGAGCAAGGTGTTTTTGGTGGTAATTCACGGGGTGTGAAGAATCACAGATCTTTAAAGAACCTTCTTTATAGATCAGTGGTGTGAATAGTGTAAGGCTATTGTACCAGGGGTGCTAATAGACATTCAGAATAATGTATGCTATTTATAGCAAAGTGTGCTATTTACACCCTGGTGCACTAGCTAATTGTTGCAATCAAAACTTCCGTTTGAGAACTGAATTGTTTTTAAAATTGCGCGCCTTCTCTGCAGAGACGTTGGTATGCGCACTATCGCTTCCAAAACGTATCGGTCAAGAATCAAACCCGGGACTCCTGCATCTTTACCTAAATCGCTCACCACTACGCTAGTTCATCACATATCTGTAGTGTGCAGGTAACTTTAAACTTAATATGGCTGAACGTCATGATCGCGAAATTTCTAAAAACTAACAAACTGACGGTTGTAATGTGTTCACTGAACATAGATTATGAAAATAAAACACAATGTTTCCATCTAGTTTTTAATTGGAACAGATATTAGTGCCGAAACCTAGCAGTATTCTTCACTTTCTGATGACGAAAAAACGGATATCCGCCATGTTTTTTTTGTGCAAGCCAGCAGCTTTTATTTTGGTGTTACGTCACGGGGTGTGAATAGCTCAGCTGTGTGGCTAAGGCTATTTGTACCAGGGGTGCAAATAGACACTCAGTAATTTCTGTCGATTCCATACAGCTCCCAGCTAAATTTTCCGTCCAGTCACTCGGTGTCAGTGAAACAAGTCCCCAGAGTCGTCATCCCAAACATGACTGCCGGTAAGAACCACCCTCGAAGGGACAGAAGTCAACCTGGAAAATTATTTTGAAAATGTCATAAATTAGACCGCCGCTCAAATAATTATCATAACAGAATGGTGAAATATCTTGTTTGCATATTTCTGCTCCACTCTGGGAACCCTTTTGTGTGATTTATGAGAGCTTGGGACATGTTTTGTCTGTAATTTAGGCCTGAAAAATTGGGAGAATCTAGTCTGGTGAAAATGGACAATTAGTTGACTCAAAAACTCAGACAGCTGTGATAAATTAAAACTAGAACTAGAGAAGTTTTTATGCAGGTGAAAGTTTTACCGTCAGGAATGTAAAAAGAAGAAAAAAAAGCAAAGAATATAAGAGAAAAGTAACTAAATGAAGACAGATTTTCAGTGTAAAGAAAAAAGAAAAAGAAAAAGTAAATACATTTTCATTGTTCATTATTCCATCTGTTATCAAATGATGGGGGGATACAGATTATGGCAGCCTAGTTTTCTCAGTCCGACATGATCTGTGTCCCCTCTCTCTAAAGTACAGATGATACATCAGCATAAAGTGGTTTGTTTTGCACTGACCTCACCCACTTAATTAGTAAGTATGGTGAACTCTGTTTTTTCTGTTCCCTCTCTGCAAAGAAGAGATGAAATTCCACCATCCAACACTTATTTCTGCCAACATTTTAAGCCAATCCCAGTGACTTTGGCAAATATCTGTTGTTTAACAGTGACAGTGAAAGGTAAAGTCTGTAATTTACAGCTTCTGGTGAAATTATAATTAAGACAATCCCATTTTAATATTCCATATGTTTCCCTTACATTCCAGGACAAGTTGTCCTGCCTTCAGTAATTATTGAAATGACACGAGGCCACAGTTGGGTGAATGTGTTGAGAGATGATAGCGTCTATTTCAGTGTCAGGCCTACCAAAGTGTCTTAATTAGCCCAGTCTAAGATAACAATGAATGGATGTGTCAGTATTTCTTTTCCAGGAGCTCCCATCATTATTTTTTTGACAGAACCATGTCATTTACCAAATTGGTTTTCCCTTTTACATTCACCTGCACTCTGACATTTACACTGGAGTCCAATTTGTCATTTACTTGCATCACAGTGAAGGCCATTTTAAGCTCAGCAGGAATTCCTACTTTCCTTTGTTTTTATGTGTTCTTGCTTGGTACCTATTCCTAATACAGTACTTTCTTATTTGACTCCTGTGCTTCTTTGTAATACATTTTGATACAAACTGAATATTGATCACAGTCAATTTTGAGGTAAGGCAGGACATTTTCAAACACCTAGTTACTGACCTGGCAAAGCATGACTTTTCTTTGATAGATTATCAGATGGCAACACTGACTTGGTGCCATTGCATCTACTATGACCCATTTTTGTTGCAGTTTTTGGTGGAAGCTAAGGAAATTCTGTGAAGCTGCTTTTGTCACAGTCCATAATGTCCAGAGAGGAGGACCAAAACTCAGGAGCAAACAGGTGGGAGACAGACAAGTGTTCGAAATAAATGAACTCTACTTTCACTGCTAAGGCAACAAGAATTTAACAAAGAACAAAAAGCATAGATACTGAGAGGGGTGATTAGTGGTGAGTAACGAGTACAGGGAACAGGTGGTATTGTGTCAATCAGGTGACAAGACAAAGGCAACTGAGGGCTTCTCTGGAAACTGACAGGTTACAAAACCACGCTGGAACCGACAAGCACTACTAACTAGGAAGTGAACATAATACACAAGAAACAAGGCGCCACAAAATAAAACATTTAAAGCCTATACCAACTAAATGTGCAACAAGAAAGTAAAGAACGTAGCAAACCAAATGACAAAATACAAACTTAAACAAACAAAACAAAAAAACCTCAAAGATCGTGACAGCTCTGCTTAAAATATGACATCATCATGTGTCATATTGGGTGTTTGAACAGAAAATAATAAGCTACAGTAAGCAGCATTCAGTCTGTGTTCAAGAAGCTTTGATTCAACAATGTCTCAATGTTCTTTGTTCTAAACTCCTCGAGTAATGAATGAAACATTGCAGCCGGTAAAAATTTGAATGAATCACCATGAGGAATGTTCAAATTTGCAAAAGGATCTATTAGAAATAAGATTTTCATTCCCCGCCTGTGTGTGTTCACACAGGGAGCAGCACAGCTGTGATGGAGCTGATGGCTACAATTACCCCATTAGGTTTTTGTTTTTTTAAAGAAATTACACTCATATCTGCAGGGTATAAGCAGCTAGTTGCAAAGAAAATATTGAGCTGAGTAAATGAGTGATGATCGATAATGTTTACTGTCTTTTTTTTGTGAAAACCGAGCAACAGCATCAGTTACTTTGCTAGTTTTTTGGTTTTTAAGGGCAAAACTTTGAGGAAAAGACTACCATGGCAACAGTTGCCAATTCACAAAGGTATCAAAAGAAGTGTGAGTATCAGCAGGAAACAGCTGAGGGAGTTGTGGCAGTGATGGATATATTTTCACACCTGCTTGATTTAGTTCTTTCTGAGAACTTCTTTAAAAAGAGTAAAATCTGGCAGATTAAAGAGAAACAGAAGCTCCAAACTGCTGGACTGTAGAGCTCCATCGCAGCAGCAGCAGCACGTCTAAAGTTTGTTTCTGGGTTAACAAAAACTATTTGGTTTGAGAGCTTCTCAGTCTACTAAGACGGTAATGACCTTTACCTTAGCATAGTGTAAACCTAACACAGCAGCCATAAAATACAAAATATGGAAATGAGAACAAAATAACAAAAAAAATGACATGTTGACAAACCAAAACTTATTTGGGGTGTGTTTTTTTTTTTTTTTTTTTTTTTTTTTTTTTTAAATTGTGTAGTGCTTGGGTTAGGGTTAACCCTTTTATGGGTAGTTTGTGTAGCCGGTGTCTCACAGACAGTCGACAGTGATCAGAGTGCTCTGAGTTTGGAGAATCTAAAGCTTTCCTTACAGGTGAGCTAAATATAAAAGCTATTTTATAATATACTGAGAATTCTCCTGCTCATGTAGCCAGCTAACATGTCTTAGCTAACAGCATCTGTGTAGGTAAATCAAGTAAAAACACCAAACACAACACAGATCAATATGCCAAGTTGATTATTTAATTAAATATTCCTTCTAACAATGATACATTTTGGGGGAATTCAGGGATCTTCTAGCATCTGAGATTTATCTGCTCAGTTTTATGTTTATGCATCCAGTACAGAGTCAAAATTTATCTTAGCAGTAAGACTGGAAGGAGGGGGAAACTGTTAGCCTGCACATAATAGCAACCCAAAGTTTCAGACCACTGAACTCTCATAAACAAACATTTCTACTGTGAGATTCTTTGTTCATGGGACATTTTTGTGAAAGGCAAATCTTTTCACTGAACTTTAAATTTCACTAAATAAAACTGTCGATAAATCTGTTTATCTCTTAGTGATCTCCAGTTTTAAAACATGAGAACTGAATTCTTTACTTTTTATATCTTGATGAAGAAGAGTCCTCATCCTACATCTGAAGAGTTTCTGTTTCTCTCCATCATTCACCCTGGAGAAGATCTATAACACGCTGCAGATTCTAAGGGACCTAGTTGTGTCTCTGAACTGGCAAAGACACGCAGAACTTACTGAATTTACAGAGACATCGCCATGGTTGGAAGTCGGCAGGAGCAGAAAAGGTAATTCTTCCATCAATCCTCTGTTGTGTTTGTACAGGCAATGAACAAAGGAACCATGAGGAGGTGGAAGACACACCCATGGCCAGCAGCAGCCAAAGGAGCTTTTGTTTCTCTTTAATCTGAATGATTTTATTCTTTCCATCAGTTGTCAGAAAGAATCAAATCGAGCAGTGAAAATATATCCATCACTGTCACAACCCCCTCAACTGGTACCCGCTGATAGTCATACTGCATTTGGCATCTGTTGCCATGGTAGCCTTTTTGTCCAGGTTTTTGTCCTTAGAAATATACAACCAACAAAGCAACTGATGCTGTTTCTCTGCTTTGGTTTAGGACAAAAAAGAGAGTTGTCAGTGACAACATTTTCTTTGCAACATACTGCTTATATCTTGCAGATATGAGTGCGCTTTCTTCCACTCATTTTACCTGTACCCTGTGGGAAAATCAAGCTGTAGCCCTCAGCTGAACAGGGTGAATTCATTTATAATATATTTGTTTGCAAATATGTGCATTCCTCGTGATGATTCAAATTTTTACATATTACACTGTTTCATTCATTACTTGAAGACCTATTTTAATTTCCTACAACCCCCCTGTATTCACTAATTACTTTTCCACTTAAGTGGTGATCATTTGTCAAGTGCTTCCCAAACTCAGAAAAATAGCCAAACGGATGTTTCTCCTGCATTAATTAACTAAAATTGAGTTTTGATCGTATTAAAAGAGGAGTCAGTTGGAGAAATGGTCCTACTTTGATTTTATCTCGCAGCGGTTATGCTATAAAACACACAAATCACTTCTTTTCGTCTGTGGCTTTATTGCTTTTTTTTTTTGTAACTCAGTCTCACCAATGAGAGCAAAGAGGACACTGTGTTTCTAACATTATGTATCTATTCATTCATTTATTTAGACCAACACCAGTTGATTGGTTTGTCTGATCTTTAAATATTAGACCAAAGGAACATAATCAAGTCAAAGTACTTGAACACAGGCTAAATGCTGCGTACTGTAGCTAATTTTTTTCTGTATAAATACCTATGTGATAATGTCATATAATCAAGTAGTTTTTCCTCAGTAGGAAAAGTTTTTAAAAGTTTTAGTTTGTATTTTGTCATTTAGTTAGCTGTGTTTACTATTGTTCAGCTCTTGTTGCACATTTAGTTGGTAAATACTTATTTTGAGGAGCCTAGTTTCTTTTGTATTCTGTTCACTTTCTACTTAGTGGTTCCTGTTGATTCAAGAGTGTTTTTTTTAAGTTTCCCCAAGACGCCCACAGTTGCCTTTGTGTTGTCACCTGATTGCCACATTGCCACCTGTTCCCTGCACTCATTGCTCACCTGCATCGACTTACCTAATCACTCGTATTTTATTATATTATTATTATTATTATTATTATTATTATTATTATATTATTATTATTATATATATATATTTTTATATATATATATATATAGCTTAACTCAGTGTAAGCATCTGCTAGTCTCTCAAAGAAAAAGTTCTGCTTTGCCAGGGCAGTAACGAGGTGTTTCATAAAACTCCCTGTTTTAAGCATTTTACACATTCTTAAATGTTAAGTGACTGTAATGAGCTGTTCACTCGGAAGTTAACAGATGTTCTGATAAACAAGCCCCCAGATTAGTCAAATGAAGGGGAGTGACAGTGCAGACTTTTCCCTGCATGCTGCAGGTGGGCTGATGATTAGCATACTGCTCATTTGATTAATTCAGACACCAGAGTGTGGAACCCCTCCACAGCCACTGAGACCACACACTGTAGGTGGGCTGGATAATTACTGCTGCTCTGCTTTTCCATCCAGTGGAGCAGCATGACAAAGCACAGAGGACTCTGCTCTAACTGATTCCTTTTTTTTTTTTACACCATTTTAATGTAACAAGTTCCACAAGTTTGATGCCTTTGATGTTTCAGGGAGATTTTTTTTTTTTTGCCAAGATAATCATAAGTAAAGGTTCACACTAACTGTTTTTCTGAAGCTTACAACAGTTCCTCTTATCACTTTATGGAGTTCAACTAAACGGTGTCTGTTATCTGTAAAAGTGGAGCATTTTTCATAACTCTGCCAGTGTCTTCTTATCTCATATCATCCACCCATCCCTCCCTTTTCTACACCGGCTTGATCCAATTCAGGGTCGTGGATGGGCTGGAGATGGGGCATACCATAACATTTTTGTTCTGTGAGTATGTGTGTTGGCACAATGTCGATCTTAATCTGTTCATCATGAGTGAGCAGGGGCCATTCAACAGATTATTCAAATACAACAGAATCAGGCACCATGAGAGGGACGTGCAGCCCTGTTCTTTCTCAAAAAAAATGTAATAAATTGCTGTACTGCTACATATTGAGAGTAATTCTTCTGCCATTGTAAGTAATGCAACCTCTGTAGTATTAGGAAATGATGACTGGAACTGTAGTTCAATAATTCTTGGTCATGAACGATTCAGTCAGGTTTCACAAGGAGGTCAGAGGGGAAGAGGTGATGAGACACAACTGAGCCCGACCAACCAAACTTTTGTGCTTGGCCTTAAACATATCCCTTCAAAGTTCATCAAAAAAGGTGCTTTGTTAAGATTAGAGAACATGGTTAGGTTACAATAGGCTACACAATAACATTTTACTACGGACAAAATTTGCTGCACTGGAAAAAATGTCCCTCCAAAAATAAGTTAAAAAAAACAACAAATACGAAACGTTTTTGCTTAAAATAAGCAAAAAAATCTGCCAATGGAACTAGTGAAACATTGGCTTGTCAAGATTTCTTGAAATAAAATGTGATATTTAGGACTTTTACAATAAAAGTGATCTTGAAATGAGCTTAAAAACCTCTTCAAATGTAAAAAAAAAAAAAAACCTTGTTTCATATGATATGTGACTCAAAACAATTTGTTTTCAAGACTTTTTCATTTAACAAGATATTCCAGATGTATTGTCTTCAAACAAGTCCCTATATCTGGCTGAAATAGTACTTGTTAGGCAGTTGTGTCTTATATTAAGTGTTATGACATATTTTGACTAGAAATTAGACAAATTAACTTTGATTTTTTTTTTCCAGTTTTCCAGTTGCACTTGTACTTTTCAACTAGTTTAGGAGTGAAGAATTTTTTTGGATGAGATCCAAGAAGGAAATCAGATTCTCTACTTATTCAAGCTAATAGGGTTACAATGACCTGAATGAAGTAGAATCTACACAAGTGATTATTTTAGTTTTGAAATGAGCACCTCAGAAAATGATAATGGTTAGCCACAATTTCAAACCAATTAGAAAGGCAGCACTCTTTTCAAATGATAGATTATATTCATTAAAGAAGTAAGACGTTCCCCATAATTGCCCTTCAGAGGCTCCAAAACACGCTGTGCACGTTCTGAACACTCACGGGTGTACATCACTATCACTCAGCAAACCAAATTGCATGGATCTTTCAATTAAAGATCCCAGTAAATTCCTGAAATGATTAGGATATTACTGTTTAGTGCATTAGATTACTACCTTTTTTAGACTTTTCTGACACATTACAGGCGTTAATTACCTTACCACAGTGGTCTTACAGAATGTTGCTTTTCAACTTTTAAGTGGGAGGCCAGTTCAAGTCTTGTCTCCTATATATCTTCATCATAAAAAAAAAAACAGAGAAAACATTTGTTTAGCTGTCACACATTTTATATAAAATATTTGATAACATCAAGTTATAGTACAGGAAAGAAGCATGAGTCTTTGGTATAGATGCATTGTACAATACATCCTTTTTGGCTAATCTCTGATAAAACAGATGGTGGTGGTTGGGTATTCATTTCCAACACAGGGAGTTAAACTTAATTAAATGTAAACTTGACCTTCTGAATAGCTGTAATAGATCCAGTCTATTATTATGGTTAGATTTTACTGTTGTATTTGCACAGCAGAGCATGGGTTATAGTACAGTCCAACACATAATAAATTAAATCACCTGCTACAATGGCCCATTTTGCATCAATATGTTTACTTCTTCAATCGTATCAGGTTTTGAGTGGGTATTTACATGTGTAGGTTGTTACATTTTTAGACTGGAGCAGCAAATTGAGTTGGATATTATTCTAGATCAGCAGAGAGTCCTCACCTGTAGATTAGAAATAATAACCCATAAAATTATCGTAGATGGAATCCGTACAACCACAGCAATTATCTTGAAAGTAGAGTAGTATTTCTGTTCAGTGGAATTGGAGAAATTGAGCTGAAATGTAGTTCAGTCTGCATGAGACTCAGTGATCAGAATATTTGATATTCACTGGCATCCACATATAAACTGACCCTGATCACTTCTCCGCTCACCTGCTTATGACACCGTCCTGACCCTTCCACGATGCACTATGCAGTGAAAATGTGCAACATGTTTGAAACAAAGAGCGATTCTCAGAAGGAAGGAGGGACGAGGGCAAGTGAAAGTGTCAGAACGGTAATGTATTCACATTGTATCACTTTCTATTTCTTTTGAAAAAAGTTAAAATGCACCGACCAAGTCATGAGGGTCTCTGTGTGGCCTTGCTTCAGCTGCCCTCTCCCCCGAGCTCTTTTTCTAACTTTTCTTATCCTGTGCCTCACAATTAATGTGAAGTCAGTCTGTTGTCAGGTTTTCCAACATTTTACTGAGACTTCAGGTGGTGCTCTGCCGACTCTAAGCAGTAATTATCAGCCATCGGGATGATAGCAGGGTTGAAACTAATCATATGAAACATTTCTTGTGTATATGTTTCCAAGGCAGACACTGTTTCCACTATGGCTGCATGATGGTGTGGTGGTCAGCGCTGTTACCTCACAATAAGAAGATTCTTGGTTTGAATCCCAGCTGGGGGCTTTCTGTGTGGAGTTTGCGTGTTTTCTCCAGGTACTCTGGCTTCCTCCCACAATCCAAAATGTCGGGTTGATTGGTGATTCTAAATTGACCCTAGGAGTGGGTGTGCATGGATGTTTGTGGCTATGTTAGCCCTGTGATGGACTGGTGACCCGTCCAGGGTGAGTCCTGTGTTTTGCCCAATGGCAGCTGGAGTAGGTTCAAGCTAGCCTGGCGACGCCATCCTACGTACTTCCGCCCAAAGATTTTGGCTCCGCACATAGTCTGGCCAAATCCCCCTACTTCGGTTCGCTCAGTGTTTTGCCAATCAGCAAACAGTTGCGAGTGGTGACGCAGAACCCACGCGCGGAGTCCATTGTAGTCCATATAATTGTAGTTCAACCGCAGCGGAAATAAACATGGCGACGGAAGAACGCTAGAAGCTATCCATGAAGTTGTCTCAACTCTGGAGAGCATTACACAATTAAAACGAGAGCAAGAGGAATGCCTCGTCAATATTGTTAGTGGCAAGGATGTCGAAGCTCTCCTTCCAACTGGCTTTGGGAAAAGTTTGATTTATCAAATGGTACCGGTATAATGAAAGCGGATGTGGGAAGCGTGATTCGCGAGCTAGAGCCTCGCGAGAGTAAGTATGAACCTCGGCGCATAACCAACGTCATTTCTAAACATTATGATTGGTTAAGGGAACTCCGTTACTCCAATGAATTTAAGTTGCTGGGTAAGGTCCCGCCCTCCATGGAAACGGATTCCTCTTGGGTTTTCCCAGACTGTTTGACAGAGTCAACACAGTCGGCTTTCGCCCAGGCTAGGTTCAAGCCCCCTGCAACTCTGAATTGGATTAAGCAGGTATAGAAAACTAATGGATCGATGGTAAATAGATGTATGGAGGCAGACGTCTGCTATTTATGTTGTTTTAGAGAGACAGGTTCGACAGTCAAGTCCGGTTAGGTGAGCTATATAGAATTAATGTGAAATAGAGGTCAAACAATGAGCAGGTACTGTGTTCTAATTAAAACGGTTGCTTACAAACTGATTGAATTAGGATCAGCTAACAGGATGCCTCCTCTTCCTGCTGCCTTCTGCTCTTCACAATCACAGTGAGGCCGAAATGGAAAGCAATCCTCTCTCGAGTTAGAGTGTGAAGATTGAGTTATGGCCAGAGGTTATCACTAACATTAGTGACGGCTGCCACGAGAGACGGCCTCTCACATTAAAACTGTTTCCTGTGGGCCAACTGATGGAAGGATTCTACTTTTGAAGGTACTTAAGGGACTGACGATCTGCAGTTTTAAAAGATGGATTGTGCTGCAAGAGGCCTCACAGGACAGGACGCTGACTGAAAGAAGAACTGACAGGAGTCTGCAAGGCAGATAATGACAAGTTGATGAACACAGTCAAGTCGAACGTTACAGTGCGTGATGTGCATGACTGAAAACCGAAAACTGTGATGTTCCTAAAAAAAATGCATTAACTCTTCTTTCTCCACAAAATCTGACAATTATTTTCAGGTTGTATGTTCTTCAACAGTAACACGGCATGGCCTCAAAGTTGGTGGCTCCTTCTGCTTACTCAGGGTGCTTTAATGTCTGGAACCGGCAACGACTCACCAAAACTTGACATTGACACCAGTTTGTGCAAATTCTGGGATGCTGTACAGTTAATTGTAACAAAGTCGGGTTATTCCACGAGAATAACCTCCTGTTGCTTGAGTAATTATTACAGCAAAGAAGCTGCAATATGTGATATTTTAGAGCAGCAAAGTCCACAAAAGGACAAAGTTGGGGTAGATGGATGGGTCAGAAAAACGTAAACTCTATAGAACTTTACTATAACTTTACTTTTCTTTCTTGCTCTCGGTGAAGGAGGACGCATATTCTCCGTTTCCCCACCCTCCCTTTTTTGCCCTGCTTCAGCGTGTCTGAGTTTTGTCTTTTGGAGCCTCTCTTTACATATCGTACGAATTCAAGAATTATGGATCTGGTCAGCTGGTTTCTCATCGCAATTGATAAAAAATGTTCTAATGCAAAATTGGGAGAAGGAGAACCCTCATGCCCTGGCGGTATATTCTTTACTGGATACTCAATGGACTCCTGGGGGAAGTGGAGGATTGTGTGTCTATCGATGTTGTCCGTCGAGGATGTTGAAGATTTATACACATTTGGATTTATGATTACTGGTTTCCTGCTGTTTGGAGTTGGGGGATACCTGTCAAATCAAGAAATTGAGAAAACGTGGGCAGCGTTTCAGGGGGTCGGCAGAGCAATCAACACTCTGACTGAAATGTTACGTGAGCAGAATCGGAAGCTGGATGCGACCCTTACACAGGTTCGCAGGCTGGCTGAGGTTCCTGGACTCAGAAGAGAAATGGAATAAATCTGGGAGAAAGCTGATCGCTCGGACCGGGCGGAAAGGTCCTGGAATTTGGCTGTTTGGATTCGCCATTGAGACGCACCAGCAAAGACTTCAAGCCAGGTGGAAAAATTAAGAGTCTGCCTGACCTAAACAATTTTGTTATCTCAATCTGGCTCCCCTGTGCTGGCCTGGGCTGCCAGCTGCAACTTTTTCTGTTGTGTTATGTAAACAAGACGCTCTGCCCTATGTTTTCCCTCCCCTTCCTGAGGACACCTGTGGAAACTGTTTAGGCTGGCTGATAAACTTTCCATCGCATTATCAAGGACAATGGCCTCTGAGACTTAATTGCACACACTCACACGCACACACACACACATGGTCAATGATTAACATACGCAATTCCCACACCTCCTCACCGGTCCCAATGCTTGAGGTTGTGTGTATGTGTTGCTTTTTCTTTTTTGTGCTGAGGTTATTTTTTGCAATCTCAAACTGTATCCTGGTAAGGGTAAAGTGTGAAATATGATTTTTCTCCTCCTCTCACCTAATGTGGTATTTCTCCTGTCTGGCAGCGCTTATCAATGAGCTGCATGGCCACAGTCACCCGTCTCCCTTGTTTGTTTTTTATGTTGTCTGTCTGGATGGGTGTACTGGAACTTACTTTTCGTTATGCTATACTTGTATATGTGTAATGACAATAAATTTGAATCTCATCTCATAATCACAACATGACATTTCCACAAACATCCAAGAATAGAAATGCTTTCCTAATCTTGATGAAATACTACTTATGGACATCTGATTTAGAAACAGATGAGTGACATAGATAAAGGCTAGATCTCTGTAACTGTGTATGACACTGCATTAAGATGGGATAGATTTATCACAAATTTAAAAGTTCTGTTTGGCCTTCATGATGTGTGACAGTGAGTCTTTGATATCAGGGCTGATACTGAAGCCGTCTGTACACTGCTCCTCATCTTCTCTTTGATCTCAACCAGTAAGAGAAGATTTGGGTAAATCATGCAGAGATTACTGATCTGAGGGAGCCGAGTCATCTTGTGTCCTCTGTAGTATGAGCCTTTAAACACACAGAGACCAAGTGGAACTTCAGAGAATGGCTTTGACACCAAGAGGTGGATATTTAAGGTGTTACTGGGATGTTTTGCCCCTGAGTCCGAAACATTTGATTTTGAGTATCTGTCGATACCGAGTCCCGATACAATACTTCTACAGTATATTTAAAAAAATGAAGAACAGTGAAGAAACAGGTCCAGGATGTCCCTGATTTTTTTCCAAATACCTACACACCGCAGTAGGTCATTTTTCTGTGTGGAGCTGAGACGGTCTGACTCTGTACCACCACATAACAGTAAATACTAAGCTGTTATTCTTTCCCATTTGTTTTGAAATATTATAGTTCTGATAAAAAAAAAAAAATGAGAATAAATATACATGTATGGATATATATCTGATCCCTGATCGGGATGTAACGTCCAATTCCGATCGAGTCTGAAACCACGTGTTCGGATCAGAACATCCCGAGATGTTATCGCATGAAATATAGTAAATATTCTAGGTTAAATGGTTTCATCAGCAAAACAAGGTTCTTTGTGATGGGGCAAGTATGACTTCTTCAGTTGTAGGAGAGAAGTACAATTCTACCAAATAAATACCAAAATCATTCTCTGGAAAAATGTTTTTATTCTCTTCAAACAAGATGTTTTGTTTGTAAGCAAAGAACCAGAATATGGTCAAATCTCTTAGACATTGTTTAATTCATGGCAAGTCACTTGAATTCATTGACATCACTATTTTTCATCACCAATACTACGTGCCCACACATTATTATGTTTACACTGACTGTTCAGCTTAAGTACAAATCTTTCCAGAAAAGGAACCAAATCACAGACACAAATATCTTGAAATGTAAAGTAAAACACGATTGAAAGTGTGCAGACACTCTTACGCAGCCTTGCATATTATAATGTAGGTGCTATGAAACTTCTCTTGCTAATTGTAATGTGACAGTAAATTCTGTTTTCTGAAATCCTCAATTTTATACCTAAAAAGATGAACACTACCTTTGTTCTTGAGGTTTTCAACTACCTCAAATCAGACTTTCATTTTTTAATTTAAATGCTAATTCAGTTCTGTGCCCGTCATGCTCAGCTCTGCATTTTGGATTTATGTCGACGGACGTCCTGCCTTTGCAGTGGTTTGCTTTCCTTAACAAATCTTTCTAATTGGGCTGCACAGTGGCGTGTTGGTTAGCATTGTTGCCTCAAAGCAGGGGGGTTCCTGGTTTGAATCCCAGCAGGGGCCTTTCTGTGTGGAGATGCCATGTTCTCAACCTGCACGCTTGGTTTCTCTCAAGGTACCCCAGCTTCCTCGCACCGTCCAAAAACAATGCAAGAAGGTTAATTGGTGACTCTAAATTTTCCCTTGGAGTGAGCGTGAGTGTTTATGGTTCTAGACTCTCTGTGTGGCCCTGTGATGGACTGAGGGGTCCTAACTAAATGCAGTAGGACTCATCCTTTTGAAAACAAATATAAAAGAAATTCTTTCTGCCTTTTAGAATGAACTAAAGTTACGAGCAGTTACTTGTACATCAAGGAAGAGAGGTCATTTTTAAGACTGGTTGGCTTGGATACGACCCATATCCTTTACTGTGTAGAAGTCTGCCCAGCAGCAGCGGGTACTGCATGTCAACTCCAGCATCAAGAGTGAGAAGATTGACACTGAAGAAAGCTGCCATCAAGTGCCGGCTTCATGTTGTGGGATCAGAAAACACACAAGGAGATTAAGTCTAAAGATGCTCTTTGAAGATTTTGCAACTTTTGTCATTAAAATCCCATCTGTGCTTTGGGTTCTCGCAGAAAAGCGATGGCGTGCGGTGATAAACAGCTGCTGTCGATCCTCTCCGCTCCTCATCCTCCCTCTGTCAGCAGCATTCTTTACACCAGCTGGATTAACACTTGGAGGGATTTCCTTAATGTTTATAGTGCTTATATATCGTAATGTATTTTCATAGCCATGTCTGCTCGACAAACTCCTTCAGATTACCTTCCTGTGTTATTCTCATCATCTCTCTGCTTGCAACTGAATCCCAATCCACCTGTCAGATGGAAACAGATTAGCATTTGGGAAACACAATAACCGCCTCAGTGTGCAGTGAACGAGGTGACAGCCAGCCACCATGTTATAGAGTGTTTGCTGCTGACTGTTAAAAGCCTCACAGTTCAAAGTCATTAAGAGATCGGGGAGAGGAAGCTCCCTGCAGACAGCAGGGAGAAGAAAACTTTTAAGAGGAGACACAAAGAGAAAGCAAAGTAAGGTGGATGTCAAATATTTTTAGTGAGCTGCACATGTGACAACAAATGATGTTTGGATATAACAGTTAGCCTCCTGCCAGTGCTGTGTCCTTTCACTTTGAAAATGATATTTAATGCCAAAGTAAGTTCATTACGACCCTCATTGTACCTCAGACGCCTCAAAACCCGACTCCACCAACTCAAAACACAATGATCCAGACTGAAGGCTGAAGTTGTTTTGGCAAAAGGGGCGATAAGAATTTAGTCTCTTTGTTTCTTGTTAAAGGACAAGGAGCCCCTTTTTGATTGGAAAATTTTGATGCTACATTACAAAAGAATAAATTTTTTTCCCCATAAATGCTGAGTCAGTTTCGTAACAGCTAGTTGTAATTTAGTTTTAGTGGTCAAGTGTGTCGGGACCTTTGAAAGGCTTGTCCTCATCAGCTTGAAAACTAATGTTTGACATTACTTTGCCAGGTGTTGGCCATTAGATGGAGGTTTATGTACTTAAAGCAGAACTTGGTCACTAAAAAGCTAAACATTTCTAGCCCTACAGTGCCCTTCATAATGTTTGGGACAAAGTTACCTCTGCTTCTCTTTGTAAAACTCTAAACCAAACAATTCAGACGTGATTAAAGTGTACATTCAAATCATTTTTGGTCACTGTAACTGCAGACAGTGCTATGTGGATAAAACCCAGAGTTTCTCTGATTCTTGGTTTTTCAAATCCGATTTGCAAAAATCTACAGGCCTGAATGAAAAAAGCCTCTTTTTTTTTTTTTTAACCTGCATGTTAACCGGCATCCTCTGCAGGAAGCTTTGGAGGCTAAGCTGAAGCCCAGCAGAAAGGAAGTGGGTGGGGCCAAGCTATGCAACTCGAGGTTACCATGCTTTGCTTTAAGAGAAAGAATCCTTGAGATTACATAATTACAAATCCATCTGTACAATAGTTTTAAATGTAAGTGACAATCTATTCCATCTGTGGATTGGGAATATCTCCCCACCATATAGACACACCTTGTTTGTTGTACTTATAAGCAGCAGTTTGAAGAACAATTGCCATCTCTAACTAAGGGCTTCACTAAGCCAACCATGACTGTAGTCAGAACCGCAAATGTTATTTACACATCCAGCAGCTGTGGTCTAGCATGTCTCCATGGTGATGGTAAAAGCAATATCCCCACTTGTTTAGTACAAGTTCTGTCTCTACCAACTCCAAAAGGAAATATCTGACTTTTAAGCTGCTGAAAAAGTCAATTCAGGATGCCAATTCTGTCTGTTATTTGATGTACTCAGTGGAGTCTTTGTCTGAGCAAAGGTGGCTGTTGGTAACAAAAACATGCCGTGAGAGCAGAGTGTTGGTAATTGTCGGTCTTACACCAAAACAATTGAAACTCAAGGTTTGTTGTGAGCTTCAACTCGCAGCAAAGCTCTTAAATAGTGAAAAGAGCTGCAGGTTCTGGATGATAGTTCATCGTCAAATTGACATTTAACTGCTTTAAAGCTCAAATTTTAAATTTATTTTTGGTTAAAAAAAAAAAGTCTTCCATAGAAGCAATGTCTGCAAAAGGCAAGTAACCATGTGATGTGGGAGGGAAATCACCCTTAAAGTTAAAGATGGGTGGATGGTTAATGAGAGATTTAGGAAAATGTGACCACACAAAGGCAGAGCTTCACCTCTTCCCTGCCTATATACAATAAGAATACTAACACCTCCACCACTTCAAACATTTCAAAATGACAAAGTGACATTAGCCAAAGATTGCTGCAACATTTACAATTTTGAATATTCACAGTTGCTGAAACACATGTATCACCATCTAGAAGTCCAGATGTGGTCTGTTTGTATCATTATATTCACAATTTGCAGAAGAGCAAGAGAAACACAGCGACGTGTGAATTGTTCCTCTTTGCTTTCCACTTTGCTGCGGAGCCACTTCAGGCCTGAAAAGGGTCTGAGTGGCGCTTAAGTGCACTGCAAAGTCCTGAGGCG
The DNA here is from genome assembly GCF_027942865.1 of Odontesthes bonariensis. Classification (NCBI taxonomy): domain Eukaryota; kingdom Metazoa; phylum Chordata; class Actinopteri; order Atheriniformes; family Atherinopsidae; genus Odontesthes; species Odontesthes bonariensis. Next base: position 9,942,301 of record NC_134519.1, on the reverse strand, counting down.
TGTCGGGACACTCTTGTCTACACCCTCAGCTCTAAAACACCAACAGTACACCAGGTCATCAGGCCTCCTGTTAGATGAAATACTCCTTTGGGTTTTCAGAGGAGAGATTCTGAGAGTCGGCCTGATTGCTGAAAGGAAAATCTGGACTGTCCTCCTGCTTGACTCCCTTCCCTTCCTGGTTTCGATATGTGTCCTTCCTCCGGTAGAGAAATCTGGCAATTATAGCCAGGCCGGTCAAAACCGCAAAGATGACCACAGCTATGACTCCTGCAACGCAGAGGGGTTTCAGAGGTGACATATATGTTTTTATCTCTCTCTCTATATATATATATATATATATACATATAATACTCTACTACTCTGGGATCAGAGCAAACTGTTATTTTCCTGTAGCACAGTAAACCTATCCCATAAAACTTGGATTGTCTTGCTAATCCAACTATGGGAAACATTAAACATCTTCCACCTTTTGATCAATCGGTTACATCTGCCCTGTTGAGCCAACTTGGGAAATGCTACAACATATTACATTAAATTGGAATTTCCAAAATCAATCTGAGATCAATTTAATACCACATTATAGTTTAGAGTGAGAGTGGCTTTTATGAAAATTGAAAAGTTTTCTCATTAGCAAATAATTCCTGCATAGATCTAATTGAGTAAGCTGCCCTTTGTGTACTGAAAAGTTTAATGGACAATTTGAAATGACTTTTCTCAGGGTTTCACCTTTTCTATCTACACAGTTATAGATTGAACCTTTTGAGTCTCCACTTTGAATCAATCTGTGCTGGCGGAGCAACAAAGTTTAAATTAGTTTCAAATGGACTCACTCTACTCGTAATTCAGCGCCCGCCCGTAACTCTGCTAACCCAACTTTTAAACTTAACCGTGGTAACTTTAAAACAAAAATATCGAGTGTTGGTACTTTAGACACAAAGTAAGATTGCTGACTGAACAGTGATAACCAAAAGAGTCCCAAAATGAAGGTGAAACAGGTTCCAGCACAGTGAAAGACTGTAAGACAGTTGAGTACCTCCGATCAGAGCCGAGTCAGTCCTGATGGCATTCACTAAAGGTTGACCTGAACCCACTGAACCAGACTGGTCTACATCAGAGAAAGGGGAAATATGCAGAGGAAGATATGGAGTAGAAAGGAAATAAAGAAGCAGAAATTATGTACAGGTAACACAGGGTCAAAATGAGAGAAAAAGTAAGAAAAGTATTCAGAATATCATTCAGATCAGAGAATTCTACATCAGCTCCCCAGATGACCAGAATAAAGCATCCCAAACTAGCCGTGCATCAGTAGAGAGGAAGAATGAGTGAATCGGAGGCATTTTAGTCAAAAACAACTAGCATACTCTGTGATCACTGAGCCCTTTATGAACCAGGAAATGGGAATTCATCCAGCAACTATGTTCACAGAATAAACTGTAGAACAGAGAGATGGACACATACCTTCAAAGTATTGAGTGGTAACACAGAATTATACATTTCCCTACATTTCCTCTCCATGTTATCACAAACATTTAGGGCGGGTAGAGCCACTAACCCACAACGGGCATCAACATCTCAACTAGCTGAATTTACTTTCCAACAGCACCACTGCAGCTCGAGTAGAAGCAAAAACTCGGCCAAATCTGAGTGAGGTAACGTAATAACAGTATTTAGGAGTGCTTGTCATACATAATAAGGGCCTCAGGCTCGACAAGTGAAACTAAAGATGCTAAATCTGTCATAACTGAATTTTTTGTTGTTGCCTTACACACAGCAGCTTTGTTTTCACTGCCTAACTGTGTTTATCAGAGTCTGTCATCCTGTTCTGGGTTTGTAGAAATTCAAGCTCTACTGAAAAGGTGCAAATTGCCCTTTTTTCTAACTTGTGTTGCAGTTTTCTGGTTTTCATTCTCAAAACAGATACAAATCCAGAATTTGTAATGAAACACAATAATTCAAATGTTCCAGAGATCTAAGTGATCTCGTCTCTCACCTGACAGGTGGTGCGTGTTCTCAGCTGCGTGGGGGTTTGCTGAGGCCACAGAGCCACAGCTGGACTGGACCAAAGGGCCGGTGATGAGGACGGGGCTGGTGTCTGGGTGAAGCAGAGCGGCTTTCAGTGGGCTGATGGAGTTGAACTGAACCACTGACAGACACCCAGTGAAACCGAGCGACGCTAACCGGGCCAGGTGTGGATCCAAGTCGTCAGACTCTGGAGAAGCAAAAACAAATGAGACGGTCAAAGATAGAAGGCTGTAAACTGTATTAAAGGGATAGTTTGCCTCTTTTGACATGAAGCTGTATGACATCCCATATTAGCAATATCATTTATGAACATTGACTTACCCCCTGCTGCGTCCTGCATTTGCATCAACGCCAAAACGAGGCTGGAACTCGGCTCACAGGACGCAGCAGGAGGTAAGAAAATGTTCATAAATGATATTGCTAATATGGGATGTCATACAGCTTCATGTCAAAAGAGGCGAACTATCCCTTCAAAGCCACTAGTCAGAGAGCCAGTTTGTACAGATTCTCCTGTTGCTTCTTGTTGTGGGCACAAATGTGGCTAAACATTAAATTATAGCACCATTAAACATGTTTTGCTTATTGGAATACTGTTCATCTGTCGGATAATTGTTTGCTTACTCCGGGAGCAGCAGGGCGAGAAACGGACACGACCAATTTAAGATCCAAGATGCTCATCAGAATTTAATCAAGATGGATTCCAAACTCGCGTCCTCCTTTACAGCGAGGAGACTGTCAATTACTCTGCTTTCAGTCTGCATCCATCACTCCATGAGACATATGTGCACTCTCCTCGTCTATCTATTCATTCTGCCGGCTTCCATCCCTTCATCGTTCATCGGCACTTCTTCGCGGCAGCGTGAACAGCAGCTGTGGACGCCGACATTAACCGCCGTGAGCAGCTGCATCAGTGTCTGATCGGATGACTGAGAGGTGACTGCGGTTTCACCGGGACACATCTGCGTGTTGATGAGAGCAGCAGGAAACATCACTGCAGCCTGTAAGCTGCTTTCAGCTGATACACTCGGCACTACATCAGGTCTCTTCCCTCTCTCAGTCTCTCTGTATTCCTTCAGGGTCCATTAGTTAGACTGATGGATGTTGGGGTTTGGAGAAAACGACAGAAAATCCACTTTGCCGCTGCTTTTCTGATGCTGATCTGACTCTCTGCCTCCTCTGGTGTGACAGAGTGGACGGCAGGTCACATGCTGACATGACAGTGTTGAAACAACACTGAGCTACACTGAGCTGTGTTGAAATATTCTTTTAGCTTCAAAAACAGGCTGCCATCGCGTATGCATTTGACTGGACAGAAAAGGAGTTTCTTTCATTTCTTTAAACTACATAGTTTTGCATGTAAATTTTCAACTCAATACTTTTAATTTAGATCAGATTCGTGGCTAAAAGGATTTAAAAATAGAATAACAGATAACCTGAAATTAATCTTTTTCTCTTGTCCTTTTTTTTTCACATAAGACAAGCCCCTTCACTGCCCATTTTTAAAACTCGTCTTAAAACCCATTTTTATTCCCTGGCTTTTAAACCAGCATGAGACTGTTTCTGTTTTGTTTTATTGTTTTAATATTGTTATTGTTTATTATTCTAATTTTTAATGCTTTATATTTCGTGTTGTTACTCATGTACAGCACTTTGTTTCAGCCACGGCTGTTTTAAAATGGCTTTATAAAGAAAGTTGAGTTGAGTTTTTGTTTGTTTTTCTTTTTTTCCAGAAACCGAACAGAAATTTGGAATTGAAATCACAAAATAAACTGAATCATATCAACGAATAAATGATAAATGAAGGATCGCAGGGGGGCAACAGGTCCAGGATGGAACCCAGCCATCCTTCTCCCCTGTAACGCTCCTTCTGGGAGATATAATCCCTTCGGCAAGTTCTGGGTCTGTAATGGAGCCTCCATGAACTCCTGCAGTGTCTCTGTCTGACATACACACACGTAACCATATAAAACTGTTGCTTATCATCTTGCACAACAGAACTATTCAAGACATGAACAGGTAGATATAATAGAAAACGTCTACTCTCTACTCTCTGATTGCCTTTAAGTTAACAGTGCGGCTGCTGTGACTGTTTTATCAGAGAGCTGTGATGGCAGCCTGCAGCGTCTCAGCCCCTCATGTTACTCACAGCTTATATCTCAGACCGTCTTTGAAGGAGTCGCTCAGAGGGAACATGAATAAACCATGACGGAGCCAATTACTGTCCTCACCCCAATGCTTTCACAAGTCCCTGTCCAGGACTGAGCATTTAAGAGGATAAAGCTTTGTACTGAAACACTGGGTCCTGAAGTTGCTGGCTCTTTGCAATAATCCACGGGTGATGAGGACGAGACCGCGAGATGCCAGATGCAATCTTACAAAAAGGAGAGACCGAATGAATGGTCGTGAATATAAAATCTCTGGCTGTTAGTTTTAAAATATAATTGTTTTCTCAATAATGACATGGAAATAAACCAGCTTTATGTAATTATCACGGACGACTTACATCCACTAAATGCATGTTAAAGTAAATCTAATTCATCTAAACCAACAGCTGCATCAGCCAGTAGAGTTTAATCCAACAGTTAGCTGACTAATACTGTGTGTACACACAAAGGCAGACATGTTCTTTCACCTGATTTCTAAAGACATATGGTATGTTTTTATTTTTATAAATCTCAATCATTGTAAAAGTATATGCACATGCACAAATCTAATTGAGTGCAGCTACTCACCTAATTATCCATTTGCACATGAAAAAACACTGTTTGCACAACAACTAATTAGGGATGAAATTGAAAGTGAAGGACATTTTTACCTAAAACACTCAGAGTGGGCTCCAAACGTTAGGTGCAGGTGATATTACATTGGAAACAACAGCCTATTTCTTATTTCCATCACCAGCAACACTTCACGTTTTAACTTTCAGCTCTGTTTATGCTAATTTCTGTAAATGAGGGTATATAACAGCCTTACAACACTGAGCCAGTAAACAACAACTTATCAGTAAACACTCGTGTTATTAGACACATACTCAGAGTTGATGCAATAATGAAGTACAACAAAAGCTGCAATCTATTTTAATCACGCTAACATCAGGCAGTCCCTTCAGAGTGTGCCTTGCTTGGTGAAATTGCATGTCACGACACATCTCGTGTTTTTTTTAGGATAGATACAGCTTGGTCTTTGTTAATGAATCATGATGCAAGGGGCTAAGAGATGTGAAGCCAAAGTCATACAATGTTTCTGACCTACTGTAAGGTGCTTTTTGTTAGACTGTTAGACAGAATAAAACATAAGTGAAAGGTCAGATGTGGCACTTTTAGGTCTGTCAACATTAACTTATAACATTTCATTGTAAGCTTTGATATTTTCAGGCCTGAGCACCAAAGCTGGTGCGATTGTAGTGGACCTATAGGTCTTGAACATGACCCAGGTAGTCTACCTGTAAGCACCTCCCTTAGCTCCTCCCCATGCTGTATATAAAGCCTCAAAATGGCTCCATTCAGCCTCTTGCTGAGCTGGTGTGGTTACCTAATCCAGGTGGTGAGTAGGGTTCCCGTTTCATCATGCATGTGTGATGCAATCTTTGGTTCCTACTAACATGTGTTTTTGTCTTTTTAGGTTTACTTGCTGCTGTGCTGTTAGTTTGTTTGTACAGTTTTGTTGTGCTGTTTTGTTTGGTTCATTCTACTTTTCTTTTGCTTGTGTAGTTCTTTGTCTTTTAGTTTGAATATCAATTAAGTGTTAGGTTTGTTAACCTTTTGTCTTTCCTTTTTTGAGTTTCAGTGTGGCCTGGGTCTCATCAGGTGGGAGGCTAGCCACTGTGGTGAGGCCTTCCACTGAGGCCCCAGCCCACTGATTTTAATTCTGTTAGTCATTTGGCTTTTAATATTGATGTAGCTGTCCTTTTAGCTTTCTGTTAAAGCAAAACTATGTAACATTTCTACCTTAAAATAACAGTTTGAAAAAAATTGTGCGGCTAGAATGAGTTTTAATATTACGATTGGCCTGTCTCCTATGCCCTTCGGGGGTCTGAGTTGGAAAAACTGCGCTATGTAACTTTGCTGGACCGGCCCGGGAGCTGAGCGGAAGTACTTCGACTTGCTTACTGGCACACCTACCGCAAAAACAAATAGACCCCTCTCACGCTCCCAGGTATAAGGCTAAGCTAGCGCAACATTGTCATTACGATCATCATGGCAGAGGCACCGAAGAAACAGAAGAAGACGTTGACTGATGAAGCAAGGAAGAGAAAGAGATTTGCGACAGTGTCTACAGACCGCTACAGGAAATCTTTCCTGCCCACAGCCATCAGCATCTATAATAACTCCTTGATTTAATTGAGTTACATCAACATTTAATTTCCCTCTGGGATAAATAAAGTATTTTTGAATTTGAATTGAATTGAATTAACCGTACATTACCTCCAAGCCTGTAGGGGGAGCTCCATAATGGGCTTTTTGAGAAGTTACATTGTATTGCTTTAATAAAAATACTTTACTAAATTCGTCTTGTTATTAACCCTTTTCTCTCGTTTCTTCTCTCGCCCGTTTTATTCATAGATATTTTCAATAAATATATTTTCTTTACTTTACTGTCTCTGCCTCCTCAGTCACGACCCTGTGTCCTTACAGCAATTGGGTTTCAGAAGTCCGTTGTTGGCTCTAAAAATGTCATCCTTTACTCCGCTCCTCGCCATACAAAGACCTATTGAAACCCCGACATTTATTCTTATTCTTATTTTCTACCAAATAAATAAATCTCACTTTTAGACGCCTGAACATACCTGAAAATAACTGAAATTTTGAGTACGCCCCCAAAGTAATGCAAAAAAATTTCATTTTTGGTGGGTTTTGAGCATGCTCAGGTTAAAATGGCCTCGCAGGGACTTCATATTGTGGCAGCCCTGAAACTGCAGCTCATAAAAAAAAAAAAATCACAATTATTAAATTGGCACACAGAACTTGCCAGACCCAACAGAGAATGTTTTTGAAATCACAGGCCAAACTCTAAAAGGAGTCGGTCGTTTTGGTTAAATTTTGGTCATTTTTTCGATTTATAGATGATAAATTTTATCAAACTCCTTCCACAGAATTATCAGTATTGCACTGAAATTTGTGCAGACTTAATTCTATTTGTGCCTTGACTAATTTGAGCATTTACTACACTAAAGAATTTAGATTATTTCATTGTAGTACCAACGGCTTCAGCTCCAAACCTTCTCTGTGCCTTACTTACCGTGCACTCTGCCCAAAACCAGTGACTTGATGGCGTTAAACTCCCCGTCGGATGTCAGGTTGACGTCTTCTCTGACATTTTGGTCAACCTGGAAGGGGGGGGAAAAAGGGAAGAACACCTGTGGTTGTTTTCTTTCTGAGAGTCAAAAACCCAAACATTTAATTCATCTAGAACTTTTCCTCTATTTGCCATCACACAAGCTCAGTGGGAGAGTCCATATTTGTAGAGAAAAACATTCAGTCATCCGAGGTAAAATTCTCCACAGGAGATTATCTTAATGAGGGCTTGTCCACAGAGAGCCTCGCCATGTGGCTGTGAAGAAAGAATGTGGTCAAAATGAGCCAAATCTGAAGTTAACTAGCAAACTTCTGCATTTAAAGGCCAATTAAACCAACATTTAATTCCCTCTTAGTCCTTTTAACTATGTAAATTGTAGTTATATTATACTGATTAAACAAACGAGGCATCACTTTATTTTATATAATGCTGAATGGAATCATACATTTTTAAATGCACTTTTTAAAAATGTTTTCCTTTATTCACCTCAAAACAAAAATGAATATTGGCTGCTGTGAAACACACCTGCATGTTTCAAGGACGCAGACCAAAGGAAATGTGGGTACATCTTTTGATCTTTTGAATCTAAATCCCACAATGGCCATTACTTAAGCTACAAGAAAAACTGTAAACTGTATATAACCCGAGGCTCGATGAATCCATTGAATGAATACGCAGGAACAACTAAAGCATCATAAGTTTGAAATACTGCAGACATGCACCGGTACAGCTGCATGGAGCTATCACAGCTTTATGTAGATACAATCATTTTTGTGGATTAAAAAATGGCAAAAATCAGCTTCACTGTAATTTTTTATACACCCCATTAAACTATTTTACTCAGTCTTACAGTGGGAAAAGAGGGGTCGGAATGGTTCAGATTCAGAGCAAAATACCACTGAGCGCTTATTTATGTGCCTCTTGTGCTGAGATAACACAATTTTCAACACACTGACATATTCTTTTTGTCAGGTTTTTCAGGAATTTCCATTTTATGAACACGATATAACTAAAAAACATCTTTTGAAACAAGGTCACATCACGAGGAATAAATGACATAGCCATCATAGATGATACTGTTCTTTTCTAGTGTAAATTTGGTGATAGATACAAACAATCCTGACAAGATCACATGTGTGCAGTGAAACTAAAGCTTCCCTGTTTGTGGGATTAATTGTGCAGCTTTAGATGCAGATTTGGTTTGGTGAAAATCAAAAAATAGCGATAAAACCCTTCATCTCCTCCTGTTATTAAACCATCAGAAACCATCTATTTATAAAAGTGCTCCTTGGCAATCTAAATCAACCCCCTGACTCCAGTTCATTTAAAGAGTTGCTGTGCTTACTGTGCATTAAAGATGGATACTATAGCTTGCTCTGCTAAAATAACCATGACCTCAAACACACAGCTCGCATTGCTTTGCCTTGTGCATCATGTATCTTACCTTTTTACAAACTGTATTATAACCTGGTGCGTTCAAATTTTAGAGTCTGAACAGGAAATGATCTGTGCTCTGTGGGAAATAAGACCGTGGCATTATTTTTCTGTGAATGATTTACTATTTTACAGATCTTGTGGAGTGTTGTCTGTAAAAAGAACCGTACCGCAGGACACTGATAACAATAAAAGGACACAGTGTACTCGCAGCCCAGAGTGATTCGTGCTTCAGAGTCATTTTTCATCTGCTCGGGCGAGATGATGTGATAGTGTCCACTTGTGAAACCAGTGTGTGCAGTGTGCGCAGCAGGTCATCAGGAAACGGCTGTGAGAAACGCTCTCTGAAGTTCATCCGATGTCTTCGGAGCGCATCGCTAACAATGCAATGATTCAGGGTGATAGAAACAGGCACAATGAGATGCACCTCATATTTCACCGAGGCCCCAACGGTGAATCAAGATGAGGTCACCTTGTAATATATCTTCCAGTAATTAAGGAGACATTCAGGCTGCTGGCTCCTGGTTAGAAGAAGTTACCTCATATATCATCTCAGGCTGCTGTTAACAAGATAAGAGATTTGCTGGATCCAGATAAGATTAAAGCGCTTCATATTTCATCTGAAGTGCAGCGTTATTAATTAAAGTATAGATTGTTCCTGCCGACCTGCAACACAAAACTGATTGGTTCCGAGTTAGTTCTGGACTGTTCAACTTGCAAGATACTCTTTGAACTAGTTTTGTTTTTCAGAGGACCAGAGACTCGCATCATTCTGTTACCACAGATGCCTGTTTGAACTCTGGTTTCCTTTGGTTGGATGCTCTCTTTCATCAACATGTCCTTCAACTGAAACGTCACGTGTTGTTAGTTCATACCTTTAAATATGACTCATTCCTTCCTCTAAAGTACCACCCCTAAGCGGCATGAGGGAAGCACACCTCACATAAGCATTTCCACATCAGAGCTGATGTCAAGTCTGTTGTTTAACAGGCCACAAAGACTTCTTAAATGCTACTCCATCCAAGCACTGGAAAAAAAATGCCCCTCCAGAAATAAGTAAAAAAACAACAAATACGAGACGTTTTTGCTTGAAATAAGCAAAAAAAAATCTGCCACTGGAACTGGTGAAAATCAGCTTGTCAAGATTTCTTGAAATAAGATGTGATATTTAGGACTTTTGAGATAAAAGTGATCTTTAAATTAGCTTAAAAACCTCTTCAAATGAAAAAAAAAGCTTGTTTCATGTGAAATATGACTCAAAACAATTTGTTTTCAAGACTTTTTCACTTAACAAGATATTCAAGATGTATTCTATTAAAACAAGTCCCTATATCTTCCTGAAATGGTACTTGTTAGGCAATTGTGTCTTATATCAAGTGTAATGAGATACTCAATGAGACAAATATACTTGGTAAGATTTAGATTTTTTCCAGTGTGCACACTTGGCACACTTGGAGGACAGTTTTGTCTGGTTCATTCTGAACATGAAGAGCCACAGGGCAAAAAGGTAGCTTTTCTCCTCTGCAGAGCTCCTTGTTTGGATCGTTTTATCTGCCCCTCGATGCTTTAACATGGCCTGCATGTCCACATAAACACCTGCCGCAAACAGCTGCGTTTGTGATCGTTACCCTTTGCACCACAAAGAGCTGCACGTTCACGGACACTTTCCATCATTTGCAACAATCTTTGTAAATTATGACAGATATTAGGACATCGATTGGCAGCGGATGATTAACCAGTAATGACTTTAATGGCTTTACACTGCTGCACTGATTTCATTTCCATACTGTTTGTTGTTGGATTTGTCAGGCTGGATACTACACTCTGTTTCAGAAAAACAACAAAACGTTGGATCGAAGTTGCTGTTTTGGTTTGTTTGATTTAAACAATTCAATCGGAATCCATCATGAATGACCTGTGAAGAAAAAGTGGTAAAAGTTGCAGTGTTTATCAGCACTTTGTTGATTTTATGTCTCATACAGTCCACCCAATGCTGTTTTCATGTGAAATAGTTATCAGCAGACATTCTATCCACAGATATGGCCCAGTGGGTTCCTCCTCTGCCTCCTCGCAGCCGTTCATCTCATTAAATGGTACAAATGTCATTATGAAGTGTTTACAAGCTACAATTCCAAATTAGAAGGAGGAGGCGGGTATAGCTGGTATCTTATGACTCATATGGATGTCAAGGTTCTGCACGAGTAGCAACCATAAAATAATCCCGATAACACCAAGATCAGATGCTGATCAGATGGTATTAATTGGTTGTTTCCTACTTGTGTATCATTATCTGATAAATGTATGAAATATTATCCCTAACAACGACTAACCTGGGCATTGAGTAAACCATGCTTTCAATTCTATTGTACAGGGATATCATCAGCTCTGGTGGAGTTGGTGACAGTACTCCACCCCAGACTCCTATGTTCAGTCAGAACTTCTTAGTTCTAGGCCAGCAAAGACCAGTTTTCCTGGTCCTTTAGCTGTTGAAATACAAAGACCATCTTTGCTGGTTAAATTGCACGCATTATACAGATTATATTTATTCTCCGTGTCTCTCTGGTGCATCATGAGGTGACAGCAGGTGACTCACTGTCTCACAAGTGGAAAAATAAATCAGTTTAACTGTAGGAAAGTGGCATTTCTGGGGTAAACTGTGAAACACTGACACAGATAATCAATCTGTGGTGTGTTTTTTTAGGACTTATGAACACTGAGGTTAAGCTGGTGGATGAAGGAAGTATACAGTGTATAGTTAGTTTATTATATTGGTCATGGCCACAAAAAACACGTCAGGAAGAAAACTTTACAGGCTACAGTGTCAGTGACATATAGAGGTCTGTGTTTAAATTGGAGGCTATGTATGCTATGCCTTTTCTTTCAAAGAAACTGGGTGTAACTTTAGGAATACAACATCACAAAGTCAGACTATTTAAAGCTGTCATAAAGAAGGAGTACACATTTTTCTATGGAAGTGTGGAAGATTTTGAGCCACTGCTGAATTGTAGCATGAAATACAAAAGATTAAATGAGATTGTCTTTTTTTTTAAATGGTTTTTAAATGATGTGGACCACAGACTGGTGAAAAAGCACTACCCTCTCAGTTCGAGCCTTCACAAAGTGAGAGTCAACAGCTTTGATAGCATCACATGACGATAACTGTAATTACATGTGTTAGTTTGTGTTACCTGCACGGACACAGTGTGCGCCAGTCTTCTGACGGTAACGGAGTGCAGCTGTCCGTTGGCCAGGCTCCTCACGCTGCTCCTCAACACTTCAGTATCTCCGCTGCTGTCCAGCTTGTATCTCACCTCCAGTTTATCTACACACAGAACAGAACACAGAAGTTTTAGTCCAATTTAAAGTTCTTTTTCTTGATTAAAAACATCTCTTTCTTTCTTCTCTAAGCTCTACTTTTGTTTGTTGAAGAGTCACTTTTCACCTCGAGGATAAAAAAGAATGATGAGTATCCAAGTTAATAAAACTTTTCCTGCTAAGATGATTAGGAGGTAGTTTCTTATCAACAACAAAACTCTAAATTAAAGAAATGTTCTTATTAGTAGGGTCGTTTTTCAGCAGATTCAATAAAGACACTTTATCTGGAAACGTTTAAGATTAGAAAGGATAAATTAGACGTTGTCCTTCAAAGTCATACATGTTTACATGATTAGAATGTTCTATTACAAATGATTTAATGCAATTATCTCTTTATAAACAAGTGGAACAAACTGCCAGTGGAGATTAAACTTTCACCAAATGGAGACATTTTTAAATCCAGGTTAAAAACATTTCTTGTCTCATGTGTCTATGCATGAAATCTGCACGATATCTTTTAACTTATCTTGACTGTTGCTTGTTTTTAAATTAATTTAAATGATTTTATTTGTTTCTCTTTATATTCTTTTATGTATTTTTAATGCTTCTTCCACTCCCTGCTGCAATGCTTTTATTTTATGTAAAGCACTTTGAATTGTTTGTACATGAAATGTGATATACAAATAAATTTGATTTGATTTGATTTTGATTTGATATTACAAAGGTTTATTAATGGAGACGTAATGACTGTTGTGAGAGTTTACTCATTAAGCTGCTTATTCTGAGCACCAAGACAAGAAATTGATTGTGTGGGACTGAAAAGTTCCAACTGCAGCACAGTGGAAAAACACGAGGTGAACAAGAGAAAGCTCTCAGGAATTTAATTGGACACTTGATGGTAAGAGCATTTACCTGATGACTCCACGGTCAGCATGAAACCTTAATGCCCTCCTTTCCATCAGCATTCTGTGGGTCATTAAGACCAGAAAAGAGCCACTTACAGCTAAATGAGCTGCAAAATGCTAACTTTATTAAAGTCCTGGATAGTAAAAATGGGGATTCCAAGTTCAAAGTGTCTTTACTCCAACTCTTAAAAGCCACAACTAAATTATTTCACAAAAAAAAAGTTTTAAGTCGTTTTATTCAGCAGTGCGAACACCCACCATCTATTAGCAGCCCTAAGTTTCCTGCAGAATGGCTCATTGCAGAATGGTTTCTGTGATGAGAACTAAGTACGGCAGCTGGAAAAGGCTGGAAGGATTAAAAAGCAGCAGAGATTGATGAGGTGGATCCAGAAAAATAGAAGCTCTGATCTGATCTGATCTGATCTGTTGATTTCAGGTGAGGTCAGAGATTGGGAGCGAGGATGTTAGAAAGTGGGGAGGAGAGGCAAGATGAGAAGCTGAGGGCGAACAAAAAGGGAGCCAAGTAATTGAAGAACAATGTGGGAGGAAAAGCCCGGAAGGTGAAAGTGAGGAACCTGCTGATCAAATTTCTTCAAAGTAAAAAGCATGCCTCCTCCTCCTCACCGTGCTTGTTGATGAGCAGGGCCAGGTACTCTCTGTAGTAGGAGCTGACGTAGAGCAGCAGGGCCGGACTCTGGGTCGTCCTGAAGCTCAGCGAGACGTTCTCTCCTCTCAGAGTCATGTCGGAGTAGATGGAGGAGGGCACAGCGCTGCTGTTTCTGCTCAGCTCATAAGGTTCCTTGAAGGTGTAGCTGACGGATGTTCCTGACGTGAAGCTGGCCGACACCTCTGGAAGAAAGCAGCCAGACTTTTGTTAAAGGGATAGTTCGCCTCTTTTGACATGAAGCTGTATGACATCCCATATTAGCAATATCATTTATGAACATTTTCTTACCCCCCGCTGCGTCCTGTGAGCAGAGTTCCAGCCTCGTTTTTGTGTTGACGAAGGTAGTCCGGCTAGTTGGCTGGGGTCCCGAAAATAAAGCGTTTTGCTTCTCAAAACAATATGCGTTCAAAAGAGTAATACATTTGCATCACAAAATCGTCCGTCCAGAAAAAGTCAGACCTCACACTCACTTGGCCCTATTTTCTCTCCCTTCGTATCACTGCATGCTGTGCAGACCGAAGTGCAGACCGAGCAGAAAACACTGTAACAGGTGCGGCTATCGGCAGGTGGTTGATATGAAAGGGAGGCAAAAATAGCGCCAAGTGATTGTGAGGTCTGACTTTTTCTGGACGGACGATTTGGTGATGCAAATGTATTACTCTTTTGAACGTATATTGTTTTGAGAAGCAAAACGCTTTATTTTCGGGACCCAGCCAACTAGCCGGACTACTTTCGTCAACACCAAAACGAGGCTGGAACTCGGCTCAAAGCACGCAGCAGGGGGTAAGAAAATGTTCATAAATAATATTGCTAATATGGGATGTCATACAGCTTCATGTCAAAAGAGGCGAACTATCCCTTTAATCGATATCAGAAATGGGAGAGAGTCTTCAGAGCTTCAGGTCATGCTTTTCCTCTTTTAACGATTGTCTCTGACTTCTTGAAAATTTATTTTTCATATTGAACAATAAAGAGTACTTATAAAGTCGACTAAAGTACTTTTCCTTTGTTGGTAAAGAATTTCCCAAACTTCAAGTTATTTGCAGAACTGAGGGTAATAAAGCTGTTTACCCTCACTATCATAGTTCTTCATTATTAGCAGGAAGATAATAATTGCTTTCCTGGCCGACAACAATTCATATCAAAGAATATTATTACTTGTTTTTAAACATGGCTGTATTGGTGCAGTATTTCAAAAATGCATGGAGCCAATTAAAATCCTTTTTCTTTGCTTCAGCCTGCTGGAGATGCAGATAAGTACAGTAGACACCAGCAGCCGGTGAGATGAGAGTCCTCTTAAAGCTGCTCAACTGTATGAAATCGTTGAACCCAGACATAAAGTTAAGTGTGGCAACACATTCTTAACTACGCTGCAGCACATCAAACAGACTGTCCATGCATGAAGCCTTTGATGTAACAGTAGTCAAGTGCTTTTTAGTGAGTGTTAAGTGCGGTAAATGCAGAGAAAGGTTTTGCGGAACAATATAGATTCTTAACATATAAAACACCCACTCACAGAGACTCAGACCAACTGTGCCTTCTTGCATCTATCTAGTTTGCATCACTATTCTTTGAGTTTTGTCAAATATATTATGAGACTTTATCCTTTTAATCATCTAGGAGATATAATGTTGTGTATATTCTCTAACTGGCTGATAAGACAACGTCTGTATGGAGGAGCAGATGTGGACGGAGGGTATATCCTCAGCCTGAAGGGCCTTAGGTAGAGATGCTTAGTTTTTTAACTTTTTTATTATTATTATCAGGTTAAATGGAGTATCTAAGTTAGAACTGGTTGAATTTTCTTATTGCTGAAGGAAAACGAGGTTATTATGTCCTCAGCATAAGAAACACTAGACCATCCTTTATGAAATAAAGGAGATAATTCATTCAAAGCAACTCTTGATGATTTGATTTCTTTCAAACAACCTGGGATTACCAGCCTTGACGATTAGGATATAAATACTCAACAAAGTTTTTATCAGAGTGCACAAGGCAAAGAAATCAATGTCCTTTTTGTGGTATTTTTATTGGCCTGCTGTAGTTTCACCGCTGCAGATCTTCATCCCAGCTTAGTGTTACTGTGGTTGTATTCTGATTGCAGCATTGTTGTTCTTACAAATATCTCTTTCCCACCACATTTCCTAACCTTCACAATGTTTTCCAGCTCGGTAAAACAAGAAAGAAAAGACTAGACCAGGTGCTCTTGACGAACCAACACATAAGCACCGCTTTAACCTCGGACAGTGAGAGATGCTGTGTGAGCTGATGGAAGTGAACATAAAGCAGAGAGGAGGGGATGTAGGCATGAAGTGGCACTATGCAGTAAGTAGGTGGATGCTGCTCTCTTATAAAGAGAGCTCAGTGCAGGGGGTTGAGTCATGATGAATAAGCCCTTTTAATGGTTGGATAATGTTGCCATCAGAATGGTAACCAAGAAGTTAAATCTTTTAAATAAAAGGGTTCTGTTAAATACAACAGAACAACTGCCACAGCCTGACATTCTCAGTGTTTTCTGGTTAGCTTTGTGTCTGAAGGCCACAGCAGCCGCTCCTCAGATCTGCTCTCCCCACACATCACTGCATTGTGGGTTTTTGCCTTATTTTCACAACATCCACGAGGCACTTTGCTGTCCATCTGCTCTCTACACTAATGACTTGTGATTGCTCACTCATTTCTGTTTGCTTGTGTGTGTGTTTATCCATATTTGTCCAGAAGTTGGATAGCCAAACTATGCTTGTGTTTGAAGTGTTTGATTCTGGGTTCAAACAACACCTTTACGGCATGTTGGCAGTGTGCGTCTGAGACTTGCTGCATCACTAATGTACCTGAGCTGCAGAAGACTCCCGTGTACGCGCTCAGGCTGCAGTCGCAGTGGAAGCCGTTGGGTTTCTCCACACAGCGGCCCTGGTTCTGGCAGAGTGTGCCGTAGCTGTTGCAGTGACCGGGGCAGCCGGGTCGCACCCCGGGCGTGATCTTCGCCCTCTCCTCCAGGTCCAGAGTGACGCCGTTCAGCTGCAGGGAGCGAATGCAGCCCCGGAAGCCCTTCTGCCTCGACGCTGTGCCTCCTGACAAACAAAGAAAACATTTCTGTCTGATGGCGTAAAATACTCAACGTTATCTTTTTGTCACGTGAGCTGATGAATCTGCATTTTTTTTCTTCCTCTGTGGTTTTCTTTTTCTCCTCCTGTCATCTAAAACTGTTCGGTGCCACCTTGGATCCCCCAGAAGCTCCAACATGTCAACACTCTTATGAGACAGACACAATGAAACCTGTGAAAAGTAGAACGGTGATACAGGGACATAACGCCTGTCAGCTTTCTTTAACTCCATCTATGCAGCATTACCCCAGCTGCTGATTGGTCTTTGATGAATTTCTGTCTGTGAATCATCTCGTCATTTGAAGCAGGAAGGCGGATTTAATTCTTTTTCATGTGCAAGACATTTCTTTTTTTCTCTACCAACTTTATAATAGCAGCAGAAAACTGACAAAAACTTATAAGCTACCATTTCTCCAAAGATCACAAGTTGAAATTGCTGCTGTCTTCAGAATTTCATCAAAGCAGCACTTAGCTTTCAAGCAATAACTTTCTACCGTTCAGCAGCAAGAGCTTTGCATATAATTAAATCATAGATTCAACAACAGCAATGACTTTACAAAAACTTTCAAAATTATATGGAACCAGATGCATAGCAACAACACAGTAAGAATACTTAAAATTCATGTTTATTCTCAGACTTGAGCACAATAGTGCAGTCAGACAGGAGAATAAACCAGGCGAGGGACAGGCACACAAATGGTTTTAACCCGGAAGAAGTCCAAAAACACATCACATTAAACCATCCATCCATCCATCATCTTCCGCTGGTCCGGGGATCGGGTCGCGGGGGCAGCAGCTTGAGCAAAGAGACCCAGACGTCCCTGTCCCCGGCCACTTCCTCCAGCTCTTCCGGGGGGACCCCGAGGCGTTCCCAGGCCAGCCGAGAAACATAGTCTCTCCAACGTGTCCTGGGTCTTCCCCGGGGCCTCCTCCCAGTGGGACGGGCCCGGAACACCTCACCGGGGAGGCGTCCAGGAGGCATCCTAACCAGATGCCCGAGCCACCTCATCTGACTCCTCTCGATGAGGAGGAGCAGCGGTTCTACTCCGAGCCCCTCCCGGATGACCGAGCTTCTCACCCTATCTCTAAGGGAGAGCCCAGACACCCTGCGGAGGAAACTCATTTCGGCCGCATGTATTCGCGATCTCGTTCTTTCGGTCACTACCCACAGCTCGTGACCATAGGTGAGGGTAGGAACATAGATTGACCGGTAAATCGAGAGCTTCGCCTTCTGGCTCAGCTCCTTCTTCACCACGACGGGCCGGTGCAGAGCCCGCATCACTGCAGACGCCGCACCGATCCGTCTGTCAATCTCCTGTTCCATTCGTCCCTCACTCGTGAACAAGACCCCGAGATACTTGAACTCCTCCACTTGGGGAAGGATCTCATTCCCGACCCGGAGAGAGCATTCCACCCTTTTCCGGCCGAAGACCATGGTCTCAGATTTGGAGGTGCTGATGGTCATCCCAGCCGCTTCACACTCGGCTGCGAACCGCTCCAGTGAGAGCTGAAGGTCACGGTCTGACGACGCCAACAGAACCAAATCGTCCACAAAAAGCAGAGACCCGATTCTGAGGTCGCCAAACCAGACCCCCTCAACCCCCTGGCTGCGCCTAGAAATTCTGTCCATAAAAATTATGAACAGAATCGGTGACAAAGGGCAGCCCTGACGGAGTCCAACCCTCACAGGAAACATGTCCGACTTACTGCCGACAATGCGGACCAAACTCTGACACCGGTCATACAGAGACCGGACAGCCCATATCAAGGAGTCCGGCACTCCATACTCCCGGAGCACCCCCCACAAGAGTCCCCGAGGGACACGGTCGAACGCCATCTCCAAGTCCACAAAACACATGTAGACCGGTTGGGCGAACTCCCATGCTCCCTCCAGGATCCTGCGGAGGGTATAGAGCTGGTCCACTGTTCTACGGCCAGGACGAAAACCACACTGCACCTCCTGAATCCGAGATTCGACTATCCGGCGGATCCTCCTCTCCAGTACCCCCGAATAGACCTTACCAGGGAGGCTGAGGAGTGTGATCCCCCTATAGTTGGAACACACCCTCCGGTCCCCCTTTTTAAAGAGGGGGACAACCACCCCGATCTGCCAGTCCAGAGGCACTGCCCCCGATGTCCACGCGATGCTGCAGAGGCGTGTCAACCAAGACAGCTCTACAACATCCAGAGCTTTGAGGAACTCAGGACGGACCTCATCCACCCATTAAACACACACTACCACACATTAAACCCAATTTAGGAATTCACTCAGGGGAAAAAAAGATGGACACATGGCCACAAAGACAATCTGTTTGAAAAATAAAGAAATGAGCAGTCACATGGGACGGGGAATATGGGATTAACTGAACCCAGGTGAGGAAGGAAACAGGTGTGAAGGAAAAACAGACCGGATAAAAATTATGAATAAAGATAAAACAGGAAATCATTTTCTTTATAAATGTAATCCTGTTCTGTACAAAGTATTACTACAGAGTGGGAATTTCAGCAGGAAGATAAAATAAATAATTGTACCAAATGAAAAATCCAGATACCTGTAATTGTTTTTTTCAAGTTTTAATTTGACTTCTTTTTTGTATAATTAAATAATTACAGGTCACAGCAAACATGAAATTAAGTGGTATTAAACCTGATTGTGATATACAGATAATGAAGTATATTAAATACTAATATTTGAATATTGATAAAGATTTATTTTCAAAGTTTAAAGGCTGGACGACTACATCTTTACAGTTAATGAAAACATAAATATTCTTACATAATTCTCATCATGTAAAATAACAGCAAAGTGTATCTTTAAATACTTTTACAGTCACTCTTGTCTTATTAAGGTTTCTTTTTATTATTTAATTAAAAGACTATTTGATAAACTAAAACTTGTGAGTAAAATAAATTTGGTCCCATTTTCCATTTTACAATAACTCTAATTTACTGGGAGTAAAGTAATTATGCTAATTATCTATTAGTACCATTGCCTTGATTATCAGGCTGTGGCCAAAAAGGGTCATTTCAGTAAAAACTACAATAATTAACCACATGAGATCTATTTTTTAGAATAATCTGTCTTGTTGAAATATTTAAGTACCATCTGGGAAAATAAAGACCTAAAAGAATTCTGTATGGGCTGAAATTCCTGTCTTGTAGTATTTTTTTTGCAGGGTTTTGGAAATGATTTCAAACAAATGTATGAAAAAACATGACTTGTTCTGCTTGTTCTTAGAAAGTTGTTTTTGGTGTGAGAAGTGTAACCTTCAGAATGTGAACACTGTATAGCTAAAAGCTACACCTGCTCAGAAAGCACTTCAACCACTTCTGCAGAAATACAGCTTCAGTTCAAACAAGCACAACATCTCTCAACATCAATTGCAGACTGTGCCCGAAGCAGTCACCTCTGGGACTGTTAAGATCGTTTAGAAAAAGCATAATGAAGTGTTTGTGGAGGTAAGATCAAAGCGAAGATCAAAAAAAGCCAAAAGCAGAAACTCCACTGACCAAAGGAGCAACGGTGAGGCCTTCAGTGTCGGTGAGAATTTCAATTTCTTGTACAACCTCAGTTCTAACAGGACTATCAGAGTCTGTCTACATGAGATCATAGCGTGAGAGAGCCCTCTGTAACTGAGGCGTGAGAACAGGGGAGTGACTGGAAAAACAATTAGTGAAACAGAGATCAAAGAAGCCATCAAAGGCCCCGCATGTGGCTTCAAATGCAAATAAGCTCGACCTGGATGTTCAGAAAGAGCGAAAACTAAAAATTAGCTAAGGGAAGAAAAGTATTGAGTTGAGAGATCCAGCATCACAGTCTCCGTTCTGGGTGAAAAATGACAAATACAATCAGCACATTATAGATTATAGTAAATAGAGCTAGCTGGTGAATATTCAAAAGATTTACAGTGAAATTATTTGTCCTTTTTTCTGTACACTAGCTGTATTCAAGCTGCAGGGATGTACAGACACCAAAGTCTGTGTGTTTGTTCGGTTAATATTTGGTCTTTTTTTCTGCTTTGGAGCACCACAGATTCCTGGAAATTTGTGAAACCGACGTCAACTCAAGAGAAACTAAGAAAGCATCAGATGGCAGACACACAGCATAGTAGGAGAGGCTGCTTTCCTCACCCATGCTGTGCCGATACACCGGCGTGAAAACACGGAATGAACAAATACACCACTGGCTGCAAGAAGTGTAATTCACTTTTTCTGTGGCCAGTTTGGGCGAGATTGAACACATTCAGTGTGTGAATAATAAGTAAGTTCATAAGCAGCATCCATATTTTCCATGATATCAAACTGAGTAACGCAACCTTTATAACAATGAATTGTGCTGAATTTTACCTGCATGATGCTGATGCGCGCTCCAGTGGAGGTCACAGACCTTGCAATGATTTCTGCTCCAGTCACAGGCAAAAATACCACACATGCAACTTATGCAACTGCATTAGGACAATTACAGACATGTTAACTTATAGATGTGTAGAAAAGCAGAGCAACACTTCCCACAGCACACGTTGACAAAAAGTGGCAGAATACAGCAAAAGATCTCAGACAAAAGCTGTGAAGGAGTAAAAAAAAAAAAGACAGATGTCTGAGAGGTGAATCTTTAGGAAAGAATAGTCACCTCTGAACAGCTGAGAGCCAAAGGAAAGAGAAGTGGAACTTTTTGATTTGGCCTTAATTGATATAGACTGTCTATTTCACAGTACATCATAGACAGCTGTACTGTGAAAAAATTGTTCTCAACTGTGTCCTGCACAACTACTAAGCATGATTTTATCCGAAAGGCAGCAAACTCTCTGAAAGTATAAGCTGAGTATAAGCAAATGTCTGACATTTAATTAAAAAACACATTTTGAATAAACGTGTTGCAAATTGGCTTGTTGCCACAGTAACTCTGCAAATGCAGGGAAGAGAACATACGACATCTGGACCAGCCGGTATGATTAGATTAACAGAGATAAAGATGATTTGAGTTCGGGATAACAATGAGCATTTCGGGAAACCAAACTGAACTGATTACAACAGTTATTCTACAAAAGTGTCTGCAAAATTTTGATACACTCAAACCGATGCCAATGCAGCACAAATAACCAACGGCTTATCTATCCAAACCAGGCAATACAACAAGTAACATGCAATGAATGCATAAATCTTTCATCCCAAACTGCTGTGTGGGGAAATTTTACACCCAGTAATGGCAGTAAAGAAAGCGAGAAAGCTCCTCTATGCTGGATTATGATTTAACCAAAGCAGTCAAGAGTTACTGATCAAAACAATGCTATTTGCTGCCTTACTAATCAGTACGATGAATAATTAAGGCTACAATGTTTGTGTAAGTAAGGTATATAAATCTAAAGAAGGTAACTGTGAATCCTAACTAATTCATGAACCGTACGTAGCAATATGGTTTATTTATTCAAAAAAGGCACACAATAATTAGAAACCTACACAAAAGGAAACATTTTGGCCTATGAATTTAAGCATCCTTGGGTCCCGTAAAATTAGCAATTTCGATGCAGGCTATTATGGTTACGATGGGGAATTTGAGGGCAGGATTATCGTTCATGAATAAGATGTACGTCACCATTTAACGCGCACAGAAATGGTGATGTGGCTTATGATTGCAAACGTGCTGAGCTGAGCTGATATGAATGTTTATTTAAAGGAATGTAGCCGATGCGCCCAAAATTTTTCTAGAAAATAGAACAGATCATGTTGTTAATCTCAGGCAGAACAGGGAGGATGGAAATTCTTCCTAACAGCACGTCAAGGAAAGACCAGCCAGTAAAATCTCTTTAAAAACACATTTTCTTTCAGACACACACACAACCAGCAGACTTATCCCAGTGTACTGCGCTGATAATTGACAGATACACATGTGTTATTTTAGGCTGTTGGTATCAACCTGCTGGCTATCCTGAGTGGATTATAGATTTAACACTCTGAACAAATCAATATCCACCACCATTTCCCTGCTGCTGCCTCGTCCAATCTCACCGTTTAGTGTTTTGTTTCCCTTCTGTTTTGTGTTTTCTGATATGAAGCGACATGCATAATATTTACAGATTGATAAAACCTGATAATAAGTTATGGATTTTCATTATTTGTTTTCCCTGCAGATCCACCAACAAACTCGGGGAGTAAGAATTTGTACTGAAGAGCTCAACAGATGACATGAAAACAAACCCAGCTGATCAGCCTATGAGTTAAAAGTAAAATAAATGACAAATAACTTGTAAAACAGAATACATTATAGAAGTAGTTCTCTTCTGTCTAAAGTATTTCCCTATTTTCTTGAGTATGATGATACTAGCTCCAAAACAAATTGAGCTCAATAAATAGCTCATAGATCCTGATTTATCGGTAGCAACTGACCCAAGTGGACTTAGATCATATTTCTCTTTGAGGGAGTATTTTTAACAGTATTGATGAGATAAAAGTTAGTTATCCTGTGGAGGAAAAGCCACAGCTTTGCTTGCTCTGATTAAGACGAAAAAAATATGTAGGAAAGAGGCTTGTACACTGATAAGAACAACAGAACACCCCTATGTCTTCACAAAAGGGACTATTTGCTGCTTTATACAAGTTTAAAATGTCTTATCGTGGAACACACAGTGTAATTTATTTTAATATTATTATTGTTGTTAATAACTGTATGTTGTTTTTTTTTCTTTTTTTTTATTGTCAACTTTTATTGTATTTTATGTGCACTTCTTGTGAAGCACTTTGTGACCTTCATTGTCTGAGAAAGGTGCTATATAAATAAATATTACTTACTTACTTACTAATTAAATTATTGTCTGTGTCACAATACTTGAAAAGCCCAATTTGACTAAATTATGAACACACAAGCACTTGTGGTGGAAAATCAATACATGCATTGTCCTCGCTCAAAACATGGGAAATATTTGTATGTTTCTTATAAAAGTTTTCCATGACCTTCAGTTAGTGTCTCGACTCGGCAGCAAACTGTGTGAGCAGAGCATCTTCTCACACAGTGTTATCTTTCCCAGCTCATATGTTTAAAGACTTTCGGCAGCTGCAGCCCTTTGTCTCTAACTCTGCAGACTGCTATGATTTCTGTATGACTTACAGAGCTTTTCTTGAAAGAAATGAATAAAAAATACAACAAGATACACAAAGTGTGGTCGCAGACAACGTCAACTCTCTCTGAGTAAATTCAAATTAAAGCCTTCTAAGGACATTAGAAGCCAACTTTAAAGCCTGGTGGAGGGGGCATCAGGGTTTGGGCTTGCTTAGAAAAATAAATTATAGGAGAACCTCAGGGCAGCAAGCCATGAAGGATAAAAGTAATGACACAACACACACTAGTTAATGGACATTAGCATAACTGATAAAGAAGAAAATGAGCTTTGACCTAAGGCAGAGATACTCATTGTGCGGCTCCTCAAGCTTTAATTGGTGGCTCACACTCGCATAGAGTAGCTTATAACAATATGATAACAATAACAATATATTTTTTCAAATAACATACAGCGAATACTGCACAGAATTAAGTATTTTTATTATGTATTAATTAAGTCATAATGGTGTTTCCTAAAGGGGGCTCTGTTAAACCTGGCAACGCAGCCCGCTTAAACCACCGTCACACTTGACCGCAGTGCACGCTAGCTCCTTTAGCCAGCGAGATGCAGGCACAATGGATCGGTTTTTGATTAAAAAAGGGCAAAAACCAGCACAAAAACCATGCTCATCCTGAATGTCTCACTATGATTACAACAACAAACTACAAATACAACATGAAGAAAGTCAAGGACATGCATGCCAGCTTCTGCTCATCCCAGTATTAAGGTAAATGTGGTCTTAATTGAAAATGTATTGGCTGTGTTGTTCCTTTTTTTGTGGGATGTTTTATATGTAGAAATGCATATTTGCAAAAGGGGAACTTAGTATGTTGTCGTAAAAGTGGCTCTTCCCTTGATTTTGCTCTGCCAATGTGGCTCTTGTGAAAAAGTAGTAAGTAGAAAGTAGAAAAAATAGTCACTGTCCTAAGGTATCAGAACAACCCGGAGATACTGATGCACTGAAACAGATTGGTTGGAGGAGATGATGTTGAGTTCTTCATTGTGGATACAAATCTCAGCCACAAAACAGCTACAGTAAAGATGTGATGAAGGTTGTTTCCGCCACAAGTTCCGAACACAACTGTCAGTATGTGATTAGTATAACCAGCTTGTGGTTGTGGATTTCCTAATTTATTATTTTTTTTAAGGTTAGACCATATTTTAGGAGTAATCAAGGCACAAATTCCTGTCATCCCAAATGTTTGGAAAAACCTTGCTCCGTACCTATGAACAGCTGGCTGTTGAGCTGCAGGTGGAAGTGTCCGTCAGCAGGAGCCTCCTGGGTAGCAACAGGAAGATCATCCAGTCGAAGTGACGCCTCCTTGATGTTCCGCTCAGCTCGAACCCGATGCCACCGGTTGTTATTAAGTGGGACGTTCGACTCCACACGAACATCCAGCGGGCCGTTGCCAACATCGAAGGAGAAAACCACCTGAGTGGAGGCTTGATGAAAGAAAGGTGGAATAATATAGATTATAGGTAAAAGTGAGGGATGGTAAAAGAGCTATAATGTTGTGTTTCACCAGACATCTTAATGCGAGATCTGGATCACAAATCAAAGCTATGATGCTTAAAATAAAGTGACTCATTTAGTACCAGCCCCCCCCCCCCCCTTTTTTTTTTGATAAGCACTGAAAAAGTAACCCTTCTTCATAAATTTGCAAATTTGAGCATTAACTCATCATTTCATATGAATACAGTTGCAATGAAATAAGCATTTAATTAGTACAAACAGCCCACACTCACTGCATCTCAATTAATGAGGGTTGGACAACTCTGTTAAACCTCCCGGTGATTTTGTTTGAGAAGACAGGTGTTTCATGCCAAGTACAGCTGGAATCAATCCTCACTTATGTTTCCATAAAGCTCCCACAGCAAGTCTCAAGTCTGCCAATACCATGATTGAGAATAGAGACTGGAGCTTTAACAAGCCAGTGTTCGACACAAGTGTATGGAGACAAAGTGGGCAGACAGGGAGATGCAAGGCCCTCTGGAATGAAATTTAATTACTCTCACAACAAACACAACAAATACTAAAGCCAACATTGCCTCTAACTAAGCAGACTGGGAACAGTTCTCACAGCAAAACAAAAAAAAAAAAAACAGCTAAATGGGCCCGTGTAGTGATTACATGAAAAGTAAAGCAGTCTCATTCTTTCCAGGTTGCTAAAACGTTCTTTTTCTTGCTGATTTACGAGCAAACCTTAAGGTGCATTACTGTGTTGTTATGGTTGGACTTTCTTATTCTACCAACGGTGCATCTACTAAATTGAATGTGAGAAATTAGACTGAGATATAAAAAAAAAAAGTCACTGTCCTGATTTGGTTTGCGTTGCTTTAATGGTGTGAGATAGCCAATAGAAATTGAGCTAAGCTCATATTTATGTGCCATTGTGTTCAGACAAGCTACGCCACTATAAAACAGGTTAATCATAATCACATGTATTCCCATTAATTTATAGATGATCGAACGGCTTTTTAAATGCTTCCTCTTAGAGGAAAGCTTATCCATGTTTCTGATCTTATTAATACTTCACTAGGAGGAAAATTTAGTCATATTCAAATGGTCTATTAAGACCTATTACCACCAACCTTAATATTTCCTCTCAGATGAAAGTCTTTTAAAGATTTGTTATCATTCATTATATCAACCGTTCTGTTATTAGCTATATTTTTAAATGCCTCCTCTTAGAGGAAAGTTTATCCATGTTTGTTAGCTTTTGTTAGTTTACTCAAATGACCTGTTATAAGTAAAATTACCTGATTGATGTTCTGTATCTCTATATTTTGATGTTTTTATTTGTGTTGTAAAGCACTTTGGATCACCTTGTTGCTAAAAAGTGCTATATAAATACATTTCACTTCACTTCACATGAATAACATCTGAATGTGTGACAAATTAAATCGATCTTCCTTTGAAAATGCATCAGATTAACCACATTAAGTCAAGCTTCATATTTGTTCTTCATTTGAAACCCTTTGAGGGTCAACCACACAATAAAAGAACCTTATCCAATACAGAACTTTTCACTGTTACTTGGATGACTGGAGGTGGTAATATTTTGAGTTTTTATTGGAAATAAAAATGGAAGACCTCCACTGCTGCCTTCAGCAAGTTTTCCTCCTGCATCATAATTCAGCACCAGGGCCAGTTCCAGAGCTGCTGCAGCCCTGTTTCAGCACCATGGACAGCTTCTCAGTGCTGGATGTCTGTATTAACTCTCAGGCTGTCTGTCCCGCTCTATTTGTTTTCTCCACCGACGGGAAAAGATTTAAGAGAGCGCCGATGAAGCAAACCGCCATCCTTCATGTTTTGCTGGTGGAAGGTGGGGATGTATTGCTAAGGGAGCACAGAACAAGATGAAAAAATAACCCATCCTGCGATAACTTAATTTAGAAATTTGTTCTCTGCAACAGCTACAACGTTATAGAGCAATATAAGGCTGATGGAAACAGAGCAGCAGTATTCAGCGCTGGAAAAAAAAAAAAAAAAAAAAAACATGCTGACAATGATTTCCCAGAGGTGAGAGTTATGGGTTTATGTCCCTGTACTGGAATCTGTGTATCTCCCTTGAATGCCACAACTTTATTCCTAAATGCAAAACAAAAACAAACTAAAGAAAGAGCTTCATAATGCAACCATATATCACTTATTACTGAGGCCTCCATTCAAGCATCTAAATAAGAAACACCATTGCTGCCCATACTGTAAATGTGTGCCATAACCACGCAGGCTAAAGGGCACCTTGTTGGGTAATACAGCTATTGTCTAAATTACACAATCTATGGAAGGCTGAAAACCCACATCGAACACCCAGCTGCAATTCCATGGAACCCATAAGCCAAATAACACCCTGCTGGTGATTACTGTCATAATCTAAATGTCCTGCTGTTACGCCTGTAAATGTGTGCGTTGCACAAGAGAGAGAAATGAATGGGGGGCCAGGGCTATAAATGCCCAAGAGAGTTCATAAAATGAGTGTTAAGTTAAAAACGGGGGCACAAAACTACCTGCAGTAATTAGGAGCTCCATTTTATGGTTTTAATCATGTTAACAATTTTGTGCCGTGCGGTGCTTAAAATGCTGTGCATCATACGTTATTGGTGGGGGTGTATGACTGTGATGCAATTAGCTGTGTTGTGTGTGGGATGACAATCAGAAAGCAACACACGATTCAGTTTAAAGTAAAGTAAAATGTTGGAAACACACGAGAAGCAGTGGAGAAAAAAACATGTAAAAGAGATATTATGAGGAGGAGGTTTTCTTCTTCTGTGTAAAAACACTTTCATCCCAACACAAATGATAAAACAAGTTGTAAGAAGCAGCATGTAATACAATTTAGATCCATAACTCACAGCTCAGTTCGATCCGGATGAAGTCTTTGATGCCCAGGTTTTCCAGGAACACCCCAGAAGAGGCTGTGGTTTTAAATAGGAAGGAGATGTCTGCGCTCAGCTCTCCGTGGAAGGTGGGGAAGTGAAGGTATGATGTCTCCCTGTCGAAAAACGCCGCGTTCCAGAATTTTTCTGAAAAAACAGAAGAAAAAGTCAACTTCAAGAACTTTAAACCGAGAGCACAATTAAATCAAATGAGACAACCCGTTAAACTAAATAGATTTAACAAAAACGTTCCGTAATTTTTGTTGTGCTTCAACTAAAGTTAAAAAATCCAAGAGAAGTGAGCACATAACACCCATGTCTGCCTCTCCATCTTTTAGTATAATTCAGAGTGGACTGTACTCTGATACCTTTAAAGCACTTCCTGGCTGCTCAGTGTGTTATTTATCTGAAGCAAGGTGACAGAACATTTGCAGCCCACAGACCAATGAGCTCTTTAACAAATCTGACTCTTTCCTGATTTTGACTACTGGCTTCTAATAATTGATTATTTTCTTTAGTGCTTTCTTACCATTAATGGTTATCTTATATCATATACTTTTTATACTTGTACCAGTCTCAGTCCTTTTTATTTTTGCTCGGTTTGTTCGTTGTTGTTTTTAAATCATTTTATTACAGTTTTCTTTATTGTGTGAAGCACTGTATAATGTGATAAGAGAAGAAATATATGAATAAGCATTACTATAATCTCAATAAATCCCTTGAACAGGGCTTGACTGCTTGTTTCCTACTATTTATGTTGTTCATGTTAAGCTACCGATGTTTGGACCGATGTTATCTACTAAAAAGCTAAATAAGTTGCTAACTATTGCTTCCAAGGTCAAAGTCAACTTTATTTATGCAGCATATTTACAACAACTCCAGGTGCCAAAAGTGCTGAAAACAACAACATCCACAAAAAAAAATACAATAAAAACTGAATAAAATGAGGAAATTTGTAATTGTTAAACTCAACTGCATTTAAAAGCCAGCGCAAAGAAGTGGGTCTCAAGTAGGGGCATCTTAAAAACAATTAATTAAAATCTAAACTGGATCCTGAAACTAACAGGGAAGGGAAACAAGCCCGGGAGTGACGTGTCATATGATCTCCTCCCAGTCAATGTATTTCCAATGTTCTAATGTATTACTTTGCATGTGTGTATATATCTGATGACTAATTGCAGAAAAGAGTGTAACCAAGCAACTGAAATATTCAAGATAACTCACTGTCTCCATGACAACGGAGTGGTCCCACCCTGTAGGCCGCCTCTGACCCCGACCTCTTAATGTCACCGAGCACCAGAGACCTGACCGGTAGGCTCTCTTTATGGGTGAGCAGGCCTGAGTCCTCAGTCCTGGAGAAGAAAAGAATCAAAGAGACAAACAAGGAGACAGAAAAAGGATGGCAAAGATAAAGAAACCCATACAATAAATTTAAAAAAAAAGGGTGAAGAGAAAAACATTTCAAAACATATTGATTTTATTCAAAGATTGATTGTTGTTTGGGTTTTAAAATAACATCCCTCTGTGACATGAGGTGAGCGGCTGATGCAAACATTGCAGTGTGTATCTGTCAGGGACCAGATTACAGCCATCCTCCCAGTCAAAACTCCATCCCTGACAGTTTTTTTTTCCTCCAAATAAGACGCAGCCTGCCTGTTTCCACCCACATTCAGCTTCATGCCGTCTTGCAGAGGAAAGTTGTGCATAAAAATACAACCAGGACTGAAAGCGAAGAGTGTGTGCAGGTCTGAAATGTGCAGCAGCAGCTCCAGTCTGTTAAAATAAAGTTGCTGGTGCACAAACAGTTTGGAGTGAACCATTAAGGTCAGCTTACAACATGAACAACTAACCCTAACCCCATTTCTAATTATTTTTCTATGCTCAATTCGTCCGATTTGGTGTTTGCTAAACTGCTGAAGCTATAAGTAAACCAGTGCTGGTCAAGCATGTGTGGTATCCTGCAGTCTGAGGTTTACCTAAGATTGGAATTGAAATAAATTGTGTTACAGTGCACTTTGTCAAACTGTTGTATCAACAGTCACTTACAGTTGTCTCTAAGTGTGCTTAAAAGGTGAAAGTTACAGCTTTAAACAAGTTACCTCTCATTTATTCCATGAGGAGTGGGGCTCAAAACCAAGAAACAAAGTAAAACTACTTTATTAACCTCAAATTAAACTGATTTTCCTTATTTCTCATCACTTCTGCTTTGAATTACTAGAAATTTTCAGGAATAAAAGAAGATCATTCTGTCATTTCTGAAACAAACATTCTATTACCCAGCAGTTTGTGGTAATGGTTTAATGTACTTATAATGTGTGTACTGACTGCTTTGATCGCTACATATCAAAGCAGAGCATCCGTTCATTTTCTTCATCCACTTCATCCTGTTCAGGGTCATGGAAGGGTGGAGTAACTGGACACTTTAAAAACAAACTAATACATGTATTTATCTATATAAGTCGAGGTCTGTACCACTCCGTGCGGTCGGCGTCACAGTTGCAGTAGTGCTGCGGGTCCACGCAGTCGCCCTCCAGGCCGCAGGCGCACTGCTGGCTGCCGGGATAAGCTCCTCCCCAGTAAGTCTGGACACGACCGGGACCGGGACCTCCAAGCCACCAGCTGAACGGAGAGCCCTCTGAAACACACACCAACAAACACAACCTTCGCTTTCACTGATTTAATCTACTTCACCATCATGCAGAGTCTGCATATATTCATCAACACATTGTCTTCCCAAATGAAGCGTTGCTATGGCAACGGCTTCTGTTTCCAGATCCCTTTGAAGTCATGATCATGTTTACTTTGAATAAGCAAGATTCGGTTCATTATTATAATTAATGACCTGCAAGTCGATGGCAAAGAACATTTAAAAGAAAATCAACATGTTTGGACTTAATTCTCAAGTCTAACAGATGGAGAAGTTTAACCTAACTGCACAATTCATTAGTCACCTTGTTGGTAAACAGGAAGAAAATCCTCAGATGCCAATTAAGTTTGCTGGAATGAGCATAACAATCTATTTGTTTTTTATCTGGTGGAGCAGCAAAGTGTGGAGATAAAGAGAGTTGGATTGATTTCTCCGGAGGTTTTTTATGTACAGAATGAGATATGTCTCATGATTCTCGGATTGTGTGATTCAGTAGTTACAGTTTGTGTAAATCACCAGCAATGAAACTAAATAGAACATTTCATTACACTGAAGATGATCATTCCTTTTTCTCTTGCTTAGTGCGAGTAAATCTCTTTCTACTGAAGGTGAAGCCCAAAGAGATGTTTTTGGTTAAAAGGCGACGGTTCAAATTGGTAAACATTTCCTGCTTTGTCTGTTTTTTTCATGGGAAAAACCCCGGATAAATGGACCAGGCTGAAAAAAAGGAAACAAAAGCTTCACCTGGAGTGTTGAGGAGGCGGGATTTCCTGCAGTGGTAGGACAGTTCCTGTTCACAATGCGCCGACTGGCTGATGGCGGCCAAAAGTTGTGCCTCTTCTGACGAGTAGCCGAAGCGGACCGAGTACTGCTCGACACCGGGAGACGGTCGAAGTCTGGTCAGCTCGCTGTTGTTGTGCTTGATCACCATCCATGTGTTCTTTTCTGTGAGGAGACGGATAAAAACAAGACTATGTGATAGTGATGCTGCGCTCTGATTATGGTGCTGATACTTTGTTTTCTCCGTTTAACTTCAAAGAGTGACGTTTCTACTTTTTCTACTGTGCAAATTAGTGTTCTTCCGATACCAAAATTTTGACTTTGATACGATACCTGCCATAAATACCTCGATACTCGATACTGAACCGATACCACGGCGAAAATCTAAAAAAAATCTGGAAAAGAGATGAATAATGGTCCAGCTCGGTCTCACTATGGTTTAATTTTCAGCAGCTTGCTCCTTTCCTGCTGTTTGAGCAAATTACTACAGAGCAAGTATGAGCACAATCTCTTCTGTTAGCATATTGGCTTTTGCTTAACAAGCATGTGTTAAGCAAAAGCCAATATCTGTCCAATATCAACGTTTGAACAGTGAACACATTCATGACTGACTTACACCTTTAAAATACTATTTTATTTTAAACAAAACAAAACATGCCACTACATGGTATATGCCATTACACTATGGTGGACAAACGTACATCAGAGAATTGCAGTGAAGTATTTCAACATTTACACTCAGAATAAATAATTAGAAAAATATAATTGCCAAAATAAATAGCTACTGAACATGCTTTAACAAAAATAAAATTATTGCTTTCCTCATGAACAATGAAATCCCAAATACACTCTCTCTCAACCTCTGAACTTCTGCAATATGTCACTTATTTGAAATGTCCATCGAGAAATAATTATTAACAAAATGGCATACATGCCATGACATTACCAGAACTGATAGAATATTAAATAGCGTTTGCAAGATATGCTTAAGTCAACATTACTAGCGTGAACAACATGCCCTTTCATAAACTAACAACCAACACTAGTGCAAATATTACAAAGTTTGAAGAAAATTAGAAGATAAAAAAGAAATGGACTCCCATAAAACGTCTTGTTATTTATTTATTAACAAAGTTCTAAATGGTTCAACCATTGTTAATAAATCGATCCAATTTCTTACAGCTGTCATCAGGTTGCTTTTTGTGTGGACGTCTTTCAAATGTGCGGAAACAACTGCAGGTTACACCGCACCTGATGGCTCAATCTGCATCAGGCTTTCACCCTCTTGATTTTTGTGTTTGTGTGTATTGTTTTTGTAGCAGGTTAACTGCAGTCGAATTGGCAGGCAAAAATTGACACAAACTTGAGAAATGTGAACATTTGCTGTTGTTTTGCCATCCCTGTCAACCTTTTCCACTGGAAAAAGTATGGAAGCAGGGGGCTCGTGTCTCAGAGTGTGACTCAGGACCTTTTACACTCATCCAAGCGTCTCACATGTAATTTCGAACAAGAAACTGAGCCCTCCATATTCTTTTTTTCCCCGTTAGTGCTGATGTAACCTGCTGCTGAGCTGAAGCATTTTCAGTTTCATCAGCTTGGGACTCTCTCTCAGCACATATTATGTATATGGACAAAATGGAATGAATATATTGATTTTTATATCAGTAAATTTGGGGGATTTTGGGTCTCCAGTTCCTAGAATTAGGATTTTTGATGCCTGAGCCCGGAGCAGCGTGCAAGTAACTTTCTTTCAATATTTCTGCGAACAAAACCAAATTCATTAAGAATCTTCACGTTTCAAAAGAGACACTAAATGAGAGGCTTCGCCATCCACTGGTCCAACCTCTCTGACGGTCATGTGCCTGAATGCTCTGGTTCAAATGTTTAGGGAAGCACAATAATGTTTGCAAGATGACACTTTATAATTATTCTACATACTTTTAAAAATGGCTGTACATAAAGGAAGGTGACAGCCAAAGGGAGGATGAGTAAATAAGAAGGGGCAAATAGATTGAAAAAACAACACCAGAATCAGTGCTATTCGTTTTCTTACTCTGATTTAAACCAGTAAGTTTTTGACACAGGTCGACAGAATGATGTATATTCTGTTCAACATCATAATGATACAGACAGGACAATGCACCAAGGCAGAATCAGCCTTTCTTAAAGGGCTGTTGAGGATAAAGTGGATCAGAGCTTGATGAGAGGAGCATTATCATTTGCAATTATGTAAATTGTAATCATGGAAATCACTGAGCGATGATGGGTGGAAGAAGAGGAGAAACAGAGTGTGCATGCGTCACCTGTCATGTTGCAGAGGACCAGCTGCGGCCTGATCGGTCCGCTGCCGTCAGCGTCGATATAAAAATACCCCGACGTGTCGCCGTTGTGTTTGTACGCCTCGCAGGACTGTTCGTACACAGCTGGGAGGAAAACAATGAGATCAGCGTCAGACAGGAGCTGTGAGGGGGATGAAGACCACAGACTGTGGAGGATCATGGGTGCTGCTTCATGTGTATGTAACAGCACTGAATCAATGTGTCACAGTGGAGAAAATAATCTGAGGTTTTACTTCAACAGCAGAGTCCATAAACAACAGCTTGCTGAAACTGACTGAGACAGTAAACAGGAACACAGACTCAGTAAATAAAACTTTATCAGACTTTTATCAAGCCTGCCTTTTCTTCTCTGCCTCCACGCGTCTTCAGCCCATCGGCTCGAATCTATACCATAAAGGTGACACACTTTGCTCACGTGTTTCTTAAATTCTTTTTCTTAAACCCAGAAAAAGATCTGTCACTCGTCCTGCTCCCCAGGGCTGTTATATAATCATAAAAACTCTCCAGTTCTCAGTGTTGAGGACAGCTAGTATGTTTATCTGGTTGATTTCTATTCTTCTGGCCAAAACAATAGGAAGATTTACGTTTGGTTTCCGGGAATACTTTCCAAACGAACACTGTGTGCAAGTTTCAGAACAGTTTTTAAATATAATACAAAATCATCTTATAACAGCTGATTAAATGTATTTTTTGATGAAATGTACGGTAGGTATTCACATATTTCCATTAACTTACACTTTTAAAAATGCTCTTTGTTTCCATCATAATAATGCAACAATATATCTATAAAGGTGCTGTATGTACATTTTCCTGCCACAACTGAACATTTCTGACTTAAAGGGATAGTTCGCCTCTTTTGACAGGAAGCTGTATGACATCCCATATTAGCAATATCATTTATGAACATGTTCTTACCCCCTGCTGTGTCCTGTGAGCCGAGTTCCAGCCTCGTTTTGGCATTGACGAAGGTAGTCCGGCTAGTTGGCTGGGGCCACAAAAATAAAACGTTTTGCTTCTCAAGACAAAACGCGTTCAAAAGAGTAATACATTTGCATCACAAAATTGTTCATCCAGAAAAAGTCAGACCTCACAATCGCTTGGCCCTATTTTCTCTCCCTTCGTATCACTGCCTGCTGCCGCCTGCCGACAGCCGCACCTGTTACGGTGTTTACTGCTCGGAAGCGGGGGACTGCTCGGTCTGCACTTCAGTCTGCACGGTTTACACAGCGTAGTGATACGAAGGTAGAGAGAAAATAGGGCCAAGCGATTGCGAGGTCTGACTTTTTTTGGATGAACAATTTTGTGATGCAAATGTATTACTCTTTTGAACGCATATTGTTTTGAGAAGCAAAGCGCTTTATTTTTGTGGCCCCAGCCAACTAGCCGGACTACCTTCATCAACGCCAAAACGAGGCTGGAACTCGGCTCACAGGACGCAGCAGGGGGTAAGAAAATGTTCATAAATTATATTGGATAGTTCGCCTCTTTGACATGAAGCTGTATGACATCCCATACTAGCAAAACCGAAGTTCTTTGCAGACCGAAGTGCAGACCGAGCAGTCCCCTGCTTCTGAGCAGCAAACACCGTAACAGGTGCGGCTGTCGGCAGGCAGCGGCACGCAGTGATATGAAGGGAGAGAAAATAGCGCCAAGCGATTGTGAGGTCTGACTTTTTCTGGATGAACGATTTTGTGATGCAAATGTATTACTCTTTTGAACGCATATTGTTTTGAGAAGCAAAACGCTTTATTTTTTAAACCCCAGCCAACTAGCCGGACTACCTTCATCAACACCAAAACGAGGCTGGAACTCGGCTCACAGGACGCAGCAGGGGGTAAGAAAATGTTCATAAATGATATTACTAATATGGGATGTCATACAGCTTCATGTCAAAAGAGGCGAACTATCCCTTTAAGCACAGCTATCTGCGTGGGTCTGAACTTTTTCTGTCGGTGTTTCAGCAGCGCTGTTGAGTGGCTAAAGGCCGATGTTTGCGTGAAATGACTCACAGCTGTGGCAGGTTGCTCCGCTGTAGCCGCTGTCAGAACAGTTGCAGTGGAAGACGGTCCAGGACTGACTGCAGCGGCCGCCATGCTCACAGCGACTGGGTGAACACCTGAGACAGACAGACAAGAGACGTCCTGATGGGATTCTGGGTGGGCTTTAATGTGTTTTTGCTGTCAAGAAATACACTGAGAAAGCAGATTTGAAGAATTAGTTTGGCAGTTTGAACACTCGGAAGAATTTCTGAAGGTTTTTTCTGCCAAAAAACTCTCAAAACGGACAAAAGGAGTGGATGCCAAACACATCTTTCATCTGTTACTGCCAAAAGACGTGCGCTCAGTTTTGTTTGCTTCAGACAGCGGCTGAAGAGTCGTTTATTTTTTAGCTGAGTCACTTATCCAACTACAAGTGAGCAAGATGGAAGAGTTTGTGGGTATAAGAGCGCCTGTCAGGAGCAAACCTTTGACCACTTTGGAGTTATTTTACACAGAAGAGGATGTGCAGAGTAATGATGAATGACCGAGGATGTTTTCAAACTCACCGTCCTCTTAGAGAAACGAGTGCTCTTGAAATAATTTCCGAAAAAGAGCTCTTTCATCAAATGGATGGAAAATATTTAATTTGATGTTTATCCAGGCAAGTTATTTCTTTCCTGGTCAAATGTGTGTGTGGAAGGGTTAGAATACATGTTCACAAATATTTTTGATATTTGGAGAAGGCCTTATTTTCCTTTTGTGGGAGGCTTATGAAGTGGAAAAATAATTCTCTGAAAGACTAAACGTCCTCGGGTTTCCTTTTTTTTTTCCTTTTATTGTCGTGGAAACTATTCTGTATTTATTTAATAAAAAAGAACAAGTATTAAGGTTTTATATCACATAAAATGCAATTCATTGACAATAAACAGCTGCAGCTCCATAACTACAGATCAGCCTGCTCAAATCAACGTGAAAAATTAAGAAGCAAAGTTCCTGAAATCTAACCCAGTCGCCATTCGGCGTTTCTGTAAATGACAAATATGTACAATGTCGACGTTCCAAATATCTGCATGATATCTGATTCTTTCCTTGTTCTACTTTAGGAACACATGCACAAACAACTGAACATCAGTGTTTTAAACAAAAGAATTTGGCCTTTTTTTGGAGAGAGGCCAAATCAAATCCACACAGAAAACTGTTCTTCTCCACTTGTTCTACCTTTTAATATCACTGTTCCAACCTTATATCCTATTTTTTAAACTTTCATTTGGTGTGTCAGATGCACCAAAGCCCCTTGGTCAAGTTTAGAAAATAAAATGTCTGGTTAAAAACTGGTTATTATGAGGAAAGAAAACACCTTGTCGAGGTTAGACTTGGCTTGGCTGTATACATCAGCTCAGTCAACAGTAGATAAAGCACGTATACACTGTGTGCGTGCATTAAGAATTCTACTCTATTCTAGGAACTGCATGTATTTTTGGTTTCCTGAAATGTGTCTTGACTGCTGCAGATTTTTGTGCTTCACTTATTCAACTCTTGTCAGATTGACAATAAAGTAGCCTACTGATGCAAATGTTCTGAGCAATGAAATGTTCTATACAGTCTGTGGATGATATATGAATAAAACCCTCAGAAATATGTCAGAATATGAATGAAGCTGTAAAGTTTGGTAGAGTTACTGAAGAGGAAATTTCAGGCTCAGAATATTTCTAAAAAAAAAAAGAAATACACTCAGGGTAAACAGTCATGGCAGCTATAACTTGTCAAATTCTACTGTGAATAAGGGTATGAAACAAACCTTTTGTCACCCGGACTACAGGCAAAACAGAGTTTTCAACTAGGAGAAGACATTCAGTAAAATATCTGTTGTATTGATGGATGTAGAACCTGGTTTAAGTGGTAGTTAGTAACTACATGACAAAGAAATAAAGTGATCAGATTACTTCATTTTGCACAGATAATGAAGAGAGAAATAAACTATTAATAAGGGATAAAAAGTGGGATAAATATTCATTGGTCCTGTGGCTAAACACATTTAAATGCTTTTCTTATTTGAGAATTTCTTTTGCTTGAGGAAAGATATTATCCGATATGTTACATTAGAGCCAATTCTTTCTTATTTTTGCTTGGTGTGCACCTATGCAGACCCGTGGGCAAACTGAGATTCAATAAATATAATATTTTGAAAATAACATTATTCTAACTGTCTCTTATCCTGTCGTTGCCTCCTTTTAAATCTCTTTGGAAACAAGCACAAAAAAAATATAGATTTTCACTTTACCATTGCAGAGTTTATATCAAAAAATGGATATTTTCAATAATAGCTGGATGGTGTAAACCAAAACCGGTGCAATGTTGAGGAGGAAACACCCTTTAGATAAAAGTCTTGCCTCAGCAGCCTGTCTGCTTCAGTGTAATTTCTACCTCCATTTATCTCCATACTGCTTTTTGCTAAAGTGAGCCAGTTAAGCATTTACAATGAATTCATGTCAATAACCTTGCCTATAAGCCTACTGCCGACTTATTTTGTATTTTCACTGTTTTTAGACTTCTAGTGGTAACCTCTGTCTCTTAAAAACATTAGAGGATTGCTTGGTGGGGTACTCATACTACTCAAACTGTCTGTTTGTGTAGTACAGTCGTAAAATTTCTTGAGATGGGAAATTCTGAATTTCCTGTTGCCGTTGAATGCGGCAACATGAAAATACTCTGATCTCTTATCGAACAAAGCAGTAAATCAGAATAATATGAAACTATTTACCAATTTTTTCACAGTGGTTATGTTTCTAAACCACAAATATACTCTTACACAACTTCAAATGCCCAAATTGAAGCTGCTATTTTGTCAGATGTGACGTTAAAGTCCATCCTGCAGCAGAGTTTATATCTGAGTCTGTGTGAGATGACGATTTGAACTGATTGTTGTTTTTAGCCTACACATCCACAGACTATTCTCAAAGTCTAAACACACTCTGCCCAAAGGTTGCAGCTCAATACTTTTTTGAAGAAACAAAGGAAGTACTGACAGGGGAATGTGAATCTGTAGAAAAACACCCTGCCACGCAGTTCAGGTAGCATTTTGGTGTGAGTGCGTACTTTCTTTATGCCTTTTATAACCTAAGAAGAAAAGGGGAAATGGAGAACATGACTTCTTTCTTATGAAAAAGTAAAAACCCACTCCAGCTTCCAATGTACACATAGGCACAATTCACATACACAAGTGCCCCACACATACATCATAAAAACAGAACACTGAGAGACCGCCATATTTCTCTGGGGAAATGCAGCGTCTTGGTCAGATAACCACAGGTAAATGACCGGCCTGACTTCAAACAGCCTCGTTGGAGAAAAACGCCTATCTGGGAAATTCACTCTTACCCCTTAGACTCCTGTAGAGCCCTTCTGTACACATTACATCCGGCTCTCTCAGCCCAGCGGCTAACAATTCATTGTGAGCAGAAAGGCCAATTTAGCCAAACAAACCACACTGAGTTCAGCATCCAACCCTGCGGAAAAAAAATCCCACAAAGAAAAAGACATTTGTAGCCATGATCCTGTGAAGCAGAAGCATTCCTAAAAGCCTCTGAAAGTTCACTGAAAGAACAAAGTAAAGGAGGGTGGGGGATAAAAGAAGAAGCAGCAACACAATAAGGAACGACAAAAAGAAGAGAAAAGACACTTGGGGCAAAAACAGACAACAAGGGTGAGACAAGTGGAGAGAAAAAAGGTAAAAAAGAAGGCGAAGGATGAAGGGAAAAAGAAGATGAAAAGGAAGAAAAGGAAGAAGAGGAAGATGAGCTGTGGAGACAAAAGAAAAGAAGAACAAATGTGTTGAGAAGAGGAACAAAAGGGCTAATGCAAAGACGACAAAGGCACCAAATATTGTAGAAAGCAGTAAATTCTGGACCACGTAAGTGTCTCTAAAACAAATATTGTTAAAGAAAAAGAAAAAAAACTATATCTATAATAATGTCTGTAGGTTGTTGAGTTAAATCAGGCGGGAGGTATATTACTGTAGGACACAGGGTGTTGAGCTGAAGTTGAGCTCCCTGTGGATTCGGACTCAATTTGAGCCGTTAATGGCATGTTTGCTTTGGCTAATAATACTTTTTACTGTTTGCACAACACCATAACACACAAACGCACTCGACTCACAGCTGCACATATACAGTAATAACCTCCTCTGAAATATGGCCACCATATTGAAGTGGTGTCAGTGAGTCCATTTTCCACCTGACTTTATGGCACAATATGTCCCACGAGCCCAAAATTCAATCAGCAGGATTAAAGTGAGGGAGCATATGTTGTGTGTTTGTGTGTTTTTTTCTTTTTCTGTCTTGACTGGTTTGTTCCAGTGAGAAGACAGATCTGTGGAACTATATTCTGTTGAATAACGACGCAGAAGCAGAGCAGCATTCAATTAAAATCATTCAAGCAGTTTCACCTTATCTGGATGTGTAGTTGGTTCGGTATTTGTGCGTATGTTCATGTTTGCATGCAGTCACTGACTGTGTGCTGTGTGAATCTGTATGTTTCCCTCTGGGCTCCGGTGGCAGGTTTATAATTGCTATAAATGTCTCATTAATTGTGCTGCTATTTGGCGTGACACTAAAACAAATGATTGGTTCTGCTCCCCTTCTGTCCCCCTCATATGCAACTCTCCTGAGATTCAAACTGAATCTGAATTTCAACAGATGATCCAAGCATTGTGCTTTTTGCACCATACAGCAATTAATGTGTACAGAAAATATGAATCTAAAATGCAAAGTTATGTAGCATAATTACTTGTTCACAAATGCGTTATACCATTATTTCTTGACTTTGGATCACATGACCATATTCATCTGCAGGTAGATAGTAAAAGCACACAAAAATTAATATCAGCATGTATAAAATTATGTGCCAGTTGATCCAGCACACAGAACAAAAGTATTAGATAGATAGATAGATAGATAGATAGATAGATAGATAGATAGATAGATAGATAGATAGATTTTTATTTTAGAACATGTATAGAAAAGAAAATATTTAAACTAATTTTAAAACTATTTGTACATACAAAAGAAAGAAAAAGAGAAATTAAAAAACAATTCAATCACATAAAGTGCTAATACAAAACAAAACACCACACATTGTTCGAAAAAAGAATGGGAAGAAGTACAATACTTATTTTAGTTTCCCACCCCTTTTTAAATACTCTTCAGTTTGTAAATATCCTAACTACAATACACCTATATAAATATATGCCATATATACACTTCCTAAATATCTAAATAAATATATAATCACAAAATAAATATATACACATATCTTTGTAAATATAATTGTAAATATGAATATATAACTATCCCCATCAATAAATATATACCATATACTAATTAAATTACAATATAACAATTAACCCTATTCTAGAACAATAGGGTTTTAATAGAACAAAAGAACAAAAGTATTGATATGATGGAAAACATCTGCAATGATTTAAAGAGACTGAATGATGTACTTGGTGACATAAGTTCTTCATTAAAGGATCTGATTAATGATTAAAGTCTTAAATTTGTTTGGATTATGTTCATCACATCCAAATAACAGTATAGAGCAGCTGCAGTTGGGTCAATATTTGGTGAACCAGGGTGTGGCCCATCTATGGAGCTGCAGACATATACACGGTACTTGTTTGTCACATTGGTTAGAA
This sequence comes from Odontesthes bonariensis, assembly GCF_027942865.1. NCBI lineage: Eukaryota > Metazoa > Chordata > Actinopteri > Atheriniformes > Atherinopsidae > Odontesthes > Odontesthes bonariensis. Next base: position 9,900,651 of record NC_134519.1, on the reverse strand, counting down.
AGCTGCATGTGAGCACAAAGCAACCTATTTTCTGTGGACTGCACAATAACACCAAATTTAAAATGCAAGAATGTTTCCTGTTGCTAAAGGACGAAAACACCATGAAAAACAAAGACAAGGACTCAACAATTAAGCAAAATCAGTGACAATTTATGAAAAATCTCCCCAAACATGGCCAAGTGGTTAATGCTTTGTACTTAAGTTTCCGTGGGTAAAATTTCTTGTGGGTTCAAACCCCACTCTTGATGATCGAACAGGTTTGTTTAGCCTCTTATGAGGAAATCTTGAAATAAAATATTGTTAAAACTAGAGACATGTAACAAGGAACGGGAGCAGCAACCTTTCTGCGAGCCATAGCAATGAGAGCAACTAAGCACATGCACTGCAACAACAAGGCCAGTGAAGGTGCAGAAGGGCGTATCCTGACCAGGATACAGATAAATCAAGAAAGAATATGTTGTTTTCAGGCTTTTGTTTCTTTTTCTTTCACACAATGTGAAATCCAACATGCATGCAAACCTAACTCAGCTCAGAGTGATGTACTGTTCAGAATACAAACGGAAACATGAACTGTTCCACTGCCAGCAGTTCCATCCCTTGTGTACAGATTCTCCATATTTATATTCAGCTACCTGTCTAAAGAGATTAAATATTGTGGATAGTGGATGTCATAACAGGCCTACACGGATGGCACTATTCATGGTTGTGTATCAACATTCCTTTGGTCTCATATTGAACATGACTGGTGCAGAAATCTGCTAGAAAACAATTGTAACACCGCTGGTCTCAACTGGAGATGAATCATTTATTCATAATAACTAGTAATGGCAGAGAGCGTACTGGGTTGAGATTGTGTGCGTGCTTGACGGTGGTCTGTATTAAAAAATGCTGCCCAGCTTCTTTCCACAAATCAATTACTCTGCCAGCGAAGAAAATGAAGAGAAAAATTACCTTTCAAGGCAACAGAAATGCTGCTTGCTGCTTCTCACAAAAAAAAAGTTACGGCAAAGCAATCAGTTACAGAATAGTTTTTACCACTCAGGGACCAGCAAAACACACCTTTTATGACACAACAAAGCTGCCATCACAGGCAAATTACCTCTAATTGCAACATTATTTGTTCCCCCATCACGTCTTTTTCTACATTATAAATCTAAATGGAAAAGAAGTGACTGAGAACATAAGGGTGACCAAAGAAAAACATAATTCCATCCAGATGTCCGTACAGCTACAACAAGTGGCAGCATTTCCATGTAGGAGAAAATATCTGCTCGCAAACAAGTTGCATAAACACTAACCTTAACCAAAAAGGGAATGAAGTCCAATAGAAAAAGGATTTAATAGTATGTGATTTTTGTGTTTTCCACGCTTTTCAGTAAATTTGACTGTATTGTAGTCGTTGGTATTTTGGGATTAGATCAGCCGCAGCTGATCATTGGTAGGCTGCATTGCTCAGCCTCTGTTCATGCAACGAGGTGCAGGGACCTAGAGATGTGCAATGCAAAAAGCACACCGTGTAAGAAGAACTGTATGTCGTGTTTGTTCACGCTGCTTGCATTGCTTCGATTTCAGTGCATAAACATGAGCCGAAAACATCACCAGGATGGCCGAGTGGTTAAGGCGTTGGACTTAAGATCCAATGGGCGTAAGCCCTCGTGGGTTCGAACCCCACTCCTGGTAAATTTACGGGGGAATTTAGGCCCGTATTCCTTTCTTTTTCAGGAAATAAGATGCCCCTTATTTGGGGCAGTATCAAAGAATAGACACTCTTAAACACTCTTTAACTAGGTTGTTGGTAGCTGTTTCGATGGCTTGATGAACACTCCTTGACACTCAGAAGAAAACGTTCAACTATCTTAATCGCAAGAATGAAAAACAACACTTAAAGAACTCTTTTGGTTGGCCTGTTTATCTTTTCTTGCCCTGTTTTTGAGTAGGGGACATATTTGCACGAGTGCAAGGTGTTGCACTCAAGATGCAATAAACTCAAGTGCTTGTGGGTTCAAGTAAGGTGGCTTTTGATTATGGGTAAGGCACAGGACAAAACAACAGCACGAAACAGATCTTGATGAAAACTTTGCAATGTCCTTTGAAACACAGGTTTATGGTATTTCACACATATAAATTCTGTGTTTCAGACCCTGTTTGTGAAATGCTGGGCAGCTTTATGCAATGAAATATATTATTTTTGCCAGCAGAGACAATAAGAGAAATTATTTTAAGAGGACGCTACGTCCAAAAAAGCAGTCGAACAAAAGAAAGAAATCTTTCCACTTTGGGAAGAACAAAACACTCATCGGTTTGACAAAACATAGCTGCCGTTTCTTACTGTTAAAACGTCTCTTTTTCTTCAGTTCAACACCTTTTTCCATCAGTTTTAAGCCTTCATTTAAAAAAATCAAGCAGGGAAATGAGTGAAACTATAAAGGTGACTTCAGAAAGCAACATCAACCCAGCTCCAAAATATGGCAAGGATTCATAAATAAAGGCAACTTTCAATCATCCACGATGTCTGGGGTCATTTTTCCTCATGTGAACAGCGCAGTGACTCAGATTGCTGAGTGGTTAAGGTGTTAGACTTAAGAACCACTGTGCTGAAGATCATGTGGGTTTAAACCGGACTTCTGGTGATTGACTGTTTTCTTTTTGGCCTCTTACTGGGATACACATCCTGCAGTTCTTTCATTGAGAGCTGGGTACTTAGGACTAAAAGGAGGAGGACACATTTTCACCTTCAAGGCCTTTTGCTACAATTGCTCTAACTTATTTGAAGTTAAAACAATGTTATCGCTGCAATATCTCAGAACAAAAGAGCAGCTCCTATTCAAAACACAGGATGATATCAGACTATTAACAACAACAGTGCTTACACAGTTTCACAGAGTGATATTTGAGCACATTGGAGACATCTATGGCGGAATCTGTGTGAACTTTCATCCCATTTTCAAATTCACATCTTAGTGCATCTTACTCTTTCCTTGGAAAAGGTGGGAAAGATACAGAATGAGAGAAAAGTGGATCCTCCTTCATCTCTTTTTTCCTTTCTTTCCTTCCTGTCCTCTTTCCCTTATTCTTTCCTTTCATCTTCCTTCCTCTTTCAGGAGCCCTCATGGCTTCAAACCTCCCACTCGATGATCTGATCTTAAATTCTTTCTGAAAAATGGATGATTTGAACGGTACCTGAATTTACAAAACATTTTAGATGTTTTTCCTCATTTTATTTTTGTGTCAGTCAGAAGTTCTCAGGAAATAGTGACACAGTACCGGTGACTGGTCTGATCAGGAAATGGAATCAGACAATTGAGCCTCACAAAGCAGGTCTGGTTGGAAACTCTGTAATGCGGTTTCTGTCTCCATGTGGGACAGTTTGCACTTATCACGACAAAGTAAATCATATCTACAGTTTCATTGTGTAACTATAGAAGTAAAAAAGCCCTGTGGGCTGTGGAGAATACTCCTGTAGGCCTGCATCGTAGATGACAGAGCATCAAAAGCAATATGCATTAGCACAAGCATTCATTTGTCTTTTGGAACTGACCTGTCTATGATTCCACACATGTCAATCTGCAGGTTGCTGTAGTTTCCCAGCTGCTTTTGTTGCACCATGATCAGGTCCATGTCTTGGTTGTCCACAGTTAGCAAACGCATGCAACCCTGGAAGACATTAAATGGGTTTCGACATTCCTGGCTGTCGTCTTGAGAAGGACAACCTGAAGAGAAGTCACTCAGTTAGAATAAAGTGCACTTGACAGCTATTTAGATATTAAATATAATAGATTTCATAAAAAAAAAAACTAAGATAGTTCAGCAATATTGACTTTGTCTCCATGAGTAACTTTAAATGCTCAGTGACTGTCCAAAGATTGACAGAAAAACATAAACATGCCTTGTATTGTGATGCAGAACTACAGCAATATTTGAAAAATAACATTTTTTTTTTCAGGTCTCAGTACAAAAAATATTTCCCAAAACTAATTTTAGATTCTACAGAATGACCAGCGGTCAGCAATGTCCACAAAGCTGTCTGTAGCTTTACAAGTTTGACTGCCTTGGAAGTATTCAACGGACTGTGTATCTTACCTCCAAAAAAGAGGTCACTCTCTGTGGTGACAGTAAATGATGGACTGGCCTGAGCACTGCCTCCTTCCTCTTTATCCACAGAGATGGTCAGACGACCTCGTTTCGAGTTCAGCTCCACCGAATGCCACTGACCGTCATTTAGAGCGGAACCTGGCAAGCAAATACCAAACCAAAACTGAAGCCAAGCATCAAATCACATATCCTATCACCACAGCACTATATTACTATTTGGAAACAGCTTCTAATTATGTCTATGATTCATTTCTACAATGCTTCATAAATCCTCTGTGTGATTGACTTGTACCAAATACATCCAGGCCTGCATCTGCCTTATGTATTTGTATAATGTTCATGGGTAAGATCAATATCTCATTACCGCTTCCATTTTTTCTCAATGGCAATTCTTTGCTTAAAAAAACACTTTTTTCATCTTACAGTGCCATCTGCTGCTTAGACTGATGTGTGGCCAAAGGTTCAGCCAGAAGGCTATCACTAAGCCACTGTTTACCATGAGGCAATTATTGGACTGTGCACTACTGTGTCAGAATTTGCCAGAAAGCCGTGATGGACGTGAGACCCATCCAGGCTGTACCCTGCCTTTTACCCAATGACAGCTGGGATAGGCTCAAACCCTCGCCCCCATGTCCCTGAATTGTATCAAACTGGTGTAGAAATTGTATGAATGGAGGGAACGTCCAGTTCGTTCTGGAGGTGTTTGGCCTCTTACTAAAAGGACTGACCTATACTGAGCTCCAGCAGCGCCTTGCCACTTTTATGGATCTGCAGGCGGAGTCTGGCCTCGCTCAGGTACAACCAGACCAGGCCCCCTTCTCCAGGGAGATTAAAGGTGAGCAGAAGACCTGCCTTGTTCCAAGTCCTGAATTGAAAGCCTACAGTCAATCCCCCTAAGGGGGATGCCGTCGTCCCTGGCAGCTGGAGGAAACTCTGGGGCCCGAGGAACGTCACGGCAACGGAAACGGGTTCAGCACAGGAAAAGGTGACGTTTCCCTGAGAGAGAAACATGCCGAGTGACAAGAAAGAAGAGGTGGGACAGAAAAAAAATTATCACTGGAGAGATGAAACAACAGAAAACATGAATATTGATCAGCTGCAGAGGGCGTGTCGGTGCAACCTCATGTCACGGTGATCTCATCAGCGAGTCTCCTTAAGGAGGACATCAGTATTACCATAATGATAACAGCGAAGCTTAGGATAAGATTAGAGAAGCAAACCGAAAAATATCAAAGTCACCTTGCTTGGAGTTAAAGAAGATAAAGAATGAAAATGAAATAGACCCTACAGCAGTATCTTCGCATCTGTGTTACAGTTGTGTTAAGTTGTGGTGATTGCTAAGGCTGCAGCAGTAATATATCACAGTCCCTACACTCCTGAGAATTTCAGCCTGCTAGCTTTACAATGCTCTAAAAACACAGATGACATCTAAAAGCCCTTTGTGGTGCACTTAAAGAGATGAGCAATAATTCATGTTGGAGTGGGCTGTGTTGCTGCACAACAGAGAGTTAAAAAGGTACCTTAAAAAACCAAAGTACTGACAAGACGATCCTCGTCCGCCCACACTCCTAATTTCTTTGAGTCGATGCCTCCTCATAGAGCCATAAGAGAACCATGTAGTCTCTGTCGTAAATGCAATCGTAACTTTGTGGCAAGTACTTTCTGAGCCGCAGCACCACTCTAAACCGGCCACCACAATAAATTCCTGAACAACATCATCCGAAGTTTATGTTTGCTTCTGCTTTTTGTACCTTCAGGGTGTAAAGACAGAGCATTTATTACTCCCTGCTGAAGAGCTTCACAGCCTCTCCATAATAAGTTTGCTCCTCCTATTATGACTGTAGAAACATCTGAAGATCCTAACAGCTAAAACAAGAAGGAGTTAGAGAGATTCTAACTACACTATCGTCAATCGTCTTGGCTTTATGAACAAGTCTAACAGCTTATTAAAAGAGCAGCGGCCACATCAACCAACAGCTCTAATGTTTAAGTGGTAAAGCCAGTATCTTACCACAAAAAACTCAATCCCAATGGAAACATGCACACCATAGTGACCAATAAGGATTTAAAAAACCTTCAGAAGGCATCTCTAACATTAAAAGACACATATTGTACTTCATTTTATGTATGCACTATGTTGAATAATTGGTCAGTATGTCATAAAAAAGTTTTTTAAAAAGCACCAATAAGAATATTCTGTTTGCTTTTGAATGACCAGAAAGAATCACATGGTGGGTCACAATCTGAGGCAGTTGACACATTTTGGTCCTGACTTACTGACTTTGTGCTCTCTAAACCAAACTAACCTAAACCTTATCATAAGAAATACAAAGTCGCTGTATGTCTGAATCAAAGTTAAATAGGCAGGAACCACAGTATATTTAATGTTTCAGCATGGGTCAGCATGACCTCCTGTACCATGTGCATAGACCCAACTCTTGTCATCGTCTAATGTAATGTAGGAACAGGAACCTTTCCAGGAGATGGATTTGTTATCAGTTTGAGTTGGTTTAGGCATACTTGAGTAGCTTTAGGCATTTATAGCCTAATTTCTGCAGTTGAACAAGGGAGATTTTGCAAGTTTATTTGTTTTGTTTTTTTTTCAGAGTGACAACCATAGGTTTTTCACATCTGAAACATCACAATGGGGAATGACAGTAGCTTCCATAAACAATATGGTATAATCTGTCAACATCTTAATTAGCAACAGTAATCAAATTTAATTAATACAAACATTTCTATTGCAAATTTAGTTTAAATTCAATTGTCTTTACTTTCATTAAACAAAAACAAACTTTGTAAACAGTGACGTGTTCACTTGCTTTTTTTGCGCACTTAAGTTCAGTATTGAATTAATACTGATTAATGCAATTAAAACCAAGATGAATGCACTTACTCCTTTTTAATGTTTTTTTTAGTGTTGAGACAAACATGAAGCTCAAAGAAAAAGTTATGAACTTACAGAACCAGTTAACCTGAATTTAACTGAAAAATATGGCTTTTTTCACTCCGTTTTTCAATATAATACTATTTTAAATTCATTACCCTCACTATAAATTTCTGCAAGTAAATAGGATCAACAGTTACCATAAACTAACATCAGCATATTAACATATTGGTTAACATGCAGATACTGTAGCATACCATTTATTTAGGTCAATAAAATAAGAAAACTAACTTGGCATTAGCTGCTGTTTAACTTTAACCTACCTCTCTAATGTTTTGGCTACAGACAACAAGTGCAGGTGATTACGTTTAGACTACAAAAACAAAAAAAAAAACTTACCAATACAGTAACTGTGTTGTCATTGTGTTTAGCTAGTTCTATCAGGTTGAGACCGTTGTAAAGCAGGTTTTCCAGGCAGCCATGGAATTTCCTCTTGGAGCTGAGACCCTGAACTGAGCCTACACTCAGCTGTATGGACATAATAAAGCACATAAAGGATTGTATTTACATGAAAAATGATAGAAACACAACAGATGCACTTTTTTCATGGATCTATTGCAGCTGTGGGCATTTCTGTTGGTTACAAAACATTTGTGTATGCTCTATGTCAATCTGCGATGCTTTTGTGCACTTATGTACATTTGCATGTTTGATTTATCCAACCTGTTCTAAATCCAAGCTGCTGAACTCTGCAGGGATTTGAACCCTCTCTGTGTGTTTGTCCACAGTCAGATTTAGGTGAAAGCTGTGCCGCTCCACTGCCACATAGTGCCAATGCTGATCATCTAACAAGCTGCCAACGGATGCGAGGCGTTGGGGTTCAGTGGATGAAGTCCCACCTGGAAAAAACAGGAGGAAAACAAGACACTATTTTGCAAAACAAAAGTGAGTTGTTATCTAACCTTGAGCCTAACAAAACTTCATCTGCTGATTTGAATATTTCAATTTTCTCTGCATCCTGCTGGGAGGATCACTTTGAGGTCACCCTCACTGATCTGACCGGGGACAAACGCATACATTGTCAGAGTTGTGTTGGAAATCTGAAGCCGAATGTTATGAATCTTAACATGGAAAACTGCTGCGTAAACACCGGGATGCATCATTAATGATAAATGAGCACCAACATGCCCAAAGTAGTAGATAGATTTCTGCATTCCCCAAAGAACCGAGACAGAAACTTTCTGCTGAGAGAAGGAAGAATAGAAAGAGCTGAATACAATAAGCCATTAAAAATGTATTACAATTTCATAAGGGAACAACAATTTTAACTTCAGACGGAAAAACAGAAAGTTTGGAAGAAGACAGACAACAGAGATTGAGAAAGTTGGTGTGCTCGATTACAGTTAATGTAAGGTAGCACGACATGAAAACAAGTGAGATTTCGTTATTAGCACTGATGAATGCAATTATTTCCAAGATTTAAGAGGTAGTGAGAACAGGAAGAGGACTTTCTCTGGAGAGATAATTTGATTATGACGTGAATGGTTGAAAAAAGAAAGCAGGAATCAATATGAGAGATTGGAGGGCAGACAAAAGGAAGTGATATTAATAAATAAAGCACTCTGTCTTTGCAATTTATTGCTCTATTTCTCTCAGTGGAGCCTATTCCAGCTGCCGTCAAGTGGAAGGCGAGGTACAACCTGAACCTGGACAGGTTGCCAGGCCATCACAGGGTCACACAACCATGCACACTCACTCCTAAGGTCAATTTAGGATCACCAATTAACCTAACATGTATGTTTTCTGACAGCCTGATGAAGCTGGAGTCCCAGGAGTGCTAACCACAACAGTGTCATGCTTTACTCTGCTCCTCGGGTGGATGAAAAATTACTCATATTTGTCTTAAGCCGACGACTATGTGCATGACTGCTAATGGTTTGGATCTGCACAGGGCAAGAACCCAAGGTTGTTCACAGTCCAATGAGCTAGATTATTATTTTAATAGAGATGGGGTCACTAAAAATCAATGGGTTACCTCCTGATGGAATCCCGAATTTGCAGAGTAAATATCGACAAGGAGCATGTCAGTGGATGTGAGAATTTCAAAACATCAAAGTGATGTTAACACAAATGAAAGTTCCTGGGGTGTAAAATAATCTTTTGAACATCAGCGTGCACAGTATGTCTCAATATGCTGGAATGTCTGGAGCAATAGAGCAGCCCACAAAATGAGTTGATGGTGGTGAATGTATGTGAGATAAGGCTGATGCTAAACAAGAGTGAGCTTCCTCAGCAAAATCTTTAAGAAGGAAGATTAAAATACTGCCAATGACTGAAGTCCTGGAGGTCAAACTGGATGTTTTCACATCATCCTTTGCAGCTTCTGCTGAACATCGACTGTGAAGTTGAATCATATCCTGCAATAACTATGTAATAAATATGATTACATAGGCGCGCAATGTGTTCCTTATCAGAAGCTGCTGTCATTTAAATCAATATAATGGGTTCCACACAGATAAGCCATGAGGACTTTATTGAATAGGAAACAGCAGCAAATTAAATAAAAAAAATAGTCATTTCAGAATATTCATTCCAAAGGGAAATTACGAAAATGAATGAAACAAAGGGTCTGAGTGAAAAGGAGATTGTAATCAAAAGACAAAACAGTGGCACAGATCAAAACTCAAAAGGTGCAGCGGGGCATGAAAGACAAGGGAAAGTGTGCTCCAGTTACATGTACTATCTCACTGACTCATTCTGACCAACATCAACTTATACAACACGGCACGTGACAGGTCCTAACTGCAGCTGCACATTTCAGTAATCGTCTTGTTTCCCAGCGTTTTGCTGCCGTTATGTAACGACCACTCTGTGTTGCCTCACAAAGCAAACTGCATGTGCTCTGGAGGTGTCGGAGACGGATGTGTTTGTGTTGGCAAAGCAGAGCCGACGACACGTGAGCTAACGGCTCACGTGAAGAAAATGGCTCAAAATGTAACTAGGCTCGTTTGGTATACAGGTACTAAATAGATACCAGGGTGGGGCTGTCGGTGGCGTAGTGGGTTAAGCAGCCGCCCCATGTACAGAGGCTAGAGTCCTCGCTGCAGCTGTCCCCGGTTCGAGTCCCGCACCGGATGGCCGCATATCTTCCCCATCTCTCTGCCCCCTGCTTCCTGTCTCTCTCTCCAACTCACTATCCATTAAAGGCATAAAAAGCCCAAAAGTCCCAGCAGGTGAGAGGCAGGGTACACCCCAGACAGGCCACATAGAAACACACACTCACTACTAGGGACAATTTTAGAGACACCAATTAACATGCATGTTTTTGGATGGTGGGAGGAAGCTGTACCCAGAGAGAACCCACACATACACAGGGAGAACATGCAAACTCCACACAGAAAGGCCCCAGCCAGGAGTTGAACCTGGAACCCTCTAACTGTGAGGCAACAGTGCTAACCACCACACCACCATGCAGTATAGTAGCATTAATTTTTATTCTATATATTTTTTGTCTATCTACATTACAAAAAATATAAATAACTTTGAAATTTATCAGAATGTATTCTTTTTATTTTCACATTTCAATTTCACTTTAAGCAATATAAAAGTGTCCATTACAGGTAACTCCAACTTTAAAACTGCATACATGAAAATAACACTCATGGCTCAAACTTCAGACACACGTTGGATAGCTTTGTCTGTAAAATCCACATTACAAAGGTTGTGATTGGCTGTCAGAGCTCTCTGCAGATAGAAAAAAAAATGTATCTCAAGGATACTAAAAAATGGCTTAGAAGATAAAATCTTCATTGAATACTTAAGGAAACAGTGAAACCTTCACATTTAAAAAACATAACTACTAGCCTACTGAAAAAATACTAAATAATTATTTAAACATATCAATATTTAGGCTACTGCCATTTGTAGAGCCTAACACAGACTGCCTATTGTACACCCCAGCATGTAGAAACAAAGGTACATATAGGTACCTTTAGGTCCAATGATTAACCCTAGGGGGTACATTAGTATAGATTGCACCTCAGGGGACAAAAAAGGACTCGTACTGTACCCCTATTTCTGAGAGTGCAGAGAGGTAATAACTTATATACCCATGAAAAAAAAGCCTCATTCAGTGCTAAAAGCAAGCAAGGCCAGCCCCCTTTACTCTCCACAGAAGTAGCTCTGGAAAAAAATGAAAGCTTTTATTTTATTTACTGATGCATAGTTATAGTTCTAAGATTTTCTATTAAAATAAAGTCAATAATGACAATTTTTGTGTTCTGTTTTTATTTGGAAAAGTATCGAAAAGTATAGAAATACATGTTGGTACCGGTGTCGTTAGCAAAATGTTGGTATCGTGACAACACTACATGTAACCTTTAAATGCAAGTCAAAAAAGCACAAGAGATAAAAAAAAAAGAGATAAAGGCAGAGATAGAAATAATGATTGACTTAAATATAAACACACCAAAATAAAAAGTATTGTTTCAGGAGAAAGACCAAATGATGTGAGATGGAGAGCACGGGTAAGAAGAGGAAAAAGGCGAATGACCTCCTATGATGTAGGAGAAAAAACATGGGAACGGAGAGGAAAAAAGCAATAAAAGAAATCCTTCCTTGATGCTTCCAGCACTTTCCAAGCTGTTTTAAGTCTCTTCTGTCCTTTCCGTAGACAACTTTAATTATCGTCTTCCTGAGCTACGTTCTCTATTTACAATGACAAAGGCAATTTGGAAGGCTTTACTGTCAACAGTAAAAGCATTTTATGGAAAACATTCCTAAAAAGAATAGCATATTGACTAATATCAAAGTAATCTTTCTAAGTTATATCTAAAGAAGAGTTTGGTGGTGTGTCTGCAGAGCTATCCCCTTCTGCTTGTATTTCCCTTGATTTTTATTATTTTGTTGTGTTTGGGACATTATCAGGCTGCAACCTTTTGGCCGAGGCCACACCGGTAAGTATCAGGACGACTTATTTGTGACTAACCACACACCGTCTCTTTCTCCAAAAAAGAGAAAAAAGAAAGAATACTTTCTGACTTTCAGTCTCCAATTAGGACAAACCATGCTGTAAGATTTCTTACACAGTAAACACTCCTTCTTAAGGTTGAAATTAATTTGATTTAAAGTTCCAACTCGCCACTTCGGAAATACACCGAATGCAGCATTAGCAGCACGTAAGGGTCAATTCTGCAAACGTTGCACTGCATTACAATACATTACACAACATTTAGCAAACATAAAGTGGTTTACAAGCGAGGAAATTTGTGGCTACTGTCTGTGTTAACAAAACAATAACCACTCAACATACCTTTTAATGGTGAAGTTAAAGCAAAGCGACAAGTTGATCATTTATAGCTTCTATAATTTAATGTATAGAGTATATTTTATGGATAGACAGAAAATATTCAAATAGTTCACAAGAGTAAAAGGAGAATATTGAATATCATTGAAATTTATATCGAATACATTAATTGTGGTTTATATAAAAAGTGATTTATCACCGGAATCTGCAGCTTTGCTGAACTTGTTGGATGTTTTTCTTTTAGTTTTCTTACTCTGAGTGCTCTCATAATCCCACAAATAACCACGTAAGCACCAAGGCTATCTCCAAAAAAGGAGTTGATTCAAACTTAAATCTAAGAGTGAGACAGATCCAAAGATGGGTAAAAAGAGAAAGGAAGGAGTGCTCTGAAAGATGAAGAAAGAGAGAGAAGATTAATGTGTTGATAAAGTATTTCTGTGGCCAGATGGAGCTCCTAGTGAGAGGTGGGCCAGATGGTGATGATTCAGCATGGCAACCTGACAACCTATGGTTTAACCCCGTTTATATACACGCACACACACACACACACACACACACACACACACACACTCACACACACTTGGCATGCCTCAAGTCTTGCAGAGTCCAGCGCTAACACATGCTACAGTGAATGGGTGCGATCCATCATGGCTGTAACGAGACCGGGTTGCAGCAGCAGAGCGGTCATCATGATTTAAACCATAAGGATTTAGAGTGCGAGTTGGCCATCTCACTCATCAAAAAACTGTTTAAAGTTTCAATAAGCTGCTTTGTCACACAGAATGGAAATATTGTGCACGTTATCAGTGAAAATGTGTTTAATTTTCATGAGATGTTGAACAGTGCTGTACAGGGTTTTCATATGATAAAGATACTCTCATTCTTCATATCTGAAGAATGAAATATCGATAAAGTCCACACATAAACCAGGAGCAGCTGTAGCTGAGCCGGAGGAGCAGCAGTCTACCATTTAAAAGGTGGGTGGTTCGATTTTTGGCTTCTCCGGACCACATGTTGAAGTGTCCTTGAGCAAGACTCTGACAACCACTTTGCCTCCAATGAGTGAATCGGTGTTGTAGAGAAAATGGGTGAATGTGGCCTGTTGTGTCAAAGCACTTTGAGGAGGCAACTAGACTAGGAAAGCAGTATGTAAGTACAGCCATGGCCGTAGTGACATTAGAGGACAGCGAGTTCTGGACCTCCCTTATTTCATTCGAGGTTTTTTTTTTTAATTTTTTTTTTGGACCGCCAAAAATGCCCAACTGAATCAAACATAAAAAACCTCAAAACCTCTGTGAAACGTGCTTTGCAGATTGTGGTTAACATCCATGGGCTTTGTTTTCGTTTTTTGCCTGTGTGAGTGAAAAAGACTGTGCGAGTGGAGTGGTGCGACTCGTGGAAGAGAACGCAATTCAGCAGACATCGCAAGTGATTAAGCCTGCGCAGCGCAGCACTTGGGCGCAACAAAGCTAACAGTTTTAAAACAGTAGCCTATGCATAATGAGTTATGAGTAGGCTATGATGTCTTCTTTGACAACTTTGTGAAGCAATTTGATAAGTCACTGTTTTTAAGAAGCCGTCATTTGGTTAGTGGAGAAAAAAAAAGACGGACTGACACCATCAGCTGCATAAAATATGAACATTAAAAACATAGGCTCATGTAAAAGCATAGATTGTTGAGATTTTAGGTGATGCCATTTGTACTTTTAGGGGCTGTAATTTGCAATGATTTATTTCTACTTCAATATTATTTTTATTTTGGAATATCAATACCATTCATCATTCAGTTCAACAAGTTCAAAGTTACCCCCTATATTCTTTAAAAACATGGTGGTGTACTATAAAAAAAATGTAAATTTAGTACAGTAGGCCTACATTTAAAAAAATAAATGCTGGTTTATACAATTAAAAGACATTTAAACAAAACAACTCTTGTGTGACCTGTAATTTAATAATACATTAAAAAATATAAATATATATTGTACATATACATAAATGTAGGCTATATATTAAAAACTATATAATTTAAAATATATATAGTAAAAATTTCGGCGCGCGCATCATGGACCTCACCTATTCCAAAATCCTGGCTACGGCCCTGAGTACAGCCCATTTACCTACATGTGAAGATATTATGATTCGAGTAAGGATCTAAGTTTTTGTAAATATTTTTCAGTGTTTCTTACCTGATTTGGGTGATATTTAACTTTGAAAATAAGTGACAAAAAATATGTCTACAATTCTAAAATTTTAAATAAGTCGACAATATCGTTGTCGTAAATGCTTTTGGCCACAGTAATCCACCCACCCTCGAAATAAAACCTGTTTATGCTGAACTCTTTGCTATTCTCCCATCCAGCACAGCTTTTATTAAGATCTATACAAAAGTCAGCACAAAGACATCAGTGTGCTGTACCTTGTCTGAGCAGCAGCAGCAGCTTTCCTCTCTCTAACTCCAAACTCAGATGGAGTCCTTCCCGTCCCACTGCCCGAAGCAGCGTTCCACAATTCCTCAGGGTTTTAAACTTCAGAGTGAAAACATCTCTGGATATCCGCTTCATCCCGAGCCTGGACCGGTACACCAGACCGCTGCTGCCGTCGAAACCCACCACATCAGAGGCTGAAAGGCAAAACAGACAGAGCGGTCGTGGGCTTTGGGGTCATAAATCAGCGTGTTGCTCTATGATGTAAAAGAGAGGTGAAGCATTAAAAACAAGTTAAGTGCTTCAGCTAATGTAGGCGTCTGATTGCAGAAGTCCACGACAGATAATGAGTTTCAGTGAGTGGGTCAATTTCACGAGTTTACACGTCTATGTTTGTGTGTCTCTGAATCCTAGAAGAGTAGCAGCTGACTGCGGCAGGTTCACCAGTGCAGGCATAATGTTCTGTTCCACCATGTCCAAACCCAGCCTACATAAACAGCACCTCACTGTTTATGTTTACCGCCATCTGGTTGCCTGTAAGTCCATAAAAGCACTTCCAATATTGGCAGCTCGGTCCAGCTGGTATTAGAATCGTGAGAGTTTAGGACTGTTTTTATTGGAGGAAGAAAAAGCGATTGCATGTCTAAGAAGATTGTATATGTGGTTAAGTGCAGCTTTATGTGCCGTGTGAGAGTCCAGAGTACAAGCACTCACTGTAAGGACATCCGTAGGTCTCCAGCCGAAGTCCGATCCGCCCGTTGGGATTCCAGTCCAGAGGAAAAAGGCGAAGGAAGCGAGCGACCACTGGCTGCTGCAGCTTGTACTGAACCACGCTGTCAGCATTACTGTTACCTGGAAAAGACTGAAAACCCAGAATACCAGCATGTGAACAGACTGCAATCACTGCACAGAAAAAAGTCATCACACATTAATGGAGTTGTCTTATTTTTTGCTTTTTATCTTTGTAGACCGTACCTTCATTAGTAATTGACCACTGTTACGAATGTGATGTGCAAAGTGCATTAAAGGAAATATGATATATTTTTTTATTTTCTATAACTACTAGGTTGACCATGGAAACATAAAACTGAAACTAAATAGACAAAAAAAATATGATATAATAAATGTTATGTTTATGGCATTCTTTCCAAGCTTTTGGAGACTTTTACTTACATTTACAGGCTTATTTGTGTTTAGTTAGTTTTTGTCTGTGCTTTCATGCTGTGGTAATATCTTCCCTTTATTTCCTCTTGGCTTTGCTTCCCGTCCTGGATTCACACCAGCTCCTACTTTGCTGATTGTAACACACCTTTGTTTTGTTAGCGGTTCAGTACTTCTGCACATACAGCCTGATACATTGGTGGGTTGCCAGGTCGTTATTTCCCTACATGTTTTGTTACAGAGCCGTGTTATTCTTCAGACAGATTCTTTAGTTTCCCCTCTGCCTTTTAATTTGTATCATCAGTTAATTCATTAAAGTTCATCTTTTGTCCTATTAAATCATTCTGCATTCAGGTCCTCTATTTAACAGGTTAACAGTTTAACATAACACATATATCATGTGGCAGGAAGGGGTACTTATAATAATGCTGTGGTGTGCATCTTTACCAACAGACAATAACAACAACAGACCAATTTCTGTACAAAACATCACAGGTGTGAATCAAAAAGTGGCTCTAATTTTAAAGCCATACCCAACACTTAATGGTATTTTGTCTATATTATTAATCTCTACGTCTGTTCAGAGTATTTTCTGTAAGAGAATAAAAGTTATTTTTTAGACTTTGGGGTGAATGCCTGATAAATTGCTCTCTTTATTACCTTCCATCTCTTCCATGTGGTCATCTATCATAATTACAAGCCACCCTTGAAGCTGACATGTGGGTTAACTGGCTCTCCCACCGCTGAAACAATCTTAGACACATAATTAACTTATTAATTCCTCTGTAACAATGAGAGCAGAGTTGGATCTGCTCGTGTGGTGAAGGGAGCTGAGGCTTTGTGCAAATATTGTATGCTATCTGTGTCTATTGTGTCTATATCCTCATTATGTTTTGTCTAAACAGTTTTTGGTGGGTTTTTTTCATCTTTTGAATTCTAAAAAGAAATGAAAAAGACTAAATAATTATGCAAAAGATGCACAATACCACATATGACAATATATTACAGACCTTTTTGTATATAATTGTATATTTGGACCAGTGAGGCTCAATCCGAAGGTTCTACAATCCAATACCAGCACATCGAAATCTGAGTATCTGTTATTTATACAGTAACAAGGTTGTCATAACCTCCATCAAAATATCTAAATTCACATTAAACCTGCACAGATTATACATGACCCCACTGTGCAAAATGTCTAACAACACTCAACCAGGTTTACTGTATACGTATCCTGCCAGAAAACATTTTCAATTCACTTTGTTTATTCTCCTGACAGTCTGAACATGTCCATAAATCATCCCATCTTTTCAATCCAACCGTCACAGCCTGGCGGCGCTCCGGACCGCACCCCCTCAGCCTCTTTGTCCCTCTCTGCGTCCATCAACAACAGCTTCAAGAGTTCTGGCAACAGGTCAGCACATTCAGCAGAGCTCTGTGAGCAGTTCATCCATTATTAATGAAGAGTCAAAGGCTCCTGATGACTGTGATTATCTGAGCAGGATGGGCTGATCTCAGCAGAGCAGCACTGTTAAACACCAGAGGTCACACGCATAAACGACACGTACGCACAAAAAACCACGAGCACGCTTTTTCCATCTCACAATCCGGTATTTACAAAGGAGCGATTGTTCGGTGAGAATGTGAGGATTTCACACATTCTTCAGCCCATTTGAGTTGTTGTGTTTGACTTTGTCTTTTGGTTTCCATTTTGCATTTTAATTCCCTTGCTTACTGTTTTAGTTTGTAGAATTTGTCCCATACGTATTGTGTTATGTTTACTTCCGCTCTTACACCTGCTTTCTGTTGCTAATGGCTCAACCTGTTGTTAATCCTCTCCTCACTCCCTCAGTATATTATTCTCCTGGTTTTTCTTTGCTCCTTGTCAGTTCATTGACGTCTGCCTCTCTAAGTAACTTAGCTGGTTTCTTCATTCCTTCCTTCGTTCATTTGTTCAGCCGTCAGCCAGTCAGAGAGTCCTTTTTGTTCTGTTAATTAGTTATTTTATGTTCCGTCTTGGTTTCCTGATCCTGCCACAGCAGCGCCTTTGTTTTGTTATAATAAACTATCGTCTTTCAATAGTGTCTGCTTTTTGCCAAACTCCTGAGAGTATGTAGCCTGGGTGCCAGCCGAACTTAGCCCCGCCCATAAAACTTTTGGTCGGGAAGTTCGGTCTGGCTCTGCTCAGTTGGGAAATCATTATGCCCGACCAAGAATCGGTCGACCCAATCAGATTGCCAGGGCGGGCTTTATACGATGATGGACAGATGATCAACAGGGACATTATCGAGTACGTCACTAAAGAGCGCTTGGTTTGACTTGGTTTGAAACAAACATGGCTGCCGCTGGAGAGCTAGGGTGTGTAGATTCTGCCATCGAGTCTGTTCTACAGGATCTCCACATTGCATTCATTTTGAAAGACGAACAGAGGAACGCGATAAAGGCTTTTATCGATAGAAAATATGTTTTTGCCGTCCTTCCTACAACAAGTGTGTGTTGCTTAATCTACGTCACATACTACGTTGCTCTGATTGGTTGTAGGTCTATCCAATTGAGCGAAGAGGCATTTTTTCTCCTGGTTCGGTTGAAACACGCCCCATACTCAAATCTCTATTGAGCGGTATCAGACTCACATTCTGACTAGAATCATGAGTATGACGTAGTCAGGCTAGAGAGTATGACCATTAATGTTAAATTTACAATGTTCTCTAATTCAGATGTGTAAACTTTAAAAAACTGCAGATGTGTGACACGGTTAATACACACATAAGGGCTGTGGAGGACGTTGCTAATAAGGCTTTCAAAAAGAATGAGTATTTAGAGATTGTATTGATTTTCTGGCTCAAGATTAGCATCTGTGTGTGCCCTCTGATCACCTCCATGCAGGCTGCATACTGTACAGGCTATGCATCCGTCAGGTGCAGATTAAGCAGAAGTTGCCGGTCCTTGGCTGGTAGCTCTAATGCTGTCTTTATGTAAGCTAATGTGCATTTTCTCTCATTTCTAATCCCACCAAATTGGTTTTAATTCTGCAGATTTATTTTCCTTTTACAGAAGCGAGTTGATTGCTTTGTTACTACTGCTTTCATGTTGCGGTGCAGACGATATTTTTATGTGCAAACGATTAATTAGGGGAGTGCCTGTTTCTAAAAAGGCTAAAACTGGGTGTAGAAGGTTTGTGCATGTGTGTATAGTTCCACAATCACAGATATGTATAAGAGAGCAACACACACACAGCTCTATAAATAGAATAGTAAACACATCTTTTATATTTATGAACTATTCTTTGTGGATACACAGCTTTAGTCGTGAAACCACACACAGTTTTATGCTTCATGCCACATATCCACTGTAAACATGACTGTGGTACAGTAGTCCAGAAGAATTAGCTGTAATCAACCTAAGCTGTGCACATTTTTATTTTATATCTGTAGTACAGCTTGTCCGTGTGTCTGTGCAAAGGTTTCAAGTTGTCATTCTAAGCTGAGCCTCTGAGTCACGTCTTATTCTTCTGTCTTCAGTTTGTCCTGGACTTTTCCTGTGGGACTGTATACTTCACTTTGGACTCACCCCTATGCTGTCCTCCTGTCTGTACTGTCTCCAGTTGTGTCCCGTGTCGCTGAACATCAGCAGGTAGGACGTCAGCCAGTCAGAGCTGCCGTAACGGCCCTGCGTGGCGACGGCGGTGATCTTGGTGCGTTGGCCCAAGTCGACCTCCAGCCACTGATATCTGTCTGAGATGAGAGGAGACCAGCCTCCAGCTCCTGCAGAGGAAAAAAAGTTTTACAATTGTTATATTTCAGCCTGTGAGATGAAAAATGTCTGTCTGTGAGGAACGATTTGCTTTATAAATCCAGTTTATTAAAGCAGTATTCATTTCCCAAATGATATTATGTACATGTGACATTATTGTGGTCATTAACTCGTGTTTCCTTGTTCCAACAGGTATCCTTTGAATGGTGTTACAGTGGTTTTTTCCCCTCTTTTCTGTCTTCTCAAACCCCAGCTGGTCGAGGCGGATGGCCACCCTTCCTGGTTCTGGTTCTGCCAGAGGTTTCTTCCTGTTCAAAGGGAGTCGTTCCTCTCCACAGTCGCCTCAGGCACGCTCAGGACGGGAGATTGGACTGAAGACAAGTTTCGGTGCAATCTGTTGGTTTCCTTAGCTGGAAATTGTTTTTGAATTAGCTCTAGATGAATGAATTGGATTATTTTGAAAATAATTATGATAACAATGAATTGAACTCCAATTGGCTTGAATTGGACTTTGCCTTGAGATGACATTTGTTGTAATTTGGCGCTAGCTATATATATAAATAAAACTGAATTGAATTAAAGTTGCACATTCAAAAGCTCAGAACAAATTTTTTTATCAGTAACTGAAAGCTTTATTTAAAGTTTATCAACCTTGACTGTAACAGCTGACACTTTTAGTTTTTTACCACACTTACAGAAACCTACATGCTGAGCTTGGTACTGTTACTGCATGGTTTAGAAATTAAAATTCAGGCACATGTTGGAGTCTCCAAGGGAGAATGAAAACCTCTGATTTCATGTGAGTGTATATTTTTTCACTTTGATAAACTGCAGTGCAGCTTTGCCCGTATTCAGTTTTTCTCAATTTCACATTCCCTTTCTTGGCACACAACTGGGAAGTGTAGAGCATCGATTATAAAGGCACCTGGCAGTGGGTGGGATATATTTGACAGCAAGTGCACATTCTGTCCTTGAAGTTGATGTGTTGGAAGCAGATAAAAATGGGCATGCATCAGGATTTGAGCAAGGATTTGAAAAAGGCCATTTCTGTGATAGTTAGACAGCTGGGTCATAGTATTTCCATAAGAAAGGCAAGCCGGCAGGAGCAGCGTGATTCTCTGGACAATGTTGTGAAAACCCTGGTTCCTAACATTCATGTAGATGTTGCTTTGACTTGTACCATCTTGGTGAACATTGTTGCTAACCAAGTTCACTTCTTCGTGGTATTTAGTTACAGCGTGTGGCAGGTAATGTGCCACACAGCAGAAACTCCCTTATCAAGTTTGAGGTGTTGACTTGACCTCCAAATTTTCCAGATCTTATTTCAGTCGATGATCTGTGGGAAGTGCTGGACAAACAAGTGTGACCCATGAAGGTCCCACCTCACAACTTACCGGACTTAAAGGATTTACCACTAACAGTTCTTCTGCGAGAAACCACTGCATGCCTTCAAAAGAGGGGCCTACTCTATATATAAGGAAGGAGATCATAATGTTAAGGCTGATCAGTGTAACATGTTACTCTTAATTTGTATTTTCAGTCCCCCTTTTTAGAAAAAGAAACATTCAAATTAGAATATTCTTACAAAAGAAAAATAAACTAACAAATGGCTTGAAATAATTAGACAAGGAGTCGTTATGCCAGCAGCTCTGTGAGGCTTAATGCTTTGAGATAAATGCTAATGTTAGCATGCTAACATGTAAAAAGTTGCTACCTTGTTCGCCACTTAACACACAACAGAGCTGCAGACTTGTTGGAATGTTATTGATTTAGCAGATGTTTGATCACTGAGCAGTGTTGGTCATTTCATTGTATTTCTCTAATCATGACAGTGATGTTGAAATAAATTGGAAACAAATTGATTCAGATTATCATTATCTGAACAGAATTCGGTGGCTGTCTGTCCAGAAGTCGATGCAAGCTTATCAAATCTAACTTTTTCTGTCTTTTAATTCCTTTGGTGGCCAGAACAGAAACTGTATAAACTGCAAACTGGAAATGCAAGAAGATGAATGTGTTGTTATTTGATGTTTCTGTCATGTCTGTGGGTTTTTTGCCACGTTTTTAGTTTCTGTTTAAGTTCTTAGTTTTACCATGTTTTAGTTTCTCATGTCTTAGTTTTGTTAACTTTTAGGTTCGGGTCTTGTTTTTAGTTTTGCCTTGCCATGCCACCTTTTTCCTCAGTCTTTCTCCTGCCCTGCCATCAGCTTCACTTCCTTCACCTGTGTTTTCCCCATCAGCTGTACTCAATCACCCTCCACAGTATTTAGTCTCCCGGTTTGTCCATGCTCATGGCCAGATCCTTATTGGTCACTTCTCACTCATGCAACCAAGTTACCTTTCTTGTATTCCAAGCCATAGTCATGTTTTGTTTTTGTCACAGTTTAGTTTTTTGTATCCGGCTCAGCCGCGCTTTTTGTTAAAACCTTCTTTTGAAAATAAACCAAGTTTTCTTCTTTGACAGAATCTGCGTCCGCATCCTTCCTCGCACCCACCCTACCTGACAGTTTCATTCTAATCACTGAAATGCAACATCAATCAGAATAACCTTGAATAATCTTCTTTGAACTAACAATTTAAAAAAAAAAAATGTTTTTTGTCTAATCGTAATACAGCACACATCAGGGTGTCAATGCCATGCATTGATGAGTTGCACAGAATGCTTGACCATTTGCACGATCTGCCGAATGAAACTCTCCTGAGTGGCTGTGATGAAGGTTATTGATTACTTTTACAGCTTGCCTGCGAGAATGGAGACTTTAGGATATAAAATATCAATGAGAGGTTGTGGTGCCAAGCTTTGATTAGTTTCACAGCACCTATGCAGGTTCCTTTCTTGTGTTGCACATCATCAATACAGAAAATGAGTTGACAGATCGTATTCTAGGTAATAACATGTTGAGGTAGAAAAAAAAGTGTGTTTTCTCTTGTGGAAAATACTGGTTTGTTGCACATCATCATTAAGCTTGTGGCAACATGTTTCATCTTAAAGTACTGTCAACGAGGACAGTGGGGTAAGCAGTTTATTTTCATTTGATTTAAATGTTGATTCAGATACAGAGACGATAGTCACAAGAAAAACAGTTATAGGCTAGAGTCGGTGTATGTGTATATGTATTGTCAGGCTAAAGATATATCTCAGAGCTCAAACACCAGATGGATGATTTTGAAGAAGGATGCTGCACAAATATCACACTTACACACTTACACACACAGAGGGGAGGATGGAGGTTTGAACATGTGTGACTGCTGATACAAAAGAGCAAAGAGGAGATATTTCACACGTGAACATTTGGAGTCAACAAGCTACTGAAAAGCATTTAAATGGAACTGTATGAATACCACTGGTCCTTGTGTTAACCGAGCTGTTTTCGGTCCTTGCAGCAGCAAGAGGCCAACATTTAGAAACAGAGCAGCACACAGAATTTATGTGAAGCATCCGGGGGACAATATAGTTGGCAATTTGATTTTAGCACTGGGGCAGAAATCAGAGCTGCACATTATATCCTCTGGCTGAGAAAGTTTCCCACATTTTTGTGTCATTTGGATGGTGTATCTGTTACATTCACAGCTACTTACTCCACACAGCGATAGCAGGCAATGCCTGCATCAGCGCATCAATCTGGCGCTTATTGCCAAGTTAACCCTGCTTACAGATGCAGCCGCTTAGAATGGTCGGCAGCGTCGTGCACGGGCCATTCACTTTGTCACGCAGCTGACTCTCTGCCAGGCCCTACATATGGAAGACTCACACTGGCTGTAAATTGGCTGGTCCTTGGCTACTAGTGCAATTCTAATTGGCTGTATTTGTAGACTGGAAATCTTCCAGTACTGAGCAACGGCAGAACACTTAAGGCCTATACTTTCTGGAGGATTTACACACAGACCACTGGAGGCACTACAGTCTTGCCTTGTCCTCTTGGAATCCATTTGGGCGGCGAGTCTATTCATGTGCAGTTGGTCGGCATCTAAACAGAGGCAGAAATATCTCTGCTCCATGGTCTGAACCCCTTAATCTTGAGATCATTTCAAATAAAAATGGATTACAGCTTTTGATGCATTAATGTTTACAATGTAAATCCAAACTCCAGCTGTTTACTGAAATGTTCTAATCTATCAAATAAGAAATAAATAAGAAAACAACTAAACAGAACTGTTTACTTTAACATTAACTACCAAAATATTGTTACAAGTCTTGTTTAAGTTTCAAAAAAGGGCAATTAGATCGGCTGAACGAACACTCATAGGTCAAACTTTAGAAGTCAAAAGTTGTTCTTTTTGTGTCACAATCTGATCAGAGTCTGTCTTTTTCAGGAAGCCGAGTCATTTATAGTCATTTTTATTAACAAGTCATTTATCCACATGTTCAGGGTTCATCTTTTAGACTGAAATATTTGGTCCACTACGCATCGGGGTCTTAGTCCAGTGTGAGCAGGTCTACTTTCTTTCAAAAGCACCTATACTGTATGCATTATCTTCAGATGGGTATTCTGTTTAGCATCTAGACTAAAAGTACCTTTTTTCCTTTATTCTGTGTGTGCAGTACCGCAGAGAATATTAAAGCTTTAGTATTTCCTATATTACATTAATGACCAAAAAGAACCGTGGACAGTGTACGGCAGCAGGCCGAGCATAAAAGCTCACAGTGAAAATGAATCAGTGCTGGTCTGGTGGCAGTTCTGGCTGATCCTTTAAGAGCTAAAGGCCAGAGCTAATAAGCACCTGACTGGTAGATGTTTCCAGTGACAGCAGAGCAGAAAAGACCTGGCACTCTGACCTTTACTCATCACTATTAGGCCAGAGAAAAGGATAATGAGGTCGGAGGCAAATGGTTCAGTGACTGAGAGGCATTACGAAGATTTACTGTGTTTATTCCTGTCAGATATAATTGAAGCCACGATGATGCGATGACTGATGTTGTCAGCACTTTCTGTCATGACTGCTCCTTATAATTAAAGCTATCTCTGGGGTTTCTGCCTCTGTGTCTGTAAAGAAACTGACTGTAACCGTCTCCAGAGAAATGCAGTTACAGTTGATGACAGTCAGGACAGTGACATCACCGCTCTGTTTGCTTTGCCTGGTTGTTTGGACCACTTTCGGTTAGTTTTTTTTCTTTCCTTTATCTGCTTTCTCTGCTTTATCTTCTCTGACTGCCTCCCTGAATTTCATGCCTCAGCTGATAATAAGATTATACTCTTTTCTTTGGAGTTTGTTTCCTGTGTCTGCGTTATCACCCTTGAGTTATCCGTAGCAACACAGGCCCACATTATCGCACAAGAGGCATTATATTGAATACTTTGCCCCTTCCCCCCCCCCCAAAAAAAAAGAAAAAAAAGGAGTTTTTGTAAAAAGAGTTTAGAAAATTGGCTAAAACGCATTCTTTGTACAGCCCAAGCCATTTTGCTGGTTGCCATGTAAATGTAACCACATCTGAATTATGTAAACACGTCACTTCCTCGGTAAGGGTAAGAAATAGGGCTGGGCGAGTTAACTCATTAATTATTTAACGCTGATCATTATTTTATCGCGCATTAACGCAGGTTTTATTATTTATTTTATTATTGTAAAAGTCTGTTGCTCACAGGCTTTTATTTTGTAAAAGTCTGTTGCTGTCTGCTGCGGAACCGGAAAAGAAAGTAATCGGCGGATCCACCAAACATGGAGAAGGGTACGGAACTTTTACTCGGCCATTTTCATTTTAAAGTTTTTCCAGACGGCGGAGTCGACAGAACCAAAGTCATCTGTAAACACTGCCAAGTTGAATTGTCTTCTCAGCGTAGTAGTTCCAGTCTAAAATATCACTTAAAGGCAAAACACGCAACTGATAGCAGCAAGTCATTCAAGGAAACAGACAGTGGAGCGAGGCTTCTACATAAAAACTACAGAAAGATGCTGATGTTAAAAGTGTGTTTGCACAACAAATGTTATGGCACTTTCATTCATATGGCAGGACATTTAAAATAAAACTAAATGCTAAAAGCTATACACTACTTTTGAATTCATTTTTGGATTTTGCGTACAAATGCGATTAATCATGATTAATCAGGGAAATCATTTTATTAATTAGATTAAAAATTTTAATCGTTGCCCAGCCCTAGTAAGAAATCAAAGTTACTTGGGCTAAAATGCATTTATTGGGACTACACGCCACCATTTTGGTACTCTACATGTCACATATTCTTTGAACACGATTGTTGTACTTATTGCCTGCATGGACAAACAACCCATGAGGTTGGCTCTTGAGATTGTTTATAATTGAGATTGTTTATACTTTAAACTACTGAGTTCTTACTGTTGAATATGAATCACTTAAAAGCAAAACAAACATTAATGCTACAAAGTCAGAGAGCCTCGTCTTTAGAGAACCTGACACTGGTTGCACACCAGAGTTTGTCAAGAAAATAATCGATGTGGATGTTGTGACACAATAAATACTCACCGAGCAGTTTCAAGGCTGTGCAATCAAAGGAAATTCAGTACAACCAACAATATTTGGATGTTCTGTTGACTTAATGTTCACTGAACAGAAAAGCCTCGAGGCCACGCTTGCAATTAACTGGACTTAATTAACTGGAATTGTACTGATTGGGCAATCTTTATTTTTCCTGATTGGTACCAAAATACAAAGAAAATTGGTTTCTAGGAAGCTTAACCTTCAGACCACATGGAGTTATTTTAACCTTATTTTATCCTTTTTTCATAATATTGCAATATGACTTATGGCCAAGAGACGGGGCAAATTCCAAGCAATAAAATAAGAGCTAATTAGGAACTAGCTTGAGGTGGATTTATTCTCCAACTTCATCCCTAATCCAGACATCTGCAAGGACTTTGACATCTGAAACCAACTCAAGAGTCTCTCTTTGTTACACGAGCAGGTAGAGAGTCGGTCAAGCCGCTCAGCCCTCCTTCTACTTTGTTGTTGAACAGAGATGGAGCCTGACAAGCAGCGTCGCTGTAAGAAGTAGATGCTCGGACAAGTAAAGAAAGGACTGCCGAAACATTAATAATGCACTGATATTCCATCTTGCAAGAACAGAGGAGTGACATAATCATACGAAGAGGGGGACATGAGCAAAATGAAGAGCGAAGAAAGGAAAAGGCCAGACGAGCAGAGGAAGCAGTGAGCTGTTACAGCGAGAGATGGGCAGAACAGTGAACTGGCAGACAAGTAGCTGAGAAGGAAGAAGCTCATAATTTGCATGACACAAGCGAGCCTGGGTGGTAATTTCAGTTGCCTGATAACCAGTAGAACATTAGTTAGCCATCCTCACATACACATTCATAACAAGTTTCAAATGAAGTCACATTCTACTATAAATCAAATTCCTCTACATAGTGATTACAGTGTCACAATGATTAGTTTGAAAAGCTATTTCATTCATAATTGCAGCAGCATAACTGATAACTGTCAGCTTTGCCAGAGAAAAGAAAACGTCTAAACACGCAGAATGTTATCAACATTTGGCAAGCTGACTAATTTAGTTCTTACTGAAGAAAATATGAGTACAGATGGAGTGAAACAAATGATTACAAAGAGAGAAAAAAACTGAACGGAAGGGAAAGAGGCCATTCCGAAAGAGATTCTGTACAACCAGGAAGACAGATGGGATGAATGAATGAAAACATAGCAACAAGACAAAGAGGCTGGAGGAGAAATAAGAGAAACAGTGAGCATATTTACATGCTGTTAATCGAGCTATGGTTGTAGTTTAACTACACCACTCTCCTTTGTCCCAGTATACGTGCATGGGAGGGGATTTACTGTCTGAGGTATGTGTGACACTTCTGCTTTAGACTGTGTGAGAAACCTTCAAAACATTCTGCTGCTTCCACCTTTCTTTGTTGGAGATTATTGTACATGTAGGTACAGTCGATTTCACTGCACAAACGTTGTCTTTTAGTTACTTGAATAGTGATTTTGCCAGATGACGCTGCGGTTATAAAATGAAGATTTTTTCAAAGTGAAATATCTAAATTGACAGCAGAAACAGGGACTGAAAAGCTGCTTGTGAAGGCTTTGTGTCAATCGCTAAGTTTAGTTGTCCAACAGAAAGACATATGTGAATGGGAGCAGCTTTAATGGGAATCCAGCTGTATTAATGTACACAAAGACGAATGCTATCCCTTACAGCTATTTCTTTGTCATTAGTAGATTGTTCTCCTTTTGTGAACTGGATGGGAACTGTCAAGCATGCAAAGAGTGCCTGGACCAATTTCAGTTTTAAAGGATAAGATCGTTTTTTTGACATTGGGCCCTTGATTTCACATTATAACATGATGTTCTACTCACCCCTGCTTGTTGTTGAACATTTGGAGCTGTTCCGAAGATATTTGCGAGGCGTCTGGCTGCTCTCTTGAGATATTCGGCCATGAAACGGTTCCCTATGGGCAAGCTTATACAGGCACAAACTATGCTGTTTATAATTTATTAATTACTGTACACTAGCACTGATAACGTGGAGGTGCGTCGCTTACTTAAAAAAATCCGGGTTATTGTAATTTTGATTTTTTTTTTGTCGTAAAGTGGGTGTTACTGACGTCATCGTCGTGCTACTGCCACAGACAGCCCACAGACCTGCTGCCTATTTATTCATTCGGCTAAAATTCAAAATTAGTAACCCGGATTTTTTTAAGTAAACGACGCACCTCCACGTTATCAGTGCTAGTGTAGAGTAATTAATAAATTATAAACAGCATAGTTTGTGCCTGTATAAACTTGCCCATAGGAAACCGTTTCATGGCCGAATATCTCAAGAGAGCAGCCAGACGCCTCGCGAATATCTTCGGAACAGCTCCAAATGACCAACAACAAGCAGGGGTGAGTAGAACATCATGTTATAATGTGAAATCAAGGGCCCAATGTCAAAAAAACGGTCTTATCCTTTAATGTGCATATACACGCAAGAGCAACTCCCGACTGCAATATTTGGGTGTGCTAGTACAGCTTTGAGAAGTTTGATTTTGTCCGATTTCAGCTGGATAAACATGTTTACAGGCATCATTAAAGTCTGGTTTTGGTAGGACTTTTGAAAAACTCAGCATTTTTTTGTTTGTTTTTTTTAACTGTTGAGTGAGAAGGTGGGCGGTGATGAATCTCTGAGAAGTGGGGAGCCTAAAGTGATGAGTAATTCATCCTGCCAGTTGTTCGAAAGAAAAACATCCATCTCCAATCACCCTCTTTGCCTTTGCTTTTCAGCCGTTTCTGAGCCAAGATGTAAAATTGATGTGACAGCACAAAATATTCATTGTGCTGCTTTTCAAAAGAATTTGCTGTGTATGGAAAGGAATGCGCGTCTCTCTGTGCATGCTTTACTCAAGACACAAATACGAGTATCACAGCTGAGATAAATGCATTTAAAACATCAAAGAAGGACTTTTGGTTATTTCAGCTGAAACTCTGCTTAACATGGCAAAACAAAGCATCCTCTGACCGCTTGCAGTGACAAAGGCTGGTTCTGTTAAAGGGTATCGGGGTGTCAGAAAAAAGAAACAGCAACTCCAGATTAGATTAAGCAAGAGAATAGTATGGTTGTTCTTAGTATGAATTCAGGGGTTTGCATATCTTGTTTAAGGAGTTTATGTAAAAATCAGTTCTGTAACAACCCAGAGATTTCTTTTTCCTAACTCCGAAAGCTAAGAAAAAAAGGAAAAATTAAATAATGAACACGTCAAAGATCCACAACATGAAAACAACTGACAAGGTGAAAGGTAGAAGTTGATTATCTTGTTATCACGCAATGTTTGGTATGTGCCGCCTACATAGACCAAGCACAGCCCTTCTCCAAAGCCAACAGGTCTCCATGATGGCAGTGGCTTTCCTCGGTAAGATGGTGCGCCCCGTCATCATTAATAAGGAGTGGTTAAACGACCATCCGGCATTGACCCTCAAAACAACCCAGATCCCAGTCTGATCTAGCATCCGTTGGATATGCCTGAACCTGCAGCCCCAATGTCCCGATTGGAAATACCACAGGAAACTCCCAGAAGTCCTTTGTCCATGCCCAAACGGGTCAAAACAGCTTTTATCAATGTAAATCAATATATTTTCTAAAATAATAAAGTATTTTGACTTCTTCCTCAATCCTGAAGCAGCATCCTGAGTGTTTTTGGTCTTATACACTCTTGAAACAAAAGATCGTTCTAGAAAATGCTGGAAACATGGAGCATACGTGCATGTACATGTACAAATGAATAGCATCATTATTAAACAAAGTTCTTGGATTCTAAAGCCAGCTTTTAATAACGCATATACGCATTTTGTGGGAGGTATTCCAGGGCTTTGATCATCTGTTAATTTCGGAAGTAAATTAAGCGAAAGCAAAGCTGCTCCTCTGAGAACTAACTGAAGCAGACTATTAGCAGCAGTAGCGCTGGGAAATGAGATGGAGGCTTTCATTTATTCATTGATTTCCTCTGCAAACAGATGGGATCATGTGGGTTTAGCGCCATCAATACAGCTGGGAAGGAAATGTGACTCTCACCTGACATGCCAGCAACAAGAGGTAGATGTTAAATAAGCTGTGAGGGAAATGACAGGTCATCCTAAAGTGAAGCTATAAGTGGTGCGGCGATCATTCACTACACACCTAACTGAAATCTAATCCAAATACCATAATAAATGGTAGTTGATATGATGTACAGTTATAATAAAAATGAAAGGCGTGTTACAGTTTTGATATGAAAACGATTGATTTTTTTAAGTAAAAAATGATTGACATCAGTTTACTTTATGGCCACAGGAAAGAGTATCATGTTAACTCGTTATTATCGCGTTAACGCGTTAATTATTTAACGCCGACAAATATTTTATCGCGCATTAAAGCAATACTATGTAACATTTCTACCTTTTGTGCGGCTAGAATGAGTTTTAATATTACGATTGGCCTGTCTCCTATGCCCTTCGGGGGTCTGAGTTGGAAAAACTGCGCTATGTAACTTTGCTGGACCGGCCCGGGAGCTGAGCGGAAGTACCCAGGCTCCGCCCTCGCAGTGACGCAACACCTTCGGCTCTGCTACACTTACTCAGGCAAACTGCTCATTCAGGTGGATTCGAGTTCCCGAAAAAATGGGAACTCCACCCACTTTGTCGGGAAGCAATCAACTTTGAGCAGCGCCAAAGGCCCAGGGTAGAGGCGTGTTCAAGGTAGTGACGTGGTTGAACTGCCACTCAACCCATGGATTGTACACGGAAGCGCTTCATTCAATATCAACATGGAGCAGCGTCAAGCTTTTGACACTGCTGTAGATGCTGTAATGAAAGTGTTCGACGGGAGATTCTCGTTAAAAATCGAGCAAAGAACAGCCCTTGAATCATTTCTTGACAGGAAAGACGTTTTCGCCTTGCTCCCTACTGGCTTTGGTAAGAGTTTAATCTACCAGTTAGCCCCGCTGGTAGCTAAATCATACGTCAGAGGAAAGAGTGGTGTGATTGGCTTAAGCTTAGGCACAGCCTTTTCTGGCCACAACCAGTAGCAACCCGAGGGAGGCGGGTTGACCAGGCCATTTCGAATCGTATTCGTTATGGTCTTGGTCAGACCAGAATCTCGAAGAGATTTGAAAGTCTATGTTAATCAGGCTAGAGCGGAAGTACTTCGACTTGCTTTCTGGCACACCTACCGCAAAAACAAATAGACCCCTCTCACGCTCCCAGGTACATTTGATTACTCTTACCTTCTCGGTCGACATAGCTTGCACCTTCTGACTCCTCACTATTTTTGAGAAGTTACATTGTATCACTTTGACGCAGGTTTTATTTTTCATTTTATTGTTGTTAAAGTCTGTTGCTCACAGGCTTTTATTTTGTAAAAGTCTGTTACTGTCTGCTGCGGAACCGGAAAAGAAAGTAATCGGCGGATCCACCAAACATGGAGAAGGGTACGGAACTTTTACTCGGCCATTTTCATTTTAAAGTTTTTCCAGACGGCGGAGTCGACAGAACCAAAGTCATCTGTAAACACTGCCAAGTTGAATTGTCTTCTCAGCGTAGTAGTTCCAGTCTAGTAGTTCCACTCCCTGCTGGGAGCGAGGCTTCTACATAAAAACTACAGAAAGATGCTGATGTTAAAAGTGTGTTTGCACAACAAATGTTATGGCACTTTCATTCATATGGCAGCACATTTAAAATAAAACTAAATGCTAAAAGCTATACACTACTTTTGGATTCATTTTTGGATTTTGCGTACAAATGCGATTAATCGTGATTAATCAGGGAAATCATGTGATTAATTAGATTAAACATTTTAATCGTTGCCCAGCCCTAATCATGACTAATGGGAAGCACACAATATTACAAAAGCAGCATGTTCATCCATGTTGTTGTATATCAGAGACTGAAATGTAAGTATTAACCCCTTTGATTATCGCATCTGCCTCACAGATGAAGCCTCACTTAGTCACAAGTTCTTCTCATGTAAAGATTTTAACAAATTTTATGTAAAAAATCTTGGAAGTTTTCAGAGTTTCAAAATGTTTTCTGCTATCTTGCAATACACGACCCTATAGTATATACAATGCACATTACATTGCACATGCATTGATTTCACGTATACACCACATTTAAATACTTAAACAAATGCATATCAGATATATAGAACAAGATTAACTAATATACATTATGAAGTCCTGCAACATTATCCATACTTATCTCTTGATATATTTGGGGGCTTCTGGAGGTGGTTTCTTTTTTTGGCAGCTTCGAAACAACAAATATTGACCCAAATGTACAGCTGTGCATGAGCAGGGCTCAGATGGAGGCTAGTTTTCCTGACATTCCACAACTTAAGGGGAAGCAAAAGAGCAGAGAATTGCCAGATTCTCTAATGATGCTTTAAACAAGGGATAATGCTCTTTTAAGGAGATTGACTTAAATACCATTTGGCCTTTTGGACCTATGGGCCTCCTCCTAGTTTGTTCTATCAAAGATCCTTTCACAGCAATAACAAGTCCCAGGCTGTAAAACGAAAACAACAAGCTGAATGTTTTACAGCGATTAAGAGATGTGCTAACTGGGTAGCAATCATCTGACACTTTGCTGCTATAAGAAACAGCTTTCATATTACAGGGGATCATTTGATCCATTGATAATGCTGAAATATTGACTAAAATATTGAGCATAATTGCTCCTATATTATGAAAGAGGCAAATAACTGTTTTTAGAGAAGACAGAAGGGGCTAGAAAACAGGGGTAATAATAAAAATTGTAAATTACATTACAGTCATTTTGCAGACGCTTTTATCCAAAGCAACTTATAAGTGTGTTCAACATCAGTTGGCATATATGATTGATAAGATAAAGATCATTTAGTCTACCAGGAGTGGGGTTCGAACCCACGTGGGTATTTACCCATTGGATCTTAAGTCCAACGCCTTAACCACTCGGCCATCCTGGTGTTCAGTTATAAGATATTATCAGTTGAATTGGTCAATATTGCCATATTCCCACAGCAAGTCAGTGGCATCAATTCAATGCTAACAAGAGGTACAAAAGAAAATGCTTGTTTTCCAGAGATGATATTTAAACCTTTTCTACAACAGAAACACAAGAAGTAAATGTTGAAAATGTTTTTGTTCTACTTAAGTATCCCAGTAAGCCGTGACAGAGAACCAGCACGCACAATACAAGGATCCTGAAACCAAAACAAAACGATGGAAATCAGCCATCATTTATCATTTGTCAACGATTTTCGTAATGCGACAAACAAAAATACTACTGTTAGTTTGCCGGAAGACGTCAGGCAAAAAGGTATCAAGCATCTAAATAGCTTTTCACTGCATGTTTGTTCACATTTGAGCGACTGACTGCCACGAACTTCTTCATGCTCAGCTTCCTTTGCTTTCCCTGGTGGATAAAATCAGTCAGCTCCAGATTAAACCTGCCTCAGCCTCACAGCTGATTCTTGGCTTTGATGTCAAGATAAAGCAGCCACAATCTTCATTTTTTCAAAGCCTCACATCAGTTTCCAGCACAGACTCCCACCTGGTGGAACAAACACCATTCACAGGTATATTTCTCTTCTGAGCCTCTTATTTAAATAATAAAGACAAAGAAACAATGGATCCACACAGCACTTGTTCACCCATCGAGCAACACAGGGTGTTACCTCTCAAACACAGACATTTGCTGCGTGCACAGGAAAGAGGATGGAATGAATTTTTAAAACATCTCTCTCTGCATATTTATTTGTCTATTGGTGGCTTTTGAACAGCAACAGAACTGTTCAGATAGAGCAGATGGGAAGCAGTCATAACCTGCTCCTCCTCACTACGCTTCTCCCCAGAGAAGCTAATGAGCAAAAGCCAGCAGGCTAATTCGCTAACTGTTGTTGGATTATGTCAAAAGGGCTGATTGTGTGAGATCTTTATATTTATTCATTTTTTGTGCTCTTGACACAAACAAATTCCCAATAAAGTAACTTTCATTTTCACAGATTAAGCCTGAAATCGTGAGGCTGCTGCTCTGATTGAACCCTAAAGTTTGTAACTGCAGTGCCGTCTGATTAAAATGACCATCCACATCATTAACAGAACAGCAGTGCTGTCGTTTGGTCCGTGTTTACATGCTAAGATCATTTAAAAGAGAAAGTTACAGGTGACAGATATCCTTCTTTTTCTGTTAGATGGAGCAGAAAAACTAGCCTGACTACGTCATACTCACGATTCTAGTCAGAATGTGAGTCTTATAGCCTACCGCTCAATAGTTTTGAGTATGGGGCGTGTTTCAACCGAACCAGGAGAAAAAATGCCTCTTCGCTCAATTGGATAGACCTACAACCAATCAGAATTCAAACCAAGCGCTCTTTAGTGACGTAGTCGATAATGTCCCTGTTGATCATCTGTCCATCATCGTATAAAGCCCGCCCTGGCAATCTGATTGGGTCGACTGATTCCATGTCGGGCATAATGATTTCCCAACTGAGCAGAGCCAGACCGAACTTCCCGACCAAAAGTTTTATGGGCGGGGCTAAGTTCGGCTGGCACCCAGGCTACAGAAAAACTCCTTCTGAGTAAGAAACTACAAGAGCAACACTGGAAATGTGCAAGTAGCGCACTGTGCTGCTGCTTTTCTCTCCCCCTAACTCAGCAGAGCAGAAGCAGAGGTGCTCCTGCAGCATGACAGGCCCAACTCTGGGAAAATGTTTTGTTGCTGTTTGTTTGTTTTAAGGTTTATTAGTCGTGTAGTTAATATGTCATTACCTATAACTTGATGGATTGTTTAGCCCATCTGCAGATAGGCATGCAAACAAGCTTTAGCTATGATGCTGTTTTCTACAGCATTGGCTGAGCATCGACACATACTTGAGGGACAGACGCATGCAAGAACTCTTCCTCACCGTCTCTCCTGTTGAGTTTGGCGAAGCCCGGGGCATGGCTGCTGGACAGCTTAGAGGAGCTCCTGAAGGACGATGGCAGCAGGTTGGACACCAGCGGGCTGTCACACACTTCTGTCAAACAAAAAATACAGATTCTGTTATAGCTTCACATGAATTTAGATCTTCACATATTCCCCTAAACCTGGGCACACGAAAGGTCCGACCCACAGTTTGCACCATGCTCGGTTAGGGTCAGTTAAAGGATAAGATCGGTTTTTTGACATTGGGCCCTTGATTTCACATTATAACATGATGTTCTACTCACCCCTGCTTGTTGTTGAACATTTGGAGCTGTTCCGAAGATATTCGCGAGGCGTCTGGCTGCTCTCTTGAGATATTCGGCCATGAAACGGTTTCCTATGGGCAAGCTTATACAGGCACAAACTATGCTGTTTATAATTTATTAATTACTGTACACTAGCACTGATAACGTGGAGGTGCGTCGCTTACTTAAAAAAATCCGGGTTATTGTAATTTTGATTTTTTTGTCGTAAAGTGGGTGTTACTGACGTCATCGTCGTGCTACTGCCACAGACAGCCCACAGACCTGCTGCCTATTTATTCATTCGGCTAAAATTCAAAATTAGTAACCCGGATTTTTTTAAGTAAGCGACGCACCTCCACGTTATCAGTGCTAGTGTAGAGTAATTAATAAATTATAAACAGCATAGTTTGTGCCTGTATAAGCTTGCCCATAGGAAACCGTTTCATGGCCGAATATCTCAAGAGAGCAGCCAGACGCCTCGCGAATATCTTCGGAACAGCTCCAAATGTTCAACAACAAGCAGGGGTGAGTAGAACATCATGTTATAATGTGAAATCAAGGGCCCAATGTCAAAAAACCGGTCTTATCCTTTAAGTCTGCTCTCATTCTATTACAAGTGGTTTTTGGATCTTTTTAATAAATTGTTTAGTACCCTATAGACTCTAACAAACCTGTGATCTGATCGTACATATAATCATGAGAGTAGAGTGTTCCAGTATGTGTAAAATAGATGGAAAAAAGTACTTTTTGGTGGGCAGTTCCTTTCCAGACCTTAATAATTTTGGGATATTTACCTGAATCTTTGGACCCATGAAGGCCTGGTTATTATACCAATTCAACACGAGGACAATTAGAGGTTTTATAAAGCTATTGTTGGGTCAATTTTATCAGAGCAACTCCAACATTTCTCCCCTCGTAGTTCCTCTTTTGTTGCCACAGAAAACAAATCTTCTTGTTCATTTCTCAAGGCCCTTGCTTAGATGGATGTATTTCAAAATCTGAGGCAAATTTCTTATTTTTGCATGACTAAGTGAAAGATCGTAGGTCTTATAGACGTAAAAAAAACTGACTTCAGCATGAATTTTTATTCA
Organism: Odontesthes bonariensis; assembly: GCF_027942865.1. Taxonomy (NCBI): domain Eukaryota; kingdom Metazoa; phylum Chordata; class Actinopteri; order Atheriniformes; family Atherinopsidae; genus Odontesthes; species Odontesthes bonariensis. Next base: position 9,864,303 of record NC_134519.1, on the reverse strand, counting down.
TTTAGCTTCAAGAAATTCTGTTAAGTGCAAGTGGAATAGGTAATTGATATCAATGTCAGCCTAAAGGCTTTTGACATTACAGTTCAGTCTCTCAGTGAAGCAAAATCTTATGATGTGTCAAAACTCCTCTGCAGAGATAAAAAACTGACTGTTTCACGGAGCAGAGATCAACAGCATAAACCACACGAGGGATATCACAGAATCTGACACAGCTGGAAATGGATTATTCTCCAGTAATCAGTTGAATTGATAAAAATCAGCTGGAGAGGAGCTGCCTTCTATCGCTAAATTAGCACCTTTTCTGGATCAAAGAGCCTCAGCGTTGCACTTTAGAGCTTATACAGCGGGAATAAGATGTGTTTGATACCATCAGAAAACCACTAAGAGTACAGCGTGAAAGCAGCATTTAAAGGCAGGGTAGGGGATCTTTTTCTGGAACATTTTTTTACATATTGCTTGAAATACTCTTCACACCCTCATTGCAACCAATTAATTAAAAGTTTTGACACAAATATGAAAAGTTTTAGTGGCCTCTAGAACGTACAATCTAGGAAAAACAGTATCCAATCATACTGAACGGACCGTTCACAATGATTGGATACTGATGCCGTCTATCAAACTGCAATCTGCTCCTCCCTCCCCCTCCCCCTCCTTCCCCCTGTGCGCGTACCCTGCTCCGTGAACGATGCTTGGCAGGAAGCTAAACTAGAGCCAGCTTGGCTAGCACCTAGCATTATTAAACGTATAGTTAGCATAAACTAAATACTAAATACGGCAACGATCGATGCTTGCTGTCAGAACAGCGCTCGTGCACCTTCGTGCTCGTGCGCGTTCATGTACTCTAGAGGCGTGGCTTCAGGGGGAAAGTGAAGAAAAGGGTTGGGACTTTTTACCGGTGTATTTTCAAAATGCAGCTTCGCTGGACTCAAAATCCAGGATCTCCTACCCTACCTTTAATTCCTTATTGAACATTACAACATGAGAGGCAGAATGGGGTAAAATATTTGAGGAGCAGGTTTAATATTCACTTTCAGGACAAAGGTCTTTCTGCTATAATTGCACCACATCAGAGAAATGAATAAATAAATAACCAATGTCGTAATCATGGGTGGAGATTTAACAGCGTTCTGAGGAACTCTGACTGAAGGAGATGAATCATTGTTGTCAGGGGAACACACTGTTCGCAGTTTATAATAATATAATTCACAATTGGTGGCAATTAAAACATATTACTGTGCAGAAAATATCCCATGTATTATATATTCTTTTCTTTTCCATAATTGTTCTGTCATTCATATTAAATTTTCTTATCTTGTAGGAACAAATCTTCATGCATTTGCTTTTATTAAAAAAAAAAACTTGTTAACTAAGCCCCAGCAACTTCGCACACGAAGAGAAGATATATTAAAACAATAAAAAAGACACGCAGTAAAAAAAAGAGTGATTTGAGATATTGTGAGATTTTCTCACTTTAATTGCATTCCACATTCATACATGCAGATTTATGAACTTCGGCTCCATAGATGTGCAGTTTTAAAGTCAAACTACCGCCGCCTCCATCTAATGCCTATCTGTTAATGGATGTTGTTTTCCACCACTGAGACAAGAGCCAATTACGATGATTCACTCTGCAGAATGGTCCAGATCCACAACTCTAACGAGGCTTTAGCTTCATTTACTCGGTCAACATCAGCGCTCAACAACAAACCGCTTCACCTGCCTGTTGATATCTTAACATGTGAAAGTGAAATGCCACGGTACTAAAACTAGTAAATGATACAGATTACGTCTCTTTACTAATGATTCTTGTTAGTTACATTTTGTAAAATTTGAGAATACAAAACCATCATTAACCTGCTGGTTGTTGAGTTGGACGTTACGATTTTGTTCTTTTATTTATTATTCCTGTCACAGTTGAGAGCAATTTAAATGAATTTAAAAACAAGCAACAGTCTAGATAAGTTAAAAGATATCGTGCAGATTTCATGCATAGACACATGAGAAAAGAAATGTTTTTAACCTGGATTTAAAAATGTCTACATTTGGTGAAAGTTTAATCTCCTCTGGCAGTTTGTTCCACTTGTTTGCAGCATAACAGCTAAATGCTGCTTCTCCATGTTTAGTCTGGACTCTGGACTGGACCAGCTGACCTGAGTCCTTGGATCTAAGAGCTCTGCTGGGTTTATATTCTATAAACAAATTACATTACTGACCAAAACAAATGACAATTTATCTGGTGGCAAACTGGTGCCATGCTGACCGGTGAACTGGACAGGCTTGTATCTCTGTTCATTATAAAAATGAAAGACTCCGTTTAAGAAATTCTGTTTTCACCGGCTTCTTCTGTTAGTTATAGACTTTAAAGTTCTGGTGCTGGTCTATAAAGCTCTGAATGGTCTAGGACCAAAATACATCAGTGACCTCCTGACCCAGTATGAACCTTCCAGACCCCTCAGGTCATCTGGATCCGGTCTTCTATCAGTTCCCAGAGTCAGAACCAGACATGGAGGAGCTGCATTCAGCTTCTATGCTCCACATGTCTGGAACAAACTCCCAGAAAGCCTCAGATCAGCTGAAACACTCAGTGTATTTAAGACACACCTATTTTCAGCTGCATTTGAGTTTCAAAACTTAATCACATTTTAACTACTGATTTTATCCATTGTTTTTATTTCTTTCTTTTTTGTTTAAAATTCAAATCATGCTTTTTATTTCTACTGTTTTAATGTATCTGTAAAGCACTTTGAATCGCCTTGTAGTTGAATTGTGCTGTACAAATAAACTTGCCTTGCCTAGTTCTGGGTCCAATGGAACATATATATGCAATTCAGCTCCCATCCACATTATCTGGGTGTCTTAGTCCAGCTTTAAGAAATTGAATACAGTTTTAGTCAGATTGACATTTATTTTAAGTCTTCTTTCAGTCGGACAAACAAAACCATTGAATTTTTTCGCATGTCATCTTCACATGCAGCTTCTTCCCTGATTCATTCTAACTGCTCCTCGTCATCCTTCCCTTGTGCATCCACCCGTTATCCCCCTCAGTTCTTTGTCGGTCTGTCTGTCTACCTTGTTTGTATTTCCCACGTATTTCTCCCTGCGATTTTCACACCATGCTTCGACACATTCTGCGTTTGCTTTGGTTACCTTTGTTGTACGACGGCTTAAATTTTATCCCTGAGCTTTTTATGCCTGTGTTTGGAGCTTCAAGCAAAGCGTGGCTTTTTTTCTGTCTTTGACAACCTGCTATGTGCATCCAGAAATAGGCTCTCTTTTTAGTGATACATACTGTAATACCATCTCCAGTGCAACAGGCTCGGAAAAATCAACAACATACGATTTTTGTCTACAACGTTTGAAAGGATAATGATTGGTGCAGAATGCGTCAGCAGTGTTGTCCCTCTGTGTTTAAACACACAACTACATGCCAAAAATCATTCCCTGTAATCACATAATGTGTGAAAATCCCACAATATGTATGCCGGTTAAGCAACCTGACAGCTGTATTGATGAAAATACAAGCACACAGTATCTGTTCCACCACACATGTGTGAAAAAAAAGGGCCTGAAACACCTGCTGTGTACAAAACATATGAGATTAGTTAAGTTTGGACACAAAATGGCTTGGTTAGGGTTCAAGAAATATCAAACTTTGATTTAAAATGATAGTTTCCTTAAGCATCATCGGTGAAATGTCTTTAAAATCCTCTTTTAGGTTTGAAATGAACTAATGACATGTCTTTTTTTTATTTAATTTTCATTCTATTATATCTATATTCATTTTAATCTCCTGTGCAACTGAAAGAAGTTCAAAAGAAGCTTAAAAAGGTGGTGGAAAGATTGGTGGCAAATTTCCATGTCAAGAAAAAAATGGGACACGGTGCAAAATCTAAAAAGAACCAAGCAAAGATTTGCAACTCATCTTAAAATAATTGGGAAGGGGACAACAAAAGGCTGGATAAGCAAGTGGTACTAAAAAGAAATAGCTGGAGGAAAATGTTGCAACTAATCAGGTCAATTGGCAAGAGGCCAGTAATGTAATTGGGGATAAAAGGAGCGCCTCGCCGAGGCAGAATCTCTGAGAAGAAAACATGGGCAGAGATTCAGCCATATGCAAAATAAACGTGTCTATAGATTGTGGAGCTATGTCAGAGCATTGTTCCTCAATGTAAAATTGATCAGACTTTAACGTACTGTCGATGATTTAACCCTTCGGAGTTGGTAATATAAATGTCAGAGAAGAAACTCGGTAAATCTTAAAACCCAGCGCAAATGCTACAGATGTTTTTACACAAAGAAAACTACGTAAAAATAAAAAATAAAAACGTGCAACGCAGTCTCCTAAGGGTTCAAATATATCATCAAAGGATTCAGAGCATCTGGACACAGCCAAAAATTAGAATCCCATTATCTTTGGACTCTCACACTGCATTAAAAACAGGCATAATTCCTGTATGGGGTCGGTCAGATTGTTTTCAGAAAAAGTTGTCTGTGAACACATTTAACTGTGCCATCCACAAATGCAGGTTAAAGCTCTTTCAGGCAAAGAAGAATCCATGCGTGAATACGATCCAGAAACACAGCTGCCTTCTCTGGGCCAAAGCTCATTTAAAATGGACTGAAGCAAAGTCGAAAACTGTCCTGTAGTCAGAAGAATTAAAAATCGTAATTCTTTTTGGAAATCATTGGTGCTGCTTCCTCTAGACAAACGAGTAATGGGAGCATCCGGCCTGTTCTCAGCACTCAAAAGCTTGCATCTCTCATGGTATGGATGTACATTAGCTGGCAACTTGCACACCTGGAAAGGCACCATTAAGACTGAAATATACAGGTTTTAGAACAACATATGGTCCCATCCAGATTATTTCTTTTTAGGGGAAATAAAAACACATACTGCATCTATTCCAACTGCATGGCTTCATAGAAGAAGAGTCCAGGTGCTTGACTGGCCAGCTGGCAGTGCAGGCCTTTTACCAACTGCAACATTTGGTGCTCCATGAATGCAAAATATGTATAAATTTCATTTTCACACAGCGACACAACTTTATTTGGAATTGGACTCAAGAATCCACCTGTCCCGTTAGCTTCCTCTGTGGAATTAGGTAGTCAGACAAGTTTCCGTCAGTTTTCTGTCAAAGCTAACCAAAGGGTAGTTGGTCTCGCATGCTGTGTTTTCTTCCGTTTTTTCAGTCTAGTAGTGACCCCCAAAACAAGAAAAGATTAGTTTGTTTTCTTTAATTCAACATCTTCTCTTCCAAATATCGACTGCATTGAATGACATCCATTCCCCATCAGTCATATGGCTCTGGCTTATTGATGGTACTTGATGTACTTGATCATTCCTTCATTGAAGAACATCAATTATTAGGCACTTTAAATGGCAAAAGAATGAAAACCTGTGGAGAAAGCAGCTTCAGCTCTGGTATAGTAATGGGCTTCTCCACACAAACTGCTCAGTTAAAGTCCCTTCATTACATTTCTGATGGATTAAGGTCAGGATATTCACCTTCATGAGATTCACTTCATGCAGAGATGTGTTGATACGTTCTGCTGTAATAATTCTAGGATGTAAAGTCTACCAAGTTTTATTTTGGACACACATTGTCAACCAAACATTTATGTGGCTTGTCATGTTAACAAAGGGATCTTAAGAGGATAAGATCATTTGTTTAAATGGATTCACATATTCTGATCTAATCTGATGATTTGGGTCATAAACATTCAGAAATAATAGATTCTAAACAGTTTATAAATTCTCAACCACAGCTGTATACTGCACTTTGTATCCAAAGTCACAAAAAAAATTACATTGCTCAAAACACTGTGGTCCAAAGGCTCACGCATGTTTAATTCCACAGTTATCAGAAAACTCCCCTGAAGCTTCTGTTGATCATTTTTATCCCTGCGGGCCGCGCCATGTGAGACACTCTTACCGTGGGTGGTCAGGGAGTTCTCGGTGTGAGAAGCAGGTAAATTGTAATGGTCTGAAGAGGTGAAATGTGAGTGCTGTAATCCCCGAGGAGCTGATGCGTGGTGGGAGCAAAGGCTCGCTGAGGTAACACTCAGAGAGAGGGCGGCGGAGTTAAAAACACCCAGACAGTTTTCCTCGGCGGAGCTTTGGCATTTAAGAGCCGACGTCCCTCACGGTGCGACCAGCGGAACACAAACACAGACAGCTCACAGGAAAATGGAAGTAAGCGTTGAATACCTGCCGGCCTCTGAAGCTAGTGAACCTCAAGACTGACCCTGGCTGTGTTGCATCGAGAGCCTTTCTGAATACTAAGATGCTGCACCCTCCTCAAACACAAGCACGCCTCCTCCGTTGGTGTCAGCCTCAGCGTTACATCAAAGGTAGACTCACAAAATAACATTTTTCCCTCTGACATTTACATCCAAGGCATCTGGCAGTATATGGTTAGAGGGATCTGAGAAATGAAGAACTCATTTTTATGACATTAGACAACCTGTTTAGAATCGCATTCGAGACAACAAAAGCTGTTCTGCTTCAAAACATGATCCCTTCAGAGCAAGTGCAGGAGTCCATTGTGGAAAAGATGAGCCAGGATTCTCCCTCTTTAAATGTAATATAGGAAAAGAAAATACTGTGGTGCAAAATAACACCTTTTAATACATATGGTTGCATTCTTTTTTTACCTGAGGTGTCAATAATAAAAGGAACTGCAGAACTCCACTGACAAAAACAGGACTCCAAAGTGTTGACACATGGGGGATGGGGCAATACTTTTCATCTTCCATCCATTATCTATACCGCTGAATCCGTCGATCGGGTCGCGGGCGGGCTGGAGCCTATCCCAGCAGTCAATGGGTGAGAGGCGGGGTACACCCTGGACAGGCCGCCAGTCCATTGCAGGGCCACATAGAGACATACGAGACAAACAACCATGCACGCTCACACTCACTCCTAAGGACAATTTAGAGATGCCAATCAACCTGACATGCATGATTTTTTGGACAGTGGGAGGAAGCCGGAGTACCCGGAGAGAACCCACGCAAACTCCACACAGAAAGGCCCCAGCTGGGTGTTGAACCTGGAACCTTCTTGCTGTGAGGCGACGGTGCTAACCACCACACCACCGTGCAGCCCCTTACTTTTCATCTTAATAATATATATTCCTTCGAATAAAAGTTTAACGGCTCCTGCAACCGGAGGATGATTTAGGAGAAAAGAGGTCTCTCCTGCAGCCTATTCACCCACCCGCAGTGTCACTTTTATCATTCGGAGTGAATAAACTGTGATTCTGACAGCTGTAAAAAGTCTCAAAAGATTTAAAGAAAAATCTCTGGAGTGTGGAGGCCTTGGCACTGTCAAGCACAATTAATCACCTCTGACATGACAGGCACACTAATACTTGGCACTGAAGAAACAGAGAGGGAGACCACAGCTCACTGTCGTACATTATCTACTTCTTTACTGTTTTTTTTCCAAATGACAAAGTGCCCACAGAGTCCATGACGGAGCGGGAGACCCTGAATACCGATGAGCTCCATCCATCACCCCAGAAAACAGCAGTGAACTGAAGGTCCTGCTCTTCAGAGCTCTAAAAGCCCCACAAACTCGGAGTTCAGCACTTCCCAGTGTAAGACAGTTTGACTTGTTCGGCCATTCAAAGCACGTAGCAGAAAGCAGGATAATGAGGCTCCAGTGGTGGTTGTTTTTGCTCCGGCGCTAACAATCATCCTCAAGCAGAAAGTGTCAAAGTTCATTTTATTAATGCGCACAGCTTCTGCCTACAGTGGGACCCAAAAGAGCTGAGGCTGGGTGAACAGTGTACCTTCAGAATCAAGCCTGCATTAAGCAAGACGACTCAGTGGAGAAACACACACATTTCAGATTTTCAGCTGCTTAACCCTCTTCTTTTGTTTTATTCAGATAAAAATATTCCACAGCAAATATGACCAATACAAATTTACTGTTAGCATAACAGCTTCTACACCCCATCCCTTTTTTAAAAAGCTGCTCCTGAGCCTCTAAGTTATCTTTGGAAGTTAAATACAGCTCAGCAATGTGTGCAGCCTTTTTTTTTTTCAGCAATTAAATCTCCCATATTCAGCCATTAGATGTCCAGATATATCCAAGTTCCAGAACAGCTGCTGTCTAAATTTTCAACTTTCTTGTTCAGTGAAAACAAAACTCATTGATAGTATTGAAGTATAGAGCAACTTCTTCTCTCTGATTTGTACTATAGCTACTGAAACCTCAGTGGTACATTCTCAGCATGGATCAGGAAACTAACCATGTATTCACCTGCATTACCTTTTCACAAAATTAAAATAAACTAACAAAGTTAGATTGAGATAACCTTGCCGGTGATATTTTGAATGTTTATTATGATACAAAGATGGCAAAAGATACAAAAGACAAGAAATGCATTGTGATGTAACAGAAAACCAGCAGATTTCTTCCCTGAGAAATCCCTTCGGTGTTTAATCAATCATCAAAATGATCAACTAATCCATTTTACTGCCTATCATATCAGTGCTAAAAGAAAATGAATATATCTAATATATCATTTTATTCTAAATAACAGATTGTTGAAGCTGTTTTTTTGTGAGTATAGACGCCATGACAGCAGAAACCACACAACACTTTATCCAAGTTTAGATGACTGAGGTTTTAAAAAAGACTGATATCCAGCATTAATGCTTCATTTAAGGAAATGAAAGACAGCCTTTCACTACTGCCAACATTAATAAGCCTTGGAGCTATAACAGCCTCCTTTCCCCCCCCATTCTCTTTACTCACCGTGTTAGAATTATATTCTTGCCTTGATAGAGCAAGCTGATTAAAACTGCTGAATTATTCAACAGTAGTCCATGTCTGCTCTAAAGCTGCCTGTGGCCCGACTTGTTAATTGATTAATTGAAATGCAGAACAGTGTACTGCGCTAACTAATACCCCGAAGGTAAGGACATGGCAGGAGCGCCCCTCTCATGGTTTAATTAGCATAACTCCGACACATAATTAATAGCACAAGATCAGGGAATCTGATCAGACTTCAGACTAGCATATGGCACCCACTGCACTACCTGAAGTTTAACCATACTGAAGCAGACCTCAATCAGCCATTTAAAACAGTCCACTCAGATATAGAGAATACAAACCGACACTTAAGAAATTATCTTTTATATTTTAGGGTAGCGCATTCTCGAGATTAATCACGGCATGCTATTAGCATAGCTTACATGTGCATTACTTAAAAGAAACTGCTTCATTACGTAAGTAATCAGTAGTTGAGAAGGTCAGATAAGGAAACCGGGAGCTTAAACTCTGCTGAGTGAGTTTGAGGCTAAAGGACCTCATGTTGAAATGTGGCGCTGCTTAGAAAACTACCTGAATTGAAATAATAGAATATTCTTTTTGAAATATTTTATTGAGGTTGTTTGCCTTTACTTTTGAAAGCTGAAGTGAAGAGAGGAGAGGAAACTAAGGGGGAGGTTGACTGACATGCAGTAAATTGAGTCACAATCGAACCCAAGACGGGACTCATTCTCCATGGATGGGAAGCTTGTTCTACCGCATGAGCTACAGAAGCAAACTCAAACTTTAAAATCAGTTTAATGCCGTTCATTTTGACTTAATGCGTACCCAAAATATTTATTGGTCTCACGATGTCAGTTGTCCAGTATCTATCAATTAAAAGAATACTGATTCGCTGAAGTTTTAGCCCCATTATATGATAAAAGGAAATTGTGTGGGGAGTCTAAAGCACTATAAAGGATCAAAAGTACTAGTTGCGATGAAGCCAAATTGGATATCCTGGATGTTGAAATATCGCCAACCCCACCTCATTCTGATTTATTCTAACTAATCATTTCTGAAGAGATTCTCTGGCTTAGAAAAAAAAGTAGAGCCACATATTACAGGTAGACTCACTCTCAGGTATTTGTGAAGCCGTCACCAAATGCATCGATCTGTGACCTGGAAAACAACTGTGTTGTTGTTTTGTTTTGTTTTTTTCTGTGTACCACAGATAGGATCGTGAAGCCACCACGAAAGAGGTAAGACTATCGATCAGTTTTGGAAGATGAAAAATCTCTGCGTGACGAGGCTGGAGTTGCAGTTGACTTGTTGAGTTTGAGTCCTGCCTGAAAACACTTCACACAATTCTAAATTCTCCCATGCAAATCCTTTTCGCATTGTTTGGTTAGGTACGAGCAACTGAGCATCACAGTTGAATGTTAAGGTAAAGGCTTCATAAGTGTCACGTTCATGGGGTTTTTCCCATGTTTTTGGTTTTGTGTTTTTATCATGCTTAGTCACGTCTTAGTTTAAATCCATGGCTGTGTTCGAAACCGCATACTACATACTTCCATACTGCATACTCATCGATCAGACAGTATGCAGAGCATTTACCCACAATGCATTTCGCTCCTGTCCGAGCTGAAATCAGCCGGCCTGAAGCTGATTTCGCTTAAGGTCTAAACTCTGTAAACTTTAGCAACATTTGAAACATTTTCAGGTGAGAAAGTAGTCGTTTAGATCCCCAACGTGTTGAAAATCTGACAAAATACCGGCTATTTACAATTTTGTTCCGACGAATTCGGCACTACTAAAGCTAGCCGCAGTGAGCAACGCACTTCCGGTTATTTTCACAAAATAAAATACCCGTTGCCTTTTATCATAGGGAAAGCCATTACGATACAATTGGTGCTTTTGTTTTGAAAACAGGAAGTGAACCTACCCTCGTTGTAGCTAGCTTGAAACTGCCGTTTTGACAGGAAATGACGATCGGCGACGTCACGTTACGTTGCATCTTGGGTAGTTTGAGTATGAGTAGTAACCTCATGATGCATACCCAACATTTCGGCGACTCTAGTATGCATCCGGGAAAAAAGTCAGTATGAGTAGTTGGAGAAGTATGCGGTTTCGAACACAGCCCATGTTTAGTTAAGTTTGCCAATGCTTTTTTTCTCACTTCCCATGCCAGGTCATTAGTTCACTCACTTCACCTGTCCATCGTTCCCCAGCTGCACTCATTTGTCAATCACTCAGTTCACTATTTAGTTTCCATGCTCCCCTTTCATTTTGTGAATGTCATGTCATGCCAAATCTTTGGTTTTTGTCACAGTATATTCATGTTTTATTTGTCCCCACAGTTTAGTTTTGTCATCCGGCCCAGCCGCGCCTTTTATTAACTGTGTGTTTGTGAATAAACCAAGTCTTGCTTTCTACCTCTGGAGTCCGCATCCGTGTCCTGCCAAAACCCAAACTCACAGTTTTTGACTTAAATATGAGGAAAGGTAGTTGAGTACCGCCCCATCTGCAAAAGACACTGACACGGGGCAGGCGTCAAATAAAGCACCAAATGAAATGCATCACTTTGAAAGTCACACTGGACGTCAAAGATACTGTTTGTGTCCATCTGCACAAACACAATGACTTTTGTTCAACTGCCTATTCTGGTTTACCAAGAGACCGAGCTTCTCTAAATGTTACATAATTGTATAATGATATACTTCCAGTCAATCTATTTTCTATTTGGCTAAGAATTAGATGAGATAATTCAATTGTATTTACAATCAGTACTATAAATAAAAGTGTAGCATGAAATCCAGGCGACCAGAGTCTACAGAAACAAAGGTCTATCCCTATAAATCAGCAGCAGCTGAAGCAGTGAGGAGCCGAAGACCACAATAAAATTCAATATTGCTCATTATAGCCAGAGAAAAGATGATTTTACTAAATTTAAGTCACAAATTATCCTATTTTATTTGATTTATTTATCTTATCCCTGTTCACAATCATGTACACAACCATCTATGAGTATATAAGATGACAAAAGGTTAAATGTATCATTGTGTTGCTAAAGGTACAATAAATAATTTCCACTTGAATTTTGTGGCAATGCACCGAAAAAATAAGTTATATGCACCATGTAAACACAATGCAAAAAGTTTGTCTGGAGCCCTGAAATCTACCTTAAAGTGGTTTGAATTTCAGTAATTAACACGTTGTGTGTTATTCAACAGGACAGAGTTTTAGAAGCACTGTTTGGGAATTTTGAACAGAGACAGATTAGCTGTTTCCACTTAGTTTGTACTCCCCAAAGAATCCAACTAATCCAAATGTTAAGGCATGTTGAACACGTCTGCAGAAATCTTGCTATGTAGTTGTCAAAACTGTGATATGTGGCAGGGATGTGCATCTCGAAATGAAAGTATTTGTAGTTCGCAAAGGCCGAGAAACAGTAAAACCTTTTTTAAGCCGCTCTGACCGCAGCCAGTACAGCAACAGCCCATATTCTATTAAGTAAGATGACATCACTTGATAATACTACTCCAGAGATGGAAAGTGCCATAATAGCTTTTCTCTTTGATGTGAAAGGATCTGTCAGCATCACATGGTTCATAAAAACGCAAGAGGGATCCCACACAAACAGCATCCCAATGCACACACCACTCACATTACACTAATCGACTGCTGGCTTTGAAAGCAGAAAATAATCATCCTCCTATCTGAGCGTGTCACACCAAACAGCAGAGTGGGTGGCTGTGTGGGAGACAGAAATGATCAAAACAGCACAAAGGGAACATTTAAAATCTCTTCATCTTCAAACTGCCAGGTCAGACTTGCTTACACTCTGACAGAGTGTTGAAAGAAGCTGCAAGAAAACATGACTTCCAGCAGAGTTCAGCTCAAACACTCCTAAAACCCAAAACACTGGCTGCGGATCGTAACGGCAGAATCATGCAGATTAAGAGGGAAGGCTGCAGGCGGCATCACTCATACTAATGGCTCCGGTGGGAGAGGTGTACAGTAAAATATCTACTAATCTCCCGGCTGCGGTAAAGTAAATGATTTGAATATATTTTCCTCTTAATTGAAAGCATCAACACATTTCCACAGAAAAAAAGTCATTTGTGTCTGTCAGTTAGGCAACATGCACGCAGATATTGGCCTCATCCAGGAGGCTTCCTCAAGTCATCTGAAAGTGAAACTTTAAACTGAAGACTCATAAAATGCAATAAAAAAAAAACTGCTTCAGTGAGGGGAAATGATTATCCTTTTTCAGCAACCTCCACTAATAGGCGTGTTTTAGACAGACAGTAAGATCTGAGAAGAAGTTCAATAAACTGTGGGCAATGATTCTGCTCAAGGTTGGAAAAAAAACCCTGGTGTCTAATCTTTAAGTTCACATAGATGAGGACTCCTCCCTACATTATGTCCATAATGCTTTATTTTCTTATTAAATGCCATCTTGTTTGTTAAGAAGACACTTTTCTGTGGCGCCAGTGCAGTAAGGAAGTTGAAACAAACAACACTCAGTGGGGTTACATGGCACTGAAAGGATCAGATAATTGGCTGAATTACAATAAGACTGAGTTATTAAGTTCATGTAGACACCTTAATTTGACAAGAAATTGGATCGGATCGGATTAAGACCCCGAGATAACTCGGTTGAAAGTCACACTAAACCTGCTTGTAGACGCTGAAGCACGTGGTGAATTAGACTTTGCGTTCTGCGCATGCTCCAGATGTTTTCCCGGGGTCGGGACCCGGAAGTCAAAGGAGACGATATTCCTGTTGTTGTCGCCGTCAGAAAGAAACAAACAACCCGATGGAGAATGCTCCGTTGTGCATCGTGTTTGTGCAACAAGCAGCTCATCACAGACCAAATGTAGAGGGACGTAGCTTCATCCTGCTCTGCGTTCAACATTTTCTCGAATGCCTAAGTTTGTTGTTGTTGGTGGTGAAGAGGTCAACAGGAAGTGGCTCTATTAGCAATAGTAGAAACGGGTACAGCGCCACCTATCATACCGGAGTATGACACGCTTTGAGCCTATGATTCGATTCATTCACCGCCATATATCCAAGGATAATAACCCTTGCTCAACTCATTCTTATTGTAATTTAGCCAATAATCTGATCCTTTCAGTGCCATGTAACCCCACTGAGTGTCTGGCCCATTAGATTTGGCCCTCTACAGGCTACAGATTCGAGGTTACTTATAAGTTCGAAACACAAACTTCTCCAGCATACAATTTCCATCCCTCCAACACTGGACGGAGAAATGATCCACTTAAAGTGGACAGGACATGATCTACCACCAAATGAGCAAATAAACAAGGCCACATACTGCTACTTGACATCACGCCCTCTAATTAACGTACAGGAACACAAAACAAGACACTGTGGTTTAACAAGCTATTTAGAAGCATTTTAGCTACTTTATAGTTACTCTTGGCTTTAACCCCTTCTCAACCTCGTCAAACCACCTGGCATAACAAATCAATAAAGATGGTACCCTCCAGTATCAGTTTGGCTAAACAAAGTGAAAATATATATTTTATCCCAAGCACCATGTTGATGTTGTGATGCAGTGAACCAGACGAGAATCTTTTCTCAAATCGTACCAAAAAGCGAGGTAAAGGGAGGTAAAAAGGTGAGAGAAAGGGAATTGAAGAACAATAGAATGATTTTAATTTTAAAAACTGCCTCAAACCAGGTGTCACGCTTCCAAAGTTTGAGCCTATATCCACCAAAAGACCTGTAATATGGACATTTGTCCAAAAGTTTCCCAATCTGGAACTGCAAATTGTCAGCTGGGTGTGTATCCCTAGCCTGATGTTTTCTGTCAGGCAGCATCCAAGTGACAAGTGTCATGTCTGTGAGTTTTGTCATGTTTTTAGTTCCCCTTTAGTTTTTAGTTTTGTCATGTCTTAGTTTTTTTAAGTTTCAAGTTCAGGTATAGTCTTTAAAGGTGATTGAGCTTTTGCAGTGGTTGCCCCTCAGCTGTGGAATGGGTTACCGCTGCATATCCGTTGGTCAGAAACTGGAAATTTTTAAAATTTCTCTTAAAACCCACCTTTTCTCCCAGGCTTTCGGACCTGGCTGAAACGAATGTTGCCTTTGTGTGTCGACTGTTTTTATCTTTTGCTGAAATTCTTTGTTAAATTTATCTGTTGGATTTTATTGTTTTTTATTTATGTAAAGCACTTTGGTCAGCCCAGGTTGTTATAAGGTGCTCTATACATAAACTTCACCTTGACCTTTAGTTTTTCTGTCATGTCCATGGGGTTTTCCCCATGTTATGAGTTCTTAGTTTTGTGTTTTATCATGTTTTAGTTTATTTCATGCCTTAGTCTTCTTAGTTCAGGTCTTGTATTTAGTTTTTTGCCATTGTTTTCCCCACAGTTTCTGTTTCCCCAGTCCCCATATTCAGGTCTTTAGTTCATTCACTTCACCTGTCGATTTTCTCAGCTGCATCCAGTCATTCATCAGTTCCCACAGTATTTAGTCTCTCTGGTTTCTCACATTCATTGTGAGATCCTTACATCCTTCCCCACAGTCACAGCCAAGATAAGTACTTTTGAGTTGTGCCACGTCATGTTCCTTGTTTTGTTTTGCCTTAGTCATGTTTGGGTTTTTCCACAGTGTAGATCTTGTCTTCCGGCTCAGCCACAAATTATGTTAAGCTTGTTTTTTAAATAAATAATCGAGTCTTGTTTTTGAAAGTCCGCATCCGTGTTCTTCTACGCATCGCACCCACCCCCAGCTGACATTTTCCATGTTCCCCTTAGTTTCTGTTGCCTTGCCATCACCTTCACTCACAACACCTGTGTTTTTCCCCACAGCTGCACTCACTCACCAATCACTCCCTCAGTATTTAGTTCCCAGGTTTCCCATGCATCAGTGCCAGATCCTCACCGTCACAGTCTCTCGTGATAGTCACAGTTGTTCTGGTCAGGGTTGTTCTTTTGTGTTTTTCATAGTTTTTAGTTTTGTATTCCGGCTCAGCCGTGCCTTGTGTTGACTTTTTGGAAATAAACCAAGTTTTTGTTTATTGGAATATCTGCATCCAGATATCTGGAACTATCTAACCATGTATTTGTACATCTAATCGTGTACATTAATCCTAACCAGACACATTTAACTCCTAATCTAATTGTTTGCCAGTGAGAGAGCAGTAGAAATGTCAGGAATCCCGACTGGTAGTGAATATAGAACAGAACAGTGACTGCTAGAAACAGTGTGCAGGCGATGCTTTGTTCTCTCCTCCACAAAGTTTAGCACCTTCTGCTGTCCCTTAAGGTTGTCCTTCTTTGTGTCCAAGTTAACTCAAGCAGGAAGGGAAAAGTAAATGCCATCACTTCGGCTCTGCTTGTGTGTGTGTGTGTGTCTGAATGACTCTTCTCACCCTTTTCTAGACAGCAGCTGCAGTCACAACATCTGCTTAGTTTGACTTTAAAGCCATCTCCCTCAGGAGCAATTAGAGGACGAGTGCTATTAAAAAAAGTTCTCTGCAGAAAATAGTACGTATGTCAATCATCTCCTGCCTCTTAAGCACTTTGCTTTCCTTAACGCTGATACACCAATGCCACCCACGGTAGATTACTTTGACAAACTCGGAAAAGACTTTCTGTCCTTTAAAAAAAGTTGTCACGGGAATTGATGCTGAGCTTCATAAGACAGTTAAATTGGAGATAACTGGAGATGCCACAGACTCCAATTGCACAACTGCTCAGAAATGTCTTGTCAAGGCTTGTTTGACTGACTCAGAAGTCTGATGAAACGGAGGCTTTAGTCGGGTGAATCACAGCCTAAGTGCTTTCCAGCTCCTTCTCAGAGAAATGCAGGTTGTGGTGGTTATGGAGCAGACTGTGGGTGGAATAGCTGCAGATCAGTAATGCACACATTTGTCCTCTGCCTGCCTTAAATTGAATCTTTTCCCACAGCTTGGAGTATTTCATCTTTTTGTTGATGATACACTTCAAATAAATTTAATACAGTTTCTTGTTTTACACACGAGGATGGAATTCATCACACAGCTGTGAAATGACCAACTCGAGGCTTGAAAACCTCCTGCTGCGACACTTTTCTCCCTGAAGATCAACAGAAATATGTAACGGATTGCGTCAGACACCAGAATATTTGCTCATACGTGTATGTTTCGTGATAACTGATCCACAAATCTCTGTCGGAATCACTTTTCATGCTTTTGCAAGAGAAAGATTTGTGGGATCTGGCACATGCTCGTAGGGATTTAGTTACAGCTAATGTGGTTGCCAGTTATGGTGATTTTACTCAAAATGGGCCATATTGCAAAGATTTTTGTGTCTGGTATTATTTCACCACTTAATACAATGAAGAATCGGGGCCCACGTTGAAAAAAAAATAACAGGCAAGATTTCAGCCCTTGAGGGTAGTGGCTTTAAAATGATTACTTCACAGCCAGAAAATAGACTATGATGATCAAATTATGGCAACACAAGTAAGGAAACTTTGGAAATTGTGTTATGTTGCATAGAATAAGAATAACTGCAACCCTGAGATGTGTTGAAAGATGAAACCTTAGTGGTAAAAAGTCGGAAAAGTCCTTTGCACTATGACGGTGCTGTGACGGTTAATCGATTAAGCGGAGAAACGGAAGAAATACATCACCAGAATCATCACTTTCATGGGCAGCCCGTTAAGATTCCTACCAGTGCAATCTTGCAAAAACCTACAACTTGTCGAACTCAAAAGACTGAGAGCTGAACACAAAAACACACACACACACTCGTGGAAATCAGCAGGGAGTGAAATTATAGAGGCAGCTGAGAATGTCACAGCAGGAAACAGCCAGAGGCAAACTGCAAAATTTTCTGAGCAAAACCATCTTCTAATATCTTCTTTTCCATCTTCTTGTTCCTTTCTTATCTTCTATAGAAGCCCCCCCCCCCCCCGTTACCCTATCCCACCCCAGCTTATGTCACAATGACAGTTTCTCAGCTTTCAAATATTTGGCTCCAGCTTTCGGTCCTCACCCTTCTTCTTCCTTACTTTCCTTCTTATTCCTTTCTGCCTTGTCTTAATTCATCTTATGGAGTCCTTTCACCTCAAAGGTATGAGGCAGGGTTTTCAGACAGTAAATGGTGGCACACACACACACACACACATCTGAGTCATTGAGGGATAAAATGGGGAAAATGCCACGGCAGTTGTGAAAAACACAAAAGGAATATTACAGCTACAGACTCCGACCTTTGCAGTTTACCTTTTCGCATCTACATTTTTCTCCCCTCCTCCTCACCCACCTCTTGTGTAGCACTGTCTGGATGTGTTGAAGTTTGGCCTTACCCCTCGATCTTTAATGGTTACCGAGTCAGCTCAGTAGTCCCTTCTAATACAAACCGAATGGCCCCGTTTTTTCTCATCAAGTTGCCGAATATCAGAGCAGCAGGCTGCAGAGCTGCGGTCACGCCGCACTGACCTCATAAAAAATACACAGCAGTGACAGCATTTCGCTGTGACCATCTATTTTTGTAATGGGGGCACATTAGAGCTCCTTACTGTGAGCCATGAAGTTATGTAAATGCACTGATCTTGGCGCATTAAAATAATGCACAGGTTATAAGTAGCATGCTAAGTCGACACCTGTCAGACTTGCAAGGTTAAACTTGTTTTTCCAATGCGGGGGAAGACATATGAAAATGTGACATTAAAATTCCCAAAGCGCTCTGTATCTAAATGACACCACCTGTTCCCGTCTGTGGCCTGATGCACAGCCAGTATTTCATCATTTTAAGTGGACTCAGTGGGCTGTAACAGGGGATTTCCTCCATATTGTGGCTCACTTGGTGTGAAAGTTTAACACTGATGGCCAGAAGGAAGAGAATGTCGAGCTCTTCGTCAGCATCTGGGTTTATTGTTTAGTCTCTTCATGTCCACTTCACCCAAACCAAAACCTTTTCTAAAACAAAACAGATAGTTCAGAAACTAAACAGTGATATTAATTAAACAAAAATAAACAAAAGGGTCTGTTTTAATCCAAGTATACATAATCTTTCCAATTAGGCTGAAGTTAGCTGTCAGTGATGTTCCCTACCATATCAAAGGCAAGAGAGCCAGTGGTAAAAATAAGGCCTCATCTCAACTCTACCACTAAACTGGACCACTCTCCTTGTTCCAGTGTACAAGCACAGGAAGTTTGCTTGTCTCTGCCATGATAGGTGGCGATATGCCCCTCTTCAGCTTGTTAGGTTGGATTTTCTGACATCAGCGAACCTTTGGACCAGTTTGAGTCCAACTGAACACGAAGAAGAATTCCAGCCTCGTGAAATGGATGCGTTAGTTTCCATAAATAAAACTAAACTGTAAAAATGCCCCTCCAAAAATAAGTAAAAACACAACAAATACAAGACGTTTTTGCTTGAAATAAGTAGTAAAATCTGCCAATGGCACTAGTGAAAATCGGCTTGTCAAGATTTCACTTTAGAAGATATTCAAGATGTATTGTCTTCAAACAAGTCCCGATATCTTGCTGAAATGGTACTTGTTAGGCAATTGTGTCTTATATCAAGTGTAATGAGATATTTGACTAGAAATTAGACAAATATACCTGGTAATTTAGATTTTTTTCCAGTGAAACAAAGAAAAACTACAGCTTACTGGATGAAATATGGTTTTGGAGTACATGTTTTGTTGGGAGCAATCATGTTGACCTAATTCACATGACTGGCTAAATAATGTTAAATAATGGCCTCTTCTGTCACTCGGGCCAGCATAACACATTGAAATAAATTACCCAGATAACACACTGGTGGATAATAACCTGTTCATTAACCCATATTCAACGATTTGCCACACGCCTAAAGGTGTTTTTTTTTCCCTCAGCTAGTGTACGATGACAAAATATTTGGCTTGTAGTTTTATTAGCTTGTCATTTAATGCTGTGTACACATTAGCTACCTTTTTTTTTTTCACTCGAATGCCTCATTAACTCGTGATTACCTTGCTGTTGCTTGTCACATCAAGTAATCAGTACTGCATCATTAGGTCATAAATAAGAAGACAGACAAGTCTTAATTGTGAGTGAACATGCTGACCTGAATACATCAGTGAGAATGAATAGGAATTATGTGGTCGTGGATAGTTTAAGCTCTCACATAAGATACTTTGACTTTATTTTTCATCTTAAATGCTCTAACAACGAGCACATTTCTTCTTCAAAATCTTCTGCTTTCAGCAGTTAAAAAAATGGAAAAATGTCTGTTGCACACAAGTGTAAAAAGCTCCCAACTACTCTCTGATAGCTTTCATTCAGCTGTTAGCAAACATGTTGACATCAGATTTCCACTCACACATGAAACCGCTGCAGATAAATTATGGGCGGGAAACTTGTGCAGCTCATTTTCTCCACTGAGATCAGTGTTTTATTATCTGTATACAGGAAGTAACCCCACGTGATTAATGGTTTCATTGTGTTGAGGGACAGCCTCGTTCTAAGGAAGGCCTTGAACAAAAACGCCAGCCCAACAGGTTAAGATATCAAATGAAGGGACGATAGCAGCCTATCGGCTCCTCACGACCTGTTGCTGAGCTCCAGATTTATGACCAGTTGGTTTCTTGTTCGCTGTGTAGCCTTGACTTCATGAGAACCCATTCGTGGCTCTACTTTGCTTCCCCATATTTCCATAAATGATGCCAAAGAAGAAGAAATATGAATAGGATTTGCTCTCAGCTTTCCTCCTCTGGTTTTACTTAGTTTTTTGCCCTTCCATAAATCATAAACACTGGGCTGGTTTGCAGGGAGTTTCACCACACGATAACTCCCAAATGATTTGTATTAAAATGTTTGTTTTTTCACCATAGAGCAAAAACTTCTCCTGGGAGCTGAAATAAGCCGCTGAATTTACACCATCCGCAGAATTTTTTGTGCTCAATTGATTCTGAAAAAGATGTGCCATACTTGAGCTTCAAGATGCATCGAAGAAGCCCCAATAATCCCTCAAAAGGCTCTCAAGGCTAAATCCCACTTTTTTATTTATCTACTATCTATTTATTTATTTTATTTTATTTTTTTTTAAAAAAGGGCCCTCACTGAGTTTGGAATAACATCTCTAAATTTTACTGTTCAGCACAACGTTTGCTCTCTTAGATTTGATACAATTACAACATTTAAACTAGAAAGCTGCAAGCAGCTGTATGCGGGACCGAGATGTGCGCACGTTGGGGCATGCGCTGGACGTCGTAGTCACGCAGCTTTGCTCACATGCACGATACCCTCTGCGTACGTACGAGCACATAATAACCCCAATGCGGAGGGGTTTTTGAAAATTTCTAGGGGGCGCCACTGAGCCATTTTGCTCCGCCCACACACAATACCCTTTACATACGTACGAGGTCGACAGGGTGGACGTGTGTGCCAAGTTTCATGATCTTGCGATGATGATAAGAGCCATTTCAGACCAGGGCGGCAAAGCGTGGCGGAACGGAAGCGATTTTCACCGGCGGAGGTGAAAATACATGGAAACAGATCTGTCCTTGCACACCGACACGGCGGTAGTCGGGCGGTAGCGGCGCGGAGACGCCTCCGTCCCGCGCTGCTTTTGGAAAATAGAACTCGAGCGGAATTTGGACGGCAGCGGCCGGCGGCGGCCGGCGGTGTCCCGTTGAAATGAATGGGGAATGCAGACAGGGCTGGAGCAGAACTACCGCGGCCGCGGACTGTCCGGTGTGAAAAGCCAAGTTGAACACACCGCCTGATAACCGGCGTAAGACTGACGTCGTTACGCTGCCGCCACGCCACGCTCTGGTCTGAAATCGGCCTAAGGCTTTCAAATAACAAACGCCATCGCACGATTTTCACCGCCTGGCCACGCCCACACCGTTCATAGTTTGGAAAAGTTTCTCCATGATTTTTCCCCCCATGTCTTAAGAGTAACCTGGCCAAGTTTGAAGCTTGTAGCATTAAATATGTCGGAGGAGTTCGATCAAATGCGAGGTGTTGTAAAAAAAAAGACCTTTCCAACCACCAGCAGGTGGCGCTATAGGAGGATGTCACTATGATAATATGTGAGCGTTCAGGCTGGGTCCAGCATTCACCGAATGAAGTTTGGGACAGATTGGATAATGTATGTGGGAGTTATAAGCGACTTCATTTTTTGTGGCGAGTGATGGCGAGTCATCGAACTTTGAGGCATCGCCACGGCCACGCCCTTTTGAAAAAGTTTCCCCATGATTTTTTCCCCCCCATGTCTTAAGAATAACCTGGCCAAGTTTGAAGTCTGTAGCATTAAATCTGTAGGACAAGTTCGATCATATGCAAGGCGTGGAATCGGTCAAAAATGGCACGAAAACGCACTTTCCATCCAAAATGGCCGCCTTCCTGTGGACGTGGGACCATGGCGCCAAGAGACTTTTTGTGCGTCTGGGCATGATGAATGAGTGTACCGAATTTTGACTATTTTTAAGCATCGTAGGGGGCGCTACAGAGCCAATGAGCGACTCCCAAAAATATAAAGTTTAGATTTTTTCATGTCGTCAACTGGCAGGTGGTGCTCGCAAAATTTCAAGTGATTTCGAGCACCTTTTGCAAAGAATAAGACGGAAGACGGAATAATAAGAAACCTTACAGATACAATAGGGTCCTTGCAGTCCTTGCAGTTTCACTGCCCGGTCCCTAATAAAGAAATCCTGTTCAGCTGCTCGTTGTTTCTCCTCCACTTTAAAAGTCTGTTTTGACCTGACAAAACCTTTGACTTCAAATAGCACAGGGTAGTTTTCTTTCCCACTGCCGAGAGAAAGGAAACTGATCACTAATGACAGCTTGCCATCATTTAACACCAAGGGAAAATGCAAATCAGAAATCAGGACCCACACACAGAGGTTTAGTGTGCCTGTCATTAGGGTAGGATTAAAGTAATTTCGTGTTCTTAAGATTATCTGTTATTAGGCTACGATTACAGTCACACTCCAGTGGCTCTTAATCAGCTCTGAGGAGACAGAAAAACCTGAGGACTGATGAGACTGACGAGACTGAGAACATACCTGAAGATGACAGCTGAGAAAGTCGGTGCAATTATCAATCAAAATGATTAACAACAACCCAGATGAAAACTAAATCATCCTAAAATCTCCTAAAAATCCTAAAAACTAAATCTAATTCCCACTCAGCAGAGACTGCTTGGTGAGATAGATTTGCATTAATAAGTGATGCTCCATATGTTGACCCCATTTAGCTCTGAATTGTGCCTACAGTAAAAGTAAAATGAAGTCTGAAGATGGAGAACAACTCCCTGCTGTAGCTGTCACTCAGTTTAAGCAGATGAGATTTTACCAAACACAAGGGCCCTGAT
The DNA here is from genome assembly GCF_027942865.1 of Odontesthes bonariensis. Classification (NCBI taxonomy): domain Eukaryota; kingdom Metazoa; phylum Chordata; class Actinopteri; order Atheriniformes; family Atherinopsidae; genus Odontesthes; species Odontesthes bonariensis. Next base: position 9,841,221 of record NC_134519.1, on the reverse strand, counting down.
TCATAAAGAACCCATCCTGACTCCTCAGAAGCCTTTTCACACATGTAAGAGCAGTTCGATATCCCTTTAATGAGTTTCACGCAATGCAAACATTGGCATGTTTTCATGTTTAAATGAAAATTGCATGAAATGTTTTTTGGAGAATTGAAAATTTGGTATTTTAGCATCATTTTATCAAACATGACAAGTTTCACACAAGCAGACTCAGGAATTGTAGTGATTTTACCATTTGTTTCATGCTGTTGACCAAAGTTTTTTTTGCATGTGCTGCAGCTGTTCCAGTTCCAGTAAGATCCATTTGAACCGCGCAGCGTTCCAAGCATGACAATGTCGCTCTTTTGGTTTAGAAATTAAAATTCTTAACAATTAGACAAAATACCATGAAATGCTCAAACAAAACTACTTTAGTTCAAGATAACAAAAGCTGGAAGCAAATATAAAAGTCAATTAACTTTGTTAACAAATAATTACCTTGTGTGTAACGGTAACGCCTGAGGACAAATGCATGAATAAAAATAAGTTTATTTTCTGGGATCACAAGCGTTTTTACGCTGCTTCTAAACGTGCACCAATTAATTTAGCTTTTTCTAATCGATCATTTTCACAATACGAACAGAAAATGAATGAAAAATAAACTCAATTAATCAAATCTCCAACTCAATAAAAACCTCCAGCTGGCTGGTTTGCTGCCATGATCATTTTCAAGGAAACAGTACAAACAAAACATCCCCTCCGGTCGTGTTTCAGCTCTGTTGGTGATAAACAGCTTTAACCAGAGAACTGAAACGGACGGCACGTGGGTTATTAAGAGAATGTTGAACAAAGGTGGGCTCCCTGAGGAATAAATGACTGAAGGGAAACTTAATGGACTGCGCGAGCTGTGGGTTCTTTTCAGAAACCACTTCCTTTAAAGCAGCACTCTTTTGTCTTTGGTTGCACACTGGATTTCCATTAATTCTGTTGTTCTCTTACCAATGCGGTAATTACTTAATGTGTACATCTTTGTTTTATTTATCTTCCATAATCTATCTTTATGGCAGGGGATCCTGGTTTAACAGGCATTCAAAAAAAAAATCTTAATTGATAATATGTTTTCCGAATGAAATATTTTCTTTTCGTTTAGCTACAGCATCGTATTGTGTGGACATATATGCAGTAAAGGCTACATACATACATAATATTTGCATATATCTTCAATGATAAATTGAGTTAAATTTTCTAAATCTAACTGAAGTGTAACAAAATGATCCATTATTTATCGTTGCCTCTAATCTTTCTTCCCTTTGGAAACAGCAAGCTGTATTCTTTTTTTTATTTTATTCACCTCTGTTCTGATTTCATAGATCTACGCTGAGGAGCTTTAATGTGCTTTACGCCCAGTTCTTTGTGAACACTTCTGCACTAACCTGTTCATTTAGACTCGGAGTACTTTACAGCCTGAGCCTGAGGAAGCAGAGGCAGTGAGCGTCTTCTCAGCCACAGATACACATTACTGAGTCAAGCAGGAGGTCAGATGTGTCTCATTTAAATAACTGCATCTGAATATTAATGTGCTTACATAAACTTTGACTTCATGTTTGCCTGAAACACACCACAGGGCCCATTTATTGGATTTAAATCTCTAAAGGGAAGAGAAGGATGCAGGAATTCATCACATGTACTCAAAGCACTCATTTGAAAGCTGTGATGAAGACGTCTGGTATCCAGTGTGAGGTGATAACCGCCTGATATGGTGTTACAAGGGCATCCACTGTCCTTTTTCTATCCTGTACAAGGTCACACAGGGCTGGAGATAGCAAACAGTGGTGTTCACCCTGGACTGGTTGATCACAGGTGGAACACAAAGAAACATGCAGACTCACACTGAAAGTGTATCGGAATCACCAATTAACAGGTATATGTTTCTGATGTGTAAGCCAAAGCCCCTCAACTGCACTAATGCAGGCGGGCAGAGGGAGAAAGTGTATTTCCACAACAACAACAGCAAAAAAAACCTCAGCCAAACCTGAAGCTTCCTGTTGTGAGGCAGCAAAATTAACCAGAGCACCACCACGCCAGAAAAAGAGACAAAAACCACAGTACCGCAGGTTAGATGGGAAACTTCTGTAAAACACAATATTTCACTGAGACAGACATAGTAGGATGAGAAAACTAAAAAAAAAAAAAGGAAAATACACACAGAAAACTGTTAACTTACTAACTTCAATTAGAGATGACTTGTCCCACATGTCCGCAGCCATGGGAAAATCAAGTTCTGCTGATCAATAACAAGAGTTTACCAGAGTTGTGCACATTCCCCCCCACCTGTTCGTCCATCCAAACTGTTATTACACTTTGGATGTGAGAACAACACTGACTCATGTTTGGCTGCATGGTGCAGCTCACGATAACAACAAGTGTCTGTAATAATAAGAGGAAGCCTGATCAGTGTGTCGAAAATACAGCAGCCTATCTGCAAAGAGAGCTATAAAAACAAGATACTGTTCAAACAACCCACAAATCAATGTGGAGATACATTAAAGTCACTACTGTAGCACTCAAATTGTGCTTGAAGACATGGAAAAATACAGCAAACACAACACATCACAAGTGAAGAAAAGCTTCAGAGGGCACACTGAGAGCAGATTACAGATAAAAAGCACAGTTAAGGAAGACATACAACAGTATGTGTGCCCGTCTGTGTGCTCTGTTACATTTTAAACTCTTAGTGATTGACAGAGTTATTCAAGAGCATCCCAACGGGACATCAGGGAGTCCCTGATCACAGTCATTTGCTCAGTTTTTCAACCACTTTGATCCAGATATCTTAAAAGCTATCAGACTAATTGCCGTGGCATTTCAGATAGTCCCGGGACCAGATGCATAAACGATGTGTACACACAAAAACCCAGTGTATGCCTTTCCCTCCACACAAACTGGTAGATAAAAGGGAAGCATGTGCGCACCTTGCACATTCTTCAGACCACGCGTCTACCTCAATGTAACCTTGACATGAGGAGGAAACGCCACATAATTTACCATGAAAGCAAACAGAATTTTACTGAGTTTGCTCAGTATTATGTTGATTCTCTCTAATTTTGTTCGTCATAAGCCCAATTCGCACGGGATAAGTATTACCTATGGATCACTGGTAATTCGCAACTACCCCCGCACCTCTGTAATTTTTTGTGGCGCATTCGGACGGGACAAGCGAAAGTCTGTAATTTACTGAAATCACAGACATCATGAGCGGATATTCCGTAATTGTCGTAACTTCCTGTTTTGCCCCGTTGTACCTGGTTGTACACATAGGTTGAACACACAGGTGTGCGTTCAGACGGGACTTAAATTACCACAGGACGTCTGTGTTTCGCCGAAATACAGTAGGTAATTCGCGGCGGAATTATTACCCCACAAATCATGGACATGGCGCATTCGCACAGGACTAAGAACTCAGACATTCTCCGCAATTATTCCGAATTACGGGGGGGCCCATAGGTAATACTTATCCCGTGCGAATTGGGCTATAGTCAACTCAACTTTTTTTTTTTACCTCTGCAGGTTCTTTCTAACTTAGCAATTCTCATTATTTTTCTTATGATTTCCCAACTGAAACATTACATTACAGTCATTTTGCAGACGGTTTTATCCAAAGCAACTTACAAGGTAGGCAACATGGGGTTCAGTGTCTTGCCCAAGGACACTTCGACATGTAGCCCGGGGAAGCCGAGGGTCGAACCACCGACCTTCCGATTGGAAACCATAGAATAAAGCAGATTTTCTTTTTCTCTGCTTCACTGATGAATTTCTCTGTAAAACTGTGCTTCTTCTTCACTGTTAATTTAATAATCATGACGATCAAATTACGGCGCAAGCTTGTCTTCGTACGGAAATGAGAAATCAAGGGAATGCCGGCATCCACTCATGGTTAAAAATCAAGTTTGTGCAAGTGCGGATAGTTTCTAGATGACAAATTTAAAAAATGAGAACGATGCACGCACACAGCTTTATTAATCCGGTGAAAATATCTCTGCCTTTGTGCGGTCACACAGCTTTAGTCATGAATAAACACGCTGGTTTATTTGACCCCTGGTCTCTGAAGGATTCCGACTCTATCAAAACTTTAAGACTTTGTTTTGTTCATCTTGCACCAGCATGAGGTGGACATTTGTTCTTAAGAGTGAGATATTGCCATTAAATTAATATTTTCCTTAGGATACAAATATCTAGGTTCTTAAAGAACGTGATGAATATACTTCTAAATGGTATAAAGTTGTCAAAGTGGAGTTAGTTATAGCAGAAGGAGTACAGCCAACACATTCTCCTACAAGATTATCTCAGCAACTGGAATAAAAGCTCTCTCTCCAACACGTTGGTCTAAACTTCTTCAAATACAAGAAAAAATTATTTAATAGTTCTATCAAATTGTACATTTATGTGGAGTGAGTCCATCTGTAAGTCGGACACTATAAATTTTACATGATATACGGGATTACAAATTTATTGGTTTTCTTCTAAGTGTTTTTCTGTTGTCCTTCAGAGTTTACAGTCAAAATATCTTGAGCTTTTCCTCCTCTGCTGCTGCATCTCTCAGCAAACCAGAGTAAAGAACACAGACTTTACACGTATTCACAGCCAACCAGGTATATTTGGCAAACCCATTCGTAGATTTAATTATTCATTTTAAGGTTTCAGTTATTATTTCGCACCATGGTTTGGTTTTAGATAAGTAGCCTTCTGCTGAGCTAAATGTACGGACTCGGTGTACCTATTACAGAGGCCGTGTCATGGTGCACACAGCAACAGAGCCATGCAGGAACTCACACTCCTGATAAAACACCCAGTGCATTTTAAAAAGCAAGATGTAAAAGTAAAAGTAAAAGGTGAAATACCTTACAACTGGATGTCTTTACAATGCATCATGTTTGCCCATCTTATTGTGACTCGTACAGTTAGAAAAACACAATGCTTTGCCTCTGAGATGCTCTGAGTCTGACTCGCTGTGGAGGATCAAACCAAACTCTGTCACCGATGTGACGTCTGAGTCCCACATTATATGGGATCCGGACATAACATAAAGGCAAAGACATTCACATCTATGTCATATTTTGGCCCATCCATTCTTTGGATCGACACATGTTCATATGCAGGAGAAAAGACTGTTCTCAGCTTTCCAAGTACACACATAGTCACAATTCCGGTGACTTTTTTTGGACAAAAATACTTATCTTAGCAAGATTAGCTTTGCCAGTTTGGCCAGTAACCTGCTGCACTGATGCGTTTCCCATAAATTCAGACAACTGGTGCACAAACATAAGCTGTTTTCACACATGACAGTCTCAGGTGAACGTGCGGACAATCTGGTCTTGTTTATCGCAGGCATTGACATGCAGTTTGCAGGGAGAATTTCTGCTGGAAATGTGCTCTCACAGCAAAACCCAGTCAGAGTGCCCTGAGGCAAGGCATGATGCAAAATGTACAGCGTGGAAATAGATGTATCCTTTTTACACCAAGTTGGGAATAATTGCGAGGCTCCTTGATGACTGTTTTGTGTTGATCTAAATGCCAAATTTATGTGAATGCATCCACATTGTAAAAAATTGAAGGGAAAGCAACATACGGACTAATCAAAGGGAGAATGAGGCGGCACAAATAAGCAATCATGGGGACAAAATGCAGTTACATTCGCACATTATCTCATTCGCTAATCTCCCAGATGTTTAAGAGGAGATTAGGTAAAAACTCTTCACAAGAAGTCCAGCATAAATGCTGCGTGCATCTAAATTCTCACATGAAACGCCTCTGGAGGAAACATCTCTGAACTGCGACTCGGTGAAAATGTTAGTATCCGGGTTACTGTTCATGAACATTAACAAACTTCTCTGCATTGATGCTTATATCTTCTTCCATTTCGGCAGCTACACAGAAAGATTCAGATTATTTGAGTTTCTCTTGATACTCAGCTTGAAGAAAAATAAATAAAACCACAAAGAATCTGAGATTGAATTGTAACATACTTTTTAATTGATTTATTTTTTTGTATAAAATGTTGTGTTAAATCCTTTGTTAGTTCGACCCACTTTCCACTTTTACTTCTGCAAAGTTTAGCGGTTTGCATAAAAGTTTTGCTTTTGAATAAAATAGTGTGTGGCCACACAAACAGGCTAAGTCTGGCTTTGAGAAAGCAGCCACATTCTTCTCTCAGAGGGCTACAATACCTGAGCCATCACTGAATTCTGGGAAAAAAATTGGTCTCTCTTGGTCTGTAAGATTGATGTTGTTGCAAAACTGCTGCCAACTCCACAAGTCTTTACATTTTTATGCTGAAACAAATGTGATTTTATTGCTGCTTTTTTCTGCAGACAGTGGAGTAAAAACAGAAATGCATTTCCAAGTTCCCTTTGACACTGTAATAACTGTATCTATGTCATTTATGGCGTGCTGACGCTCCCTGTTCTTGCTCATTCTTCACTTGTACTCTGGATGTCCTCCTCTGTTCCCACCGGTTGGTTCTGTCATGTGCCGTTGTGTTTCAGCCATATCGACCTTTTACCTCCCGAGTTTGTTTGTTATGTTACACTGTCAATTTTGTACCTGTTTAAAAGTAAGCTGCTGACACTTCTTGTATTTCCAAAAAAAGGTTCATATCTACTTTCACCTGCCCAGATATTAATAATGGCTCAAATAACTATTGGATCTAATCTGAAAGTGGAGGTTTCTAATTCTGATCTTTCGGCATCTTTGAGGTCACTAGGAACTCCACTGATAAACTCGGTGATCACTCCCTTAATTAAAAAAGTTAGAGTGGAGCATCTAAACACCAAAAAAGCAATTTCTTTGCATTAAAAAGGAACAGATAATAGAAATTCTATTAATCGGGATTAGGCTTCAAATGAGCACTGATGTGATGAGAATGCTACACACCTTTTACGTTGCTGTACTTTCCTTTTATCTGCACACTAAATAGATCCGACCTCCTTACTCTGCATTCGAGAAAGAAACCGTCTGAGAGGACACGATTCTGGCTGTTAATATCAGAGATGATTAAACACACAGTGACTTCGCAGCTCTCCAGGCAGCTCTGTCTCACATTAACTGTCCTGAAACTCATCGCATAAGCAGTCCTCCAGCTAACAAGTCATCATCGCACCATCGGAGACTGTTAAGATGTGTATTTCTGCTTTGTTATTCAGTAATACCGCCTTGGTGAACTGTAAAATGTCTTCAGGAGGGATGGAGAGGTAAAAGCAAGTCAGAAACCTGCAGCTGGACTCTTTTGTCTTCTGCCGTCTCATCATGATGCTGCTCTGATTTATAGTCTGTGCATGATGAGTGTTCAGTTTTGTCAGACAATGCGACATGAACACGGAGAGTATGGCACTACATCAGTTTCAAACTGGACCAACAGACGGCTAATACACCAGCATCTGTTGAAGGGCTTACACAGCCCGAATGAACGGGAGAAGCAAAGTGCAGTGTGAGCGTAGATTTCAGTCCTATAAACAATTGTTTGAGAGACGACGGTTGAAAAATTACCGGCACAACCTCAGAGAATGAAAAGAGCAGCAGGAGAGACAGGAGAAAGAGGAATGAGGCGTTGTGGTGGTGAAACATTGAGAAAACATGCAGGGAAGGGAAGATAAAGAGTGGTGAAGAAAAGGGGGGAAGCGAAACAGCAGAGGCTCTTTGATACAGATGCAGCAGGGGAGCAGAGATCCAGGGGGATGTGAAGCACAAAGAGATGGCTAACGTGGAGAGGGAAGTAGAAAGAGAAGATGAGAAAAAGGAAATCCATTGACGAGCGAAAGGGAGCTGACAGCAGGACCAGCAGGACGGAGAGAAAAGAGAAGCGTGCAGAGAGTTAGAGGCTGATCTCAGTGCGAAACAGCAGGAAAAGCTGAAAGAGAAGCACAGCAGACGGACAAGAGAGCGGCGGGGAGGAGAAAAAACTCTGTTTCCATAAACCTTTCTTTGAGGAGAAATCTTCATCCGACCACCTGTGGAAAGAGAATGACTCCTCCTCATTTTATGCTTTACAGCAGACTTTCTTTACATCAAAGGGATCATTCACAGTTACAGATGCTGCATTTTTATCAAGATGTGGGACTGTCTCAGAGAAGAGTGCGACGGTGCAAGGAGTAGAGACGTAAAGATAGTAACGATAAGGAACAAATGAGGAGTAAAGTGGCATATTAGCGAGTTGTGGAAGAGAAGGATCAAACATCAGAGAGACCAAGAAGTTTCACAGCTATCTGCCTCAAACAATTCACCACATCTCCATCCTTGTTGATTTTCTATAATCACACGATCCCTGCCACTTTAACCCAGAACATCTGAATAGTGACTAACAGTTGGGCATACGTTGATTTCTAAAACTGCATAAAGGGTTAACACCTCTCCAACCTGCATTAAAAACGGGTCCCGACTGCTCAAAGGAGATCAGTCCGAGGATGCCCGTCACGCTCCGCTGAGCAACAAACTAAGCAGAAACCCCAGAAATAAAACTGCTTCATGCATACAGATGAGCTGGAATATGCCCAGTTCAGGTGACAGTAACATGATAATTATGTTCGACAGCATCATGCGCTAAGAAGCAGCATCCCGCTAAGACCTTTAGGTGGAAATATTTAGTTTTTTCCTTGAAAGTAGCTAAAAAATACATTAATACATTAATACATTAATCTAATATCTACTCTATTAATGTCGACAAAGCTGCAGTAAATAAGTCAAACACCCTCTTCACAGCAAAGACTTTCGCATCCGAGACGCGCAAAATCCTGCAGCCCAACCGTCTTTCAAATTAACACAAGAAGTTAAGAAATAAAACAACTCAATCTGGTTGCATGCAGCACATAAATAACTTAGATTTCCCAGATGTTACGACAGATAGAGTTAAAGCTTTATCTGCTGCTCTGCGCTGCTCGGACTCGGTTTGCCTCCTCCGGGAAAAGTAAAAAGCGCACAGCCGTCTCACCTTCTCCGGTTGTCCCGTGTAAGCAGAGGAGAAGCAGGGCCAACCGAGGGATAATTCCGGCGCCTATTTTAGTCCCCAAATCCATGCTGAACCAGAGGGAGGCTGCAGAGAAAACCGACTGCTGCTGGAGGAGAGAGACGGACGACCTCTCCTCTCCAGCTCCAAGAGAGATCTCCTCAAACTCGGCTGAAGGTGGAGTGACGGAGGGAGGGAGAGGATGAGGGGATTGTGCTGTCTGTGTGCAGATTTGTTGGACACTCAGCTGCTCTGTGTTGGAGTGAAAATGGGCATGTGCCTGCACTGAAGCCGTGGTCCTGAGAAGAGCATCATCTCTTTGGGAACGCAGGCTAATTGATCATAGCTGCGGTGACTTTAAAGTAAAACTGAGGAGGACTCTCATGGAAAAGAAAGCTGTAACTACCCAAAAGCTCCAGAGAGAATGGTGGAAGCCATTTTATTAAAATGATTACCCAACATGTTGTCTGTTCCCGCCACCCACCCAACACTGAGGCTTCCACACACTTCCCAATTCCAAAAAAGTTGGGACTTTATGTAGAATGATTTTTTTTTTAGAAATGCAGTGGTTAAATCCGATCAACCATTTTTATTCACATCAGAACTTCGAAAATATATCAGTGTTGAAAATGAAAAATATTTGCTTAAATTCATCTTGCATTGATGGCAGCAACACGTCTTGGGAGAAGAAAAGTTGAGACAGGGTCATGTTTACCACTGTGTGCCCCCCTCCCCCCCCCCCCCCCCCCTCTTCATCTAACAACAGTCTGTAAACATCTGGTAAGTGAGACCAGACCTCGACCTTTAGGAGAGGAATGTTGTCTCATTCTTATCTGATACAGGATTCAGTCTGCTCAGCAATTCTGGGTCTATTTTACTGCATTTTGCATTTCCCGGTGTGCAGTTTTCTGATGGTTAAAGGTCTGCACTGCAGGCAGGCCAGTCCAGCAGCTGGACTCTTCTTGTATCAAGCCATGCTGTTGTAAGCCAAGCAGAGCATGGTTTTGCATTGTCTTTTTGAAATATGATGGGGCCTTTTTTTGAAAAGAAAAGACGTCATTCGGATGGGAGCATGTGTTGCTCTAAAATTGGCATATTTTCCGCATCGATGGTGCCTTTCCAGATGTGCATCAGTTCCAGGCACTAATGCACCTCCATACCATCAGAGATACAGGCTTTAAACTGAGCCAGATGGTCCCTTCCCTCTTTAGGCTGGAAGATGTGGCGTCCATGATGTCCAAAAAGAGTTTCAGATTTGGATTCATCTGACCACAGAACAGTTTTTCACTTTGCCTCAGTCCCTTTTAAAAGAGCGTTGGCCCAGAGAAGACAGCTGCGTTTGTTACAGAGCTTTAACTCCAGGTTCTTTCAATCTTTTGATGATATTATGTACTGTAGATGAAGGAGTATTCAAATGCTTTGAAACAATATTCAGAAATGACTTCACTATTTGCTTACGCTGCTTTTTGCAGATTATCTGAGATGTACTTATAGAGACTTCACCTCTCTTAGGTGCTTTTTTTAATGCCCAGTCATGCTACTGACCTTTTTTTTTTATTTATTTTTTTTTACTTACAGGCATAATAGGCAGAATATTAATACCAAAAATGTGTATGTTCATCCAAAAATAATGCTTCTCAACCACTAGAAGTGTGTGGTGGTGTGTTTCTTTCAGGAGACATGGTTTGTGGTCTGACTGTGGACTGTAATATACGGGCATAACCAAAGTGAGAGTAACACATTTTCAGCTATGAGACAGATGTTTTTTTTTTAAAAGGTTTTTGGAGGGCAGGATGGGAACGTTTCCTTTTACTCACACTTTTAAAGCTTGCTACAAAGAATGTTTCATAACACAATAATCATTAATAAAGATTTATAAAAAATCTGCTTTCATGCAACAATATTTCCTAAAAGCCATTTTGCACCAGTGGGGGAAATTACTTGAAAACAATTATAAGGTTTAGATATTTTAATTAATGAAAATAATCACTTTATGCCTTAAGATGTGTTGGGTGTAGAACCGCACTTTATCTCTCCTTTCTGCTTCATGTGCCCTTCACACAACATTTATCTGTAGTAATGTGACAAGATGTCGTCTTAACAAGTAACTTTCGCTGCCTGCTTCTGTGTTCTTTAATCATTTCACGTAGGGTTTGTTTTTTCCTGCTAAACATGCCGCTGTGTGTAGCTGGGCAAATGCTCTCTGTTTCAGGGCATTTGTAGCTGATAAAAATGTCCTCTGCTTTTGTCACATGGAGGGGGAAGCAATAATTGAATCAACAATAACCAGCTGAGCCTACATTTAATAAGTGGAGACATACATGTACATAAATATATCAGAAACAAAAGCTTAAACCTGTCCCACTCCAAACTTCTGACATACTGAGGCTTGGTCAGGAGCCAGCTGTGTTGGTTCGAAACACAGAAGGTACCCCCAAAGGCTCAATTAATGGATGTGCAAGGTTTTGTTTGCTGGTAACATAACAACTTGTGCATCACTTACCACCACAGAGGCATAGCTGGCACTATTCAGCTGTAGAAGAGTTCACTATGCTTTGAAATGTGGTTTGGCTAAAGACCCTTGTCATACCAGCCCTAAATCCTAGCTTTAGATAACCCTCATTCTCAGTTGGCACCACTAGAAAAGTTAATTGTATTAATAAAATAAAATTCTAATGTGCGATTTAGAGACTATTCTTGGTGCTTTACTATTCTAAAGTGGAGATGCTCAATTATGTGTTGAGTGTTTGCTTCACTCAAATGTCTTCTAACCTACAGAAAACATATAAAGAAACGTTAAGACCTTGAATATCACCATAAGCGACCTCTAATAAGCATGCTAACCTCATACTGTGTGATGTAAGTTGATGTTTGAGTGTCTTTATGGTAAAATGTGATTCAGAAATACACCGTCAGCTAAGTGTTAACAATTGGCTTTAGACTGTTGAATACGGTGGCCCTGAAGTGCAAAACACAACAGCAAATCAAAAAAACACAACGGCAAATAAAAAAACACATCAAAAGAGAAAACACAACAGCAAATCAAAAAACACAGCAAATCAAAAACCACAACATCAAAAGAGAAAACACAACAGCAAATCAAAAAACACAGCAAATCAAAAACCACAACATCAAAAGAGAAAACACAACAGCAAATAAAAAAACACAGCAAATCAAAAACCACAACATCAAAAGAGAAAACACAACAGCAAATCAAAAAACACAGCAAATCAAAAACCACAACATCAAAAGAGAAAACACAACGGTAAATCAAAAAACACAACATCAAAAGAAATAACACAACATCAAAAGAGAAAACACAACGGCAAATCAAAAAACACAACATCAAAAGAGAAAACACAACATCAAAAGAGAAAACACAACGGTAAATCAAAAAACACAACGGTAAATCAAAAAACACAACATCAAAAGAGAAAACACAACATCAAAAGAGAAAACACAACGGCAAATAAAAAAACACAGCAAATCAAAAACCACAACATCAAAAGAGAAAACACAACAGCAAATCAAAAAACACAGCAAATCAAAAACCACAACATCAAAAGAGAAAACACAACGGTAAATCAAAAAACACAACATCAAAAGAGAAAACACAACATCAAAAGAGAAAACACAACGGCAAATCAAAAAACACAACATCAAAAGAGAAAACACAACATCAAAAGAGAAAACACAACATCAAAAGAGAAAACACAACATCAAAAGAGAAAACACAACAGCAAAAGAGAAAACACAACAGCAAAAGAGAAAACACAACATCAAAAGAGAAAACACAACAACAAATAAAAAACACAGCATCAAAAGAGAAAACACAACAACAAATAAAAAACACAGCATCAAAAGAGAAAACACAACAGCAAAAGAGAAAACACAACAGCAAAAGAGAAAACACGTTGTCACTAGCAGTGCTTATATTTTGAAAACATGTAAACCATAGTCTTTCCAGTTTAAAGCACGGACCACCACCAGTCCAATCAGTGACGATTCCACCGTAGTTGAAGGTACCTGGGTGTTGATTTCCAAAACAGACGAAGCAGGGAGAGTAACATTATAGGCTACTGTACGATAAGCCCCTCTTCAGCGTACAGAAGAAAACAGGAGTTTTGAACTTTTCTAGAGGGATCAACAGTATTGAATGTTGAGACCGATCCAATTAACCCTGAACAGCCAAAAGCAAGCAGTGAATGCTCAGTAATGAAGAGCTGTGCTGCAGTTTTGATAGATATGTAAGGATGTCATATCCAGCTCAAAAAAAGGAGCAACAGCATAACAGAGATAGATTCAGTGCACAGCAGGTATGAGTGGCAGTTTACCGTTATGAAACTGAGAAGCTTTGTTTCAAAACAGACAGCGGAGGACGTACATGACTGTGTTGCCCCAGGGTGACTGGGACATGTACAGTGACAGATGAGAAACAAAAATATCAGTGAGCGGAGCCCATTTCTTACTGACGTTACAAGAGAGGGATTTTAATTTCCACATCATGGGAGAGCAGAGCTTTTATATCCTTATGAATTAGAACAGATGAATGAAAAATAACCCAACTTGACAACCGCTTTAAGAATTAAGCAGCATGCCCGTGGAAGGCTTCGTCTATTTTTAGCAGGATTGTGGAAAATGTAAGCGTCACAGCTTGGAGAAGGCGTTTATATGCAAACATTATTTGCTCCCTCACTCTGTTTCTGTTTGATATGTGACTGTATAGAAACAATGTTTTTCTTTTTTAAAAGGCTGTGTTTAAAAGACAGATGGTACCTCCATGATGTCAACCGAGAAAGTTTTTAGAAAGTTCAAGTTTGTCTCCATTCTCCATGCCGGCTGCATAACGTGACCACGCTTATGTTTATTTGGCTGGTCACTTAAATAGGTGCCCTCCAGGCTGAAAATATCTCATTCAGCGTGCTTGGGGAAATGTAAGTCACAGCTTCCAGCTCTGAGTGCAGTTGTCCAGCCACCTCATCTTTAAATCCTCCAAACTCGAAGTTTAAATCCACTCGGAAACGGAAAGCTCCAACTCTTTAGAGCTTGCTTTTTGCATCAAATTCTCATCAGCTGTCAACTTATCTTAAGAAAGACATTAAATATGATAGTTCTACCAGTAGTTTGTTTCGTGTTTTATCAGATTAGGAAATCCATCTTCTTATTGGTGCTCTTTATTTTTCATTTTTTCCCAGTCATTCTGGACATTCTGGTTTGCAGTTTATCACTGCCCTCCTTTAATACAAACACAAATGTTAGATGTCAGATACCTTATACATTTTCTTTTATACTTTTATATGTTTTTATTCATATTTCATTTTTAATTTGAATGATCTTTTTATTGGTAGCAGGACAAGGAAGAATTTCACTGCACATTGTACTGTGTATGATTGTGTATGTGACAAATAAAACTATCTTGAATCTTGAAATGTCAATCAAAAAGCAGCAGATCTTAACATTAGCTGCTTAAAGCTTAAACAAAACACAGAGGAATGGAGCAACAGCGAACCCCAGGGTTTACTGAGCCTGTATGTGGCAGAGAAATTGAGTTTTAAATGAACTATCAAACCAGCTGCCAGCCCCTATGATATATCAGCCCTATATATATATATATCATCCTATCTGTGGTGATATATTTAACAACCTGGACCAGTGAACACACGACTCCCAACCAGATATTTCTTAAAAGAGTGAAAAGTAACAGCTGTCTGTGGCCAGACTGCAGATGAGGGGAAATGTGAGCATCTGAGAATAAAAACTGCCTGTTGAGTATTTTTCTATCATCACGGTGAGTGGAAATGTGAGTTCAGTTTGCTGTTTGCATTAGTATTAGCTCTCAGGCTCTGTGGTGTTTTCTCCCTCAAACTGCAATAATATGCTTCAAGAGTTACTGAGTGCAATTTATACGCAATTGCATTTGCATTGTAACTTGAAGCAGTGGGACAGATCTAAATTAAGATGCATCCCGGGGAGGAAAGGAGGAGAGTGGAGTCAGGTCGCTCACTCCGTGACTTCATAAAACTTGTAAGGAAAAGATCTGAGTTTTAAAAGGACGAGTTGTCACTCAAAGCATCTTACAGGCGTTCATTAAGACATCAAAGAAGTGTGTCACCTTCTGAAAAATGGTGATAATGTGTCTCCTTTGAGTACCAGTGTTGCCACTTTTCATTGAGGAATAAGCATCAAATGAGCCACGATGTCATTGTGAGAATGCTTTGAGGCATTCTCACTATTAAGTTCCTGTTTCTACGATTTCGGTATCAAAACGTTCAGCTCTTTCAGCAGATTCCTGCTATAATTTTTGGTGTTTTTAACTTTTTAAGATATTCAACTTTTATTCAAATTTTCCTGTCATTCAAATGAATGGAAACTGCTTTCAGCTCTTCCAAATCATCTCCCTCTTTCCAACCTAACTACTTCTGCATGCTTTCAGCTAGAGACACCATTCAAACTTTAAATGGGTCACAAGACATTCAGCTATTACCAATTGTTTTTTCAAAACTTCAGTCGATTTTGAAATATGACAGTTTCAAAAACATGAACATTTTGCTCCTTCTTGATTTTTATGAATGAGACGTTCAGCAGTACTGATAAGTTTCAAATTTTTCAGTTTTTTCAAACAAATTCCTCTACATTTTATACAGTTTAACTTAGAAAAACAAATTATACCTTAAAATGTGGGAAAATTTGTCCTCTTTCAGCCAATGTAACTACTAAATAGCTAACATTTACAAAATTTCAGCTATGAGCCTTGAACTGAGATCAACCTCTCAAATTCTCTGACTAACTCCAATGTTAAGTTTGGTAGTACACAAAAATCACAAAATTCCTTCAACCAATACTTTAGCAACAGTTTTTACTGCTAAAATTGAACTATTTTCAGCTTTTTTAGCATGGTCAGCTATCCCCAATCAGCTCATAAGCATTCTCACTCACTCTTTCTAGTTTGTTTTAAAATGCTCATCTTGAGGCATGCTTAGTAAACCTCGTGTTTATTTCCTGTTTAATTTGGAATTTTTTTCCTCCCTTTTCACATTCCCGTTGGAATTGCCTCCTGCCTTTTTGTTTCATAACCGTTTTGAATTAGTTATCAGCCGATATATATTGGCTAAACAGTAAATACATTGATATATATTGTATATATGGTTCTTTAGCCAGTGTATTTTTAGTGCCCGTCCCAAGCCTGGATAAATGGTGAGAATCGCGTCAGGAAGGGCATCCGGCGTAAAACATGTACCAAATCGATGACGCGAGATCGATACGCTGGCAACCATTGATAAAGGGAGAAGCCGGAAGAATAATAATAAGAAGAAGATTGTATATATGTTGCTTTAGGAAGAAAAAAAATGATGGATTCTCAGAGTTTTCAACAAAAGCTGAGCTCAGCCATCTTGTCAGGGACCATTAAACTTTGTATGCCTTATAGAAGTTTGTATTGGTTTTATTCTCAAATTGTGGCTTTTGAACTGTCTCTCACTTTTTTGTATTGATTGGAAGGACCGCACACCAACAGCTGCTTTGCAAACTTAAACAATGCTACAATTTAAAAGCATGCAATGTTCTTTCCTTTGGTACATAAGACAGGAAAGAGGGTGCACTTTACTGCTTCTTGTAAAAAAAAAAACTAAAAAAAAAAATTCTTCTTTGTATTACAGCTTCTGAATAAATATTGTACTTTCAGGCACTTTCACATGCAGATATGCTGGAAGCTTAAGTGCTCAAATTCACATTGAAATGCTGTTTTATGCTGGATAGAAACTGTAGACATTCAAACAGCCGTCTTAATGAGTGCTTTTTTTCCCCAAACCTAATGAGAACTGAAGGTACCAGCATTAGGCAAAATGCAAATGCATTGAAAATTCAGTGTATTAAAAGGAAAAAAAAAAGACAAAATCCACCCTGGTTTCCATGCAGCTCACGCAGATGGCCATGAAAATGCAGAATAAAACAGCTCTGTGTTAGCTGAGATTCACACCCCCTTCAGTGGACGAAAGGGGTAACTGTGATCCCACATGGGAGAGGAGCTATTGGAAGCGTTTAGGAGGGGTTTTTTTGCACTGAAAGAAAAAGCTTTGAAAACAAAGAGGCAGGGGGTGCATGCAGAGAGAGTCAGCAGGGGGATCTGATAATGAAAACCCACTAAGACTACAGACAGGGAGGGAATCAGTTGAGAGGAAATGCAGTTGGAGAATCAAATATCGCTGATGGCAAGGAAACAAGGGATCGCTGCTTTCACGTACACACACACACACACACACTCAACAGGAGCGTTGCACACCTTTTTGGCCTGTGGACTCGCCTAACACAGAGAGACCAGCTGGCTCTGAAATGTTTGAGTAAGATGAGGGATTCATCTGATTTGGATGCAAACCTGAGACACGGTTCAGTCAGCGCTGCTGTCTGAAGTTGGGAAGTGATTTTTACTCCCTTCTGACAAGAAGCATTTGAATTTTTGTCACGATTAGATCTTCGAGAAATGACTTTGTAAATTAATTTCCAGGGATTTGTCACTGAAGGATAAGTTTGCTTTGCAACTCTGGGACTCGGATTTCCTAAGCAAGAAAAGAGTGCTTCAGTGGGATGCCTCCCAGATGAATGAGATTAACTGTCTATTCACCATGCATGAATTTGATAGCCAGATCAACAGCACGGACCAGAGCATTTAGGTCATGACTAAATACAGTAGTGCCTTATCTTTAAAGAACCAGTTAAGGTTTCAGAGGCGACAGGTAAGACCTCCAGATGTGTAGAGATCATATTTGTTCCTATTACTATGACCGGTGGTCATACAACGATCTTCCCTGTTATACTTTTCGGGAGGTTGTAGGGATATCATCCACATTACAACCGATGTCATCATTTAAATTATGATAAAAGCACAGAAAACAAACAATGAATATGAATTGTACACCTTTTTTGGTGACAAAGTAATATAATTCAACAGGTTTCTTTTGGTCTTATCTGCAAACATTTTGTGTCATTTGCATATGAGGTGGGACGTGTGAGAATGCTAAGAAATCCAAACCATGTTTATACATGAGGAGGTAAGTTTCACTGCCTTACCGAGTGGTCTTTAACTTCTAAAGTTAACTCAAACAAAGAGTGGCAGTGAGAAGTTAATTGCCAGGGAAAAGAAATGTGAAGAGTAGAATTAAATAAAGACTAAAATCTCCCAGTGGGGTCACATGGCACTGAAAGGATCAGATTATTGGCTAAATTACAATAAGAATGAGTTGGGCGAGGGTAATTATCCTTGGATATATGGCGGTGAATGAATCGCATCAAACTCAGGCATTGGAGAAAGATGGAGAACGCAGAGCCAGATGAAGCTACGTCCCTCTACATTTGGTCTGTGATGAGCTGCTTGTTGCACAAACTCGATGCCCAACGGAGCATTCTCCATCGCGTTGTTTGTTTCTTTCTGACGGCGATAGCAACAGGAATATCGTCTCCTTTGACTTCCGGGTCATGACCCCGGGAAAAAATCTGGAGCATGCGCAGAACGCAAAGTCTAATTCACCACGTGCTTCAGCGTCTGCAAACACGTTTAATTTGACTTTCAACCGAGTTATCTCGGGGTCTTAATCCAATCGCGAGTAACCCGATCCGATCCAATTTCTTATCAGATTAAGGTGTCTACATGCACTTAATAACTAATTCTTATTGTAATTTAGCCAATAACCCGATCCTTTCAGTGCCATGTAACCCCACTCTCCTGAATAGCAGCCTGCTGCCATCCTATCTTCCTTCTAAAGCTGGCATTTTGCCTCTTATAACAAACCAGTTCTGCATGTCAATTGTTTTGCATCTGAATACAGTGGAAACCGCTTATAGTGATCACGTTGGTCCAGAGCCAATTTGAACACTAAGCGGTTGATTACTAAAACCGAATTTGTATTACAGTACAGGTATTTCACTTATTTTTTTATGCAGAATATCATCTAAATGCCATTTGTATCGTTTTTCAATGAGAAAAATTAAATGAAACGGATAGCTTCAGCATTTACTGAATTTTATTATCATGCAAGTTTAATTACAGTACTGCGCAGTGCGCCGTCGTTTTCTTTCTCCGTCGTTAGCATTCATGACTGTCTCTCGTTGCTTAATTAGACTACACAAGGTAGCCTTAGGAATGCCAAGCTTCACCGCAGCATCTCGTTGGCTCGTTTTTGGTAATTTCTCATACGCCTCGAGGAGACTACGTTTTTCATTCAGAGAAAATGACTTCCTTTTTCCAGCCATGATTCGCGCGCTTACTGTCCGGTGTCAACTCGTTACGTCAGCTAGCGAGGCAGAAGCAGACGTCCAGAAAGGAATCAAGGGAGTAAAAAATAAAATAGCTACATGTAGTTTTAAAATGATTTTTGCACATGTTTACATTCATAAAATGAACATTATAAGCGAATTTCTTGATTACTATAAACGAATTATTTAAACAGCATTTGTAATGATTCTGTCCCAAACCTTTTGATCTATATAAGCGGTTGATTACTATATCCGTGACCACTATAAGCAGTTTCCACTGTACAATAAAAGAAAAGGGAAGTCAGGGATCACAAATCACTAGACTGGGTGTTGTGTTAGTTAACAAGTTTAGTCGTACTGGTACTTGTAATAGAGCCCCATAGGTATAACTCAGGCTCACCTTCATCTTTTTTAACAGGCCTCAAGTGCTTCTGCCAGTATCATCACTTGCTGAAAAAAAGGCTCACAACTCCAATTTGGTAGGTCGGTGTGATATGTGTCCAGCTTTTATGCAGGCAGAAATGTGGGGGCACACAGTGGCATATAGTTTCTATACTGTGGAAAATTTGGAACTGGTTCTCAATTCCCATCAAAGTCATCCGCTCTCAACAACCGTTTTATAAAAATGTGATGTCATGGTGGCTGCATTAATGTTTTATATACAGTCCAAGATATACAAGCTGTAAGAGTCAACATGCTTAGACACAGTGAACAGCTGCTGCTCCTTCCCACTGCAAAAATCACAATGTCAGTGTCAAACTAAATTATAAACTGAAATGAAACTTTGACCTCCTGCGGTGTTCTCCACTCGATGCGTTGTCCATAAATGGCAAGTAGCCATCATGCATGTGCCATGCGCCTCTCCATCACTGCCACGGTTACGTCTGACAGGCGGCGTGAGAAATATAAATGTAAAACTGACCTATGTCTGAGTGACAGAATTCCGTCAGTTTAACAGACAGTTGAAGGCAGCAGTGTCACGTACGGCGTGTCTGGAAAGGGCTGCGGTGTGCAGGTTGCTCCTGGGAGCTGATTAGTTTCAGCCTGACAGCCACAGGTTAAAGGCCAGCATCCTCCTGCTCCTGCGGGGTTTTCTGTCGGCTTTCAGTCAGTCAGCCAACATGCTGTGGTCTGCACCTTTTGTGAAACACTGTAAATAAAACAAATATATCTGGGCTCTTCAGAGGTGGGTAGAATTGGATCATTCTCATCTGTTTTAATCGGACAGATGAGTTTTATTGTTATCTTATTTATCTATTTAGAGTTTATCATTTTTGGTTGATTTTGGTTTTGGTTTTGGCTGTTAGTTTGCTGTTAGTGTATCCTGGAGCCATGTTGTGAAAAATCAATATTTTGACTTTTGGAGCAAGAACTCTCATTGTCGTGTTGGACCTTGGTTCCCCTTGGAAACACATTCAGCAACAACCTGTATGAAATGGATCAGTTCAATTCTGCATTAACAATACAACAACAGAGGCTTTTAATGTTGGTTTGATTATCTGTCAAACTGGACCATTTAAATGTAAATGTACTTTATTTATACAGCCCTTTACAGACAATCCTTACGATGTAGCAAAGTGCTTTATAGCAGGTAATAAATAAAGACAAGAATAAGTAAAAACAATAAAAGAACAGTGAAAGCAATAAAATACAACAAAATTGATTAAGATAAAATAAGATAAAAGTGTCATCATACTACTGGGTATTAAAAGCAATCCTAAATAAGTAGGTTTTTAGCCTATATCTGAAGAGGCCCAGGTCAGAAATAAGATGCAGCTGGACGGGGGGCTTATTCCAGAGCCTGGGGGCAGCTTTGGGAAAAGGCTCGCTCACCCCAGGGTTTGTATTCTGACCTGGGCACTTCCAGCAGAAACTGATGTGTTGACCTCAGAGCTCTACCAGGACTGTTAAAAGCTCAGATAAATACGACGGGGCGAGGCCGTTAAGAGCTTTAAAAACAAACATTAAAAGTTTAAAATCAGTTCTATAAAGGACAGGAAGCCAATGGAGGGAGTTCAGAACAGGAGTGATGTGCACACGTCTGATGGTGTTGGTTAAAGACGGGCAGCAGCGTTCTGCACCAGCTGAAGGCGGCTGAGAGAAGACTGGGAGACGCCGACATAAAGCGCATCGCAATAGTCCGACTTTGAACTTATTAGCGCATGGAGGGCTTTCTCAAGGTCATGACGACTTAAAAACATTTTAACTTTGGCCAGGAGACCCAACTTGAATAAACTACACTGAAAAAAACAACTCATAAGATTTACTTAAAAAACCCTTTGTAAGTATTTGCACTCAAATGATTTAAGTAATATTTAATGCTGCAATATCAAGTAACACTTACTTGCCAGTATCAAGTACATTTTACTTACCATAAAACACAACAGTTTTGAAGATATTAAGTAACATTTACTTAATTACATCTAAGTTTTAAGTTATATTTATTTAAACAAATTAAGTAAACTACTTGTTTTTCATAGGCAGGAACATCATTTTACTCAAAATTTTAAGTAAATTTGATATATCTGTAGTATTTGCTGTTATGAAGTAATTTAGTAGATTTTAACGATACACTTTCAGAATAAAGTTTATGTAGTATTTCTAAGTTTATGTACATACAACTATTAAACATTTAAATTGTATGAGGAAACCTAAGTAAAACTTACTCTTCATCCATAATTCATGTATTACGTTAATAAAATGTTTAATTTTACTTAAGAAGCTCTAGTTCTTACTGAATCTTGAAAATACAAGGTAGAAATGATGACAGTTACTCTAATAGAGTTTACTTCACCAAAAAGTCACTTTTTTCAGTGGACGACATTGTATGTTGACATAAATATACTCATACTTCTAGTTACTCCATCATGACAGGTGCATAGCATTACAACAAGTTTTATATCAACCTTTAAGGTTTTGTATGCTAGCTTGCTAGACTGATGAGAATGTGTCATTTTAAGGTTGAAGTTCAGAAAACATTTAAACCCTAAACATGTTCTCCTAAATGTTGGGAAATCTTCAAATCAAAGACTTTTTACTCAAAAAGACAACCTTGAGTGCACCATGCTAACCCCATGGTGTGCTAAAAGAAAAGTCAGGAGTGGGGTTGTGTGAAATACTTCGGAGGAATCAGTGTCTCACCTGCAGAAGAGACTATGATCTGAGTGTGCTCGGTTTGGAGAATCAGGCCGAGGATGTGATAGGAGAGCTAAGCCAATGTCTACTCAAAATGGTGGCCAGAGAAGAACAAATATTCACCCCATAAAACAACTCAAACATCAATAATTTGTAGCTGCTTTCTGACTCGCACGAGGCCTGCATTGAATGCAAAGCAGCCGTGCAACGTGTCCCAATGCTGATCAGCTGAATGCATCAAGATTCCTGATGGATAGCCCACTGCTGAGCAGTACCATGGCAACAATTCAATCTTTCTCGGTTGGTATTTTAGGGTTTGGAACAGTAGAAGTGTCACAGCTGATCGTAGCGAAACTGATGTTATTTGGTGTGACAAACCATAAAAAACAGTTTGATGCAAAAGTGAGTGATGTGGTGTAAAATCACTTTATAAACATTCGCTCAAAATGCTGTAAAAGTTTCACTGTTTAAATTGTTTATGAGATTCTGTCAGTTGCAGTTAAGGTACTGACTACTCTAAAGAGTTTCAACTAACCCCACTGAAAGGGGAAAATAAGAACAGAAAAGGCCAGTTTATAATTAAGTGTTCAGCCTTCATCTTTTTCCGCCGTGGGAATATCTATACTGAATCTTGTGTAAAACAATCCAGCAGATATTGATGTTGCACTCTGTAAGTTAAATCTCTGCCCTGCTGGTGACACTACGTGAAACAGCAGACGATCCGAGACATTTCTGCTCTGGGGAACATCATAAATGTCTTTACTAATTTAAAATGTGTTTTACCCAGCAGGTAAGATGTCGCAATTAGGGCCAAAGACGTGACTAACCTTTAATATTGAGATTTCCAGTCTTTTGGGTTCACTCCTCACAAACACCACCGCAGATCTCAAAAAAAGCGGAACCGAAATAGAATTCGCAGGTCTATTCGTCAGCTGCTGCCCCCGGGATCCAAACGGGGTCACTCTCACTTTGCCAAATGGACCGAGCCAAATCACGAAATGAAGCCCTTTTTTCAGAGTAACACCTAATAGCTAAACAGACACGCTTAACTGAGGATGGTGCCTAATAGCAATACAGGAAGAGTAAAAACCTTTGACTATGTAAGTGCTACAAGGGGAGGCTAATTTGGATTAGATGGAGAATATTGCTGATTCATACTGAGAGTGATGAATATTTGAGAAAACACAACTGGAGGAATGTGTGATTTTCCGCCAACTATGAAACAGCAAACCTTTAAAGGGATAGTTCGCCTCTTTTGACATGAAGCTGCATGACATCCCATATTAGCAACATCATTTCTGAACATTTTCTTACCCCCCGCTGCGTCCTGTGAGCCGAGTTCCAGCCTCGTTTTGGTGTTGATGAAGGTAGTCCGGCTAGTTGGCTGGGGTTTAAAAAATAAAGCGTTTTGCTTCTCAAAACAATATGTGTTCAAAAGAGTAATACATTTGCATCACAAAATCGTTCATCCAGAAAAAGTCAGACCTCACAATCACTTAGCGCTATTTTCTCTCCCTTCATATCACTGCCTGCTGTGTAGACCGTGCAGACCGAGCAGCAAACACCGTAATAGGCGCGGCTGTCAGCAGGCGGCAGCAATAGGGCCAAGCGATTGTGAGGTCTAACTTTTTTTGGATGAACAATTTTTTGATGTGAATGTATTACTCTTTTGAAAGCATATTATTTTGAGAAGCAAAACACTTTATTTTTGTGGCCCCAGCCAACTAGACGGACTATCTTCGTCAATGCCAAAACTCGGCTGGAACTCGGCTCACAGGACGCAGCAGGGGGTAAGTCAAATTTAATAAATGATGTTGCTAATATGGGATGTCATACAGCTTAATGTCAAAAGAGGCGAACTATCCCTTTAAGACGACTTAAGTGTCCAGCCTGATTTGAATTATGCCCATGATAATTGTAATTGTGAAAAGCTTTGTAAAAGCTGTAAAGAATAGTGAGTTATCTTAAAAGTGGGAATTTTTCTCCAGTAAGGCTATAATTGTCATTCTTCAGTAGGAATGGACTCAGGGGATGAGCTCTGATGAACTGCCATTAGTTTGAAATTAGCTAAATTGAAGCCTTAAAGCGTAGAAGGGGCTGTGACTAAATTCAACTTGCTGTTGAACAATCCGAGTTGTTCCGAGCCCACTGCCTTGTGATAATATTGAAAACCAGATGGAGTGAGCTGGTGATCAATGCGCTCCGGCAACGTTTTGTATTCACAGCAGCGGCTGCAGGCTGTTGGAGGCCTGCTCCCTGACTGACGGGCCAGTTGGCTGCAACAGAAAAAAAGACACTCAAAGTTTCTTTGAGACTGGAGCAGAGATCAAGCACCCAAGAGCCAGAGAGGAGAGACATCAGACAGTTTCTGAGAGAAGACGCGTGGGCTATGAACTGATGCATTCATAGCCACAATGTTTGTTCTTATCTCTGCTGCAAATTAACAGGGTTGGAGTTTCTGTGGTGCGGCCTTGAGCTCTGCACAGGTAGGTGGGAGCGGTTATCCTTGGGGGGTTATTTGTTTCCTCAGCACAAACTGATGGACACCGACATCCTTTGAGGCCTTCTTGTAGCTTTTTGTCCACACGAAGACAAAAACATTGAAGAGTTTAACAGGGCAACATGTGCCTTGGCTGTTATTTTTTTGTTGAGCAGGGTTCACTTGACATGACGGGAATTACAACCAGAGGTGGGTAGAGTAGCCAAAACTTGTACTCAAGTAAAAGTATGATAATAGGAAATGTAGATCAACAAACACAAAATGTCAAATAAATGTAAAGAGAAGCATCTCTGGCTTCCAAATTGGATCATTTCACATATTGAAAATGCCTACTGTGAGCATTCTTATCCTCCAGTGGTTCTACTCTGATGAAAACATAATCACAGAGTCTGCACCCCATCATAGTTTTTACTACCTAATTATTTTAGCAACAATAAACATATAGGCCTTGAGCAACATAACATCCTGGATAATTGTAACTTACTGTGGAAACTTCTACTGTTTTTTTGAAACCCCGTGATTGAGTGAGTCTTCGATGGCGAGCCAGAACCACGGACGATGCTCTGAAGATTCCTGTTAGTAAGCTGCTACAGGGATTCACAGTGAGTTCATCTTGGAACTCTCGATTTCCCAGCTAAGGAAATACTTACACTTATCCCTACCAGGGTAGTGTACACAAGAGACCTGAAATAGCACAAGAAAACACAAAGAACACGTACTAGTACAACAAGAACTGAACAACGGAACTAGGGTTTGGAAGCAATTCATTCCCTGTTTTTTATATTTTTATTTTATTTTATTTGTAAGAAAAGAGCTCTATTTTATTTGGGTTATTTTTCCAGTCACTGTAATTGTAATTGTGTTTACTACTAACCATACTCTTTATTACTCCTCAGAACCTAGGTCTTAGTAGCATAAACTGTATTTCTAACACAAGGTCTAACACGAGTGCTAAATATGTTATCAAAGGGAATTCTGCATATTTTCCCTGCGAATGAGTGCTTACAGAAGGCTGCTTTTGAGAAACCAAAGATAGACTTGAGCTATTTTTGTTTCTCTAGAGAGAAATCTGATAAAACGCCTCAACCAATGCCACTTCTTTGAGAGGTTAGAAAGATGTTTGCTTACCAAACCCCAACAGCTCGCTCCTTACGTCTGATTGAGGTTAAAAACGTGCCCCAACATTTCGCAAACTGTTCTTGGTCAAGCTGCATTACTGACATTGTAGATGACGGGTTTCGAGTGGGAGTAAGACAGCTTTTCTGCTCCTGCTAAAATATTAACAATCAATGGAGAGCTGCAAATGCACATTGGGCTGGCTGGAATGTAGCAGGTGCAAAAGGATGTTAACTACAGGCTGTCAAACATTCAGAGAGTTTCACAGGCGGTAGGATGACATTTTAAACCTCCCTGGGAGAAAATGAAGAGTGGGCAGCTGTCAGGCCTTGAAAACAGGACAGATAATGACATATTGCTGCTGTGTATCTATTCAAGGCAATATTAGTGGGGGTCTGCATATGGGGGCACCTAGATATGGTTTGTGCCTTGACAGTGAGAGAAATTTAAAAAGAAAAAAAGAGAAAAAGCAAAGTGACCTAAAAGTAAAGTGACCTAGTATAAATAATATTGCATATTATGAAGTTGAAATGAATAAAATATAAATAAATATGGATAAAGAAAAATCTATGTGAGTGGTGGATTGTCATGGAAAGGCAACAACATGATCAGTGGGTGCATGTGTTAAAGTCTGACAGCTGCCGGGGTGAAAGACCTGCGGAACCTCTCCTTCCTGCACCGTGGGTGTAAAAGTCTGCTGCTGAAGGAGCTGCAGGGACCCCAGAGTGTCATGGAGGGAGTGAGAGGAGTTGTTCATGATGGATGTCAGCTTAACAAACATCCTCCTCTCACCTACATCCTCTATGGCAGAGATACTCATTGCGCGCCTCCTCAAGCTTTAATTGGTGTCTCGCACTCGCATAGAGTAGCTTATAACAATATGGTAACAATAACGATACATTTTTTCAAATAATATACAGCAAATTCTGCACAGCATTAAGTATTTTTATTAAGTTTAACGTTTTTGTAGTATTAAGTATTTTTATTAAGTATTAATTAAGGCTTAATGGTGTTTCCTAAAGGGGGCTCTGTTAAACTTGGCAACGCAGCCCGCTTAAACCACCGTCACACTTGACCGCAGAGCACGCTAGCTCCTTTAATTCAATTCAATTCATTTTTATTTATATAGCGCCAAATACAACAAATGTCATCTCAAGGCACTTAGATAGTAAGTCCAATTCAAGCCAATTGGAATTCAATTAATTAATAATAATCATAATTCATAAAATAATCCAATTCGTTCATATAGAGCCAATTCAAAAACAATTTCCTAGCTAAGAAAACCAACAGATTGCACTGAAAACTTTTTGTTTTTCGGTCCAATCTCCCGGCCTGAGCGTGCCTGAGGCGACTGTGGAGAGAAACGACTCCCTTTTAACAGGAAGAAACCTCTGGCAGAACCAGACTCAGGAAGGGTGGCCATCCGCCTCCACCAGCTGGGGTTTGAGAAGACAGAAAGGGGGGGAGGGGGGAGGGCCGCGGCAGCACTGTAACACCATTCAAAGGATATCTGTTGGAACAGGAAAACACGAGTTAATGACCACAATAATAGCTCATATACATAAAGAGAGTAAAGTGAGGAAAGGTGTGTCAGATGAGGCCCCCCAGCAGTCTAGGCCTATAGCAGCTTAACTATGGGATGTTTCAGGATTACCTGAGCCATCCCGTTAGCCAGCGCGAGATGCAGGCACAACGGATCGGTTTTTAATTAAAAAGGGGCAAAAACCAGCACAAAAACCATGCTCATCCTGAATGTCTCACTATGATTACAACAACAAACTACAAATACAACATGAAGAAAGTCAAGGACATGCATGCCAGCTTCTGCTCATCCCAGTACTAAGGCAAATGTGGTCTTAATTGAAAATGTATTGGCTGTGTTGTTTCTTTTTTTTGTGGGATGTTTTATATGTAGAAATGCATATTTGCAAAAGGGGACTTTAGTATGTTGTGGTAAAAGTTGCTCTTCCCTTGATTTTGCTCTGCCAATGTGGCTCTTGTGAAAAAAATAGTGAGTATCACTGTCCTATGGAGTCCAGGGGACAGTCCAGGACAGAGCTCGCTCTCCTTATCAGTTTGTTCAGTCTCCCTCTGTCTCTGTCCGTACTGCCCCCTCTCTGTCCGTACTGCCCCCTCTCCAGCAGACCACAGCGTAGAAAATGGCTGAAGCTACCACAGAGTCGTAGAAAGTCCTGAGGAGAGTCCTGCACACGCCGAAGGACCTCAGTCTCCTCAGCAGCTGGAGGCGACTCTGGCCCTTCTTGTAGAGGGCTTGTGTGTGACCAGTCCAGTTTATTGTTGAGGTGAACACCCAGGAATTTGTCTGCAGGTTATCTTTTAACTTAACTAGACTGTTGCTTGTTTTTAATCATTTTAATCATTTTATTATCCACTCCCCACTGTAATTCTTTTGTTTTAATGTAAAACACTTTGAATTGTGCTACAAATAAACTAATGTGTTTTTGTTGGATCATCTATAACTAAACTGAGACTATGTTCTGAAATAAAGTCCACCAAACTGAATTCTGATGTGGTTTTGTAAAGAATTTAGTGATCAAAGATCAAATATTTTAGTTCAGTTGAAGCAAATTAATTAAAAATGGACTTGACATGGATTCTATTTTATTTCAGCTTCTTTGGCTTCTGTTGTAAATATGAATGTTTTATGCACCAGCGTTAAATACAGCATCAGCATGTTTTTTTTTTTTTTTTTTCTTATCTGGGTTTACGAAACCAGTCCAGTTGAGAAATAAAATCCAAGCAGCATCAGAAACAACCTCAGAGTAACTCTCCCATATTCCATCCTTGAAACATTGATTTTAGTCAACTGTAGACAGCATTTTCAATAATCCTGCTGGTTCCTACTTCAGGGAATTCTGGGTAGGTGTTTTTTTGGGGTTTATTTTTATTTATTCGTTGTTTTTTTTGGAGAAAAGCTGATGTGCCTGGCAGCGTCATCCTGAAAGCATCACACATTCAAGCTGTCGGTTGAAAGGCAGCTCCTCTTAAGTGCACACTGTAGGGAAATCATCACACATTCTGCTGAAGTACAGATGTCAAAGTTATCATTCTTACATCTGCAAACAAACAATGAACATAGCAGAGAGATGGAGCAAAGCATCAGTGACTGAGACATTCAGCATATACAGGATATCGTTAATCAATCTAAAAGTGACAATAAGAGAAGGAAATACTTTGTGTCCTACAGCTAAATGTCATGATTACGTTGTGTTTAAAATCACAGGTACGCTGAAACACTCAAACATGTGATTTAATGTCACAATAGCGTTTCAAAGGGTAAATGAAGGGATGTGATAATGAAACACTCATCACCATACTAATAAAAAAGCTTTTTTTATAAAGATGCAAACTGAATTAGGATAAGCATCTGTCATCTGTGAATTTATGCACATCTTTATATGTAATAGCTAAATTTGTTTAAAGTGCAAAACATGCCTGTTTTGAATGAATATTTAAGATCCCAACAATGACATCATTCCTGTTGGCATTAAAGGGATGGTTCGCCTCTTTTGACATGACGCTGTATGACATCCCATATTAGCAATATCATTTATGAACATGTTCTTACCCCCTGCTGTGTCCTGTGAGCCGAGTTCCAGCCGAGTTTTGCGCGTTAATGTCCGGCTAGTTGGCTGGGGCCACAAAAATAAAGCGTTTTGCTTCTCAAAACAATCTGCGTTCAAAAGAGTAATACGTTTGCATCACAAAATCATTCATCCAGAAAAAGTCAGACCTCACAATCGCTTGGCGCTATTTTCTCTCCCTTCGTATCACTGCCTGCTGTGCAAACCGTGCAGACCGAAGCGCAGACCGAGCAGTCCCCTGCTTCCGAGCAGTAAAAACCGTAACAGGCGCGGCTATAGGCAGGTGGCAGCACGCATTGCAGCCACCTGCACAGTCAAATTTAATAACTGACATTGCTAATATACGATGTCATACAGCTTCATGTCAAAAGAGGCAAACTATCCCTTTAAGCTGTGGACTGTCACATAGATGTTTTGAGCCCCATCCGACCCAACGTTTTGCTGACACTTGAAATGAAGGTACTAAAGATACGGTGTTGGGATTAGAAATTAAAATGCTTGGGATTATAGCCATCACGTAGCGCACAATGCTGGCTGATACAAAACACATCAAATGTTGCAGTCTCATAATTATCTTACAGCCTTTATGGTGGCACCATTACATTACAATCGCATATTTCATGTATATTGTCTCTATTAAACATATTGTGCACTTTATGTATATATGTATAGGTAGTATCTGGAAGTTTTACAGCGGTTTGTATTCATATCATTCAGATTTTCACTGAAGGACGACTAATTGTAACTTCTCTGAAACTCTTTTCAATTACCTAAAAGTACTTTTTACACAGAACCATCTGTAAGATTTCCCTTTAAAAGTATAATGTAATACAATAGAGTAATAATATCTTCAATAACAACAATCCATACATCTCTTGGTTTACGTTGTCTTGTGTCGCATTTTTGCAGTATTGAAACAGCAGTATCATATTTAAAGGAATTTATCATCAATTTAAAAAAATTCTTGCTACAAATAACTTAATAGCAGACCAACGCACATTCTGAGACATTTTTATCTTCTATTTCACTAATAAGGACTTTTTCTCCCCAAGAATCCCTTTTGTTTTGGTGTAAATTGTTATAATTTATTTAATCTTGAATAAATAGATTAATAATGACCATGCATGCATGAGTCTCTGTTGAGGCAAGCAAAGTCTGGGGTCATCCTCATTTTTATATTCCACTTTATTTAAAAAAAGACTCCCACAAACAGAGGGATGAGATCAGAGTCCACATTGGTCTGTTTCATCAGATATAAAAAGATCTTTTAGCCGTGTTTCAGTCCATGCTAGGTTTAAAAAATTAAATGAAAAATTCAGAAATGAAACACCAATTACAGGATGGATTCCCTAGTATGATACTAAACATTAAACGCAGGAGCAAAAGAGTTGTAATTTTCCACTTGTAAGGTTCAGTGAGGGCGACTTGAAGTTGGGAGAAGATAAAGATGAGAAGGCTGGACAACAGACACACTTTTCCCTGCTCACTGAGTGACATGTTTTCAGACCTAGAACTGCCAAACAAAGTGACAAATAGTTGTGTTTTTTTTAGTTGGTCGTGACCTGAGACACCCAAACATATCCTAAAGCACAGAAAAATAGAAATTATGCTTTTAACCCTTTAAAGTTTTAGTTTGTATCTCTCATTTTTGACATCAATATTTTTTGTCTAAACGATTTTTTTCTGTGACCTGAAAAGGATGATCCGACTTTCCTGTTGCACCAGGCTTAAAAGGTAAAAAAAATCCCTCTGTGATGTGTTTTACTGGTGAGTAGGGTTAAAGACATGCACAGTCGGAGCGCTTCTTCTCACCTGAACTACACTGATAAAAGGATGCAGCACAGCCACAGCACTGTGGAGATAAGTCCGGCTGTGCCTGGATGAACTGAGACTATTTAAAGTCACAGGACACTTTCTGCCCCAACATGTCGGTTTATTTTTAGGCTTATATATTTATTTATTTATCAATAAATAACCAAATTAACAGAGCCGTCGTGGACAAAGTGGTTCATATGTATTCATACATAGTTTTCTTTGAGGCACAGATTTCAAACACTGGCTCCACTGAAGTGTCAACAAGAGATATGAATGATTTTTGAGTGAAAATACCTCATTTATCAGCAATTATCTTGCACATCAGTGATGGAAATACAAACTTTCAGGAATGCCCAGTTGTGATGACACAATCAGCATTTCTTTATAAAGAGACACAAACATGTATCAAATGCATAAATATTGAGTTCCATTCATCGTGTAGACACCCAGTGTACTCTGATTCCACCTGAGAGTCACCATTTTTATCTATTAATGACCATGTTTGGGGGAAAAAAAGAAGGAAATAGTTTTTTGATTAACCTGAAAATTGCATTTTCAATTCACCATCCCTCATTAAAGACGTTGTTTAAAGGAAACTCATCAGATTATTGGGGAGCGGCAGCTCAACTGTGGTGAGGGAATCAATCACAAAGATTATAATTACCACCCTCAATGCAGATTGTTCCCATCTGCCTCCCTATCTCCATCCTGCAGTCCAGAGGAAAAAACTCCTGAATGGTTTTTATCTTTTTGGACACCTTTAATATGGATTATTTGCATTTTGTTCCCCTTGTAATCTGATATTATTGAACGATTGCTTTGCTCTTTTTAGTCACCTCTGCGATTACACAGTGTTTCCTCACTATCAGTCCAAATGTGCCCTGGTCCAGAGAGGAAGTGTGTGCTCCAAAATAGCTCGGCTTCCAACAATATCGACAGGTTACTGTGAGGTGCTGACGGGCAGGAGGGCAGACAAGAGCCAGACAGACTGCAGGGGCGTATGGAACAGTAAGATTAAATCACTCCAGTCGAATTTGATTAATTCCTGACAAAATCTTATAATTAGTTCACATGTGTAGTAGACGATAACAAAGAAAAATCTGTGCTCAGACAGAAAGCCCGTCAGCCACTCAAAGGCAGACGTACTAACATTTTCAATCATAAACCAAGGGAATCAGTGAATGTCTTTAATCTACTTACAACCACTAATGTGTCCCAGAATCTGTCTCTTCCCACTGTTCAGACATCGCTCTGATTTACATTCGAAACCATGAGTTTTTTTTAAAAGGAAACAACAGTGACACAAAATGCTTCAGGTAGCAGGTGTTACAGACACATCTGGCCCAGTCTCAAACACATTTAGAAGAATACTACAAATTTGACTGAAATGTATGAATTGTATTGGACCTTTGAACAGTGGTACCTGATAGCTCAGCTCAGGAATCAGAGGAACGCTCTCTATTGTGTTTAGATTTGACCTTAAGGCGTAGAATAAATGTAAATGTAAAGCAAATAGCAGATTATTTTCTCTCTGTCACAACTTTACAAATAAGCACGCCAACAAAATTACAGAATTTTGAGCCTAGTTTTATTTAATCTTCAAACAGCAAATTTTTGTATGTTCAGATAGATTAGAAATGTTGTGTTATAAGGTCAAATGGTCAATTTATTGTATATAACAGTGCAAAAAAGTGCAATAATATTACTTTAATCATTTCAATCTTACTTTATACTTAAATATATATACATATTATTATTTATTAGCATCATTATTATCAGTATTACTATTATTACTATTTTCATTACTATTACTAGTATACTACTATTATATTATAATAGTATCATTATTATTATTATCTTTATACGGGTGCTGGTGTTGAGTGTTTTCCACTTTTGTCTCTTCTCTACATTTCTGTATATAACAGCTGAGCGTGAGTGAGATGGAGATCTATCTATCTGTCACGCCATGGGACTTTGTTTAAGTTTTAGTTATCATGTTTTAGGTCACGTTTTGGTTCTTAGTCCATGTTTAGTTTAGTCATGTCTTAGTTTCCCTGCACTCTGTTAATTAGTTCACTCACTTCACCTGTGTTTTTTCCCTCAGCTGCACTCACTCTCTAATCACTCTCACTCCCTATTTAGTTTCCAGTCTCCCCTCTCAGTGGATCTTTGCCTTTGTTTGCTTACCTTGCCTTGGTTTCGTGCCCTTCCTGTCTACGCACCCATGCTACCAGTTTTTGTCCAAGATAAGTATTTATATATTATGCCATGCCAAGTGTTTTTGTTTGTTTTTTCCTCAATTACGTTTTTTGATTCCGGCTCAGCCGCGCTTTGTGTCGTTACTTTGTTTTTTGGTGAATAAATCCAGTTTTCTTTTCTTAAGTCCGCATCCGTGTCCTTCCCTAAACCCCACCCTGACACTATCTATGTACATATTTAATGATATATTCATTATTCATTATTTGCTCTCCATTTCCACAGCTCTTTCTGCTATTATGAACATTTTATTTATCTCCCGATGTAGCTGTAGATATTATCTAGAAGTGTTTGGGAAAGTGGAAAAACTATACAAAAAATCAAATGTACCAAATGAACAGTGTGGGACTAAAGACAACTGGAAAGATGTTATTTTTATTGGATAATAGTTGTGTTCTCGAGCTCATTTTGTGAGGTGTGAACAGCCTAAACGTCACCACACTGTTGTTGACAATACTACCGTTATGTAATGAAAATAATTGTTAAGAATGGTAACAATGACGACAAAAGAACCAGGGAGGGTCAACCAGCACCAGACCAGGAAAGGGGGGGATTGACCAGTTCACTGCTGTTATTTTAACCTATTGACCTCAAAGGAGTGGAAGCGTGCTATCAGCTGATTTCCATCACCTCCATATGCTCCCTTTTTTGTTTTTACTCTAACTGGGTTAAAGTGGCATGTAAATTAGTGCAAACTTGCATGAACAGATGGTCACTGATCAGCGATAAATGATGGATCATGAATGAGATATAATCTTGCTGTAGAGGAATGAGGTGGTTGCTTAGTGACTGCTAGGTGTCAGATTGTTGTTAAAATGCTTCATGGTGGCTGCTGCAGCGGCTCATTATGTGAATTAAAGAATGGTGTTAAAGTGGTATTTCTTGCGGTAACCTATGGCTGCGGTAGCTGTGCGCGTTGTCACTTTGACTGAAATAGAAACGCTTGTTATCTCATTTGTTCATAATCAAAGGCTGAAAAAAAGCAGGTTCCGAGGTTTTATTTTGACAAATTCCTTTCTCAGTTGCTGAAAAGCTGGAGAATACAGAGTTAGGTCATGAAAAGTGAACTGTACAACCAGGCAACCTTCCTTACATTTATCTTGTAAGGACTATTAATGCCTATATATTCAGCCACAGGAAAAAAGACAGAATAAAGCGTGAAATCTCCAAACTTCTATCAGATTCAAGCTGAACGGCCTCAGAAATGAAAGTGTTCTTTCTTTTTTTTTGTTAGGGTTTTGCTTCAGATCTTTCAGAGTAGATTTATACATAGACTGCCTGACAGGGGTAAAAGATGAAAGATGAAAATGGTTTAACTGCCTGCACACAGAAAGCGGTGTTGGGTTTATCTCACAGGACACGCCAACTCAGAGTGGAAGCATCTCTTATTTTTTTAGATTAGATGACAGCAGTGGTCCTTAAGCTTTTCTCCACAACATGAAGGATTTACAATTACATTTTGATCTTGGATCAGGTGGTGCGATGATGTGGCAGAGTGTCAGGTGTTGTTTTGAAATGTCATGTTGATCCAAAGATTATCACACGGTGTGCTGGTTCCTTTCATATCTCTTGATTTGAAGGCAGCCTGTACCCTGGATTGTGATTTGAATCAGACGATAGCCGCATCCATTCATCCTTTTATAAATCAGTTAATAATTTGCAAGCTATATATAAAACAAATCGAATATTTTTCCTCAGTTAACTGTCTCTGTTAAACTAAATAGACTCAAACATGTCTTTACTCTGGTACATAAAAAACAGGTGCATTATCAAGTTAAAATGAGATTTTCTCCGATGTTTACATACTTTCTTGAGAGAAGACAAAATGTTGCAAAGATTTCGCTGAATTTTTCATGAGAATCAATAGTCAGGTGCTTACCTACCAACTACTGAATCTTTGAGTTATTGATCACAAGCGAGAGAAGTAAACAGAATCTGTAGTTTCAGTGAGTTCAGCTGCTCTAGTTTGTGGTTAAAGAAGCTGCATTGGACTGCAGCTGCAAGGCAAATAAAGCCCAAACAGAGCTCACATCAAAACAAGTAACAGCGAAGTTAGCCCACAGCTTAATATGCTGGAGTCAGAGGTGTCAAAAGTATTCACATTGAAGTAGAAGTATCGATACTATCGCTGTAAAGAATTTCCCTGTAAAATAGCAGTAAAATACTGGCGTTTTTTTACTGTTATTTTACAGTGCAACCACTGTTTTTTATCAAACAGTATAAAACTGTTTTTTGGATTACAGTATATGATAGATAGATAGATAGATAGACAGATTTGTACATTAACAATAAAGGTAAAAATAAATGATGGTAGGATAACTGGGTTTTAGTAATTTTACAGCGCATCTACCGTAATTTATTTAACAGTATAATAACACATTTTGGATTTGGACATCAATTCATTTCAAATACTGGTTTATGCTGTTAAATTACAGTTATCTACCGGTATTGTTAAATGACTTATTTAACTGTTAATTTACATGTGAGGGATGAATATTCAACAGTATTTTACAATTATTGTAAAATACAGTCGGATACTGTTGTAAATCCACCGTAAATATGCAGCAATTTGTTACAGTGTAGAGTTTAAAAAGACTTCAAGTAGAAGTATAAAAGTACTGGCTTCAAAACTACTTAAAGTATGAAAGTAAAAGTAATAAAAAGCTACCAAAAGTATACTTGACACCTCTGGCTGGAGTAAATTATCATAAACTGCGCAACACGTGACGCTACTATGACTCCTCTTTGTCGTGGAGATGTGCAGAAACATCCCCATCACATGTTTTCTGGAGAGATCGGCCGTGGAAATATGGCACTTTTGTATTGTTTTAGAAACAGTCTCAAGCATCTATCTTTGTTATTCTTGTACACACACAAAATAAAGATCAATTCTGTGATGGTGGTGAGGCAATGTTTGCTTACTTTCTGCAGAGAAAACAAAATGCTGGAGTCATTTCACAGAATTTTCAAGAGAATCGATAGTCAGGATTTTAGCAAGTGTTGTATGTTTGAGTGATTGATCAGAAGTAGAACTTTTAAACAGAAACTGCCACAGTTGATGTATAGCATCTCTGGTTTGTTTGCAATGAAACAGCATAGACTGTACAGTAGATGCAAGCAGATAAAGTTTGAATCCAGTAGGACTGAAATTTCTTTTAGTTCGGAAGCGAGTATTTCACAGACTGCATGTATGACTGAAAGCCCAACATATTTGTATTCCATGTATGTGCAAAAGTGTTACAGTTATGACTCAGGGCTGGAGGGTCAACCTTTAGCTGAGCTTCTCTTAAACTGAGCAACACATAAATCCTTATTGTTCCCAGTGCTTATTTCAGCTTATGGCAGCATGAATATGTGTATGTGACTCTGTGAATCACAGGTCTTTATACAAGGCCTGTGTACAAAGTGTCACACAAAGGTCTGTTTTTAGGGTTATATAAATTGAAAATTTGTCAACACTCAATGGTTTGTGAACCAAACTTTGAATTTATTAATGTTACACAATAAAAACTTTTTTTTTTCCTCTGGCTTACAGGCCAGCAGTAATACGCTCATCAAAACTGCATATACTGTACCGTCCAGAAGTCTTGAGCCACCCATTATTTCATTATATATTGCAAGGAAAATAGAAAAGGAGCAAGGCCATGTGCTGAAACATGCCAAAATGAATGGAAATCTTGAAGGACATCCCAAAGCTCTTCTTTGGATGTGGGCTGCCTTTTGTTCCGTTCTCTGCCAACATGATCCCACACTGCTTCAGTAATGTTGAGCTCCGGGCTCTGGGGAGGATTCATCCCTCCATCAGACCTGCTGCCACTGATTTTCAGCCCACTTCTTGTGTCCTTTGGCACAGCTCAGCCTTTTCTCCCTGTTTCCCTTCCTTAAGAACGGCTTCCTGACAGCCACCCTTCCATGGAGCCCATTTCTGATGAGGCTTGGGCCAACAGCAGATGGATCAGCTGAAGGTCCAGATACATCTCTCAGCTCCTGTGTCAGGTCTTTGCTGGATTTTTTCCTCTTTCTTAAGGACATCACTTTCAGATCCTGTTCATCTGCTGTAGATAGTTCTTTAGGCCTGACACTTCTTCTTCTTTTGTCCTCCACTTGTCCAGTTTCCTCAAATGTTTTAAGGACACACTGCACACCAAGCTGAGATATGCCAAGTTTTCAAACTCTTTAGGAATCACCTTGTTGGAACAAAAAAACAATTTCATGTCCGTCAAAGCATGTTATCTTCGACATTTTTCATAGATGCAACTAAAGAAATGGGAGCAAAAGTGCCTAAAGGTGCACTTTAAATTTGTTCTCTGTTGTGTGTAGACACTGATTCATCCATGGTGTGAGGGGCATTTTTTATGATTTATGGTTAATGTCAGTTTTCAGTGGTATTATGAACATAATAAAATAATTCAATTCTGTTTTTCAATAAAACATTTTTTTTTACAAATACTTAAGCAGATATTGGCAATGCTTAAAATCCTTTCTTTAAAGTAACTGATGCATGTATGTAGCCATCTTGGCATCAAAAACTTGTTTTCTTGACATCACTTGTTATTTATTTTGTAATCTTGAATAATTAAGAAATTTTCTTTTTTTACGTGACATCAAGGAAGTGCCATGCGAGCATGCATGGATGACGTGAACTGCAGCAGTTGATACAGCTGATACTGTCACATGGCAAACAGGAATCACGTGACATCTGTCAGTTCCATCCAAAGCCCATCTACCTCGTGCTTTATTTGACCATCTGCTGCCTGAAGCAGGTAAATAGGAGTTGGTCACCATCCATTCTGTGTCTGCTATAAGATAATGTATGCTTCAATAACGCCAGCAAATAAGACAACAAAAAATATGCCTCACCATACTCAGATATGGATCCTCCAAAGCAATAAAAGCCTGATTCGGGTTTGATTAAATGAAGGAAACACTCATTTTCAAGCTCCCCACAATTATTGAATGATCTAGAAAAAAAACAGCTATTTTTCTCCAGTTTGCAGACAAATCTTTTTCATTCAAGGCCAATTCTTTTACGTCACATGATCAATTTTCCAAGACATGTTGAAAGATAACAAAATAATTAAATCATCCCGCACATAGAAAACAATGGTAATGACACAAAAGCCTGAAAATGCAACAATAGTGGCAAATTGTTTGGAAAGCACAGTTATTATTGAGCATATCATCAGTGTCCCGTCCTTCCGTTTCCTTTAGATTAGATGCAAAATATCCACATATTAATGGCAATTGTGAATTTCTCTCTCTCTTTGAAAACCTGTTATTATAATAAAAACATTTGTTCACGAGTTTATCAACATCAGAAATGCCACTAATCGCTATATTATGACGTAAACTGCACCGATGTGCAGGATTCTGACATGCTCGCTAACCTATTGCTGCTCTGTGCTCAATAAGCACCAATATTCATACATTTAAACCACCTCGATCTGTAAAAACATAGCAAACTTTGTTTTAAAATTGAGTGAATCTATATTTGAGTTCACTCGATGGATAGTTTGAACATCTGAGTGATCACTGTTTTACCGGCCGATGAACTAAGTGGCTGTTTTCATGGCTGCAGGACCCCAGTGAGTGTTGTGGAGCATGACATTAACCCTGAACTTCTTTGCAGGGCTGAATGAAAGACTGAGCGGGTGACTGCTTGTTTGACTGATTATTTTTTTTTTTTTTAGGTTTGAATGGTAGCAGGGAAGCCCCTGAGGGGGGCTGTGAAGCGTGATATTAGACCCCGAGGTTCACAGCAGGAAACTTCAGAGTCCTAACAACCTCTCCGCTTCTTCGACCCGTCGGCTATTACTGACGGCTGCTCTCACCTGGAACAAAACGCTGTTGAAAGAGAAGCTGCCTCTGCAGTGTGAAATGACCAGGATTCAGTCGGCAGACTAAACCTGTTTTTAAGACGGTGGCGACGGGCTACAAGTAACTGAGCGCTTGAAAGGACCGATGGATTTGGTCGAAAATGAACCTGCTAATGGTGCAGGTGAACTGGTCACAGATCATTGGACAACATGACAAAACTGACAGTCACGCTTGGGTTTCGGTGTTGTATCACTGTGACTACTCGGGTCACGCAATTATGAACAGATTAACATATCTATTAGAAGTAGATCTCATGAAGTGGCTGATTCCTCCATCTTGGGTCTTACTGCTTTCTCTTTAAGGAAGTGTTTCTCAATTCCGGTCCTCAGGACTCACTGCCATGCATGTTTTCAATGTTTCCCTCCTCCAGCCCACCTTATTCAAATGATTGGCTCCTGATCAGGCCACTACAGAGCTTGATGAGTAGTTGATCATTTGAATCAGGTGTGCTGGAGGAGGGAAACATCGAAAACATGCACGGCAGTGGGTCCCGAGGACCGGAATTGAGAAACACTGCTTTTAGGCGAGTGAAGCTGATTGGTTAAGTTGATCAGCTTCACAAATTCAACAGTTTTGGACATGTTTTTAGTTCCTGTTTAAGGCCTCGGCATGCTACTCCGTCGCTATCCGTGAATCCGACTCCGTGGTCATGCAGAGGCTATTAACCCTTGTCGGGATGTCAGATACGCAAGGCAGTTCACCTCCCGATCAGTAGGCGTCGCTACGTTAAACGACCCAATCTCTCGACCTCTATCATGAAAGTCATTGATTGGTTGTTCACCTTCCGGCTCCGTTCTACTCCTCACAGTGAACGATGGCGACCGACAGAGAAAGACTGTTGTTGGAGTTGGAGCTTGTTGAAATTGAAATGGAAATAATTTTGACTTAATGTTGACCGGCGCACAGTAAACTCTTTCAAAAATGGCGGTGTTGTTGTTGTTGTGAGAGGAAGGAACTAAACCGGAAAAGTGATTCCGGAAATGATGTTGTCAGCCGGCCAATCACAATCGCGGTCTCCGCGAGTCTCCGTCGCCTCGCCGGATAGATAGGAATGTTGGCCGACGCACGCAGGAGACGGAGACGGAGAGTTCTCTCGATGGCCTTTCCCGGACAACCATAAATCAGGCTTTAGTCTTTAGTTTTGCCATGATTCCCATTGTTTCTCTTGCCCTGCCATCACCTTCACTCACATCACCTGTGTTTATCCCCTCAGCTGCACTCACTCACCAATCACTCCTTCAGTATTTAGTTTCCAGGTTTCCTCATTCAGTTTGCCAGATCCTCACCGTCACTCAGGCCCAGTCAGTGTTCTCAAGTTTA
Source organism: Odontesthes bonariensis (assembly GCF_027942865.1). Taxonomy (NCBI): domain Eukaryota; kingdom Metazoa; phylum Chordata; class Actinopteri; order Atheriniformes; family Atherinopsidae; genus Odontesthes; species Odontesthes bonariensis. The sequence goes on along the minus strand of NC_134519.1, from coordinate 9,800,384 downwards.
TTCGTGTCAGGTTTGTCCTTGAGCTGGGCGGCAGCCGAAGGCAGGGACCTTGGCGGTCTGATCCTCGGCTACTGAAGCTGGCTCTTGGGACGTGGAACGTCACCTCTCTGCTGGGGAAGGAGCCTGAGCTGGTGCGCGAGGCTGAGCGGTTCCGGCTAGATATAGTCGGACTCACCTCGACGCATGGCTTGGGCTCCGGAACCAGCCTCCTCGAGAGGGGTTGGACTCTCTTTCACTCTGGAGTTGCCAGCGGTGAGAGGCGTAGAGCAGGTGTGGGCATACTTATTGCCCCCCGGCTGTGCGCCTGTACATTGGGGTTTACCCCGGTAGACGAGAGGGTAGCCTCCCTCCGCCTTAGGGTGGGGGGACGGGTCCTGACTGTTGTTTGTGCTTATGCACCGAACGGCAGTTCGGAGTACCCACCCTTTTTGGAGTCCCTGGAGGAGGCACTAGAGAGTGCTCCTCCGGGAGACTCCCTCGTCCTGCTGGGGGACTTCAATGCTCACGTGGGCAATGACAGTGAGACCTGGAGGGGCGTGATTGGGAGGAACGGCCCCCCCGATCTGAATCAGAGTGGTGTTTTGTTGTTGGACTTCTGTGCTCGTCACGGATTGTCCATAACGAACACCATGTTCAGGCATAAGGGTGTCCATATGTGCACTTGGCACCAGGACACCCTAGGCCGCAGCTCGATGATCGACTTTGTAGTCGTATCGTCGGACTTGCGGCCGTATGTCCTGGACACTCGGGTGAAGAGAGGGGCGGAGCTGTCAACTGATCACCACCTGGTGGTGAGTTGGCTCCGCTGGTGGGGGAGGAAGCCGGTCAGACCTGGCAGGCCCAAACGTATTGTGAGGGTCTGCTGGGAACGGCTGGCGGAATCCCCTGTAAGGAGGAGTTTCAACTCCCACCTCCGGCAGAGCTTCAACCATGTCCCGGGGGAGGTGGGGGACATTGAGCCCGAATGGGCCATGTTCCGTGCCTCCATTGTTGAGGCGGCCGACCGGAGCTGTGGCCGCAAGGTGGTCGGTGCCTGTCGTGGCGGCAATCCCCGAACCCGCTGGTGGACCCCAGTGGTGAGGGAGGCCGTCAAGCTGAAGAAGGAGTCCTATCGGGCCTTTTTGGCCAGTGGGACTCTGGAAGCAGCTGATGGGTACCGACAGGCCAAGCGGAACGCAGCCTCGGCGGTTGCTGAGGCAAAAACTCGGGCTTGGGAGGAGTTCGGGGAGGCCATGGAGAACGATTTCCGGACGGCCTCGAGGAGATTCTGGTCCACCATTCGGCGGCTCAGGGGGGGGAAGCGGTGCACCGTCAACACCGTGTATGGTGAGGGCGGGGCTCTGCTGACTTCAACTAGGGACGTCGTGAGTCGGTGGGGGGAATACTTCGAGGGCCTCCTCAATCCTACCGACACGCCTTCCGATGAGGAAGCAGAGTTGGGGAGCTCGGACGTGGGACCTCCCATTTCTGGGGCTGAGGTTGCCGAGGTGGTCAAAAAACTCCTCGGTGGCAAGGCCCCGGGAGTGGATGAGGTCCGTCCTGAGTTCCTCAAGGCTCTGGATGTTGTGGGGCTGTCTTGGTTGACACGCCTCTGCAGCATCGCGTGGACATCGGGGGCAGTGCCTCTGGACTGGCAGATCGGGGTGGTGGTCCCCCTCTTTAAAAAGGGGGACCGGAGGGTGTGTTCCAACTATAGGGGGATCACACTCCTCAGCCTCCCTGGTAAGGTCTTTTCGGGGGTACTGGAGAGGAGGATCCGCCGGATAGTCGAATCTCAGATTCAGGAGGTGCAGTGTGGTTTTCGTCCTGGCCGTGGAACAGTGGACCAGCTCTATACCCTCCGCAGGATCCTGGAGGGAGCATGGGAGTTCGCCCAACCGGTCTACATGTGTTTTGTGGACTTGGAGAAGGCGTTCGACCGTGTCCCTCGGGGACTCTTGTGGGGGGTGCTCCGGGAGTATGGAGTGCCGGACTCCTTGATATGGGCTGTTCGGTCTCTGTATGACCGGTGTCAGAGTTTGGTCCGCATTGCCGGCAGTAAGTCGGACATGTTTCCTGTGAGGGTTGGACTCCGTCAGGGCTGCCCTTTGTCACCGATTCTGTTCATAATTTCTAGGCGCAGCCAGGGCGTTGAGGGGGTCCGGTTTGGCGACCTCAGAATCGGGTCTCTGCTTTTTGCGGACGATTTGGTTCTGTTGGCGTCGTCGGGCCGTGACCTTCAGCTCTCACTGGAGCGGTTCGCAGCCGAGTGTGAAGCGGCTGGGATGACCATCAGCACCTCCAAATCTGAGACCATGGTCTTCGGCCGGAAAAGGGTGGAATGCTCTCTCCGGGTCGGGAATGAGATCCTTCCCCAAGTGGAGGAGTTCAAGTATCTCGGGGTCTTGTTCACGAGTGAGGGACGAATGGAGCAGGAGATTGACAGACGGATCGGTGCGGCGTCTGCAGTGATGTGGGCTCTGCACCGGCCCGTCGTGGTGAAGAAGGAGCTGAGCCAGAAGGCGAAGCTCTCGATTTACCGGTCAATCTATGTTCCTACCCTCACCTATGGTCACGAGCTGTGGGTAGTGACCGAAAGAACGAGATCGCGAATACAAGCGGCCGAAATGAGTTTCCTCCGCAGGGTGGCTGGGCTCTCCCTTAGAGATAGGGTGAGAAGCTCGGTCATCCGGGAGGGGCTCGGAGTAGAACCGCTGCTCCTCCGCATCGAGAGGAGTCAGATGAGGTGGCTCGGGCATCTTGTGAGAATGCCTCCTGGACGCCTCCCCGGTGAGGTGTTCCGGGCCCGTCCCACTGGGAGGAGACCCCGGGGAAGACCCAGGACACGTTGGAGAGACTATGTCTCTCGGCTGGCCTGGGAACGCCTCGGGGTCCCCCCAGAGGAGCTGGAGGAAGTGGCCGGGGACAGGGACGTCTGGGTCTCTCTGCTCAAGCTGCTGCCCCCGCGACCCGATCCCCGGACCAGCGGAAGATAATGGATGGATGGATGGATGGATGGATGGAGGTTTGTCCTTTAGTTTATGATAGTTATAGTCAGGTTTTGTTTTGCCAAGTTTTTGTCCTGGTTTAGGTTTTGTATTCTGGCTCAGCCACGCTTTTTGTTTGTTCTTAAAAATAATTCTGTCAGGTTGGGGTGGTGGGTAGGATACGGATGCGGACTCAGAGGACGTAGAAAAGCAAACTGGGTTTATTTCACAAAAACAAAAGTTAAACAAAAGGCGCGGCTGAGCTGGATGACAAAAACTTAAACTGTGGGACCTAAAAAACATGACTAGGGAAAAACAAAACAAGGAATAATACTTGGAATAACATGAATACACTTAACTTGAACATGGAGACGTAGCGTGGCATGAGGGGTGAAAATCTGGTAAGGAGGGTAAAGATCTGACAAAGAAACAGGGGAGCCTGGAAACTAAATAGGGACTGACTGATAGGTGAGTGAGTGCAGCTGAGGGGAAAAACACAGGTGAAGTGAGGGAAACTAATGAGCTTGTAAGTGAAGTGAGGGGAAAAGAAAATGGCAAAACATGAATCCAAGACATAAAACCTAAAACATTATAAAACATAAAACTAAAAACATGGGGAAAATCCCATTGGCGTGACAAAATCAAGTTTTTGTTTTTTTTTGGAAACTGCACTTTGGGTCCTCCTTCTCCACGCCTCAACAGCCGTTCATGACATGTAGTTTCTGAAAGCCGAGTTCTACACATGAAGACCACTGGACAGAGTTAATTTTTCTGTAAAAACTAAAAAGCACAGCAATGAGGGGAACAGTGAAGTGAGCTGATTTGGGCCAAATAAACAGTGTGCTGTCAAGCAAAGATTAAAAAGTGAAAAATGTGACATGTTTTGAGAAACATCTCATCCCAGGCCAGTGCTATGCAAGCGTAAGGTGGCCTGTTTTTTTTTTATCAACGTAAAAATGTGACTTAAAGGTGGCCGGAGTGGGGTGCAGCCTTTTTACAGATACAAGTGGGAGGGGCTTCAGGTTGAAAAAGATTAGGTGCTCTGCGGCCTTTTGACTCAGAATTTTCAGGAGTCATTTTATCATTATAGTGTCCTGCTGTACTGGTATTGGGGCTCTTATAAAAAGCAAATTGCCCACATACACATTGGGATAATTACTCACTTCTAATAACCTGCTTCATGCTTCCTGGTAATAACATAATTTCCTGCTCTTCACAGACTCTTAATGCATTTATCGCTGCCTCGGGCTACATTTTCCATTCAGATTACGTTTCAGTTTCACATATATAATTTCCTCCTCGGCCTCTCCTCCTGTCTTGCTGCATCTGCACCATTTTCCTGCTTTCGGTCTCTCCCAGCTTCTTGTTTTCTTAACATCTCTCATCATTTCCCCAGTTCTCTTCCTTTCCTTTCCTTTTCCCTCTACCCATCTGTCATTTTGCTCTGCAGGGTCTCTCCCTGTCACAGCTGACAGTTGTTTCCCACTGCTCCAATCTCCTGCTGACAGCAGCGGAGCTGACCCGAGCAAACTATTTCTCTTCCATCGTAAACATCCATTGCTGACCACTGACAGAGGGGGTGGGAGAGATGTGGAGAGGACGCAAGGTGCCACAAGATGTTCCTGAAGAGCTGATGTGTTTCAGGTGTGCTCAACAAAACAACCCTTGTGAAAGCTTTGACCTCAATTCCACATCAGTTGAAGACATTTCCATGCAGCAGTCTCCCTCCGTTACAGAATCTGAGCATACGTTGTTCCCAACAGCATCTGGCTGAAGTAGAAGGCGTCAGCAGCACACATGACGGCAGCAAGTGAAGTGAAAAGAAAAAGCTGATAACAGGCTGGCTCGGGAAGGCACAGGGATTGCTTGAACTGTAAAGCACATACAGGGGTCAAGAAGACAAGTCTCTGTTCATCCTCATGTTGGGAGTAGCCCTTCAAGCTTCAAGTCGGCCAAAATTCCAGAGATGTGCATTGTCACTTGGACTCGAGTCGACTCGAGTCGACTCTGGTCGCTGTTTTGATGACTTGTGACTTGACTTGACAAAAAATAAAAGACTTGAGACTCGACTCGGACTTGGAAGTTAAAGACTCGGCACTTGACTTGACTTGAGACACTATGACTTGAACGACTTGAGTGCTATCGATTACCCGGTAGGAGCGCAGGCTGAGAATGGCGTCATGATTGGATCCCTACCCTGTCAATCAGTCATGCCCTCTCTACATACCTTAAGTGTTTATTAGAGAGACCCACCCTCTCATATCAGATATGCATCAACATGTCAGCGGCAGGGGGACCGAGAGTCGTTGTCTTCGGCTTTTCGTAATTACCATTTTGAGGGCAAAAGACGAACAGCACAGTGCAAGACATGCGGCATCAACATCTCAGACAGCCAGACGACAACTTGGAACTTTGTTCGTCATTTGAAGATCCATTCTGACCAGTAAGTGCTTGTCAAATTAGCTAATATTAACCTGTTAGCCTAGTTGGTGGTTAGCTAACGTTAGCGTGATATGATACGGGGTGGGGGTGGGGGACAGTTACTTATATCTTTTCTTTTCACTTTATTAAGAGCAGATTCTGCAGGTAAGATTGCAATAATAAGGTGACTTGACTTGACTTGATTTGCCCAAGAAAAAATTATTGGGACTTACTTGAGAGTTGAAAGCTAAGACTTGAGACTTGCACATGTGTGACTTGGTCCCATTACTGCAAAATTCCTATCTTTCTATCCGTCGAGGAGACGGAGACTCGCAGAGACCGCAAGGGTTTTGATTGGTCGGCTAACAACTTCACTTCCGGAATCACTTTTCCGGTTTCGCTCCTTCCTTTCACAACAACAACGCTGCCATTTTTGACTGAGTTTACTGTGTGCCGGTCAACATTTGGTCAAAATTATTTGCATTTCAAAATTACTAAGCTTCAACTCCAACAACAGTCTTTCTCTCTCGGTCGCCATCGTTCACTGTGAGGAGTGGAACGGAGCCGGAAGGTGAAGAATCAATCAACGACTTTCGCGAGATTGGGTCGTTTAACGTAGCGGGAGGTGAATTGCCTTGCGTATCCGACAGCCCGACGGAGAACTTTGAAAGGACGGAGAGCGACGGAGAAGCATACTGAGGCCTTGGGCTCATTCACCAGCCCATGCTGTGTTGTTTAGGTTAAACATTCACTGTAGATTTAACTTGTTTAACTCATGTCTGCGTCTGCCAAAGGTTGTTTATCTCGGAAATGTAAAAATATGCTTTTTAATGGCAGCCTGTACCAATCACCTGTGGTGAGAGTTTTTTTTCTCCTTGTTTTTGTGCTGGTTTGGGTCCAATGACTCTTTAATGTTGGTGCTGTAATTACGGTTGATCAGAAAAAGAAACTGAATGTATTTTTCACAGTGTTGGTTGTGGGTATTGAACCCTGTCTAACAGCAGAAAGCTTTAGATATTTATTGTAAATTAACAGTGACAGGCAACAACTTTGCTGCCGTCCTTATTCTCTGCTACCATCAAGTTCAGCTTTAATATTTCCTGTCAGAGGGGATACTTCACAGCCTCTCAATCATCCGTCTTTATGGATGTAACATCAAACCAATCCAGAGGTGTAATGGAGCATTGGATCACGCAGCCTTGAACAGGAGTTTCTTTGAAGAGGATGCTCTTGAAAGTGTTGACACTCGAGCAGGGGAGGGGGGTAGAAAAAAAAAAAGCTCCTTTTTTTTCACTTTGTCTCACATTCCTGCTCAGGCCGTCAAAGGTCAAACTCAATCTGCGCTGCCACTAATGCTCACGCTGACAAAGAATAAGTTAAACACCTCATTTCCCATCAGCACTTTAACACAAAAGGTCAAGCAATCATTGAACAATTCAGCATGTTTGTCGTCAAGCTGCGCCATTTCTCAGAGCTCTGGTCCGTCCCAGCAGTCGCCGTCAAAATGTCACCAATCACGTGTTGACTCAGTATCACGATGTTTGACCTTCATGGCTATGTTTGAATTGTGACTTTCACTCTGAGCTGAGCATTTTGGAAGAACCAAATTATTCTGCCATAATGATCCTTCTCGGTAAGTGCAGATCTGCTTGTTTAGTCCACGGGCTGTTTGAACGGCTGAGTGTGGAACGAATGAGGTCACTAATGACTCCTCTGAATCTGAGTGAAGCCGCTTGTGCTTCAGTAGCTGCAGGTTCAAACGGCTAATAGATTACTTCAGGAAGGCAAAAAAAATGAGTGACGTGAGGTGAGAATGACCATGATGAAGATTTAAATCTCCTTAAAGGTGTGAGAGCAGCGGGTCATTTATTCATAGTTACACTCATTTGTGTTCTGTGATGACTAATTAGCTGCTTGATATTCCATTATTGTCACAGCAGAATTAATGCATGCCCCGACCTGAACAAGGAGAAAGAAAAAAATCTCACCTCATCGTCTGTTTTTTCGTGTAATGAATAAATATTCATATGAAAGCCGGCACTGTCAATGCTGGCATCGAGCAGATTTGATTCTAATTGTGATTGAATGATTGTTGTGTGTAATATTCAAGAGCTTATTAGCCTTTGGGTTCTCCGCCGAGAACCTGAAGAGTTCGTGGAACAGGCTTCGAGAAGCATTTAAGGGTCAGTTCCTCCACCGGCCAGAAACCATGCTCCAAAATTTGAATGAATGAATAAATAAATAAATAAATAAATAAATTACTCAGTGACTGAATATATTTTGGGGTAAAAGGATTTGTTGTCCAGATTATGTACACTTACAAGCAGAGATGGGTAGTAATGAGTTACATTTACTTGGACAAAAAATTACACTTCTAGGCATAGTTTTAAATCACTATACTTTTTACTTTTACTTGAGTAGATTTGTGCAGCAGAAACTGTCCTCTTACTCCGCTACATTAGGCTACAATGAGCTGGTTACTTTTCTTCTTACCTCTTTGGTATTCTACGCCTCATTATTTTTATCCCCCCGCGTACGCCTCATTTTAATGTTTTATTCTGACAGAGAGAGAGACTTCCGCCAAAGGCTCTACCACCTGACTGTGTTCCACCAATCAGACGTAGCCCTGCAGTCTGGTCACGTGACCATACTCAATCTCAGCGGCGGGACGGGTTAGCTTTAGCATTAGCAGTCGTAGCAAACAAACAAAGAAAGAAACAGATGAAATATGTCAGAACCAACGGTGGGAAATGAAGACACAGATGAGGCCTCATACTGAAAGCATGTTTACCTTACAAAGAGTGAGAAACAGCAGCTACATTATGTGTCTTCTGTGTCAACCAAAACAAACGCACATTTCAGCAGAAACTCAACATCTAACTTGAGGAAACATGTAGCGCTAAGTTTCCTAAATTAGCTTTTTTTCCCCCATGGATAGGTGAATGTTTGTTTTTTAGGTTACATATGGGTTACATATGTTTTAAACATTTCCTAAGTCTCTTTTATATTTTTATTGAAGTACTTGAATTTACCTGGATTATTTTAATTTAAGCTATTTTGTAATTAATTCATTCATTTTAATTTATTTTATCAATTGGATGAACTCTAATTTGCCTAAAGATGATTATTTAGTATTTTTGTCTGTCTGATTGAATGCTTGTGTTAACAAATAAATCAGACGTTACTCAACAGTTACTCAGTACTTGAGTAGTTTTTTCACCAAGCACTTTTTTACTCTTACTCAAGTAATTATTTGGATGACTACTTTTTACTTTTACTTGAGTACAATTTTTGGCTACTCTACCCACCTCTGCTTACAAAGCTTTTACATGATGAAAGGATGAAGGGATTGTGTTCAAACTGCCAGCCTGAGACACCAACGTCTGCATCTCAAATCTCAAATGTAGCTTTTTGGGAAAGTTTTATTAGTTTTATTCTCACCTGCCCTCATTTCCTGGGGTTTGGGATTCTATCCTTTACTTTTGACATCTCCGCCTTCCCACGCTCTCAAATTCACCGAGATCATAACTGGATGTCACTGCTGTGGCCCAATGATCTTCAGGCATACAGTTTTCTTGAGCCAGTCAATCCGTTTCTCCTTCTTTATTTGTCTCTTCTGCTGTGTCATTCTCAGTATAGACCGACTTTAATGCAGCTCACCTCCTCCCCATCTCCACTTATTTCTAATTGGGCCTTAAGGGAAGTCTCTGCATCTTTATCTCAGCTCATCCACCACAAGCATCCAGACTCCAGGAATCCTGTACTCTCCCTACATTCAACAAATATTTTCAAATCCACGACATCAAAAAATATTGTTAATCTCTGCCAATTGATCCGGCCTTGGTGAACTCTGGTTTCGTCTAGACGACAAAGATAAATCGTTAAAGCTTTAGAAAGATCACTGTTTTCATTTTAATTAGAAAATGAAATATAATTTCTAGTGTGTTACGTTTGTTGAAATACAATTTAAGGAAGATATTTCTGTTCTGGTGTGGAATATTGGTGAATGGATTCCTTTTGCTGTAGCTGCATTCTAGTCCAACACCATTTCTTTGTAGTCACTCCTTGTCTTAATCACTTTTCCCTGTGTGTTTTGTTCCTGTCCTGAATGGTTTCACCCTTGTCTTGCTATCCAATTAGTTCTCGGCATGTATATTTTCACTGTGAACTTGCCATTCTTTGTTTGCACTTATGCTTCATTTTACCTGGCTGTGGCGCTGCCATTCTTTAGCCCTCCTGTGCTTTTTGTTGGATTTCTGAACGTCTTTGTTCACTCAAATAAGATGTTATTAAAGCTCTCTTTTGTTCGTCATACTTCCTTACTGTGTCTTGCATTTATAGTCTCTCCAGAACTCCCACACAGCATTTTCTTGCTTATTTGACCAGTTTGCCTCCACTCTTTTGTGACCCTGTGCATGTGTGTGTTCAACAGGTGCCAACCTGGGTGGGTTGAATGAGGAGTAATTTTCTGTATTTCCTGTATCTACATGACAATAAAGTATCTTAATCTTTATAATAAGAGGAATAAGAGATCTAAAAATCAACCACTTATGTTCTTAAAACTAAATAGTATAGGTCTGTATTTTATGTGTTTTTTCTTGTTCACTCAGGGAAAAGTTTGAGAAATTAAATGGTAATGTCCTGCTAAACTTTGCTGAGCAAGAGTTGGAACAAGAGTTGACAAAACTTTGGATCACTGTTAAGATTTAAATGGACCGAGACTATAAAACAACTCTTCAAATGGACATGGCTTACTGAAGCAGAGTGTAACAGCGCATTAAGTCTTCCTGACAGATAAACAAGTGAATAAACAAGTCACCCTTTCTATGACCGTGCAACTGCAGCAATGATCGTACCAAGTGACAATGACCACTGCAGACCAACCCCAGGCAACAAATCTGCTTCGTCCATCTCTGAAACTGACTTTAGCAGCATCACAAATTAAGGCTACTTTCATGAAAAGGCACAAACTGCAGCCGAGTGAGTGAAAAAAAAAAGGAAAAACTTTAATGTTTGAGTCACAAGAGCTTGAATAAGGGCAACTGGACGTCTTTTTAAATCTTGAAGACGTTTGATATATAGCATTGATAGTATCAGCTGATACTCCCGACCATCGAGTTCAGAACTGAAAAAGCCTTTCGGATGAGAGGTGAAACATCCTCAAGATCCAAGAAGAAGTCCGGCTGCCCTTATTCAAGCTCTTATGATTACTTTGACCCGGATGACTGAGAGTCTTCATCAACATATTTAATGTTTTAAATAAACAAACAGAATGTTCTGCAAATATAAAAATCAAAACAATATTATCAGCAAAAATCCCCAAAGAGAACTGTACGTTTATCAAAAGATGCATACAGAGAATGAATGACTGAATTCCTTTTTTTCACCACCTTTACTGAAACGTGACATTACAATGCAGGCTATCGTTGCCATGATGGGAATCACAAATGTAGAAAAAGTGCAAGCCTTTTATGTCTCTAACTATCAAACCATTTATTTTTTATCATATGAGATAATTGTAACTAGGGCTGGGCGAGTTAACTCGTTATTATCGCGTTAACGCGTCAATTATTTAAAGTCGATAAATATTTTATCGCGCATTAACGCAGTTTTTTGGGTTTTTTTTATGTATCTTTTTAATTATTTTTTGGGGCTCTTGTGCCTTTAATGGATAGGAAAGTTCAGAGAGACAGGAAGCAGGGGGCAAAGAGAGGGGGAACAACACGCAGCACAGGGCCGTCCGATGCGGGACTCGGAATGGGGCCAGCTACAGCGAGGACTATAGCCTCTTATATATATAGCCCATTTTATTATTTATTTTATTATTCTAAAGTTGCTCAGAGGCTTTTATTTTGTAAAAATCTGTTGCTGTCTAATGTGGAACCGGAAAAGAAAGTAATCGGCGGATCCACCAAACATGGAGAAGGGTACGGAACTTTTACTCGGCCATTTTCATTTTAAAGTTCTTCCAGACGGCGGAGTCGACAGAACCAAAGTCATCTGTAAACACTGCCAAGTTGAATTGTCTTCTCAGCGTAGTAGTTCCAGTCTAAAATATCACTTAAAGGCAAAACACACAACTGATAGCAGCAAGTCATTCAAGGAAACAGACAGTGGAGCGAGGCTTCTACATAAAAACTACAGAAAGATGCTGATGTTAAAAGTGTGTTTGCGCAACAAATGTTATGGCACTTTCATTCATATGGCAGCACATTTAAAATAAAACTAAATGCTAAAAGCTATACGCTACTTTTGGATTCATTTTTGGATTTTGCAATTAATCGTGCAAAATGAAATTAATCGTGATTAATTAGATTAACAATTTTAATCGTTGCCCAGCCCTAATTGTAACCCTAACCAACATACTTTTAACATCAAACACTAACCAGTCCTGGGTGAGAGTGCAGTGGAGAACTTAGGAATCACATGTGGGAGGGAAGTAGAAAAGTGCAACGACTGTTGAAAACATTGTGCGGCACGAGCCCCAACCAGAGATCTGTTGCACGAAAGTGTCACAAAGGCTCACAAGGTATTCACCCCTCACCATCCACTCCTTTCCTCCTATAAACAGATGCTATGAAACAAAGGATGTTGACATACGGATGAAGAATGTTAAATGTGCTGAAAAACTGAGACTTATAGATATAGAAGTATAGATTAAGGTAAACATATTGTAACTCACATAATGAGACTAGGTTTCTTCAAGCCTATATTCATCATGTATTGCTGGTTTCCATCCGATTGGCACCAAACCACAGACAGAAACTAATCGAGAGCAGCTCGTGAGCACAGGGGAGGGTTAAGCAGCATTTTAAAGGATATTTTCCTTGGGAGTCGGTGGAGACAGAAGAACTTGGACAAAGAAAGAGAATATTGGATTCTGATGTTATATTTGTTGTGTAAACTGACATAGTATCACTTGACCTTGTGAAGTGATGCTATGTCAGTTCTGAGTACATAGAGTTTTCTTGCTGCCACAAAAGACAACAAAGTCTGCTACTGCATGTCGAACTTCGGATCAAAAAAAATGCCAACGTAGCCTTTTTACTCCACTTTGTGCAGCTTCAGCAGCAGTAAAAACTTGTTAGAAATCAGCCTGGGTTCCAAATAAAAAGAAACTGAAAACTGATCCTCCACAGTCAAAGATTTGCAGCAAAATCCCAGTGTGGCAGCAAAGCAGGGCAGTGGTTTGCAGGTTGAACCAGTCCTCCCATCACCAGTACTTGACTGGGCTCAGTCACATCACGTTGGCTGTATGAGTGGGACTCTCTCCGCTCTGTGTAATTATCGCCCATTTGAAACAGTCTGAGCATCTCCTCTGGAATACAAATGAGGAGACACAAACACAGAGATCACAGTGAACTGAAGTCTTGTACCTGAAGGAATTAGTAACGCCTTGACTCTCATCAATGTCCTCTCCGAACCGTCGCTAACACACAACAATTACCTCATTTGCGGCCACTTTACCTCCTTTCATCCACAAGCTTGTAATTATCTTTCTTTGAGAGGTGAATTCCTGCCGTAAATCTTAAATATCAGCCAGCGTGGCAGGTTTGTAGAGACTGTATGGCACAAAGCCTATACCTGTGGCTGATTTGTATAGCTTATAATGATGCTGTTAACAACAACTTAATGATTTCTATGTGTTTTGTGTGTTTTTCTCTCGTGGGAATTCTGTTCACAGATATAAGAGGTCGAGTCAAGACAAGCTTACATCACATCCTGTTTACTGAACTTTAACGAACCAAAGTAGAAATCAGGCAATTAAAGCATTTTCTTTAGTCTTGACCTTCCTAAAATATGCTAATCTAAAATAAACAAAGACATCCTTGTAAATCAAATCCTTTCGTTTCAGTTCCTTCAAAGAGGCTGATGTGTGACAAAAGATGCTAAATCGCTTTTGAGGTAAGACAGGCGTGTTAATTACTGAGAGCGTCTTGGCATTGAAAGTTGGTGGACATGTTTTACAGATTAGCTCATTTCCCTGGTATTCAAACACCGAATTAACCTAACCGTCTAAAAAAAACTTGTTCTAAATTTCGCTCTCCTAATACGGATTTTAACGAGAACTTTTGAAAACCGCTTAAAAGAAAACCAGGAACATTTCTCCTAATATGTAAACTTTGACGTCGTTTTAAAGAAATGATTTGTGTTTCTAATGTCAGCTTATCCTGCCTCAGCTCCCACGAGTGACATTAGGCCCCGCGGTGAGAAGGAGCTGAAGTGCCCCCCCGCTGCCTTGTCAAGGCGGGACTGGCAGGCTAATGGTCCTGCTGGCTAATTGTACTCCATAAACTTCTGCTTCAGAGACTGAAAATCATAAAGTAAGAATGTCACGCATTGAAGTGCATTTGGGTGGCAGTAAAAACAAAATATAAGCAGAATATTTAAAGCCTGATTTTAAGAATCAATGCTTCTGTGTAGGCTGTGGTTTTGGAACGCTTTGAAAAATACACATCATGCAAGAAAAACATGAGGGAATAGCCTTTGTAGGGATGTATTTCTGAAAAGAAATGCTGCCTGATTCTTTATCTAAGAAATAAAATTGGAAAAATGGATTTAAACATGTAAAACATCTGTTGAGAAGAGAGTGAAAACATTTAGCCAAAAAGAAACGACTGACTGGGGGGTAGCTGTTAGCTTAGCTGCACGGTCAAAGTTCCTCCCGTATTCTCCAAACTGAGAGCGCTCTGACCACTGTCTTCTGCAGGTAAGACATAATAAAAAAAGAAATATCAATTTGAATTACAGATTGTAACATTGATATCCAGGGTAAAACACTGGACTGTTGACTGAAATTGCACATTTTAGCGACATCCAGCCCACTGGCCCACCTACTAATGACCCCACAAATGGGGTGTCATTGTTACTACATAACAAATGGGTGCCCCATCTTTTGCCGCAGGCTGAAAACCCATCTCTTCAGGAAACACTACCCAGATCTGCCCTCTTAGGACATCACCTGTTTCGTCCTAGCTCCTTACGCACTTATTTGTTTTCTAAATTGTCTTTGTTTTCTAAATTGTCTTCCCATTTGTCTCGGTACCTAACTTACCGCACTTACTCTAGCACTAGTTATGCTCTTAGCTGTTTGGTTTTGGAAGGAAATGCATTTATGATTTCTTGTGACCTGAAGTTCTTTTTGCCTACCGATGTTGAACACACTTATTGTAAGTCGCTTCGGATAAAAGCGTCTGCAAAATGGCCTTAATGTAATGTTATAACAATTTGTACATATAAACAAGAAATATAGAATAGGTGCATAAAGTATAAAGTAATTGTGCACATGCCTAAAGTAAAATGCAAAATACTTATGTACACATTGTGGAATTTGTAAGCATTTCTCAATTTCTAGGCATGTAAAGGGCCAACACATTGTTGATCTTAATACTAGCTCAACTGATTGAGGAAATGAGTGTCCACCACAACGAATCTAATGACTGGCTTCCCATTGCTTCTATTCCTATGATATCGGCACCTAATTCATCATTCATAATTATTATGTGTGTGTGTTTCAGATCAACATACAGGACTGACAGTGACTAACAACTCAAGCCAAGAATACTTCAACCTGATCCCACAGAAATACGTGAAATCAGCACAGACTCCTCAACACTCCTCTTTGTGGTGGTGGTACAACTAAATGTCTGTCAAAATCACTTTTCACGAGATTAGATAAACATTAAGAACATCGAGCTGATGGGCATTCATACAGCTCAGGATTGACAAACACATTATGATGCCCTACAGCTAAATGTTTAGCACTGAACCAATTGCAATAAACAGATCATTATCCAGATCATTATACAGTTCACATCGTGTGCAACTGAAACTTTCCCAAGAACACACAAATGAATGTAAGAAAATGTGTAAATTGAACTGAAACTCAAAACTGATAAGCTGACAAAAACTATTTAGCATTGTGTAAACATGCACACAAACACGCACGAGTATATCATGATATATTATACCGGGATTCAACAGACACAGAGACAGACAAAAGTGTCCAATTAAGCCGCTGAGGAGTTTGCAGCTACAAGACGGACAACTTCTTCTGTGTGAAGAATTGAAATAAAATGGTCTGACAAGCCGAATGTGTACAGAAGCAAAACAAAATCATTAATCCTTCATCTGCAGGCATGACCTTTATCCACCAACCCCGAGCCTTCAGAGTGCTGTCTGTGTCCCTCTTTCTGTCTGTCTGAGGGAAAAGGAGATTAAAGCAGACACTGAAAATATTTCCTGAGCAGAACAAGGCCAGAGCAAAGAGCAGATCATCAATTTAAAGCAAAATCAGGTTCTGAAGATGGTTTCTGTCTCTTTCCGTCTTTAATGCATAATTTCACATTTTTGTGTAATAGGTACTGAATGAGTCAAAGGTCACAAGTCATAAGTTTGATATATGGTATGCAGTATATGACGTCCTCTTAAAACGTGAATACACCAGTTCAAAGGTAAACATTATGATACACTGTTCTTAATAACTAGATAATAACTGTTATTTGTTTGCATGCAACTGCAAATGCAGAAATGGATGCTTGTTGGTTTAAAGGATTATTATTAGAGTGCATGTCCCTATGTTTGTGGCAAAACATTCAACATGGCTGCCACCACTAGTTTTTGAAATGGCAGCATAATAAGTGAATGTCATCTTAAATTAAAGGCTGTTGGTCTCATCTGGAATATTTGCTACCTACCAAAGAATCTGTGGACCGCAGACATTAACATTTGGCAAAAAGTTGGGTTTCCTGTCATCTCTATTTACCTAATTTCTACACTTCAACAAGGGATTTGTCAGTGAAATGAAGGAAAATTCCCAAGTCTACATTTTCAAAGCTCTATAGGCTACGAACATATTTAATTTTTTCCAACTTTTGTAATGAAAACTGGAAAACTGGAAAAAGCATGGGTAAAATTCTGCATAAAATCCACTGTGCAGCCATGAGAAAGTTCAAATGTTTTGGTTGCATTCTTTTTGCCACTTTATTGTGGTCTCAAATAAGCTTTTTCCCTTATAACACTAATCATTTATAACTTGTAAACCTGCTAATCAGGATTACAAAAGCAGGTTAGGAGTCTGATTTGAAAATGTCAATATTAGATTAAGTTTTCAACAGATTTGGAGCAAATTTTGTATCTTAAGTCACTTTCTGCACAAATTTCTCTTAGCTAACTTCGAACACTCTAATGCAGACCATTTTTGGACTTTTTCTTAATATGTTTCTTAATATATTGGTACAGTCTATTGCACGAGAGCTTTTAATAATTATATATGTATTTTCTGTGTTTTTTCCATCAAACAGTCTGCAGCCATTAAGCTAGCTGTGATTTTGGCTCCAAAAATGGGCATTCCCAGGAAGGACCCCAGCAGAGTCAGATGTCTGATGTCATCCCATTCAGTCCCTCTTTAAAGTGTAATCTGTTTGCCTCAGCCAGGACGTCCTTAAGCACACATACGTCTACAGCTAATTGTTTTCTTGTTAGAGGAAACTCAAAACATAAGAAAAAACAACAAAATATATATTTTTTATCTTTTTAAACGCATCTCCACATCACAATTTATACATAAAAATGGGTTTCAGTGGGTGATGTTAAACATTATGTCATTAAAAATGTGAATAGGGTTTTCATGTCAGCAGATCCCAGCAGTTCCACTGTTGCTGGTTTTGTATTTTTACATGTAATTAATGTAACAAGGCCCAAGTTTGTTCCCCGTAACTTCATTTGAGTGGTGAATTGTGTCATCTAATGTTGTATTTTGTTGGCTGAAGTTTAGCGTATTTGAATTGAAAAGTTGGAGACGTGATTTAGTTTGTTTCACATAATGTAAAACATGTCTCCATGTGGCCCTGTGATGGACTGGAAAGCTGTCATGGGAGTACCCTGCCTCTCGCCCAATGACAGCTGGGATAGGCTCCAGCCCCCGACCCTGAATTGGAATAAGCGGGTATAGAAAACGAATGAATGAATGAATGAATGAATGAATGAATGACGAGTAATGCAAAACAAAGGCTATCACTATTTCTAAAGCCAAAACATATGAAATTGTTGTAATTATACTCTTTCTGAGCCTTTATTCATCCATCTGTGTATCCATCCATGCATTGTCTTCCTCTTAACCAAGATCAGGTCCAAGAGGGACGCCCAGGCCTTTTCTTTACCCAGAATTTCTTTAATATTCAGCTCCTCCTGAGGGGATCCGGTGGCATTCTCAGGCCAGAAGGATTATAAAATTCCCTCCAGGCTGTCTTTGGTCTGCTCCAGGGTCTCTTTCCATTTGGATCTGCCCACAAACCTACCTCAGAAAACTACCTCAACAGAGAGCAGTGGACCAATGCCGGCATTCTGTGTAATGGCATGAGGCTGTGTTGGTACACACAAGTCCACAAACTGGACAAGGTCACCACTTTATATCCCACTGTGTGTTTTCAAAGAGGTCGTGCTAACTCCCAGTTTCAGAGGCTGAAGGTCCTCCTGCAGTTGGCCTTGGTTGGAGTCTCACCCTCTGTGTCACGCTCTCCCTCTGCTCACAAAACTTCTTATCATTTAAAATAATTGCAACATATCTTTATTGGTCTGGAAAAGGGAGAGGATATAAGTTATCTCATCACCAGGCTCTGCTGTCTGTGCAGATATTTATAGGCTAATTTCATTGGGAGAAAAAAATTGGTTTTTGAATAAGTGTGCCGCAGCTTCTCTTGCGAGATTATTACGGCTCCATCTGTGTGCCAACAATCTCAGAGAGACGACGGAGGCTTTCAGCTGTCAGGTGCAATAATGGTTTTCAACCAAGAGTGACTGAGAGAGGCGGAGGAGGAAAAAAGATAAATAACAGATTGCAGGTAATAAGAGAAGGAGAGACAGAAACTGAGAGCAACAATATTCAGCCAACTTTCCTGGCGCGTACTGCGACATGAACGAAGTGAAAGAGCAATGGAGAGAGGAGAGGAATAAAGGTTGTTTTTGTCTGACACATCGGCCTTCGAGCAAATAAAAGACAGAGCAGATTTCATCTGTTGGCATGAGGTCAATGAACTGAGGCGGGACATAGGAGCTGTGTGTTCAGCTGGTGAATGGAGCTCCTGAGGGAGCTCGCTCAAACTCCCAGATACACACATTTATTCTTTCTTATGCATATCAAGGTCAAATCTCAATCATCTAATCTAGTGATGAGCGGCTTATAAACCCAGGAGCAAGGCAGGCATTGTGTCGATGTGAAAGACCGAGCCGAGACTGCAGACTGCAACCAAAAGGATTTTAACTGTAAACACACCGCTGTCTGCAGTTACGTGAGCTGTTTTGGCATGAAGTCCAATTCACCACCAAAGCATTCACATAATCATGAGGAAAAGAGAAGGTTTGATATGTCATGTTTGTGCACATGATCATCTGTGCTCCATTCAGAAGAAAGAAGTGCCCTCACAAACAGGCTTAGATAAAAACACCTGTTATCTTTGAAGAGTGTCTGGAGCAGTGTAGCTCCAGACCAGTCAGAGTGCAGAGTTACTTCAACTGCTGAACCTCCAACAGCGTGAGGAAAACAATAATAATAATAATAATAATAATATAATCATAATACATTTTATTTATAACGCACTTTACATTTACAATAAAATCTCAAAGTGCTACAGTGGGATAAAATACAAATATTAAGATCAAAAGCAGGGACAGTAAAATGCAAATAAAATACATAAATAAAAGTAGTGAGTCCTTTAACCCTCCTGTTGTCTTGCGGGTCAAAAGTGACCCACTACCATATTTAGCTGTAGAAAAAATACCTTAAACCATCTTTTTCCAACTTGAAATGTTATGACTTTTCCTAAAGGAACCCCATCATTAGAAAAAGTCATACTTTATTTAGGTTTATATTTCCATGTGGGCTGTACACCACTAAGGTACAAAGATTGTCTTATGGGTCATTTTTGACCCGTGAATTATAAAAACATTTAAACACCAGAAAAAAGTTCACTGTTTTTTCCCCTTTCAATATAATTCATTCAGAAGTAATTACTTCACATTTATATAATAGCAATAATAAACCTTTATTATGTAAAAGAAAACTGAGAAAACAAGAAAACTGTTGGTCCAACTGACAGTTGGTTTGTGGTAAAAAAAAAAAAGTGTAATCCTGAAAACTGGTGGTTGTCTTTTTGTATTGTGTAACAAAAAATACATGACAAAAAAAATGTATTGAATTGAGTTAAATAGATAAATAACAGGTGGTTTCATCATACAAAATAGATTTTGGATTTAAAATTCAATTAAGTTGCTTTATTTTGGGGCTTTGGTAGGGCGGGTCATTTTTTACCCGTGGGACAAGGGGAGTAAACAGAATGTTAAGACCGCACAAGGGTTAAAACCAAATAAAAACAGGACAGAGCATTTAAAGGGAGATCGTTAAAAACATTGGGTAAAAAGAAAGGTTTTCAGACCTGTTTTAAAGTGTTTCACAGTCTGGAGCCCTCAGATGTGAAAATGTTAGAGTTAAGGGTGTTGATGCGGTCCCCAGATGTCAAGGCCTTCGAAGATCCATGGAAAATGGATCCATGGGGTGTGGTGGGAAAACAAGATTAATCTTGGTGTATAACAGCGCTGGACATCCCTCAGAGGTGAATTACTGGTGAATTATTACCAGAATCTCCACGCTGTCTAATTTGGGGGCCGACCAGAACTAATTCCCAAAACATCATTTGAAAAAAAGTTGTCAAACTGTTGACAAACTGTCATAAAAAGCCTACGTCCTGAGCGCAGTCTGATTCCTTAACCAGCTGTAAAAAAAAAAAATGACATGATACCCGGATTTCCATGGCTGTGTTTGGAAGATGTGAGTAAGAAACTGGAAATTGGAAGAGCAAATCTATTTATACGCTCACTTCAGGTGATTTTTGATCCGTTTCCAAGAGGAATTGATACGATTTAGAGAGAATAAAATCAACTTTATGAATCATGTCTGACTTGACAAAGCCTAAAATAATGTGACTCACCAGCTGTTGTCATAGCTACCACTTTTACTGAACTACAATCCCTAACGATGGGCCTATTTCACCACCTTCCAGCAACACTTCACTGTCTTTTTTTTCCTGTTGCTTTTTAAGGTTGCTTCTGATTCGCCTCATGAATGGAAACCAGACAAATGTTGATTAGATAAACAACAGCTACTACATAACTGTTGCCCTCCGAAGTTGTAGGCTGCTTACAAAACCCGTAACTTTTACACCGTTTAGACACAGGACAAGAGAGACTCCTACAGACGATGCTTTGTTTCACAATTTGCATCGTTTCCATGCAGCGATGTTACCATTTTAAACAGAAAGACTTGTATCATAACCATTTATTTGCTAAAGTAGCAACCAGTTTCATGCACCATAGTACAAAAATGCACAATCTTTAAATCATACCAAGGCAGATAGTTGTTAAGATACTGACAACCTCTGAACGATCCCATGTGTGAGAACAGCAGGTGAAGTGTTCTTCTTAATAGCTGCGGCTCTGCTTTCCTGCTGTCCTTGCATATTACTTTACATACAGTCATCACTTTTAAAGATGCATCCAAATGGGCTGTTTTTATACAAACACGAAACAGTCATTACAGATAGGCAGGGCACCTCACCCACCATCCTTGATGTAAATAAAATACAGCTGCTCACACATTGCATCACAGTTTGCACCTTATCCAAGCGTTGCCCTGGAGCATTTTAAAATGTATATAATGCAACAGACCTACCACAAACTCACCTCTAATTTAAAATGAAACATTTTCACAGAAGAATTATGCCAATAATGGCGTTCTTTTTATTAATGACAGCTCTGTGCATAGATGAGTGAACTGTGGAGAAGCAGGAACAGAAACTGATTTAATTTCCCTCCAAACATATCTGTACATGCAGTTTATTGTACAGGAACGCGATTTTTATTTCTTTTTTGTGTGGAGGTGAAAGGGTTGATATGTTCCCTGTTCCTAAAATAATTTCCTTCTTCATCCTCCTTCTTGTTGAATGGTTGGATGGAGTTTTGTTCAGCTGCTTAATACTTAGTGACGGTCCTTGGAGACAGAAAAGGCTTCATGATGGTTTAGATGCTCGGCTGAATAATTCAACTGATTGAGTTTTAGATTCCATGATTATTAAAAAGTTCTCTCCTCTTCTTCATCTTCAGATGTTATAACTATTCAGTCTGAATGAAGAATATAACTTTGGTATTTTGATCGGGACTCTTGATTTTAAACGTGGAGCTAACAGATTTTTAACTGTAAGAGAGCTTTAAAGACAGTTGCCACACAGGGAACATTGAGCAAAACTCACAGCATTATTGGAAATGTAGAAAATAAGAAAATAAAAGTCAAGATGTACCAGCCATCGCTACTATAATTGAGCCGCATCAAGTTTTAGCCTCTTTTGTGAGATCGCCACCATTGGGTTGGAGTGTTGTTTTTGTTGCGCATTAACGACTCCTGGTTGACAACAGGAACTTGGAGCCAACAGTTCAACATCTCTCTGTCTACCCGTATTATCCTTAGAATTGAGAAAAGAGCTGTCAGAGTTGTCAAGCATGCCTCGGTGGAAAAAAAAATACAATATTGCCTTTCTCAAATTCCTGCTGCATCCTCACCAGACGGTTCGAGCTTGTCAGTTTTGTCTGCCAGTGATGTCCCATGATTATCAAAGAAGAAATGATTTAACTTCCACCTCCTTTTTCTTAATTTTGTTCCTGCTCTGCATCCTAAGATGTCTCCTCTTCAACACATCTGGAATCTGGGTTTTTTTCTAGGCATTACTTGGGCTTTGTGAAGCTCAATTAACTGCCCCCACATGCAAGAATTTCCCCTATTGCCATGGTTATGTCAGAGGGGGGTTGGCAGGACACGGATGCAGACTTCAAAACAACAAAAGTCAAAACAAAGGCGTGGCTGAGCCGGATGACGTAACTAAACTTTGGAAACAAAACATGAGTATGAACGTGACAAAAGACTTGAAAACTCTTGCGTGGCGTGGCGTGGCGTGGCGTGGCGTGGCGTGGCGTGGCGTGGCGTGGCGTGGGGATGCTGAATGGGGAAACTAAATACTGAACAGGGTGATTGGTAAATGGGTGCAGCTGAAGACAATGGACACAGGTGACGTGAGTGAACTAATGACCAGAACATGGGGACTGAGGAAAAAACAATGGCAAAACTAAAACATGGCAAAACTTAACTAAACATGAACTTAAAAACTAAGACATGAAATATGATAAAACACAAAAGAACTGAAAACATGGGGAAAACCCCATGGACATGACTGGTTATGCACCAAAATATATGTAAATGCTCTATGACTGTACTAATATCAACACTTAAGCTATGCCTATAGAAAACACGAATGCTCTTACATGGTGAAGATTATGTCTGAACTTGGGTTTTAC
Source organism: Odontesthes bonariensis (assembly GCF_027942865.1). Classification (NCBI taxonomy): domain Eukaryota; kingdom Metazoa; phylum Chordata; class Actinopteri; order Atheriniformes; family Atherinopsidae; genus Odontesthes; species Odontesthes bonariensis. The sequence continues at coordinate 9,777,600 of NC_134519.1, read as the reverse complement.
ATGATGATTGGGGGAAAAGTTGTTTATATTAAGAGTAATTTATATTTCCATTGGAGCAATAGAGCAGCTGTCATTTGCTTAGGAAGCCTCGTAAGTCCTCCTTATACGCCTTATAAGGTGTGAGGGTGGGTACAGGTAGCTGGCACAGTTAAGTGCTATATGCCTTCAACCATGGGCCGTTTTCAGAAGTGACTTTTAGACCAACATACATTCTGTAAATACAAGACAGCACTTTCCTAATCATTCTTTCTCAGTTAGAGGTGCTGATTGGTCTCAAATCTCAGATGCATCTCAGAGTGGCCATGAATTATTCTGCATTGATGGAACATGATCGAAAATGTGAAGCCAACAGAAAATAGTTGTGTCTGAGTAATAAATGGTCGTTTTTTTCCAGCCTCAGCAGAGCAATAAAGTTGCACACATTATGTTACGTTCAACTGCAATAAAACATCAAAGAAGCAGCTGCGGCAGCAGCTGCAGCAGCAGATGAAGTATGCGCCTCCAATGTTTTGCTAATATTGCTGTGGTGTTCTGGGTGATATAGTAGGGGAAGACAGAGCTCAGCAGAGAGTGATTAGAAAACGTTTGAAAGCAGACATCTGGACAAATTTTAGAGAAACCTGAAAGCAGGATCTGGATAAAATGCACAGGGTGTGTAAAATCTACCTTAATGTGGTCATTTTTGCCCTGCCCAGTTGTCTGCAACCGGAAGGAACTCAAGAAGTAACGAGGCATTGTCAAACTTTGTGCTACAACTCCAAGAAAAGGAAGAGAGTCATTAAATGTGTGGCAGCTTTCAGAGATAAGAATCTACAAACATATTCGGTTTTGCCAGCTGTTGAAGTTGAGCAAAATATTCCCTGCAGAAACCGCTCATCCCACACTTTTTAGCCAAAATGTAAGTACAGGTAAAGCTGGACCTTAATTTAGCTGCAGAGTACCAATTTCAAGTTTCCAAATGTCAAGAGTAAAGAAAGGCAGATGGCTATGAAATGAGATCTCAGTGAGTGGATCTCAGAGCTGACTGACTCATACATAAGATATAGATGTAAGACATTTTATGTTGAATATGTTGATGAAGATTCTCAGTCATCCTGGTCATGGTAATCATATGAGCTTGAATAATGGCAGCTGGTCTTCTTTTTGGTTCTTGAAGGTGTTTCACCTCTCATCCGAAAGGCTTCTACAGTTCTAAGCTGCGTTAAAGACAGTTGTCTTTAACATAAAACTGAATAAAAAAGGGAATTTAGACTGATTTGACTGTTTTATATAAAAAAATTAAAATTTTAACAATTGATAATTGTGTAATAATTCACATTAAGGCTTAATTGGTTACGTTTTGTCCAGTGTAAAATAGTACTGTTGCAGTATTAATTGAAAATCTGGAATTAACAAAAAGAAAAAGTAATAAATAAACATAAGAAGAGCAAATAAAAAGGCAGATTATGTTTTTCATCTCAAAGGAGTCCCACCTGGCACGGTCCTTATGTAAGCAAACTGAGATGCATCTTCAGATGCATAAACTCGCTGACGGATCAATGTTAAATAAATGAAATTGTGAGGGAAACAAAGATCCAAAAAACACAGAATGGAAGAAAAAGCAACTAAAGAGCAAAACTGTAAAGTCGGAGCAAAGAACCCAACTGAGATATGAAAGAAAGTGTTGAAAGACAACTTTCTGGCTTCTTCAGAGGCTGAGGAATAAAAGCTTTAAGTCTTCCAGAAATGTCGTGTTTTCAAAGGCTTCCCTCAACAAAGCCTGAGGTCGTATTGTGTACATAAACAAACATAAAGCACAGCATTATGTTTTCCCGACCCCACATATTTTTAATGCCCACCTGAAAGAAGGTGAAGAAAGACTTGTTTTGGATCGTCTTCTGGTTGTCGTGTAGCTCCGCCACCTAATCTCTCTATTCCCTAATATGAACTCTTTTCCATCTTAAAAATGGTAATCACTTCTTTTATGATAGTGTCTTTTATGATAGTGTTGAATGACAACAACCTGGAGACAAGCTGACACGTTTAAAGCTAATTAAAATAAAATGTAACCACATTGGAAAGCCAGCAAACTTCTTTCCGCCTCCATTTTAAATAAATATATTCTCTTATACTTTCTGTTATTGTTGCTAAAAGAAAACTGTATTATACCGTGCAGTACTGGAGGATGATGGCAGATAGATATTTTATGTATTTGTCATAACACGGATGACACTGAAACTGGTTAAACGGGAACAGAAGGCGTTAATTGACAGCTGTTTTCAGCTTAAGCTCTGCATGCTGACACATTAACACGATATCAGCATGGTACGTCGAAGCGTGATCATTTCTGCATGCAAACAGTCGGCGCAGCATCTGTGAGGCTGCGAGGAGCAACACTTTTCCTGCTAAACAAATTCTAATTCTTTTTATATATATATACATTTGGGCTTTTTATGCCTTTTTAATGATAGCACAGGCAGAGAGAGACAGGAAGCAGGGGAAAGAGAGAGGGAGAAGACAGGCAGCAAAGGGCCGGTCGGTGCGGGACTCGAACCAGGGCCAGCTGCAGCAAGGACTTTAGCCTCTGTACATGGGGCAGCTGCTTAACCCACTACGCCACCGACCGCCCCAATAAATTCCAATTCTGACATGTACTACAATATCTGATATGATTCATATCAGTTATTCTCATAATTCAGCTTGTCCTCCTCCAGTTGGTCATCAAGCAAACACAGTGAGGTATTTGGAACCGTGAGCATTTAGAGAGGGTAAAACTAGCATCTTAAAAATATGTGCTAAAATGTTCGTAGCACTAAACATACGCTCCACAGCACAAAGAAATATAGGTTGCTTACTTGGGAGTGAGTTGTTCCAAATGAAAATTGAGCTTTATGAATGTTAACCACATGCACTGGATATTTTAAGCCTGAAGAACCTTAACTGGCAGTTTTGATAATTGCTTTCTACCTGATATGCCTCTTAAAGGGAACACTGGCATGGGCCAGAATATATAAATTCATCAAAATACAATATAGCAAGTGTCGGTGTATAGTGTGTGTGTATAAATAAGAGTTGTATTGTATGAAGTACTGAGTTTTAATATTCCCAATTCTGTGTATAATGTCAATAACCATCTCAGCTAACCATCAGTGAGTAAATTATTTTGAACTGTAAGCATTAAACACCATTGAACAGTCTCCATGATTGATCAGCTGTCTGAAATTCTTAAATCTGTGCTTTTTATTCATAGATATTTATTTATTTATTTGTATTTGAACTGTCAAAAGCATCAGCTGAATGTCACTGCTTACAGTTTGTGATGATTAGACATTTTGAAGCATGAATATAAAAAGTAGGGCTGGGCAACGATTAAAATCTTTAATCTAATTAATCACATGATTTCTCTAATTAATCACGATTAATCGCATTTGTACGCAAAATCCAAAAATGAATTCTAAAGTAGTGTATAGCTTTTAGCATTTAGTTTTATTTTAAATGTGCTGCCATATAAATGAAAGTGCCATAACATTTGTTGTGCAAACACACTTTTAACATCAGCATCTTTCTGTAGTTTTTATGTAGAAGCCTCGCTCCACTGTCTGTTTCCTTGAATGACTTGCTGCTATCAGTTGTGTGTTTTGCCTTTAAGTGATATTTTAGACTGGAACTACTACGCTGAGAAGACAATTCAACTTGGCAGTGTTTACAGATGACTTTGGTTCTGTCGACTCCGCCGTCTGGAAGAAGTTTAAAAGGAAAATGGCCGAGTAAAAGTTCCGTACCCTTCTCCATGTTTGGTGGATCCTACTTTCTTTTCCGGTTCCGCAGCAGCAGACTTTTACAAAATAAAAGCCTGTGAGCAAAAGACTTTTACAATAATAAAATAAAAAAGAAAAATATTTAAAAAACTGCGTTAATGCGCGACAAAATATTTATTCGGCGTTAAATAATTAACGAGTTAACGCGATAATAACGAGTTAACTCGCCCAGCCCTAATAAAAAGAATAAAACCAACAAGTCATTGTAGCTTAGTATTTTAAAGAACATGGAAAAAGTCTAAATAAATGTATATGGAATAGAAACTCTGACCAAGATTACAGTTCAGTGCAGCACCATCACGAATCTCAATAGGATTTTCTGCCTCTGGTCACTATGCAGGAGGTGTTGATGCATTTATTACGTATTCAGAAACAGGCACCCTGCCATGTTTACCTCGGTTTAAAGTGTGAAATAATTCGATACCATTTTCCCCCAAAGAGATGATGAGGTTTCTGTCAGCAAGCTCCAAATACCTGAGCTCAACATGGAGACCTTTTTGTATGTTCAGAGCTCCAGAGAGGAAAGCACACACACGCCTGACTCTGCTGGGAGTAGATTTGATGCTGGTTTAATTAATGATTTCATAACTGTTGAGGCGTTAAACAGACTGCAGGGAGAGGCGAGAATCCCAGATGAGGAGTGTGGAGACAGCTGAGCTGGATGACTGCTTAATATTATGTGAAAGGTTTCTGTAACACATGCTGTTTGTCTGTCTCGGTTCGCTCTCACACTGTTCAACGCAATTTCAGCACGTCAGAGCTTCTTAACATCCAACATTTGAAAAAAAAAAATAATACAACTCAACAGCTAAGGATTCAATCGAGGGTTGTCTGTCTGTGCTCTCTGTGACTTCTCTTTTTTCCATGAACAAGAAATCTTTGGGATTTGTGACCAAAAGGACATTTAATCTAGAAATGAGAATGATTAATCAAGTTATGTAGACAAGAATTATAACGAGCTCGGAGCTTCTGGTCTGGTGTTTTTTAAAGTGTGCTGCCGTGGAGTCATTACTCACCGTGAAATTTATGCCCCTTGCTGTTCAGCCTCCATTTGCCAGGCTGTCTCAGTACTCTCAGACGCCCGGCTTTGCAGCCATTATTTCTGCATTCTTGTTCTTGTGAATGAAGTTTCACCTTTACTCTCACTTTTTTGTTATGGTCCCAGTTATTTGGGCTTTTTGGACTGAAGTTGTTTTTTGACATTTTTCTAACAGCGTTTTTATCAGGAGTGTAAAGATAAACCAACACGAATCAGAATCCAATTTTAAAATTGAAGATGGAAATATTTCTGTATTTAGACGCCTGGATCAAATTAAATGTACCGCAGACCAGTTAATACCCAGATTCTGTTGGTTTACAGTTGGTGGACCAACGTTTTTCTGTGAATCTTACACCCAATCAGTTAATCACTTAAACTTTTCTTTCCTGTTTTTAAATAAAACAAATAAACAGATATAAATGTACTGAATTACTTATTTTTTTAATAATGGTGCACCAGTAAAACAATCTTAACCATGAAAATATGACAAGTGTAACTGGTTCAGTCAGTGCAATTAGGGATTCAAACTCCAATGTAAAACAAAATATTCAATAATAAAGGAGCTGAAATTGAAAAAAAAAACAATAGCTTCACGAGCTTGGTTGGTAGACTTTCAAAATAAATAGCAATCAGCTCTTTATATAGTTTAGTGCAAATGGGAATTAAACATCCATTACAAAAGCATCTGAATAAAACAAAAGCTCCTCCATTACGGTAAAAACTAAAAAAAAAAATCAGAGGTAGTCCCAACTTATGGATATGGATCGGACCATTGTCAACGATACCCGATCTCGAATTTCTTCGATATTGGTATCGATATCCGATCCAAATATCAGATCGGTGCATCCCTACTTTAAACAGAACCTCTCAGAACATCTATCGCATTTTACAAATGTCCTTTTTCTGGCCTCCTTCTTGACAAGCATTGCCAACAACAAACAAATGTGGTTCAGTGTAGAAAGAAGCCTCGTGCAGGATTTGGACATTTATAATAAAGTTCACGTACATCAGCATGAATACATTCAATTTCAGTGCTTATTTCACATTTTATCTTGAAAACATCTCAAGGAAAGTACAAATTTTGAATATTTGTTTAAGAACTAACGTCTAAAAATCATTGCTCTTAGTTGTGAAAGCTTTGGTTGAAACATCTGGTTCTGTTTTGGTTCATCCCGTCGGAGAACCAGCAGACAGTATTTAGTCGGTGAGTCTGCTGAACCTTCAGTCTGACTCGGTGGCTTTACTCTGAACTGTCATTAGCAGCCTGCCAGCAGCAGCTCTGTTCTGCTCTCTGAGCTGCAGGCAAAGTCAGCCAATAAAGAAAAAGAACAATTACACACATAATGAACGCTGCCGAGAGGAGAAATTAAAGTTTAAACTTAGCCAGGTGTACTGCTAAATGAAAGAGAGTCGGGCGAATGTGCTGCCAGGTTTTTTGAAATTAGAAAAAGGACGTGAGGAAAAGTTGGGACGGAATAATAAATAAAACAGAAGCTTGCAGAGAATTAGTCTGACACTTTATGAATTCGGATATCTGTTCATCAGCAGCTGCTTCCATATCAGACTGCAGAATAGCATATAAAAGACATTTTCTCCCAGTATTCAATATAGATCTGAGCAGTTGGGTGCTTCCTTATCAAATGTTTGAACTTCTTGAGTTACACAAAGGCTCCTGCTGATCAGACGAGTTCTGCAGTTTTACAGCCATCCAGACTTTTGAAGATAGAAATGCTGTTACTCAAGGGCAGAAACTGTGTTCACTACAGTTTGAGAGCTGCTTTCTAAGTCTCTGCGTCTCTCTCTGATGACCTTATTTTCTCTAAGCTGTAATTCGGACGTCTTGAGTTAAGCGGCCTTTTGATCTAAGTGATGTTATTAATCAGCACCCAGAGGAGAGAAGCCAAGGCTGACCTTTTATAATGAGAGGGCTGGAGTCAACATGCTGCCTCCTCTTTTCTGTGACATCCCCTGCCGTGCACTCTTCGTCTTTGGCTGGTGCTCTTTTGTCCTCACCACTGCTCATATTCTATTTTTTTGATATGAGATGCAGCTCTCGGCTTTCACTGTACGCCGATCTGGGCTTTTATTCTTATTCTTGTCCCATGACTTGCTCGTACACTTTATCTCTTCTTCCTCACTTATTTCAGTAGTATTGTCGTAGATCTCTGTATATTTTTGTTTTGTGGCTATGGCGCCTTTTTAAAATCTGATCTGTTATGGCGAAAGCATCTTGTTAAAGGGATAGTTCGGGATATTTGACATGAATCTGTATGGCATCACCATAACCAGTGTTTTGCATTCAAACTGACTTACCCCCGACAGTGTCCTGTGAGCCGAGTTCTTGTCCAGTGTTGGTCAAGGCGAAAGTAGTCCGGCTTGTTTGCTGGGGTCAAGAAATTAGCGCGTTTTTCTTCCCAAAACAGTACGTGTGCTAAAGAGTGATTTATTTCATCACAAAAACCGAAGCCGGCAAAAGTCACTCCTCGTTATCACTTGGGCCCTACTGTCTCTCATTGTGTATCAGTGCGCACGTCATTCTGACCGCGAGCTGTGCGCACGAGTCTTTCTGTTCTTTGGCAGTGCTCAACACTGTCTTACTCTGCAGACAACTGGCCATCGGGTCCAGCTGGTCTGGGACGCCTCTTCCAGTTGATCTTGGGAACATGGAAAAAAGTTCTCAAGACGCCTGCATTCAGGAGTGCAGGGAAGTCACCGTTATTTGTGATGCAGGCAGCAGCTGTCCCGCGGCCGCCGACATCCTCATCTATGGAAAGGTTTTGTATCTGGGGCATAACTAAATCCCACTCGTGGCAGCAGTAACATTCCACCTCTGTCTGCATTACTTCGCACTTCAAACAAGTGCACCAGGATTTGTCGGCCACCCTGGGTATCGCAGCTCCAGCAGTGGCTCCAGCTTCTGTTTCCATCACTTCTCTGTCCACCCTCTCTCTTTCTGCCCGATCTAAGTCCATTTGGCGAACTTCCTCCTCAGTATAAACGGGTTCATAAAGATACCCCCTTGGCTCTGAATGGAAGTCAATATGTTCCTCGTCGCTCTCGTAGTCAGACATCTTCCCGAGCAGTAAACAAAGTGAATCGACTCGTGCGCACAGCTCGCGGTCAGAATGACGTGCGCACTGATACACAATGAGACAGTATAGGGCCCAAGTGATAACGAGGAGTGACTTTTGCCGGCTTCGGTTTTTGTGATGAAATAAATCACTCTTTAGCACACGTACTGTTTTGGGAAGAAAAACGCGCTAATTTCTTGACCCCAGCAAACAAGCCGGACTACTTTCGCCTTGACCAACACTGGACAAGAACTCGGCTCACAGGACACTGTCGGGGGTAAGTCAGTTTGAATGCACGACACTGGTTATGGTGATGCCATACAGATTCATGTCAAATATCCAGAACTATCCCTTTAAGGTTCGAACAGTTCTCTGGTGTTGCTTTGATTTTTACTAGGGCTGGGCAACGATTAAGATTTTTAATCTAATTAATCACATGTTTTCCCTGATTAATCACCATTAATCTCATTTGTTCACAAAATCCAAAAATGAATCCAAAAGTAGTGTATAGCTTTTAGTATTTAGTTTTATTTTAAATGTGCTGCCATATGAATGAAAGTGCCATAACATTTGTTGTGCAAACACACTTTTAACATCAGCATCTTTCTGTAGTTTTTATGTAGAAGCCTCGCTCCACTGTCTGTTTCCTTGAATGACTTGCTGCCATCAGTTGTGTGTTTTGCCTTTAAGTGATATTTTAGACTGGAACTACTACGCTGAGAAGACAATTCAACTTGGCAGAGTTTACAGATGACTTTGGTTCTGTCGACTCCGCCGTCTGGAAGAACTTTAAAATGAAAATGGCCGAGTAAAAGTTCCGTACCCTTCTCCATGTTTGGTGGATCCGCCGATTACTTTCTTTTCCAGTTCTGCAGCAGACAGCAACAGACTTTTACAAAATAAAAGCCTGTGAGCAACAGACTTTTACAAAATAAAATAAATAATAAAACAGGGGTGGTCCGTGGCGTAGTGGGTTGAGCAGGCGCCCCATATACAAGAGGCTATAGTCGCTGCAGCTGGCCAGAGTTCGAGTCCCTCATCGGACGGCCCCGTGCTGCGTGTTGTTCCCCCTCTCTCTGCCCCCTGCTTCCTGTCTCTCTGAACTTCCCTATTCATTAAAGGCACAAAAGCCCCAAAAAATAATAATTGAAAAAAAAAATGCATAAATGTGCAATGAAATATTTATTGGCGTTAAATAATTGATGAGTCAATGCGATAATAACGAGTTAACTCGCCCAGCCCTACTTTTTACACAAAAACACTGTTGTTCTTCTAAGTATCTGTTAGCATGAAGATAAGTGCAGCTGGTTTCGATGCTTTTAGATTTAATAGTGCTCTTTTCGCTGCAAGATCCCAGCTGACTCAGCAGCTTAAACATAAATCAGATGTGAGACTAAAATGTCTGAAGCAACGAGGGAAAACTGTCTATGGCCTGTTTACGCCGTGTTTGATATCACAAATATGCATTTACGTTTCATGCATCAGTTTTGAATGTCCTTAGTGCATTGCTGTGTGCTGCTGATGTGCCATCTTCCTGCTTATTACTGATGCCAGACGAGAGAAACTTTGCAGTCCCATTGGCACAACATAGATGAAGAAAATCTAAATGAAAAATTCTGCCTGGGGACTTGAGATTTGAATGCATGCATGAACCCAGCCCTATTCAGACGGCTATGTGGACGGCCGCAGAGTTCAGAGTGGAAGAATGAGAGGTGCTGGGATTGGTTTGTCCTCTTTTGGCATCTTCTACAATTGGATAAAAAGTAATCTGCCACCACAAAAGAAGAAAAAGAGGAGGAGAGGAGGTCATGTTTCATCTCTGGCCATGCTCCCGTCCCTCCGTGGTTTCCATGGAAACAGAAAAGGCCTGTGACTGAGGTTCACCGCTGAACCACTGTGAAACACAGCTGGTGACCAGTGAGGCTCAGTCGTGCAGGTGTCCAAGGGAAACAGCAGCACTTTGCATTTTTATTGGCGACAGTAGTAGCGTGGATGATTATTCATTTTTCACACGTTAAAAACATACCCAGGCCAATGTGCAAAACTTTATAAACTCACCTTATTTAGTCCCCCCGTAAACGACACTGTAACACGGTTAAGGCTGAAACTGGGAGAAGGCGAAGTTACAAATGCACTCTTATTACTAATCTTAATCGTTCTTATCTCATCATCACATACGATGAACATTCTCCACATGTTTTGAGGTGCTACAGCTACACCCGAAAGAACAACATGAAACTATTGTATTTAAATATTCTTATACTATATATTATATTGTAACAGTAAGAAAAACGCACAACCATAAAACATTTTTAGATAGATAGATAGATAGATAGATAGATAGATAGATAGATAGATAGATAGATAGATAGATAGATAGATAGATAGATAGATAGATAGATAGATAGATAGATACTTTATTGATCCCGAAGGAAATTGAAGCATGACAACAATTCAACAAATGACTGTTTCATGAGTCAAACTCAGTATTTTACACATAAAAGTTAATTTGATTAAGTACCTCTGATGTCCAACACTAAGTTTATGTCACAGCCACAGCTGCTACTCCAGGGCCTGCTTAATGTTTCTTTTCTTTTCCTGGTTTGTCCTTCTACTAGCAGGAGGAGAGGATGCCATGCTGCCCTGACACACCAGTTTTCTGTTGTTTCTGAAAGCCGGCGCACACCTTTACGATGTCATCGTTGCATCGTTTGTCGGGTGATCGGTATAACAATTCGGACCGTATTTGACTCGCTCGCACGTCCACCGCACACACTTGCCAACCTACGATATTTTTGACCGAATGTTATCACATGACTGAAATAGGAAGCCACAAATCACGTGACTTTCAAACTGAAAATGTCGTAGTCGTCCAATGTGACTAAGTGCGCTATTCCCATTGGCTATTTAAATAATCGTTTGTCGGCTGCTACCGCACACCTTTACGATTCCCATGCGAAGTCATCGGGCCGACAAAATCGTACACGAATCGTAAAGGTGTGCGCCGGCCTTTAATTATCTTCCATCTATAAATACTTGGTTTTCTTCCCCATTTCTTTGCCAGATTGTTAGCATTAACAGTGGTTATTCTGGTTTTCATAGTTAAACTTTTTGTCTTATGTTTTTTGGATTTTCTTGGATTACGCCTTACCTTTTGGAAATATCTTTAAGTGTTTATTTGGATTCCCTGTGCCCTGTGCCTGAGCACATCTATGAGTTTGTACTTCAGTCCACTCCACAGGTGATGTTTGTGAGTGCAAGTCCTCAATAAAAGATACTTTTTTGGAATACTATCAACTTTTCATCAGATCGCGACAGTTTATCCAAAATAATTTAGCTCTTTAAGTTTTTTTTAGGGATAAAACTGCAAACAAAATAAATGCTGTTGATGATTTTTTTTCTCATATCTCAGTCTTGACGTTAGTGTGCACGTATTGCTTCAGGTAGGATCGTTCGACTTGTATTTTGCAATAACCGCAGTGATTTAGCACTGTTGATAAGAAGGAAAGTACAATGCAAATTTATCAACTGCCAGATCCGAGAGCTTGCAGAAAAGACGATTAATACTGTTGCACGTGCTTTAATAAAGCTAGCTAATGATGCTAGTGGACTGAATCATACATAGAGCTGTGCTAAAATCCACTCAATTGGCATCATTTTACTACACTTATAATTTACAATAACAAAAGAAAAGTGTCTGTGTCTCTTTGAACCCTTTTTATTTAAACTAACCGACACCGAAATGCTAGAGTAAAAACCCTCCACGTGACATGAGTGGCACGGAATTGATTGGTTTTATGTTTTGTAAGCTTGCATCATATGTTTGATGATGTGTCTGTGTATGTTAATTACTCTGGTCGGTTACTTTAAAGACGTGTTTATGTCTTGTTTGTTGTTTTTTGCTTCGAATGGATAATTTGCAGAATTGAAGAGCTCACAATGAATATGAATTTCTTCTTTAATTATCTGCTGTGTGGAAAATAGATCTGAGTGGGGAGAAAGAGCTACATTTTAATGACTTCTGCCCACTCACACCTACTCAGATGTCCATTAGAAGCTCAACTCTCAGGGCTGTGATCGTGTTAATTGTCCTGCATAATAAGAATGTTTGCTTCCTGTTTGTATGTTGGTCTGTCAGAGTGTGTGGGCTTTGGTTTTGGAGCTCTCTTCATACTTTCAGCTGACTATGTCAGTTGAGAGCAGGAGAATCATTATTCTGATTTTGTGCACAGAGATATAAACCCCCTCTGAAATGCTGTTCTCACATTTATTCCTGCATTTGTTTTGAATACACATTTTAAATGAATATATATATATATGTATATATATACACACTCACCAGCAACTTTATAAAGTACACCTTGCTACTAAAAGGTTGGACGCCCATTTGCCTTCAGAACCGCCTTAATTCTTCATTGCATACTCTCAACAAGGTGTTGGAAACATTCCTCAGAGGTTGTGGTCCATATTGACATGAGAGCATCACCCAGTTGCTGCAGATCTGTCGGCTGCACATCTATGATGCGAATCTCCCGTTCCACCACATCCCAAAGGTGCTCTGTTGGACTGAGATCTGGTGACTGTGGAGGCCAGCTGAACTCATTGTGATGTTCAAGAAACCAGTTTGAGATCATATGAGCTTTGTGACATGGTGCATTATCCTGCTGGAAGAAGCATTCAGAAGATGGTACTCTGTGCTCAGAAAGGGATGGGCATATATCTATACACATTCCTTTTAATTACATATACACACTAGAGCTGGACAACGATTAAAATCTTTAATCTAATTAATCACATGATTTCCCTGATTAATCACGATTATTCACATTTTTACGCAAAATCCAAAAAGAAATCCAAAAGTAGTGTATAGCTTTTAGCATTTAGTTTTATTTTAAATGTGCTGCCATATGAATGAAAGTGCCATGACATTTGTTGTGCAAACACACTTTTAACATCAGCATTTAGTGTTTACAGATGACTTTGGTTCTGTCGACTCCGCCGTCTGGAAGAACTTTAAAATGAAAATGGCCGAGTAAAAGTTCCGTACCCTTCTCCATGTTTGGTGGCCGATTACTTTCTTTTCCGGTTCCACAGCAGACAGCAACAGACTTTTACAAAATAAAAGCCTGTGAGCAACAGACTTTTACATTAATAAAATAAATAATAAAACCTGCGTTAATGCGCGATAAAATATTTGTCGGCGTTAAATAATTAGTTAACGCAATAATAACGAGTTAACTCGCCCAGCCCTAATACACACATATCTATAAATATAGATATATATTCGTTAACGCTTGAAATTTTACATATTAATAGAACGTGCATACGCTAATCTTGCCGAAAAAGCTATTTTTGAGTTAAAAGGTTAAATTTCAAGAAAAATTATTATTTCCGCGAGTTCCGCTACCGGGTTAATTTAGCAAGTTAACGTTCTGTCGCTAAATCGACTGCGACTGAATGTCGCAGCTGAAATCGAGACTCGTCAGACCAGGCAACGTTTTTCCAATCTTCTATTGTCCAGTTTTGGTGAGCCTGGATATTTTCTCTTTTTCGGACCCTTCTCTATAAACCCCAGAGATGGTTGTGGGTGAAAATCCCAGCAGATCAGCAGTTTCTGACACACTCAGACCAGCCCGTCTGGCATCAACAACACATGTTACATTTAAAGTCCTTTAAATCCCTGTTCTGATGCTCGGGTTGAACTTCAGCAGGTCGTCCTGACCACCTCTACATGCCTAAATGCACTGATCTGCGGCCATGCGATTGGCTGATCAGCTGTTTGTGTTAACGAGCAACTGAACAGGTTCCTAATGAAGTGGTCGGTGAGTGTATGTTTATCTGTTTCATTTTCATTTTGAAAATAGTTGTTATCAGTGGAGGAAGATGTTTTTAAATCCTTTATTTAGATAAAAAATACAGTACAACAGAGCAGAATTACTCCATTAGAAGTGCATTAAAAATTAAGTATTAACAGTGAAATGTTGTTTACGTAACAAATTCAAGGTACCGACTAGTTCTCTTACTTATGTATAACTTTAATATGACATTTTAAGATTATTCCTTCATAAAATAAGCAGAGTTTAAGTGGCATGTCACTGTTGGAGGTGAATCTGATGAGTCATGAAAAGATTGATGGAAAAAAAAGAACAAATCTGGTCTCTTCATGACTTTTTGAGTAATCCTGTGAAAACTGAACAAAGAGTCCATCTTCGACCAAGGCCGATTCTGCATTTTATTTTGCACACAAATGTAATGCATTCTTTATTTTCTGATGCTCTAACTCTCCAGTAACTCTCAAGCCTCATGAATTATTTACATTTACAAGTGGTACAAGTGATTCAAAGCTGTTCTACAGCATAGTACTTTACAAAATAAACTTTCCACCACTGGTAAAGGATTATTAATGGAAATGTTTCCAGACTGTTGGGCGCTGTATTGGCAGCTTTGTAACTGAGAGGAAGAAAAAATGTTTGTAACAGTACAACTCGAACAGGAAAATTCACTCATTTGGTGGCTTTTGTCTTTGTCTACTAGATTTAAATGTTCCTTTATGGCTGAAAAAATTACACTTGCTCTACAAATAAAGCTGTTTAAAACACTAAGCTAAAGAATGCATTATCACTGCTTTTTCTGGTCACAGCTCATGTGCAGCTGCACACGGCTGATATAGTCATGCTTTTACAATCAGGGCTGCGCAGGCAGATTTCACACATGCTGCCAGCTTTCTGACAGCAAGAGGAAGAGCTCCTTTCTTTGTGTTTGACTGGACATTAAAAAAAACAACAACAACAAGATAATCTTATGTGTGACTGCTAAAGGAGGGGAAATATACACTGCAAGCAAATATCTTCCTGAGACCCAGAGAAAAAAAAGTTTTTGGATTTCTTTTTTTTTTACACCACATAAGTCTTTGGGGTGAAAAAAACATTACTACAATAAAAAAAAAAAAAGTCATTTTTTTTTACAGTATGTCCTTTGGAGAGGTCATCGAGACACCGTTATTGCAAATATGAACATATAAACACATTTAGAGTTGTACATTTACCTCTGAACTCTGACCACCTTTAAGGTTGTACATTTACAACTGAACCCTTTTGAACCTTAGTTTTTGGTGCAAGGAATATTCCTGAGAGAGAGGTGATACTCAGCCAAAGTAACGTAGTAAAGTAACGTAACGTACCAAAGTAATGTGACAAAGGTACGTTACTTTGGCACAAAGGTAAGTAAAATGGCCACATCCTTTAAGCCAGTCGTTCCCGTCACCTTATTTAACAAATCAAGAGCTAGCTGGTTAGTGTAGCAGTTGAATCAGGTGTGTTAGTTCTGGGTTGGTTTTGGATTGTGGTACTCCATGAAGCAGTTCATCCTCTTTGAGATGCAGATATTTTACTCTATTTTATTGTGTAAAACAGGTGAAAACAAAGTTAGCACATCCTGATGTCCTCTATGGAGGACACACATAAACAAGATATTTTTTAGGTGAAAGAACAATTACACTCCTCTGAAAACTCATCTAAACTATTCCTTAGATATTAGTTTACTAGAATCAATCTGAATATTAAACTCACAAAGCTCATAATTACACAATTATACACTCACCTTTCTTATTTCCCTAAAATGTGCTTGTTGTGATCGGGGCCATTTTGAAGAACCAGGAAGAGAATTCTGTCAAGACTCCACCCAAACACATGTCATATCATTGAAAAGCCCAGGATGTCCTCTGTAAGGGCCAACAGGAATGAACACGATGGCATGTATGGCTTAAGAGATACAGACCAAAAACCAATGTCCTCTACAGAGGACAAAAATTAATTGCTGGTTCTACTCTCTGCCATGTTAGCGTGCCCAGATTTGCTAAATTGGAACACCAAGCAAGTTGAATCTTATTAGCTGCATCAGAGAGTGTTTAGACCTCTTTACTTTTACAAACTTTTTTTATTTGTGTGTTTTGGGATTAGTTCTAAAGACCCAAAATGTGTCATTAATTCCCCATCAATCCACACTCGACCCATAATAACTTAATACATTTTTCAAATTAGAACAAGTTGAGGCTGGAGCAACTGTTCACCTCTCAGTGCCGTGTGGCTTTAAAACAACGGCCGAGACAACACATGGAGTGGATACGGGACAATTCTCTGACCGTCCTTGGGAAGCTCAGCCAAAGTCCAGACTTAAAGCCGACACCTGAAAATAGCAGATCATTGACTTTCCCCATCAAGTCTGACGGTGGGTGACTGGATCTGGCAGGAGGAACTTGTCATGATCCATGTTTTATTGTGTCTTTCTAATCATTTCTATGGTTTAATCACTTCTTATTTCTTTGATTTACTTTGTATTGTGCACTTAGTTGGTAGTTTTTTTTAGTTATTTGAGCACCTGGTCTTTTCTCTGGTTTCATAATTTCTCAGTTACTTGGTTCTGTGCTCTTAGTTGGTGTTTAGATCTCGTCATTACCCCTAAATGTCCTCAGTTGCCTGAAGTCTTTTCCTCTGGTTGGTCCTCAGCTCCACTTTCACACCTGTCTCCACCCAGTCAGTCACAGCTGTACTCACTTGACTCATCGCTCTTTCTGTATTTATGCTCCTTGGTTTTGCTCATTCTTTGTCCTATCCTTGTTGTTGCTGCCGTTTTCTGGATCTGCATCCCTCTGGGGTTTTCCCTTTGTTTAGTTTTTTTTATTGCATAATCTTTGTTTTTTTCTTTGGTTTTCTGGCTCGTCTGCATTTTTGGTTTGTTTTAAAATATATTCTTTAGTTATCATCCATTGCCTCTGGACTGCTGCTTCCCACGTTTGGGTCTCTCTACAACATTCATCACGAACACGTGACAAAACTGACAAAATTCAAGTGCACAAATCCAACAGAAACTCAAACAAGAAGACTTGAAGCTTTAATTGTTGTTGAATAATCATTTTAAGGTTTAGTTTTTTGGGCACTTGTGGCCTTTATTTAACAATAGACAGGAAGGTGGACAAAGAGAAGACAACCAGCATTGTCCCAGGTCAGGAACTCGAGCCCGGGTCAACTGCGGTGAGGAACTATAGCCTCAGTACAGGGTACACCTGCTCAACCAGTTAAGCCATACAAAGCAACAAATAAAAATGTTCTGGTTTTTTTTGTTCTCAATAACCTTGCAAAATGTTGAAAAACTTGTTTCACTCTGTCATTAATGGTTAATTAGAGTTAACTTATCAGCAAAATGTTAATTTCATCCATTTGAAATTTGAGTGCAGAAAACAAAGGCACATTTTGAACACATAATTTTTGGTCACAAATCTAAAGTTTGACCTTCAAGGTAGGAAGTTTAAGAAGGTAAGAAGCTTTCGCAAGTCACCTTGGATAAATTTCTTGATAACACAGGTGTTAAATGATAAAAGTGGGATTTAATTGTCACAACAGCTGCTGCAGTTTCCTGCACCACTCAAATAACTTCCCCATCCATCAACCAAAGTTTGCCATAAACACTGTGACGGTTTCAAATATATTCACTGGGTTTTTTTCTGTATTTAAAACTGCAACATCTCGTTTTTTTTAATTCCAGTGAGTTACAACTTCCCTTTTGTCATATTTTCAGATAACAGCGGCAGTAAACACAATCGTATATATTAACTAATGAGATAACCATTTTGCCCTGAGGTAAATCATAAAATGCCTCTGGCTTACTTCAGGCAGATCCGGTGATATAGCATGTAATGAACCTTCTTCTGTTCTCCACAGCTGAAGCTCCTGCTTCATGTTGCTGCAACTTAAAAAGGAGAAACAGCTTCAGACTGCAGATAAAGTTCCACAAATGTGTTGAGCGTAGATTAAAGTGGTTTTCTGTTCTGAATGTTTTAGTTGTTTTTTTCTCAAAGCACATATGAATGCTAAGCAACTCCTGACAGCTATTCTTTTCTCAGAGCACGTGCTGCCTGCTTAGACACTAAAACCAGAGTTAAGTCAAGGACATGCGTCCACTTCACAGCCGCAGAACAAGTCCAATTCCCTCTAAACAAAAGCACCTCCTGTTGTTGTTGTTGTTTCTGGTATGGAATGACCTTGGACTTCTTGTGCAGGGAGAATATGAAACAAAGCTTTTTGATGCTTGCTGCCAACATTCAGCAACGGTAGATAAAGACTCCTCAGAGAACTAGACTTCCATTGTTTTTCCGGGGGGGGTGTTGTAGCTTTTGTTTATCTGTGTAACGCTGCAGGTGTGTTATTTAATATTTGGGTAAATCTGTTGTTTCACTCGCTGGTGATAGTTCTTCCTAATGACAGTTTTATCTGGTTAACAAGTAATGAGGGGAAGGTGACGGTAAATATTCTCTCTGTTGCTGTCCATGGTGCTGAAAGCATCTCTGACACCTTTTACACACAAATCCAACAAGTTTGAGGGAGGTAAATATTAATTCACCAGTTTGTGTGTAGTTATGATCAGTTAATTCTCAGAGACATAGGCTGTTGCTCAGATCCAAGACAGGGTTGTCCACCAAACGGAAGGTTTCTGGTTCAAACTCCACTCTCTCCAGGGTCTGCAAACTGTTCTTTAAAGACACCGAATCTCAAGATGCTCCCACTGGCAAGCGAACACCTTGTACGGCACATCTGTGGCTCTCAGGCCGATCTGGTTTGTCTTTTCAAATCAAAATTACAAACCATGATTAATATAATTAATTTACACTGACAATTTTTGTTATGAGAGGGTTCCAGGTTCAATTCCCAGCTGGGGCCTTTCTGTGTGGAGTCTGCATGTTCTCCCTGTGTATGCGTGGGTTCTCTCCGGGTACTCTGGCTTCCTCCCACTGTCCAAAAACATGCATGTTAGGTTAATTAGTGTATCTAAAATTGTCCTTAGGAGTGAGTGTGGTTGTTTGTTTCTGTGTGGTCCTGTGATGGACTGGCGACCTGTCCAGGGTGTGCCCCGACTCTGGCCCGATGACCGCTGGGATAGACTCCAGCCCCCCCCGCGCGACCCAACCGATGGATTAAGCAGGTATAGAAAATGGATGGATGGATGGAATTTTTGTTAAAGATGTGGCTTGCTTTGAGGTGTATTTGTAGCATCAATGGTCCTTTGAAAGATCACAAAAATATTAAAAGAAACTCACAAGGATTAGTGACTTACTGGTATCAATTTTACAAAATAAAAGCCTGTGAGCAACAGACTTTTACAATGATAAAATAAATAATAAAACAGGGGTGGTCCGTGGCGTAGTTGGTTGAGCAGGCGCCCGATGTACAAGAGGTTATAGTCCTCGCTGCTGCATGCCCCCTGCTTCCTGTCTCTCTGAACTTTCCTATCCATTAAAGGCACAAAAGCCCCAATAAAAAATAAAACTGCATTAATGCGCAATAAAATATTTATCGGCGTTAAATAATTGACAAGTTAACGCGATAATAACAAGTTAACTTGTCCAGTCCTATTTTTTATTGTATCGTTGAAAAAATGTCATAGATCCAAATTAAAATGAGGGATGAGAAAAAGAAAGACAAGACTAACCATGAAAAGAAGGTGCAATCATCATACAGCCATTACATCTGGACCATATGCTCTAACTTGTACATTCTCCAGCACAGAAAGGATCAATGACTGACGCAGACTTCTGAATAGAAACACATAAATCTGTCACACCTGCACTTTCTGGTATTTGGGGGATACAGAAGCGAAATGGCAGGTTAACAAAGAGGATCATATTGCCTGATGATTATCTTATAAGTCAATGTTAGCAGTATTTACACATTGAGTGGTTACGTACCAAGCATATCGATATCATCACTTATAAGATGCTTTTTGACCTGATAAAGGAGACTCCCAAACCCCTGCAACCCCTTTTTGAGCAGTGCCATTCGCTTTAGAGAAATATCTGCCTCTGTAGCTGTTGTTGTTGCTACAACATTGTCAATCATTTGATCTTAAGTAAGCAACGTGACGCAGCTTTTTCTTTTTCTGAAAAGATAAAAAAAAACAGAGGAAGTTGCAGTTTCAAGTGAATTCACTCCAAGTTTATCATACTTTCGAAAGTACATTCTTAATGTAAAAAAAAAAAAAACACAAGATTAGTTGACGTTTGCTGCTAATTGGCAATCAAAATAAAAACACCCTGATTACTTAAGACTTGAGACCTAAGAGTTTCTTTGACTCCTGTGTCAGGAATCTAAACAGATTCATACAGCTAACACTGTGAGCCACAAACTTGATGATAAACACTGCTGAACATGTTCAGCGTGCCGTCACCCAGAATTACTGCGACCCCGAAGAGAGCAAAGAAACAGAAAAACTGAGAAGGTTTATGAGCTGCGATTAATTATCCTCAATTACGATGTTAATGGGCTCATTTTATTGTAGCTTGTGTGCAGCTGGAGTGGCAGCTTTGATCCAATCAGCTTTTACTCAGCCTCAACCAGGTCAACTGTTAATAGCCACTCTAAGCTGTATTATAGAGAGCGTTTTGTCAGTCCTTTGAAACGACTCATTGACTCTTCGAGCTGGGAAGTTTCAAAGCATCTCTTTGTGAGCGCTGAATTACACACACTGTATTTTTTGTGGAGTTATTCCTGCATTAAATGAAGTTAAAGGTCCACAGCGCAGGGAGTGCAGAAAACAACGGTTAGAATCGCTCATATAGTGCCAATGCAACAACAACAAAGGCATAATACAGAGGAACAAACAATTACCTACTCTCTTGTTTTTCAAAAGAACATTGATCATTTGCCATCGGGCTCTTTCACTGCCTGAGGTGACATTTTGGTTGCCTGGCTGTGCCTCATTTTAGATTTTAAATACCTTTCATTTGTATTTTAAAATGCCTTGTGTTCCATTTCCTTCCTAGTGTCCTTTTGTACATTATGTTAATCATATTGAGCTGCTTTAGGGCATTAAATATATGATTCACTGCACTTTATCCTTTCCTTGTGTGCGAACAGGTTCTTCACTGTGTTTCACTGAGCTGCATCACCTTTAAATACATCCATCCGTCCATCATCTGCCACTTCTCCGGGGATCGGGTCGCGGGGGCAGCAGCTTGAGCAGAGAATGCTGAGAAGTGCATCCCCATTTCGGCAAAGGTCTACCGAAATATCGCCTCCTGCTGGTCCCGCTTTAAAGAGTCTGGAATGGAATGATATAACTATATCACAAGTTTGTTTGTCTGATTGAATTAGCAGATGCAAATTTCAACAAGTCCAACATTTTTATACCATTTCATCTGGGCTATACAGAATAAAGTTTGATATTCATAGAAAATGTCTCCAACCGTCTTCCTACAAAAGTGTTAATCACGGCCCTTACTTTGGAATATTTGTACAATAATATATTAATAGGTGAAAGAGATGCTCTAAACTGTGCAATTGTCAGATTATCATAAGTGTACACGTATTATTCATCTACATGAAGAAATGAGAAAAAAGATGAACGAATGAAACACCATTTTCAGCTCAATATTATCACCATAACTTTATTGGATAAATGTAATAATCAACACCTGAACCGCTCCAGCAAATAGGGATGCATTTCTCTGCATAACACCGATGCAGAGCCCGCATCACTCAGTGGGGTTACTCGGCACTGAAAGGATCAGATTATTGGCTAAATTACAATAAGAATGAGTTGAGCAAGGGTAATTATCCTTGGATATATGGCGGTGAATGAGTCGGCTCAGAGGCACAAAGCGTGTCGATAGGTGGCGCTGTACCCATTCCAGCTGTTGCTAATAGAGCCACTTCCTGTTGACCTCTTCACCACCAACAACAACAACAAACTCAGGCATTCGAGAAAATGGCGAACAAAGAGCAAGATGAAGCTACGTCCCTCTACATTTGGTCTGTGATGAGCTGCTTGTTGCACAAACACGATGCCCAACGGAGCATTCTCCATCGCGTTGTTTATTTCTTTCTTTCTGATATTACTGTTGCGACAGCAACAGTAATATCGTCTCCTTTGACTTCAGGTTCTCGACCCTGGGAAAACATCTGGAGCATGCGCAGAACTCAAAGTCTAATTCACCACGTGCTTCAGCGTCTACAAGCAGGTTTGATTTGATTTTCAACCGAGTTCTCTCAGGGTCTTAATCCGATCGCGAGTAACTCGATCCGATCCAATTTCTTGTCAGATTAAGGTGTCTACATGCACTTAATAACTCAATCTTATTGTAATTTAGCCAATTATCTGATCCTTTCAGTGCCATGTAACCCCACTGACTGTGGTCCCTGCAACGATCCGCCTGTCAATCTCCTGCTCCATTCGTCCCTCACTTGTGTACAAGACCCCGAGATACTTGAACTCCTCCACTTGGGGAAGGATCTCATTCCCGACCCGGAGAGGGCGTTCCATCCTTTTCCGGCTGAGGACCGTGGAGGTGCTGATTCTCATCTCATCTTTAAACACAGTGAGGTAAATCCTCTAAGATCATATTTCTGAAGATTTTACTTCTTCGTGTCATTATCCCCCATTTTAAGTCCTCCATAACTCTACTTTTGCTCCTGTGAAGTAATCATAGATATTCAGTCTGAAAGGCTTGAAGCTACCGAGTCATCACACACAGCTCCATCCCCTGTACAACGCCTCAGTTACCTTATTTATAGAGAAGGATTTCCCTTTAAAACCATGTTGCATTAAAAATGACTGCCAGTTTAAAGACCTGAAGAGGAGACTGAGAGGATGTCTTGGTTCAGTGTTCACAGCAAATTAGATACTGATTAATTAACATTTTAATTATCAATTATTTTCAGTTTGTTTGCAGTTGATGAGCTCATTAAGATTAAAGTAAACAGATAAAGACAGTGGAGGTGTAATTCGTACTTTAATCAAGGAAGAGTGAGATCCTGAAACCTCTCCACCGTGAATAATCTTAGACGCCGTTTCATTGTTCTGTTGTGGCTTTCTTAAGTGTGAGACTTTTTCGTGTCTTTGAGACTGATTGGAAGTGTGTCGGGGGTTCATCTTTAGTATTCTGCTTAAAATGTGGCGGATATGGGAGCAGCAGGAGTGAACCAACAGTGAAGCAGCAGAGTCTAAAACCAACGATCTTAAAGATGCCAAAACAAGTCTGTGGAGCTGAGGCAAACCTGAGGCTCACAAAGATATCACAAGATGTCAGAAATCAACAGATTCCAAAACTCAGTCTTTGCCTCCACTGATCCTCTCAACTTAAATGCGGGGTAAACTATTGGAAAAGTTTGTGATGTGGCCACAAACAGCAGGGAAACAGAAGTCCTGCAGCTCCTCTGTCAGTGCGTTTGTCTCCACTGGGACCATCCAAACTCGGAGCCTTTTCACTCCTGCAGATAAGAACGTCGAGCATGTACGTCTGAGGACAACTGGAGTGTTGATATCTGCCTCTGTCGTCTCTTCGCACGCTGAGTCGTCCCGTTGCTTCAGAGACAAAGACGACCGACAGCTGCTGCTGGAGGAAAACAACTCCTGGCTGCCTGGTTGAGCCAAACGCTGTCAATCTGACAGCGTCCGGATAGAATCCAGAGGAGACCGGACTCTTCCAAACCTTTATCAGAAGCAAGCAGCAGCACAATTACACCACAAACTACAATAGGAACCGTTACTGGAAACAGCTTTTTGGAAATTTACATAACTCTGAGTGAAAGCCTGTCTGTCTGCCTGCTTTTAGGTCCTTTCTGCTGCAGCATCCCAGCATCACTCTCAGCTCTTCTGGGAAACCTGTGAACTTAAATTACACGAATTAAAAAGGATTTCCTCACTTTCATTCGTGCTGTTGGGATTTCCAGAAGTGAGTTGCTCTCTGGCAGGTTTCAGTTGAACAGAGATTAGTGATGGGAACATGGAGAAAACGCAGGCTTTAACTTCCAAAGCAGCTCAGCACACACACACCTCCTGCATCTTCACAGGGAGTACGGCCAGTTTGAGCTCATCTCTGCTACATTGTTCCTGTGAACATGTACAGGGAAGGTAAAATGCTGCACTATAATTGTGTAAAGCATTCATCACATGTTTTAGGTTGCAGCAGAACGTACAGAGTGGGGGTTAAAGAGAAAAAAGAAGGCAGCTTTTATGCAAATGAGTCCAGAAATCAAAGCGTGAGACGGGTTTCTGTTGGAACTTGTCGACGCCAAACAGCTAAAGAGGTGGAACTTGTCGAAGGTAATCATGCAAGACAACAGAGCTCAAAGCCCGACACGGTGGACAAACTTAACAGAGCATGCGAAATCACAACGTTTGTCCGACAGTCTCCCGGTGGAGCGGGAAGCTCACTGATCCAACTCGAGCATGCTGTGTTAGCAGATGCTGGAATAAAAACTAAGTGGAGGTTTCAGCTGCTACTGTTCAAAAAACAAAAAGCTAAATCACTATTCAGCTTCGAGCTGAGTTTAGGAGGACTTGTTTCCTCTTGTATTACTATATGCCGTCAATAATTTACAAAAGTTGGAGAGCAGAAGCATGGAGGCAAATCCCAGAGCTGATTCTTGACACTTTATGCTAATCTACTCAATATTTGCTGCCATTTGCCCTTGATGGGGACAGCTGCACCCTCAGGCATGTTGGAGAAATGTTAGCACTGATCAGATACTGTGCCTTCCAGTGCAGATCTGCAGATCACCACTGCAGTCAGAAGACATAGAATAACACAGCGCTGCAGATGCTCTCATGATCTTAAACAGTGTTTAAGATGAAAAATGTTTTTCTATATTCAAAGTTGTTGTACAGAAAAGGTGCCGAGTGTGGCTGAGTGTGAGAGATCCAGATGTTTTACTGGAAGGATCTTCTGGTGTAAAGCCTATTCATTTATTTATTTATTTGTTTGTTTGTTTCCTAGACAACAGTTACATATCATCGCCATTTGATATGAGCGTGGTGTTCGTGGCCACCTGGCGAATGTGAAATATTCTCTTTCGTGTGAAACGACTCGCTCGAAAACAGCACAACAAAGCACTGAGAATGAACCCAAAACAGCAAAGCAAAACAACGCTGAAACTTGCAATAAAATAATAACCAGTTTGCTAGTTCACTCAGGCACGAGACAGCAGGATACAGACAGCATGAGAAGTCTTCTCACGACTCGAAATATTCCAGATGGGCGCCTGAGCCTCAGCAGGCAGAACGTGCCAAAAAAAAAGTTTGCTGTGCGTGTAAAGGTATTTTCACAGCTCACGGACGATGGCAGATGATGCTCCCCACTTATCAAATCAAAATCAAATCAAATCAAATTGATTTGTGTAGCACATTTCATGTACAAACAATTCAAAGTGCTTTACATCAAATAAAATCATTGCAGTGGGGAGTGGAAGAAGCATTAAAAATACATAAAAGAATATAAAGAGAAACAAATAAAATGATTTAAATAAATTTAAAAACAAGCAACAGTCCACATATCAGTATTTGGCTCGCTAATGATTATTTATTAGTTAAGATCTGCAACATTGTTGAACAAGTGAAAAGAAGCAGCACACACACACACACACGCACACTGTGAATTTATATGCGATATGTCTCATATCCAGGCTAAACAAACTTAACTCTAAAGTGGAAATTATCTTTTAAACTGTTGCTGGTTATTTAGAGAATTGTTTCATGGAACTGAAACCTCTCCACAGTTTCAGCAGACAGGGAGAGCCTCAGCTCACCTTCTGACATTCTGACATGTCAGTGACGAGCCTTTAATTTGATCTCCGCTCAGAGAATCTGCAATCACCCTCAAAGGCAGATATATAAACACCTGACATCAACGCCAGGTACATAACGCCACCTTTATGGCGTTCTTGAAAAAGCAGGCGTCTCCTGGGTGACACTTTGCCGTCGCGACACACAAACACACACAGTCACATTCACCAGAGGAAAACAACACAAGCCATGCTGGTCATAAATCATGAGCAGCTCTTCTGTGTCCATGCATCCATCATCCTCCGCTGTCTTTCTCGAGCATCGGGTAACGTATGGAAGTGTTTCTGTGCCATCAGAGTTTGAATATGAATTTCTAATATTGAATTTTTACAGCATCAAAATCAGACTTTGAATTTGAAAAAACCAACAGTGTAAAAAAAAAGAAACAATTTCTAAAAACAAAAATCAATCTAAAAAAAAAAAAATTCAACTTCAGACTTCCATTAATTTGTTTCATTGTGAGAAACAATGAAACAAAATAACTTTATTCATTATTTTGAGAACAAAATAACTGAAATTTACACCCTTTATTTACCGGGTTAATAACTGAAATTTACACCCTTTATTTACCGGGTTAATAACTGAAATTTACACCCTTTTTTACCACCCTTTTAACGCAAAATGAGCCTTGCAAGCGTGCAGCGCTAATTGTTGAGGATGTGCACAAGGGATGCTTCAAACAAAGAGGCAGCTGGGATAAACACGTGTATCCGTGATCAAAAGCAAGTATATTTCTGGCCTAAGAATGAATGAATACAATCCTCGGACAACAAGCAACACTTTGCAGCCCTTTTTCTAGGTTTACATGAAGCTGGTGACACAGTGAATCCTATAATTTTAAAAGTTATTTAGAGCTATTAGTGGAGGACTGTCTAAGGGCTCAATGCTGGGACCACTGGGGGGTCTCAAACTTAAAACAAATTAACTGAAATTTACCCTTTTTACGCAAAATGAACATGATTAACGTGCACACGTTCTATAAATATGTCATATTGAACGCGTTCATTTTGACAGCCTATGTATATATATATATATATATATAGAGAGAGAGAGAGAGGATATGTCCATCCTGCTGGTACCTGGTTGATTTAAGTTAACTGAAATTTAACGTTTTAACGCAAAATTAGCTTTTTAGGCAAGATTAACTTAAGTTAACTTAAGATTGATACTCTCAGAAATAGGAGTAAGTACGAGTCCTTTTTTGTCCCATGAGGCACAATCTATTCTAATGTACCCCCTAGGGTTAATTATTGGACGTAAAGGTACATATATGTACCTTTTTGAGGGTCCAAAAGGTACATATATGTACTCAAGTGATACCTTTTGTTTCTACATGCCGGGGTACAATAGGCAGTCTGTGTTAGGCTCTACAAATGGCAGGAGCTTAAATATTAATATGTCTAAACAATCATTTAGTATTTTTTCAGGAGGCTAGTTGTTATGTTTTTTAAATGTGAAGGTTTCACAGTTTCCTTAAGTATTCAATGAAGATTTTATCTTCAAAGCCATTTTTTAGTATCCTTGAAATAATTATTTTTTTTTTCTATCTGCAGAGAGCTCTGACAGCCAATCACAACCTTTGTAATGTGGATTTTACAGACAAAGCTATCCAACGTGTGTCTGAAGTTTGAGTCATGAGTGTTATTTTCATGTATGCAGTTTTAAAGTTGGTGGAGAATGGAGTTACCTGTAATGGACACTTTTACATTGCTTAAAGTGAAATGAAATTGAAATGTGAAAATAAAAAGAATACATTCTGATGTATTTCAAAGTTATTTATGGATGGATGGATATACTGTACCCTATGAAGGCACATTTTGTACCCTTTTTAAAGGTCCATTTTTGTACTTCAATATAAGGGTACAAAATTGCCACCAGAGGTACAAGATTGGTTTCTGTAAGGTACAAACCACAAGGGTACTGTCAGGTTCAAATACCTACAAATTCATAAAGAAGAGAGAGAGAGACGTTTAGGATTGTTTTATACTCATGAGGAGAGCTGATGAGGAGACAGCTTTTCACAGCTTCTTCCTGATCACTCAGCTGTTTCCTCATGCCTCCTCCATTTTATTCAGAGGTGGGTGTGTACAACAGCTCTCAAAAGAGAGGAAAGGGGGATCCAGTTTCAGGCCACATTCCTAACAGTGGAATTTACGACCTTCACACAAATGAGCAAAGCACAACTTTGCTTAAAACTCTTAATCAATACAACAAACAGAGTATATATGGGATAACTAACATTAAATGTATTTACAACTCAACAGGTACAAATAAGTACCCAGTGTCAAGGGTACAAAACTGTACCTTCTGAGGGTACTGCCCCAGTGACAAGCCATTGTACCCCTAAAGGTAAAATTCTGTACTTTATTTTTTGCGAGTGCAGATTCATTTAAACAGGTCTTTGAGCATTATGTTGGGTCCGTTCTGACCAGATCCACAGAAGTTTTAGGCCTCCAAGTTGGGTGACCGATTAGCTCAACACAAAATGGATAAAAACTTTTTTTGATTAAATAAATGTGATTCTGTTAATAAAGAAAATGAGTGAGTTGTGCCCATTTCTCGCCTTGACCACAGGACACTCAGTGAAAATGATGGGGTACACCTGAGTGTTGTATTCCCATTGATGCTGAGCCAATCTGGAGCTGATTAATACCAACGTCTACAAGTCCAGCAGAGTCATTTGACGTGGGACTGAATGCCACTTGTTAGCCAGATGTTTTTATCAATGTAAAAAGGGCGTTTGACTTTTATGCAGCCTTAAAAATGTGCATTTATGTAACAGCATTATGTGCTTTTACAGCTTTATTTGAGCAGCCACACTGAGCACCTTTTCCTGCACAGATGCCTTTTAAATTTAACTGCCTTCAATTGAGGAGCCATAACAAATAGTATTTGAAGTATTTGAATATTTTACTTTGATATATGTGAGGATTCGTAGCTGAAGATGAACAAATGGCACAGCAGAGAAAATATTCAATCTCACTTTAAAAGGCATTCCAGAGAAGCATTCAAGGTTACGAAGTTCACTACTCTCCTCTATCTCTCTGCTGGAACTGCTCAGAGCCCATCATTTCTGGAGGCAAAGCTGGAAAATGTTACAACCGAGAGCAGCAAGGAGGTCACTGGATTTCACGGTAAAGTAAGTTCAGCCGTGAAAGATGGGAGAGAGGCGCTACGCTGAGCATTAAATTTCCATTCATTAAAGACTGAATTGAGACCAGGCATGTCAAAGACTCTGGGCCAGTTTAGTCAGGCTCAATTTAGCTTTTATTAATCCTTTCACAAAATGCACTCTGGCATGCCACATCCCAGTAATGTGCATGTAATATCGAGTGCTTTTGGAAAGCAATCGAAGCACCGCAGACATGCCAAGAAGATGCAGAATATTAGATTTTACAGTGTTGCGTATAACAGCAGCTACATGTTGCAGGATTTAAACTGCGAGGCCGGGGCAGATCAATTCATTGGGTTAACCTTCCCTCTGGGTTGACCTCATGTAGGTGTTTTCAATTAATTTCAGTAAAGTTGTGTGCCCAAGAACGTGCCCTTTTTCTAGATGGACGATTTTGTGATGCAAACGTATTACTCTTTTGAACGCATATTGTTTTGAGAAGCAAGACGCTTTATTTTTTAAGCCCCAGCCAACTAGCCGGACTACCTTCGTCAACGCCAAAACGAGGGTACTCGTTGGCATCGGTACTCGGTATCGGCAAGTACTCAGATCCAAGTATCTGTTTGCAAAAAAGTGGTATCGCTGCATCCCTAATTGTAGCCCACATCTGACCACACAGATCATGGTAGGCTGCCATATGCACGTTGTTTTGACCAGAACCATACGCTATGCCTGGTTTAAAAGTCACATTTTTGTGACAATGGTCTCCTTCTTGAGTCAAGAACCAACAAAGGAAACCCAAACCAGAGAGGCCTAAACTGCAAAACACGTGTTTTAAGCGATGTGGCAGAACAAGAAGAAGTGTGTTTGCTGGTGGTTGAACAGTCAGCACCATGGATCCCTATTCTTAAAGCTCTTCATTGGCTGCCAGTTTCCTCAAAGATTAATTTTAAAATTTTGGTTTTAGCTTTCAGAGCATTGCATGGTCAGGCTCCCCCTTACATCAGTGACCTAATCCAGCCTTACACCCCAGCTCGGGATCTGAGGTCTGTGGATCCGAATCTACTGATGGTGCCACGCACTCCTTTCCGGACCAGAGGAGACCGATCCTTCCAGGCTGTTGCTCCCAGGCTTCAAAAGGCAACTTAAGACCTATTTATTTGTTCAGGTTTTTGCTTAATTGTCTTAGGGCTGCTGTGTTTGTCACTGAGTTGCCTTTTAAACTTAAACTTGTATGTACTTCCTAACTGTGTGTTTCTGTTGTGACTGTAAAGCGCTTTGTGACCCTGGTCTGTGAAAGGTGCTGTACAAATAAAGCTTACTAACTGACTGTTCAACCAGTTTCCAGGCTCAAAATATGACATTCTGCATTTTATATCTTACAACAGTGTTCCTCAGCTGTTGTGTTCAAGGGCCAATTATCCCGCAGATGTTTCCCTGCTCCAACACAGCTCATTCTAATGAAATGGTTCTCCTCAACAGCTTGTTCTTAAGGGCAACATTCAAACCTTTTTTTAATCCGTGCCGAGCCGACGTGGCTTTATTTCTATGTCTTCTGCTATTTTTTTTTTCATCAAATCTGGTAAAATCTGGCTTGTGTTTATTTGAGCTAATAAAAAAAAAACTCCTCTGATATCTCAAGAAACTAAAGAGCCAAACAAGCCCTGTCATCTCTTCCGACCTTACCTTGGCACGGGTCTGCTCTTTGGCGCGTGTGCTGGCTCAAAGACGCTGCTCTCCAGCTCTTTCCCCTCCACCCTAAGTGATGCTCAAATATTGAAGCAGCAACTGTGTGCAAAGGTCATAGCTGCAGCTTGTCGCTCTACTCCATAAATAGCGGTTTGCTGCATCCTCATGCTTTCAGACCAGTTAAACAAATTTAATCAGCCAAAGTCTTCTTTGGTTTAACAAGTCACTTGCTAGATTCTGTTGGACCAACCTTGGTCTTGTTTAGAGAGGGTCACTGGAATAAGTCACAAGAAACAACCAAACCTTGGATCTTTGCAAAGTCACACCAAGCCCTGAAATGTAAGAACATCACTTACCTGCTCATTGTTCGCATAGTAAATGAATCCCCCAAAACCATCCTCCTGCGTCTGAGTCTGCCTTTGGCTCCAAAGACCCTGAACACACAAGTGGTTTGTGTGTATGATGAAGGGGGGGAGACTTATTCCAGTGAACCAGGAAAAAGATGTTTGTAGGTGTATGATAATGTCTGGTTTACCATGAGCCGTGATGTTTTCTTAATGTTAACCGAGTAATTCTGAATGTTTGATCTTAACCAAGAAGCTTTAAATTAAGTTAAAGTGCAACTGGGCGAGTTGACTCGTTATTATCGCGTTAAATCGTTAATTATTTAACGCCGACAAATATTTTATCGCGCATTAACACAGGTTTTATTATTTTTTTTATTATTGTAAAAGTCTGTTGCTCACAGGCTTTTATTTTGTAAAAGTCTGTTGCTGTCTGCTGTGGAACCAGAAAAGAAAGTAATCGGCGGATCCACCAAACATGGAGAAGGGTACGGAACTTTAACTCGGCCATTTTCATGTTAAAGTTCTTCCAGACGGCGGAGTCCACAGAACCAAAGTCATCTGTAAACACAGCCAAGTTGAATTGTCTTCTCAGCGTAGTAGTTCCAGTCTAAAATATCACTTAAAGGCAAAACACACAACTGATAGCAGCAAGTCATTCAAGGAAACAGACAGTGGAGCGAGGCTTCTACATAAAAACTACAGAAAGATGCTGATGTTAAAAGTGTGTTTGCACAACAAA
Source organism: Odontesthes bonariensis (assembly GCF_027942865.1). Classification (NCBI taxonomy): domain Eukaryota; kingdom Metazoa; phylum Chordata; class Actinopteri; order Atheriniformes; family Atherinopsidae; genus Odontesthes; species Odontesthes bonariensis. Next base: position 9,746,196 of record NC_134519.1, on the reverse strand, counting down.
TGTTATGGCACTTTCATTCATATGGCAGCACATTTAAAATAAAACTAAATGCTAAAAGCTATATACTACTTTTCAATTCATTTTTGGATTTTGCGTACAAATGCGATTAATCGTGATTAATCAGGGAAATCGTGTGATTAATTAGATTAAACATTGTAATCGTTGCCCAGCCCTACTCTAAATGCATAAAATGAAGCATAAACAACAACTGAAACCCAAAGAATGACATTTGTCACTTTAAAACAGTAAGTGGTTCATCCCGCAACTCCTTTTTTACTCAAATTTTCCTATTTTGTGGCCATTAAATATAATGCACTCATCTTTTCCTGTGTATTTGAAGAAATTGACTAATTTTGTTGTGAGATTGGGTCGATATAACACAGTAAAACAGTCCAGGTGCTAAAATGGTCTGCCTGCAATCTAAACCTTTCACCTGGAGAAAAAAAGTTGTTGCATTATGCAACAAAACGCACAAGGAAGGAGTTATTGGACAGCATGAACATGTGCTGTGAGAACTTTGTGAATCTCTACATCATTAGCTCTCATCTCACAGACGTAAACGCCACATAAGAGCTCGTTACAGACGGAGCAGAACACAGACGGGTGGTTAATGTGCAGCCTCCCACAGTGCGGTATGAGGTAACCACACTGAGATTGATCTGAGGATCAAAATCTCTCCCCCTGTCTTTTGATGAGCCTCCGGATGAGTGAGCTTCATGCCGGCACGCGGAGGATTGACATTCAGCTCACTGTGAGGAGAATGATCATCATGCAGATGTGGCAGCGGGAGTAAGCGCAGAAGCCTGTTGGGCTCTAAGTGTGTGTTTTTAATGATTAAGGGGAGTATGATTACCATGCAGACCTGGTAGCAAGAGTCAGAGCGAGGTCCTCTGTTTATGTGTGTGTGTGAGGGAGTTTCTGTGTGGTCGGACACACACACAGGCCCTGGGAAGTGTGTGTTTTCCCTGCCCACTATACAGATTATATGTGCTCTCATCTTTCTAAGGATGTTCTGCGCAGCAGCTTAATAAAATCTAAACAAATTTGGAAATATTACATTGCAGACAAGCAGCAGACAGCCAGCTTTATTAGAAAGACTGTTAGCGTTCATGGGGAAATGATGCTGATAAAAACCCTGTGAGATTACTGGAGCTGGAGGCCTAAACGACACGGTTGGAGGAGCGAGAGGTCACGACCTGAAGATAGTAACTGTCAGATCTGCTCGTGATGAGAATTTCTTTTTAAATCATCAATCATTTCTCACAAATGTGAAAAAATCTAATCAGTCTGTTCCAGTGATTCCAGACTTATGGAAATGATCAATATTATTACTCTTTAAAGTCAAGACCCCATAAATAATTCCCTGTTCAATAAATAAACCTGTTTTTCAAGGCGCATTCAGAAAATATGAAGACTGCAGCTTTTACCTGACAGGACACCAAATGTATTATCCATTTTTTCTATTTATATAACTTTGAGAATGTTGGAAAGTGTACTCACGGTACTTTTTCTTTTTTTGTTCTACTAACTCCCTGGAGTTAGTTTAGTTTTACCAAAATATTAGATTATCTTTGGAATCTATTGCTTTGATGATTCTTGTTGTTTAATGGCTGTTTGCAGGTTATTTTGAATGAAAGAATCTGCTAAATGACGAAGCATAAATGTAGATAACACAGTCCAAAATCCATTTACAGTGAATGCAACATTGTTTCTTCACCAAGGCTGGAGTTGAGGACAAGAATTGTTTGTCTTTTTTGGCAGCGTTATTCTGCAAAAATTAAAAAAGCTGAATGTCGTGGAACTTAATGGAGAGGAGGAGTGTGGACAAAGGAACAGCATGTTCAATTTTAGGTTCACTTTTCCTGAAAATAGCAAAAAATACTGACTGGGCTTGGGCTTGGTGTTTGTGTTTGACTTCTGTTAAGCATCTAAAGCTGCTGCAGTCTGTTTTGATACAGAAAATACTCCTTAAAACTTGTTAAAAAAACCGACTTATTATGAAAAAAAGAATCAAAGTTATTCAGCCTCGAGCCCGTAACACAACCTTTTGTCCTTAATTAGTGCTACCTATAGGTCTGAAACTGTCTCAGTCAGTGAGCTGTGATGTCAGACTGTGATGTCTCTGTGGGAGCTCAAAAAAAGCTCTCAATTCAGATGGCTACATGGGCAGTCAGCCATCCTCGGGGCAAACACTGACACCTGCTAACCCTGCTATGATGCCATGTTGTGACTGAAACAATTACCTTAAACAACTACTGGATTTTGACAATCAGCTGCAATCATGCTGCAGGTGATGCATGAGATTCTGGACTGAAATGGAACAAAGGCTGCATAGAGCAGGGGATATTGCTTAAATTGGTACTTTCTATGGCTGAATAAATTACACTATAAGAGTATTTTAGTGTATTATAATTGTTTCTCCATACATGGATCAATTAAAACCTCCTGCCTCAAGCTGCTGAAACTACTCTGAGCACTCGGGGAATAATTATGGGGTCTCTGTGGATGGTGTGGTGTGTGTGCAATGATGTGATGAGATGGCTCTGATATGGTTTGGGTTCAACTGTCCTCTTAAAAGAAAGCGCCACTGACAGATTTTACAAGGCCTGGCAGCCTTTCATCACACACGTAGAGAACTGCGAGCTGGATTTAACAATTTGAGGATGATTGTGTCTGGAGCTGAGTGTTGCCGTAGCGTGGGATGCACCAATTCTAATTGATTGCGACTGATTTATTTTGACCCCTTTTTAAAAAAAACATTTTTATATATGTATTTATTTGTCGGTTTGTTTGTTTTTCTTTTTTTTTTGTTCGCCATTGTTAGGAACTACAATTAGGGAATACACTGGAAAAAAATCAGTCTTACCAAGTATATTTGTCTCATTTCTAGTCAAAATATCTCATTATACTTAATATAAAGACACAACTGCCACAAGTACCATTTCAGCCAGATATAGGGACTTGTTTGAAGACAATACATCTTGAATATCTTGTTAAATGAAAAAGTCTTGAAAACAAATAGTTTTGAGTCGGATATCATATGAAACAAGCTTTTTTTTTTTTTACATTTGAAGAGGTTTTTAAGCTAATTTCAAGATCACTTTTAACTCAAAAGTCCTAAATATCACATCTTATTTCAAAAAATCTTGACAAGCCGATTTTCACTAGTTCCATTGGCAGATTTTATTTTGCTTATTTCAATTAAAAACATCTTGTATTTGTTGTTTTTTTACTTATTTTTAGAGGGGCAGTTTTTCCAGTGTATGAGATCTCTTATCTCGGCAGTCTGGTAGAATTGTCAGTTATTCCATATGCTGTAGATGTGGGACTGCTTAACAACATGCTCTGTATCATTTTTGTTTATAAGATGAAAAATTCCAAAATAAAGTGTCTTAAAAAAAAAAGCAAAGTGCAAAGTATGCAAAGTTTTTCTAAGTGATCGGAGCTCATGTTGAAACGTTTTCCTTCTTTTGGGAGCAGAACTGTAGAGATGTCAGATTTCCACTGTGCAATTATTGTGAAAACTTAATACTGTTGTTTTATTTCTTCAATTTGTCACCTGTCTGTAGGAGATGCTGTAACTGCACAGTCAACCTGTCACCCACATGCAGCTTTGTTTTAAGCACCTGGCCAGGATCCGTGCTGTACATGCACCATCCTGTGTTTTAGAATAACAATAGCCCCGTGGCTAGATTACAGTTCCTATTGTCCTGATGGAGCGGCAGCTAAGCCTGTGTTTATCATTTCTCATGCAGTCAGTGACTGAGCAGATATTAGCTTGGCCTTATCAGCAGGCGCCACAAAGAGCTGAGGGTGAAGCGGAGCGGATGCTGAGCAGCGACCACATCCTCAGGGAGGCAGCTAATGATGGTCCCCATTGACTGAGCCTGACACTGGGCCTGAGGCGCAGCCACAGCAGCCCCTCTGTGGTGGACCAACACCACCAGCCACCATGTAATTTCAATAAAAATCATATAAAGCCTGCATACACAGAGTCTGAGACTTGAAATTGTTTCATTATAATTCAGGGTGGAAGACGCCGAGTGGCTGGAAAATGAGACAGATGACTGCAAGGTCATTGGCTCAAACCAGTAGGAGGACATGAGACTTTCAGATGTAAATTATTCCTGCTGTCAGCCACCGATTACTGGAATCCCTCTGAAGTAACTCTTTCTTAACTCTAAGAATGCTTGCAATATATGTATACTCCTTCTTTTGAACCTGTTCTTCTACTTTTAAAGTCTGGGTCTGATCAGAAACACCCGGATAGATGTTTTTAATCATCCACAGACTGATTGCACGTCTTACAGAGCGATGAAGTGCTGGAGCTTTCTGACCAAAGTCAAGTCATGAAAAGGCCACAAGTACCACGTGTTGAAATGACATTTATTAAGAATAAATCCATTATAGGACAGTCGGTCCCAATCTGAATAGATCCAAACATAATTAAACCTGATTCAGTATATCATCGATCCAAATGCTGACAGTACCGGCAGCAACAAATAACACACTCATTTTTCCTCAAGAAAAAAACTCATTAATCTCCTCAGTTATTATGACAGAATAAGATATGAGTCTGCATGCACCAAGGTTGACATAGTAAGACTGTACCGAACAGAATGGAAGTTAGACTTCATTTGTCAGCACCCAGAAACCTTCATATTTGCTCCAAGTGAAGACTTTAACCATTTGTAGTAGTTAATAAATTCAGCTGAGGCATTTTATCATCTGCATTTTCCCAATAAAGATTCCAAAGTTGCTCGATTACCACATTTTGATGAGTCCCTTTCCAGCACAGATACGTTTACTGACATGTGGCCTAATCTCGGATTCATCACCACGCTGTCGTCCTGCATCTTCATACCTCCGACATGATGATGTCTGCCTGCAATGTGCTGCGCTGGACACAAACCCATTTTTGTGATTTTTAGATATTCAATCAACACAGGTATACTTGCTCGCAGTCTTTTTAAAAACCTAATAGCATATTGGCCTTGAAGATGACAAAACAAGCGCGTTTAATGCTGATTTTTCGTTATTTTAATGTTAACAGCATTAATACAGAAAGGTTTCAGAACCCCGTTTGAGCCCTAAAGGGTTAAAAGTAAATGGTTTGGGTTGGAATTAGTAGTATTTTGCTAAACACCTTACATGGTTATGGCTTACACGTGATTATATTTATCATTGTTCTTCTGATGTCACACAAACGCTTACCGGAAACAATAAGTTATCATCTCACAGTTCCTCATCATTAATTTGGACACGACTACATATTGGACAAAAGAACAAACCGGGCTTGAACTAACATATATCCAATATGCTAACACTCTGTGTGTCTGACATTTAGAAATGTAGCAAAGATAGTCACGTGTTTCGACCGGCTGGTGCCTCCATTGCTGCTGGAGAAGCTGAACTTTTCTCCACTTTCCACCTCAACAAAGCTGATAAAGCAAAGCAGCGGATCTACAGTTCAGTTCGTTAACAGAGGACATGACCGAAAGAGGAGTAAAAGCGAGGATGTTAAACAGAAGCATGTACAAGCTGTTAGAAAGCAAGTGAGTGGGGGTTCACTGCAGCACGTGATGCGTCTTCACATATCAGAGACCTGAACCTCGTTCATGACCAGTAACATGAATACAACTGTGTGTTGAATAAAACTATTAGTTTTCCCTAGGGCTGGGCAACGATTAAAATCTTTAATCTAATTAATCACATGATTTCACTGATTAATTTGTACGCCAAATCCAAAAATGAATTCAAAAGTAGTGTATAGCTTTTAGCATTTAGTTTGATTTTAAATGTGCTGCCATATGAATGAAAGTGCCATAACATTTGTTGTGCAAACACACTTTTAACATCAGCATCTTTCTGTAGTTTTTATGTAGAAGCCTCGCTCCACTGTCTGTTTCCTTGAATGACTTGCTGCTATCAGTTGTGTGTTTTCCCTTTAAGTGATATTTTAGACTGGAACTACTACGCTGAGAAGACAATTCAACTTGGCAGTGTTTACAGATGACTTTGGTTCTGTCGACTCCGCCGCCTGGAAGGACTTTAAAATGAAAATGGCCGAGTAAAAGTTCCGTACCCTTCTCCATGTTTGGTGGATCCGCCGATTACTTTCTTTTCCGGTTCCGCAGCAGACAGCAACAGACTTTTACAAAATAAAAGCCTGCGAGCAACAGACTTTTACAAAATAAAAGCCTGTGAGCAACAGACTTTTAGAAAAATAAAATAAATAAATAATGCACAATAAAATATTTGCCGGCATTAAATAATTAACGAGTTAACTCGCCCAGCCCTAATTTTCACACAATTCATTTTTGAAGCTATGTTTAGTGAGTTATCATTTCAATTTACATTCATTTTAAACAGTCTTTCTTTAGGAATGAAGTAAGAAAGTGTTTGAAAAAAGCACAAAAATTCAGTTTACAAAGCAGCTGCAGCTAAATGTATATAATAAATATACAAATATACACAAACATACTGTGGCAGCAGATTACTTTGCAGTGTGAATGTTGAGGTTTAGAGGTTTGGAGTGTGGCAATCTGGACCTCTCTCCCTCTTTTCATCTGAATCCCCTCAAATGGAGTCTTGAGTGTTTGTCATTTTGACCTTTTTGATGTTAGAAAGAGTCCATTAGTGCTTATAACCTTAGAAACCCCCAATTTGGCAGATCTCTTCTGTGCTTTTCCCTCTCAGCATATCACAGTTGCTTTGTGGGTTTCCAGTTACAGCAGGATGCCTTACTCTATCCAGACTTACAGTAAGTATAGCTGAATTCAGGAGTTTAGCTTCTCAGAGGCTCTGAGTTGTGTTCGTGTAACTCAGCACCAGCGAAAACTACCCCATCAGGTGCAATTCGATGCGGCTGTGCAAAAATCAAAAATAGCAAAAGTGTTTATTCTTGGTGGAAAACAGGGTATCAATCAAGACTAAAGGAAGCATCCATCCATTGTCATCCGCTTATCCGAGGTCGAGTAGCGGAGGCAACAGGTTCAGGAGAGAAATCCGGACATTTCTCTCCCCAGTCACACTCTCCAGCTCCTCCTGGGGGATCCCGAGGCGTCCCAAGGCCAGATGGGATGTATAATCCCACCGGCAAGGTCTACCCCGGGGCCTCCTCCCTGTAGGACGAGCCCGGAAAACCGCCAAAGGGAGGTGACCAGGAGGCATGCTAACCAGATACCACACTGCTCATCCTGAATCTGAGGTTCGACAATTGGTCGGAGCTTCCTCTCAAACACCCTGGAGTGAACTTTCCTGCAGTCGAAACACATCCAGTCAAAGGAAGCATATTACGAGAATTCATCGTGATAGGCGGGAAATCTGACTCTATTGAATCTAATAAGACAAAAAGCAGCAACTAAAACATCAGATCTGTGTGGAATGGCGAGTTCTTCCTCACATTGTTCCACAAATCTACAACATTTACCTAAGTTTGAATTGGAACTGCTCTCTTAAATAAGTCACTCAAAATTTGCTCTAAACGTTAGTGGATACCCGATTATTGTGACCCAGACAAAACTACCTGCATGTCTAGATAACAAAAGAAGTCAGAGAGAAAATATTCTTTGTTTTTTTTGCATGAAGCTCCGCTTTGAAATGGACGTCTGATGTCCACAGTGAGTCATCCATAAGAGGCGTCTTCACGGGCTCCAGTTGATCTTATTATTACGAAGCTCCAAAGCAGCCCGCTGAGAGAATATATAAAACATGTTTTGGTGATAAGTTTCATCACTCCCACTGTTACGGTATCTCCACACCTGCAGTGCAGGCGATTCAGATTTAACGTCACATCTGATGGCGGCGAGGCTCTCAGCTGGTGTTTGTGAGGGAAACTTATTATCAAATGTTCATCTGTTCTCTGAAGTGCATCATGGTGGGGTTCCTGACATGAAAAAGAGCCAGAGCCTTTGAACCAAACACCCGCAGGAGGTTGCAGAGAGCATTGTTTGTCTTGCCACGTTTCTGCATGGATCTATCTGATCTCCACATCTCATTTCACACGTGTCTGCCTCCCCGAGTGCTTCAAGGGGAGATACGGCTGCTGTCAAACATTTTAGGAAGCTGGATTTAAGCAGATAGCTTCACCTCTGAGCTATGTGCATTTGACATTTTAAATCAGAAAACCAATCAAGATTCTGTGTTGAGGTTATCCCAAAGTCTGTTTGGTGGGGAAATGGCTCTGAAATGAGATGGCTGGAAGGATATCTATATATAACACATTCATAATGCATTTCTCTGAGAACATCTTCGGCACATCTGCAGCACCAGAGCAGTCAACGTGTTATCAGTGGGCACGAATGCAGGATCCATCAAGTCTGCATGCAGCCAGTTTTGCAAGACAGTAGATATGTTTACAGCTAAATAAAAAAGGCTGTGCGAGTTGCTTTGTATTGGCCCATGGTTTAACCCAGACCAGACATCAAAGATCTCATCACATTCATTTCTCTGTCACAGCCTTTTAAATTTTCCACATAACAAAAGCTGACTTTGTGTTTTGATTAATTATCATCTTGGTTCTAATCTCCCTTCGAAAGTTGTGCGTTTGCCCGCTGCCTTTGATGTTCGAACTGAAAATTAGACCTTTGGTCTGAAAATAGGCTAAAGATTTTAGATTTGATGTGTCAAAAACACGCAGGATGTGGTGAATAGAACATGCAAAAGCGTAAGCTCTTCTAACAAACATGCAATTCCAACATTTTAGACCAGTCTCATTGAAAATTGTGACATCGACACAAATTCAAATTCACTGTAATATGCAGAGGAGCACGAATTGCACATTTGTTTTTGTTACACTCTGCATGACTTTATTAGTCAGTTTGGGGGGTTCTTTGATGTCTTCTTTTGTGCGGCGAGACTTCCATCCGTCCATCCATTTTCCCACCCCAGTTCTCAGGTCTTTACATCGGCTCCCGGTCAGATAGAGAATAGATTTTAAAGTTCTGCTACTCGTCTACAAATCACGGAACGGTTTAGGTCCAGAATACATGAATGACATGCTGGTAGAGTATAAACCCAGCAGAGCTCTGAGATCTGCTGACTCAGGTCAGATAGTGGAGGCTAGAGTTCAAACTGGACCCGGTGAAGCAGCTTTTAGCTGTTATGCTGCACACAACTGGAACAAACTACCAGCAGAACTGAAATCAGCCCCAACTGTAAGCACTTTTAGATCCAGGTTAAAAACATTTCTCTTTCCGTGTGCTTATGGTTGAGTTTATATTTTTCTTTTTCCCCTCTTCTTTGATTGCTTTTAACTGTGTTTTAATTTTTATTCTATTTTTTTATTCTCTTTAAATGCCTTGTCTTTATGTAAAGCACATTGAGTTGCCTGTGGTGTGAAATGCGCTATATAAATAAAGATGCCTTGCCTTGCCTAAAGATTTTAGATTTGATGTGTCAAAAACACGCAGGATGTGGTGAATAGAACGTGCAAAAGCGTAAGCTCTTCCAACACACATGCAATTCCAACATTTCAGACCAGTCTCATTGAAAATTGTGACATCGGCACAAATTCAAATTCACTGTAATATGCAGAGGAGCATGAATTGCACATTTGTATTTGTTACACTCTGCATGACTAATAAAGTCATGCATTTCAGTTTGGGGGGTTCTTTGAAGTCTTCTTTTGTGGGGTGAGACTTCCATCCGTCCATCCATTTTCTATACCTGCTTAATCCAACTGTAGCGTCGCTGGAGCCTATCCCAGCCGTCATTGGGCGAGAGGCGGGGTGCACCCTGGACAGGTCGCCATCCATCACAGGGCCACACAGAGACAAACGACAACACACACGCTCACACTCACTCCTAGGGACAATTTTAGAGACACCAATCAACCTAATCAACCTAGGAAGCTGGAGAACCCATACACAGGAAGAACATGCAAACTCTACCCAAGGCCCCAGCTGGGAATTGAACCTGAAACCCTCAGTGGGCGAAACTTGTCACCATATATTCCAGAAAACGTGGATTTTAAACATCTATTCTTAGGCAAACTATGTTTTTGTTAAAACCTTACGAAGTTCTTTTAAAGCAATACTGATTCAGACATTTGTCACTCTTCCTCCACAACGTTCAGCCTCCTAATAAGGACATTTTGGCCTGTGATACACAAAATGAGAGACTGTATTTCCATATCAAATAAATCCGGTGTCCATGTACATAATAATAAGAGAAAGTCGTGTACAAGAGCACGAATCGATAGATTGTGTTTCGTGAAAGGTCCTCGAACTACCATGAGACTATGTTGAATATTTCATGTCTGTGTAGGATCAATACATCATATTGTCAGCTTTGAAGAACCCTGCTAATATATCTGTCAGCAAAATTAGATACTGATATGGCTCATTTCTTTGGTGTGTCTCTTAGGCTGCAAAACAATTAACAAACTAGAGAGTGCGGACTAATTAAAGGGGAAACAGGAATCATTTCATTATTGATTTCAGTTGAACAACCAGAAAAAGTATGTTTACAACATCAACATGTCGCAAAACACCAAATGGTAAATCTTTTCCATAGTTTTCTCAAGCATTGTATAAATATGAGACAATACTGACAAGTGTTAAGACATTTTTTCAGTCCTCTTCCACTTGAAAAACATGCAATTTTACTATTTTCATAGGAAATGTCATAGATGCATCGGAAATGAAAGCAGAGAGGTTCTAATACTGGGCAAGTAGTTACTGGGACTTCAAAAAAGATCGACACTATATACATTTCATATATTTCACACTAACAATTATACACCAAATGAGACTGGCACCTGTGACTTATTGCCTATTTTGTCCCGTAGGGAACAGTAGGCTCTTTTTTTAGAGGTTGTATGAGAATTACAAGGAATATCTTAATTAGAAAATCTTAACTTTAATAAAAAACTGCTCACTGGGTGTTGCAAGTCAACTCCAGCAAAGTGGCATAAAACTATCCCCTGTAGAGGCAGATTTATGGTGGTATAATCCTGTCTGTATGCGTAGCTCTAGTCTAACGCAGGGTGAAGGATTGAAGGAATTTAACCAACATGAATGGGATGGAGATCTGCAGAGGTCTCGAAAAGACTTGGCAAAGACACCATATTGTTGCTCTTTGACTGAAAGTTGGTTTTAAAGGGATAGTTCGTCTCTTTTGACATGAAGCTGTGTGACATCCCATATTAGCAATATCATTTGTGAACATTTTCTTACCTCCGGCTGCGTCCTGTGAGCCGAGTTCCAGCCTCGTTTTGGTGTTGACAAAGGTAGTCCGGCTAGTTGGCTGGGGCCCCAAAAATAAAGCATTTTGCTTCTCAAAATAATATGCGTTCAAAAGACATAGTATTACGTAGTACGTAGCAAGGGGTAAATCAGTGTTCATAAATGATATTGCTAGTATGTGATGTCATACAGCTTCATGTCAAAAGAGGTGAACTATCCCTTTAAAATGAGAGAGGACGATCACAAAGAGTTCACAAGGAAACATTACTGAACGAGATTCATCAGTGTCACTTCCACTCTTCTTCGTTCAAAGCTAAGCATTTGTGGAAAAGGTCAAGACCAGAATTTTCTACCCATGTTAGACTCTGTTCTGGCAGCACAAAACCACAACAAGCAGATGTGTCTGCAGATGTGTGTGAAGCAAAACACAGAGAAGAGGTGAAAGTGTGGTCCAATGAAAAATGAACAATACTGAAGCATGAATGCTCTGTTTCTCAGGTCAGACCGCAATAACTGTTGCATTCACTGACTAAGGTGTAAAAACGGATCTTCTTTGTAAAAATTATGCTGAAAAACATCCGTCCAATCGTTGCTTTTGTTTCGTTGTGTCCTTTAATTTATTTCACACCTGCATGAAGAAATGGAAAAATGGCTTGTGAATAAAACAACTGATGTGACACCAGAATTTAAACACCCTGAAGGGGTCACCTCACCTGCAGACATGACTGACTCTCCTCAGCACCTGCAGGCGAGGCGGGCGCATCTTTACGTTCATGCATGGCAACACGTTCACTACAGCCCAGTTGTTGTGTCACTTTGTGAGCTTCCCAACGAGATTGCATCTGTAATTTAAAACTTTCCACCGAGTTTCTTATCCAGACCGACGAGTCCAATATTGGCTGTTTGTTTTGAGTATAAAATAAAACCTATTATAAACTCCCCAGATCAACGCACGTGCACGTGACAGTCACAGTGGTGATGTAATCAGGGAATTAGCACGAAAAGTACGAGTAAATCCTGTGCTCAATGAACAATAGAGATAAGCCAAATATAGTCTTTCAGGTTCAGCGGCAGAAGCGATGAGGCAGCATCTCTCACACATCCTGGGTTGGATTACAGAAGTTTACTTTGCTCCCATTAGTTCACACTGGAGGGGCATTTGAGCCCACCAGAGGGGGTATTGGGGCACTCCAGTGTCACATATGCAGTTATGCATTGATCCCAGTTCACTCAATTTGTTTACATCCACAGACAACATCCACAGACTTCTGGACACAGATTCTTCTTCAAAAACTCCAACAAGTCGTGTCCTCAGCTCCCAAATGATCCAAATCTGTCTCCAAAAAGAAGGGTTGGCCCAACACAATGGTGTCTAACACTTTGGTTGCTGACATTTAAATCTAGAATTTTGTTGCTTTTTTTGTAAACTTCACCACTTCTCTAGAAGTGGGTCTTGTACGTTCTGTTCTAATGTCTAATTATTTGTATAGCACATTTCATGTACAAAAAAATTCAAAGTGCTTCACATAAAATAAAAGCATTGCAGCAGGGACTGGAAGAAGCATTTAAAATACATAAAAGAATATAAAGAGAAACAAATAAAATAATTAAAATGAATGAAAATGTATTAAAAACAAGCAACAGTCTAGATAAGTTAAAAGATATTGTGCAGATTTCATGCGACACATGAGAAAAGAAATGTTTTTAACCTGGATTTAAAAATGTCTCCATTTGGTGAAAGTTTAATCTCCACTGGCAGTTTGTTCCACTTGTTTGCAGCATAACAGCTAAATGCTGCTTCTCCATGTTTAGTCTCAAAACTCAAAACAAAAATGTGCAAATGTAAAACTGAGAAGAAAAAGTCTCATTCGGACATAAACATCATCTGTGAAGCCATCGAGGTCTTATCTTACTTCATTCTGACGGCTGGTTTATTTGACTTGACATTGAAGGTTCCTGCGTACTGATTTACAAGCAAACAGAATCTCTCTGAAGAAAAACACTTCACAGGAGCTCAGCATGACTGTGACGTTCACCCTGCACTTCAGCTGCAGATCCACCTCTGATCTCGTATCGCTCACACTTAGTTCTTCAGTGTCCACACATCCAGACAGAGATGGCCCGTATGTGGTGACAGCTCTTGAGCTGAAAAGGCAAAGAAAAGAGATCAGCGACTTACAGTCAGAGGGAAATACTGGTTATTCGTTTTTGTGTTGGGCTGGGCAACGATTAAAATTTTTAATCTAATTAATCACATGATTTCCCTGATTAATCACGATTAATCGCATTTGTACGCAAAATCCAAAAATGAATCCAAAAGTAGTGTGTAGCTTTTAGCATTTAGTTTTATTTTAAATGTGCTGCCATATGAATGAAAGTGCCATAACATTTGTTGTGCAAACACACTTTTAACATCAGCATTTAGTGTTTACAGATGACTTTGGTTCTGTCGACTCCGCCGTCTGGAAGAACTTTAAAATGAAAATGGCCGAGTAAAAGTTCCGTACCCTTCTCCATGTTTGGTGGATCCGCCGATTACTTTCTTTTCCTGTTCCACAGCAGACGGCAACAGACTTTTACAATAATAAAAGCCTGTGAGCAACAGACTTTTACAATAATAAAATAAATAATAAAACCTGCGTTAATGCGCGATAAAATATTTGTCGGCGTTAAATAATTAACGAGTTAACGCAATAATAACGAGTTAACTCGCCCAGCCCTTTTTGTGTTGTTTAATGGTCCAACTCCTTGATATTTCGTGGGGAAGTAGAGTCGGTTACTATGGTTACATGCTGACATTCCGACATCCCACCAGTCCGACATGGGCCTCAAATTGTCGGAAAAATGTCGAAAAAAAACACTTAATTTTCCATCAAACATTTCTAACTGGTCACACCTGGGAGAGGATTAATCTTACTCTCCAATAATATATAACATTTTTTTTATTTAGCCTACATGAAGAACATGCATTTTGTGGCCTGTCAAAAGGTTCTTAATAGATTTATTGTCACATCACGCAATCAGACATGCAACAACTGAGCAGCTGAGCACATCCAAACAAATCAACATTAAAAAGACGAAAACAAGTCTGAGCACTTTAGTTCCTTTATGTGCATTTATTTATCATATCCAAATAGTTGCAAAATAGATGCTGAATAAATGCACATAAAATGCTTTTAAAGACTGTATCACATCTGTACACATGTCTTAAAACATTTAAAATGCATGAACAGAAAGAAGGGACTCACCTGCTGAGTAACGCACATTTCCTGATATGGAAAGCCTTGTCGGACTGGTGGTTGCCAATAGAGTACTTTCTCACACAAAGCCATATGTTTGAATGGGTTAAACATCCGTCACCTCGATCACCTGCAACTGTAACGTGCAACTGTCATGATGAGACCTCAAACTTTTAATGATTGGATAAATGAATGAATGAATTAATGTAGTAAAGGAATACTCATCAAAGTTGAGCTTGATCACGATCTAAAGCTCCTCTGATCCACTCTGGGGATTTTTGGTTTTTGCTTTACGTCGTCAGGTTCAGACCATTTCCTTTATACATCATCATCATCAGAAGAATATTTTACCTGCCCCCCGCTGTGCATCGCCTGTCCCTCTGTTTGATTTTTCTTTCAGAAGCTGCCACGAAGGCCGGCCAGCATCACTGCGGCACAGTGAGCGAAAGCCTGAGATGTGCTGCGTCACATCGACAGAAACAGCGAGTTCATCACAGTGAGTCTCACAGAATGAGCAGCTGCATGTCATTAACAGGCCTCTCCTCACTGCTGAGTTTAGACAACAAAGAACTGAAATGTTTCAATATTAACACCCCCTAAAATAAAGCCCAGCTGAGGAGAGAAGCATCAGTCTGGTTGGTGCTGTTGTTTCTTTGTTTCTATAGTAACCACACTGCTCCTTATTCAATGAGCATCATGATGTAAGACGTTAAAATAGTTTCAGGACTGACCAAATGATGTGTGACACTTTGCTTGCTGACAGGCTCCACGGGAGACTCCTCTTTGTGTTCAAACCAGTCAGAGTGAAGTGTTGACGTTTCACTTTTCAACAAACCCTGTAAAAGCGTGACCCCGAGTCGACATTTTGAATTTCTTGCAGCAGATTCTCCACTGGTGCTCGCAGGTTATGTCACTGAATCTTTGGCCAGGGCCACAGAACGATAGAAGTGTCACTAAAAAGATTGAATCTGTCAAAGAATAAGAAAAAAACTACATTATTCTATCCAGGACGAGTGTTTAATCGTTTAATAATGTACGTAATGAATTCTTTTTATTCCTTTGTCAAGGTTTTTGTTGGGTGTAACAGAGTCCGAAGGTTAAAAACCCAGAACCTGGAAAGTGTGCTTTGACTTTAAAGAGCTGCACACGCAATGTTAGAAAGAATTTTCAAAAATAGACCAATATCAATGAATAAATGAAATGCCATATAATGAATAATAAAACGTTTCATTGGTTTGGCTGAAGATTTATTCAGGGTTTAATCATATAAATTAACAGGAATTAATAAGCCATGATTCTGTTTGTTACTTTTTGTTAACAATGGTGCTGCTTCTTCTCCCTTTATTACTTTTTAACCTAATTTAGTAAACCTAAAAACACAACCCTAACCAGGTATATTATTGCCTAAACCTGAACAGACAGCAGGTTAAACAGCTGTTGACTTCCCTCCTGGTCACCTGTCCTGCTTCAGCTCCTCCACTTTTACTGCTGCTGAGGTAAATTAAGAAAAACTCACTTGTTGTTCAGACTTTGGAAAGGACATCCCAGGCCTGTTAACACAAACTAATGACACTGAGCTCATTCTGTGGGATATAATTGTGCTGTAATGAATGGATGAAGCACAGCATTCAGCTGCTGTCCCATATAAGTGAAAAACTAAATCTGTACAACTCAACTGAACCAAATCGAACAGAACACATTGTGAAGGACTCATTACGAGCCAAACGGTGTCGTAAAATGCAGAAGATATATTCAAACATGGTTTTACTCAGGCTTTATTTCCAAACCACAATCTCAAAATGGTGAAAGATAAATCAGAGTTTTAGAGCTATTTACTCCTTATCTTCATTACTTTCAATTTTGTAGGTTAATAATTGTTTGTTTTTTGTTAGACAGGAAGAACTGTGGGTCCATTTCCTATAAATATAGGGACTGGTATAGGGATTGGGGTGGGACCTATGTTTTTTACCAGAGCAGCAGAAGCAGCAGAGGACAAAGAAAAGTTTGATCTGTATTATTTGCTTCCCAACTGGATAAATAAACCGTCAAACACAATCTTCAAGTTTTGGACATTGAACTTCTTTTGCCTGCCTACGAAACCCAACCCCAGTTCAGTAGGGGCTTGTTTGAACTTTTAGGATGTTTGGTTTGACAAACAGTCGCCACTACACAGAGCTTTCATCCTGCACAGGGCTGGATTTGAACCTGATTAATAACATGCAGACTAGTGATGGGAAGTTCGGCTCTTTCGACTCCCGAACGGCTCTTTATTTAAGATCTTTTGCAGATATTTTACCTTAACTTTGCAAAAAAAAAAAAAATCATGGTTTATGTTGAAAACCCTTTTGCTTTCAGTGTTTTTATGAGAGACCTAATTCTTTGCATTTATTCTGTGACAAAACCACTCTTACCTTATTTCAATTCAACTTTTTTATTGCACAAATTAAACAAAAAATTTCAAACAAATCCACAGAACAGAACCAAACTCAAGTTAACATTAATAATGTCCTCAATTAAACTTTTTTATTGGACAAATGAACAAAAAGAATTTCAAACAGATCCAAACTCCTTAATTCTCGCATGAATGCCGCGTGCAGGTCGCCATGCTGGCCAATCATAACAAAGCTGTGACCAGAGATGGGACTGAGCACTGAAAGTGAAACCTAAGCAGCGAATGGTGAAAAACTTCTGGCTCTCAGAGCCGATGCTTCTGCGCATGACCCATCACTTAATGCAAACTTTTAAGGATTCATGTCGGAACAATGTTCGTGTTTTATGAATTTTACACATGGACAATTTGTGGTGTGGACAGGCTCTGTGGCGCAATGGACAGCGCATTGGACTTCTAGTTAAGTAAGGTGTAATTCAAAGGTTGTGGGTTCGAGTCCCACCAGAGTCATTGTTTATGTTTGGAGGATTAAATCTTGATTAACCACATAAGCTTATGTTTGGATATTGGTAACTCAGATGGTTCTGATTAAGCAGAACATTCACCAAATAAAAAAATCCTTCCACTTATCAAGCAAAACTGAAGCACTGTTATCCAAATCTCCAGAGACAAAAGTTCATGAGGAAAGTTTCCATAGATTTGTTTGGTGCAAACAAAACTAACAGTGTAATGTGTTTTAGAATATACCAGAATAAGCTGCCTTAAAGGGATAGTTCGCCTCTTTTGACATGAAGCCGTATGACATCCCATACTAGCAATATCATTTATGAACATTTTCTTAACATACGAAGGGAGAGAAAATAGTGCCAAGCGATTGTTAGGTCTGACTTTTTCCTGGAAAACAATTTTGTGATGCAAATGTATTACTCTTTTGAACGCATATTGTTTTGAGAAGCAAAACGCTTTATTTTTGTGGCCCCAGCCAACTAGCTTGACTACCTTCATCAACACCAAAACGAGACTGGAACTCGGCTCACAGGACGCAGCAGGGGGTAAGAAGATGTTCATAAATGATGTTGCTAATATGGGATGTTATACAGCTTCATGTCAAAAGAGGCAAACTATCCCTTTAAGAAACAGTGGAAGCAAATATGTAGGTATGAAGACAAAGTGAGTTTTAGAGACTTTACCATCCTAAATGCACACAGCTGGTCTGTTTTTGATGGAAACCTCATCAAGTTCTGCAGAGCTTGAGCTGAACAGAAAGTAAGACACAAGAATGGCGTAAAACATCTGGGGAATTATCAAAAAGAAACACCACTCACACCCCACATGTGTGGCATAACTCCGGACTGGATCACATCTTTACAATCATTAAGGGCTTTGAGTTCTTATACTTAAACAATGGTACACTACTCACAGCCTTGTAATAACCTCTGGGGTGCACTAACTAGTAAGAAATTCATCTGCATCTTTCCTCTATCATGAAGCTGATCTCCACAGATTTATTCGACATGATCATAAAGGAGCGACTCTGGTGGGACTCGAACCCACAACCTTTGAATCCCTTCTCAACAGGGTGACTAGAAGTCCAACGTGCTATCCATTGCGCCACAGAGCCTGTGACCTCCTGGCCATGTGCTGCTTTTTTGTCTGATGGGAAAAACATGGCATGCTGTTCCAATTCAATTTGCAAATCTTAGAGTCAAAAGGTTATCGCTGGTAATATATCTGTGGCAGTAAGCCGCATTTATTTTGGCTCATGTTCTGCAAGTTTCTAATACCGTACTCTTACCTTTTAAGAATTCATATCATCTGCATTTGAGCCTTTCACCTTTTTCTCCCTTTTTCATGGAAGCTGGGTGGAGAAATCGGCTTCTGAGCGATCAGCTCAGAGGGAGGACATGACAGCCTTTTTTAGAATTCTGCTTTCATGTAACAGGGGTTGTATTATTGCAGAAATGGCATGCAAGCCCCCCCCAGGTGCAAGTCATGAGCTTCACCAGCGAGCCATCAAAGGGCTGTTGTTATCATTCCACTGTGAAATGATAGAGGTTTAAAAGGTGAGTCTCAGCTCTCAGAGCTTCATGCATTCAGTTCTCTGACATTTTTACCGTCCTACGTGTTGGTTTTATGGGCACATCGTTGGATTAAATCAAGCACACACGTGTCTCATTAACGTTTCTTAACTTAACTGAAAAAGATTAATCCTGGATCATTAAGATTCCAAAGGTTTGTCAACTTTGTGGGGCTGCTGTTCTCCTGCTGATCCCTCAGAGATATGATGTCTCATAATATTAATTCAACCAATTTTCTCGTGTGCCTGTTGGATTTCTCCTTTTATAGCAAATAAAAAGTAACGCTTGTAATCCAACAGCCATTTTATAATCTTTTATTTATTTCTCTCAACTTGTGATGAAGCGTACAGTAAAATGGATCGTGACGTTGCCTACAAAGAAGTGGAAGGATGTAACTCCATCACAATGATTGTTTTTTGTTAGTTTTAGCAACGTTTGGAAGTTGGATGTGGTCAAGCTTGTATTTGAATATTTTTAGATTAGATTTACTTTGCAGGTGCATTTTAAACGTTTGTATTGGTACCCGAGACTCGCCTTCGTAATCATACTCACACTGTATATCGAGAAAACATTAATAAGCATGTCAAGTTAATTAATTATTGATAAAGTGATTGCACACAGTGGAGGAATAATCAAAAATTTGTCAGAGATTATTTTATAGAAGAGGAGAGATGGTGAGTGGGACGTGAGGCAAGGCAAGGCATCTTTATTTATATAGCGCATTTCATACCACAGGCAACTCAATGTGCCTTACATAAAAACAAGCAATTTAAAGAGAATTAAAAGAATTGAATAAAAATTAAAACACACAGTTAAAGCATAACAGCTAAAAGCTGAGAGTTTTTGTTCAATGTCCCTACGAATGTTGTATTTCTCTTGTCTTCGTATCTGTAATGTATTTATTTAGATGTCAAGACATGTAATGCACTGGAGTACTAAAGTAATTTAGTTTAAAAATATACTTTATCACCCTATCATTATGTACTAGGAGCTCCGTACTCCCTTTAAAGATGTGAGGGAAAGTAATAAAAAGAAAGAATTTGATTCAATTTATACAGAGCTCTGGATTGGTTGGTTTGTATTATATAAAACACAGTTCTTTATTTTGATTTGATAACTTTCCATTTCTGGTTTCAGGCATGTTTTTAAGTGGGTGTCAGTCGGTGCTCTGCGGGAGGTGACAAACCGCAGTAGCTCGTGTTAGCCTGTAGAGGGCAGCATGCCGCTTCTTATTGACCGGAAAACACGCAAGCACGTGACACTACACCGGAAGTAAATAAACTGCCTTCCCGCGCAGTTGAATTTGTTCAATAAGACGTTTACGTTGGAAGAAAACCCTGGAAAATGGACGAGCTTTATTTGGATAATATTGACGAATTTGTTAACGACCACAACAAGATAGTAAGCGCGTGTTTGATTCACTTCGTGTCCTCTCGCGCTTACCTTTTCCTGTCAATGGCAGTTTAAACTAGCATCGACATGATTAGTCGTTGAATTGCGTTAACAAACCTGCCAGTTTAATGTATCTTTGCTTCCCCTAAGAAATTGAATTACAGACATGATTGATTATCGATTCCTAATATTTTTGGGGGTCTTTTGGGTAATTCGGCACATGAATTTTGTTGTAGACATAACTAGATTCTGGACTATTACCGCGTTTCCACAGTTGAGTAGTTTCAGTTACTGTATGTTACAGTTAAGGTAGGCCAATATTGTAGGATTCAGAATAACACTGGAACAATAACCAGAGGTTGAAGGTTCCTCTGTTTAGTGTCAAAGATTTACGTTGCTCGATGGAAATCAAAAGTGACAAATAAGCGCACATCTGCTTAAGAAATGTAGAGGTCATCGTATTTATTCGGGCATCCATATCGCACATGTAAACACTCACATTGTCTCGTATTGTCTTTTTTTACCAGGTTACCTATAAATGGCTGAGTCTCACTCTCGGAGTCCATGTCAATACAGCAAAACAGTAAGTGTTATTGTGTTATTGGCCCCCATAAGGCTGTCTGAGGGAGGTAAATGCCTTGTGATGTCCAACTTTACTTAAGTGCATGAGAAAGTATCAAATCCTGACTTGACCTGCTCTGATAGGTTTTAAAATTCAACTCGAAACGTGTTGCATTTTCTCTTAATATAAAATCAGATTTTGCTCTCACCCTTCTGACTCCCAAGTCTCCCCTCGGTTAAACGCGTGTTCGATGTGTTTTCAGAATGCTTTACCATTACCTGGATCACAAGAGGAAGGAAAGCTCACCCCAGCTCCACGCCACTTATCTTGTGTCGGGGAAGTTTGTGGATGATGGTCAAACGGTGAGTAAAAAATAAAACTGCTCTGGCTCTGATTGCATTCTTCTAATGACACCAGACTTCATTTTAATTTGACTTTGTTTGATGCTGTGTTTGCTTTTCAGTGTCACAAGGTGTCAGTTGTCAGAGAAGAGCAGTTAGAAGGTGTGTAAATGTTATTTCTCCAGCACTGCTTGCTGGTTGGCGTTCGGTCTTTCAGTTCCTCTGTTGCGCAGTTTATAGAAAATATGTTTTTATTTGTATCGTTGGTTGAGAAAACACGACAGCAGGTAACCTCTGGTGTTTCTTCTGCAGATTTCAAAGCAAAGATGAGCTTGATAGTCAGCGTTCACGTCTACAGCGTCCAGAAAGCTTTACTGAAAGACAGCGGCCCCCTTTACGGCGTCGACTATGATGCTGTGAAAGACAACCTGAAGAACTGCAGCAGGTATGAAGGGACTTAATGCAGGAGAGGATTTGTCTGGACAATCGTTTTTTTTTTTAAAAAGGATCTAAGACGGTTTCGCCCATCCTGCAGGTACAGTGCGATCCAGTGTGCCAGTGCTGTGCCCATGTCTTCTGTGGAGCTGCAGCAGGTGCGGGATATGCAACGGGCGCCTCCGTCTGAGCCTGAAAACAAAAAGCCTGGAATGAATGGACACGCCAGTGTTGCTTCCAAGCCACCCGCAAAGCCACAAAAAGGCATCATGGGAATGTTTTCAAATAAATCTACACCCAAGAATCAGGAAGACAGAAAAGAAATCAAGCCTGAAGTGAAAGAAAATCCACCTGCGGTATGTCTTTGTGTCTTCTTGTTGTCGTTAATTGTTATAAAGAGAAACGGAGGGTTTGCTGTAGATCAGTGATACTCACTATTTTTTCACAAGAGCCACATTGGCAAAATCAAGGGAAGAGCCACTTTTATCACAACATACTAAAGTCTCCTTTTGCAAATATGCATTTCTACATATAAAACATCCCACAAAAAAAGAAACAACACAGCCAATACATTTTCAATTAAGACCACATTTACCTTAAAACTGGGTTGAGTGGAAGCCGGCATGCATGTCCTTGACTTTCTTCATGTTGTATTTGTAGTTTGTTGTTGTAATCATAGTGAGACATTCAGGATGAGCATGGTTTTTGTGCTGGTTTTTTTTAATTAAAAACCGATCCATTATGCCTGCATCTCGCGCTGGCTAAAGGAGCTAGCGTGCACTGCGGTCAAGTGTGATGGTGGTTTAAGCGGGCTGCGTTGCCAGGTTTAACAGTCCCCCCTTTAGGAAACACCATTAAGCCTTAATTAATACTTACTGTAAATAAAATACTTAATATTACAAAAACGCAAACTTAATAAATATTCGCTGTATTTTTATTTGAAAAAATTTGTTATTGTTATACGCTACTATGCGAGTGTGAGCCACCAATTAAAGCTTGAGGAGCCGCGCAATGAGTATCTCTGATCTAGATGCTTATTATTACGATTTGTGTTTCAGGAAGATGTCCCCAAAAGTAAACCTGCTGCGAAAGCCAACCCAATGATGAACTTCTTTGGGAAACAAACAACAAGTGAGTCATATGATCAGTGATGTACATGGAGAGGAAGTCAAAGACCGACTCGGGCTGGTTATCAGATGTTTTATTCAAATGTTCAGTAGTTTTTATACTTTTTGTAAGCATGCCCATCATGTCAGTCCTGATCTGATCTATTGAACCCCATTACGGTAAGTTGCTGTGAGCGGAGCGCACAAAAAGAACTTAACTGTAGTATACTGGGTTCTTTATATGTCACGTTGAGATGTGAAAAGAAAATGACTCGCAGTTTGGATAGGTTCAACATTGTTTGTTATTTTTCTTCACTTCCACAGAAAAACCTGACAAACCTGCGAGGGAGGAGGAAGCAGCTCAGTCGTCCCCCACAGCAGAGCAGCAGCGTCACAGTCCACAACCCGAGGAAGAGCGTGAAGCTGCGGCAGAGCCGCCGCAAAAGGACGCCAACAAAGACTCCAGGAGGTGCGATCAAATGTCACGTGATCGAACAGATTAGGAAACACGCTGCAACAAGATTACCGTTAACGTGGTCGTTTTCCTTTCTTTTTCTTTTTTTTAAGCAAAACTAAGCGAAAAGAAGATTCTGACAGCGAGGAGGAGAAGATGGAGAAGAAAAAGAGGCGAAGGATCAAGAGACCAGAGCCAGACAGCAGTGATGAAGATGGTAAGCTTTGTTTTTTTTACTTCATAATTTTGCACTTTACTGAAGAGTTTAAAGGAGCACGAAAATGCTGAAACATGCAGAAAATGTGTTTTATTTTTTGTTTTTCTTTTAACCTTTTCAGCCTGGATGCAACGTTTGCTTCTCAAACCCAATGCAACACAGTACATTTAAATATGTGTTTAATTCAGTTTATTTATTTAATGACAGTTCACAACAAGATTCATCTCAAGGTGCTTTAATGAGAGTTAACAGACTTCATATAGTCCAGTTATACTGCAAAGCTTCTGTTTTTGTTGCTGGTTTATTGGTTGCATTCGTGAAATTGAGATTTTTTTGTCCCTGATATTGATCTTTAAGTATTATTTTAACTATATTTCATATAATTGTAACACTGCAGAAGTAAAACTAGGATATCCAAAACAGAAAACCTTGAAGTAAGCATGTAATTGTTCCTTGATGGCATTGAATGCAACGTTTTGTTCCTCACTGACGTTGAACGCAGCCTGTTCACCGGAACATGTGACCGTCTTCCACTCGTTCAGTGATTAAAACTGTTTTATTCATGCCAGTAAAGTAAATGCTGTGTTCATGTTACAGCTTTAGTAATGCACTTCTGTATTGGTGTGCTAATTAGCTTACGTTAAATGTTGCTTCATGTCAACCGTAACGGCAGCAGAGGCTGATACCATCAATCAAACGTCGCAAATGAACCAATCTGATATCTGATCCCCCGGTTTTGTAGGACAAATATTGATGAATATGAAAAAGAAAGTTAATTTGTAGTAGAAGCCAAAGGTTTAACCTTTCAAACCTTTTTTTTTCTGCTTAAAGTATTATCCAAGGTTGAGAAATGAAGGATTTATTGACAGTCATCAGGAAACTGTCTGAGTGGGTTCATTATGTCGCACCCTGCCTAATTTATCCTCAAAGTACATCCAGAAACTTTAAGTGCTTTTAAATTAAGGATACATTAAAGAGGGTAAATTTCCAAACCCCAGAACGAGTAATTATAGAAAACTTGTGTTTCTTTTGCAGTTATTCCAGATTCTCCAAAGCAGATGGAAACCAGAGAACCGAGTCCTAAAAAAGAGGTTCAGACGATTCAACTGTCAGATGTAAGTACCTGACGCTGAAATATGCCCTTTCTACTGCAGATATAAAGCATATCTTACCCGTCTATTCCTCTGATGCCTGTTTGTGACATTTTTATGATTCACAGAGAAGTTCTGAAGCTAAGATAAGGAAGAGGAGGCGAGTCCTGAAGTCCCGCACCTTTGTGGACGAAGAAGGATGCATCGGTATGAAAAGCAAATGAGTGAAGAAGCTCAAACTTTGATGCAAATGATAATCTGTCTGTTCGAGTATGTTCAAAGTAGGGCTGGGCAAGTTAACTCGTTATTATCGCGTTAACGCATTAATTATTTAACGCCGATAAATATTTTATTGCGCATTAATGTTTTTTTTTATTTATTTAAACATTTTTTTATTATTATCATTATTATTATTTTTTTTAAATAAAAAAAAAACATTTTTGGGGGCTTTTGTGCCTTTAATGGATAGGAAAGTTCAGAGAGACAGGAAACAGGGGGCAGAGAGTGGGGGAACAACACGCAGCACAGGGCCGTCCAATGCGGGACTTGAACCGGGGCCAGCTGCAGCGAGGACTATAGCCTCTGTACATGGGGCGCCTGCTCAGCCCACTACGCCACGGACCACCCCTGTTTTATTATTTATTTTATTTTGTAAAAGTCTGTTGCTGTCTGCTGCGGAACCGGAAAAGAAAGTAATCGGCGGATCCACCAAACATGGAGAAGGGTACGGAACTTTTACTCGGCCATTTTCATTTTAAAGTTCTTCCAGACGGCGGAGTCCACAGAACCAAAGTCATCTGTAAACACTGCCAAGTTGAATTGTCTTCTCAGCGTAGTAGTTCCAGTCTAAAATATCACTTAAAGGCAAAACACACAACTGATAGCAGCAAGTCATTCAAGGAAACAGACAGTGGAGCGAGGCTTCTACATAAAAACTGCAGAAAGATGCTGATGTTAAAAGTGTGTTTGCACAACAAATGTTATGGCACTTTCATTTATATGGCAGCACATTTAAAATAAAACTAAATGCTAAAAGCTATACACTACTTTTGAATTCATTTTTGGAATTTGCGTACAAATGCGATTAATCGTGATTAATCAGGGAAATCATGTGATTAATTAGATTAAACATTTGAATCGTTGCCCCGCCCTAGTAAAAATATTTATTCCCTTTCAGAAACCTTCTTAGTATTGAGTCAAAGGCTGAAACTCTGGCCTGCTGCCTGTTGATTTCAGCTCTCTGTTACCCTGCAAAGTTTCTCAGTAATTGTGCGGCGATGGAAAACCTGGGTTTTCAGATTGCTGCTTGTGTCCACAAAGGCAACAAAAGAATCTGTTAACACTCGGTTAACTGAAGCAGTGATTAAACCGAGTAACAGTGACACATCCGTTCTGCTTTCTGTAACTTACACACATTTTAACCCTTTAATGTCCGACCTGAGGAAAAAAAATATTTGTTTTTTTTCTGGTCCACAGCCGGTTATTAGTTAGGGTCCTCGTTGACAATCTGCATTAATTGTAACTCCGTTTTCTTGTTTTTTTCCACAGTTACAGAAAAAGGCTACGAGAGTGAGTCTTACTCTGAGACGGAAGCTGATTTTCAGCCCACCAAACAACCCCCAAGAGAGCCCATTAAAGCGAAGCCGTCGTCGAGTAGCAAAGAGGACAGTAAGAAAAGTCAGAAGAAAGGTCCAGTGAGCTCAAATAAAGGAACTAAACAAGCTTCCATTATGGGATTTTTCCAGAAGAAGTAACAGAAGACGATGTCAGACATTTCTATTGGCTCTGATGAACAAGCACCGCCTCCGACATCTTAGAACGACCTCTTGATTGGGCTGCCTCGGCTCTCAGAAGGACTTTCAACATGGACGTATCCAGTTCAGGATTATTAACATTTTACTTTAGATTTTTTTTTTACCACCATCAGCTCTGAATACACGTATTGTTCAATAAACATTAAAAACTAAACCTGAGCATGTGTTTTTCCTGTGAAATTAAAGCACTTTTAAACAGAATTTCCATATTTAGTCTTTATTTGTAAGGGGGCAGTTATGTTTACATAACCTGCACCTAATTTTACATATTAGGTTTAACTTATAGCTTTGAAATGGTTTTTGTTCAACTTAAAACAGTATATTAAAAAATCTATAAAATCTGAAATGCAGTTAAATGGATTTTTAGTGCAGATCTAAAAAGGCAGTTGCCTCAGTCCCTTCAGGAAGTAAAAACACCTCTTCTAATACTTACAAACTGCTCTCAATAGTTGAAAACATGTTCTCAGAAATGTAAATGTGTTCAAATTCAAAGAGTGTTGTGGCCATTTCTGTTTGTAAATCATAAATTCTATCAATTTAGTTTTCTTAGGGCAGTTAGAATATACTTTAGTTAGTTTGGAATCAAAATCTATAGTTATTTTTTTAAATTTGAAATTGTTTAGATTATTTTAGTAACTTTTAGACCCTGATTAATTAGAGAGATTAAGAACACACCGGGGGGCGTGTTGGAGGGGCTTTTTGTTTGTGAAATGTCTGGTGTGAACACGGGAGGTGGTGGTAAAATAATTTTTTGATCACTTTTTGAGCTTGTAAAATCAGATTAAGCTAACTTTCGTTGTTCATCTAAATTGTAAGAGATTTTCAGTTATTGTTTTGTTTTTGTTTTTTTATTGTGCCATCATCAGCAGAGGGGGGGTGTTCGCCCAGGGACCGCCACTGCCTGGAAACGGATCCACCCCCACCCACTCTCCCTTAGTTTGGTTCAGTTCCTGGTGTGATTATTTGATTTTAATAGAAACCCAGCAACTGAGTAGAGACAGACGAATATAGCTGTTAGACATTAAACCACCAAATCCAAAGTAAAGATCCAGATCTTTGTGGTCTGAGAAGTGTGGAAACCGGTAAAAGTCTTTGAAAATTAGTGTCGCTCAAAACAGTTTGTCTCTGGGTTTGAAATCTGGGCATCAAGGACGAGTTGTTCACGACCGTAAACGCCACCAGGGCTGAAAGGAAAAATAACCGTCTGGGTTGTCATCAAAAGTTAATCACTTCTAAGTTGGGCTGAACTCCACATCGGGTAAAAACTTTAATGCAAAGTTGTTGTTTAACTGTTTAGGTCCAAATATTTAGTGACAGAAATTTTATGGACTTCAGCTCCTCAGAAATGTGTAAGATAAAGTTTCTGATGCACACAAAAGGAAAAAAACAACAACAATTTTTACTCATTTAAAAGCTCGGCTGTATTCTCCGAAGTTCGCTGATTAGAAGAAGGAATAAAACTGATCATTTTCATCCATCTACACGTTTTCTATAATCCAATTCAGTGGAAGCTATTAGGCGAAAAGGCGAGCTATACCCTGGAGGATAATTTATTTCTTTAATTTATTCTTTAATTGTTTCACCACTTGCTTTATTAAATGTAAATGTATCGATCAATAAGTGTGCGAAATACAAAGTTATATCTTAAGAGAGAAACATTTCATGGATGACCTTTTCCCCTCTGTATTTGAGTAAAAAAAAAAAATCTCTAAAAGCCTGAAACTGTTTTGCTTAAGAAATGCTTAAAATGAGATGCAGTTGGAATTATTCGTCATTTCTCTGTGGATTTGAGCTTTTTATCACTAAACTATCATTACTCGAAGCTTTAAGAAACGCTAAAAAGCCTTTTTAATGTGACTGTGCAGATTATATTAAGCTGCCGCTGCAGAGGTCCTCAGCTGAACTCCTCCGCTCTCAGTTTCCATCTCTGACATTCAGGGGGATCTTGTAGTTGTGACCATTAACGGTGAAGTGAAAAACACCTCATTACGATGCCACCTGGTATTTGGTAGGAGAAATTAGGCAACAATAGGCAAACAAATAGGCAAGCATAAAGACTTGGAGCGGCTTTAATTTGGGCCAAATTGTGACGGCTACATGGCTGAATCTCCATACCTGCAGCTCTTGCAGGATGTAGGTTTGCAGCAGTGAAAGGAAGGAAAACCAGTGAAGCATCAACGGGGTCAAAGGCATTCAAAGCACAGGTGTCAGAGCACACAGAGCATCACAGTTTGATGTGTCTGGGGTTGGTTTGGTCAGATCTGGACCACAGAGCAGTGGAAGAAGGTGGTCTGATGAATTTCCTCTGGGTCCATGTTACCTTGGAGACGCACTATGGGAAGAAGGCAAGCCGGTGGGAGCAGAGGGATTATCTGAGCAAAGCTCTGCTGGGAAACCTCGGGTCGATTTTACTTTGATATGTACCGCCTGCCCTAACAATCCTGTCACGTTCGTGGGGTTTTTCGCCATGTTTTTAGTTCTGTGTTTTATCATGTTTTAGGTCATGTCACGTCTTAGTTTTTAAGTTCATGTTTAGTTAAGTCTTGCCATGTTTTGCCATTGTTGTTTCCTCAGTCACCATGTTCAGGTCATCAGCTTCACTTTCTTCACCTGTGTTTTCCCCATCAGCTGTTCTCACTCACCAATCACCCTCCACAGTACTTAGTCTGTCGTTTGTTCATGTTCATTGCCAGATCCTTACCCGTCACTGTCACAGCCAAGATAAGTGACTTTCAAGTTATTCCAAGCCATAGTCATGTTTTGTTTTGTCACAGTTTAGTTTTGGTATCCGGCTCAGCCGCGATTTATGTTGCCCTTCTCTTTGTGAATAAACCAAGTTTTGTTTTTGAAGAATCTGTATCCTTCCACGCCTCGCACCCAGTCAAACTGACACATTGTTGCTAACTATGTACACCCCTTCATCACATTTGTATTTCCTGATGGCAGTGGCCTCTTTCAGCAGGATAATGCATCCTGCCACACTGTTAAAATAGCTCAAAATTGGCTTGAGGAGCACACATTTAAAGGGACACTATGTAATACATTAAGTCATTTATTAGCTCAAATCAACATTCATTCATAAGTTAGTCCTCATTGGTGTAAAATGATCTCTGTCAAATTTCAATTATCCTCCTGAGTGAATAATAACTTGTCTGTGCCTACATATCTGCAAGCTCTATGGAGGCTGCCATATCCTTCCGGTCTATGAAAAACGACGAAGTGCCGAGAGGGACATAAAGCACTTCGAATCGCGTTTTCTCCATTTTGACGTCACGTTTGCACGCAGGTAAAAACAGAGCCAGTCTACGCTATTAGACATTCTCTGGTATAAACCAGCCTGAACGGTCTGCACTTTTGTTCGCAATGGAAGACCATAGTTATGCCACGCCACAGGAGAAGGGATCCTCGTCGCCGAAAAAGAGAATTGAAAAGGCAACGTGAGCTTCTTGAATCTTGACACATACCGCCTTCCGTAGTTCAACGCACATTTGAAAACGCAAGGCGCTAGAGAGCAAATTCATTCGAAATTCAGGGCAAAATAAAATTGCACCACTAGATGGGAGAAGAAATTACATAGTGTCCCTTTAAGGTGTTGACTTGGCCTGCAAATCTGCCACATTTCAGATGTGGTGGTCCTCCCATGAGGAGGACCTACCTCCCAACTTAAATGACTTTAAAGATCTGCTGCTGATGGCTTGGTGCGAGGTTTAGTGGAAGCCTCACCTTAGCAGGTAGGGGCTGGTTTGGTTGATCTTAATATTAAGCAGGCATGTGGTCATAATGTTATGGCTGGGCAGGGTATGTCTGTTTGCTGTTGTGCTTTTGGTGACAAATCGCTGTCCATTAAAACCTGTGAATAATTTCTTTGCAGGAACTTAATGTGCTCAACAACAAGCAGCTACTGTTTGTCAAAGGTTGCTACCTGACAGTGAACTGAGTTTATGATCCAATTTATTTTACAAACAGCTGCTGGGACGGGCTAACTGAGCTCTATGTGCACTGTGGATCCCAACAGACACGTGTCAAAGAATAAAAAACTTATTTATTTGAATGGAATAGAATGTATATGAGTTTCTCTTTTAGGTAGCTGTGAGCTTCACAGGGTTTTTTTGTTGTAAACTGGGATCTGTATCAGGAGAAAAGTGACTTTTCATGAGTTCATTTTACAAATCAAAAGTGCATCAGCAGCTCTTAGCACTGACAGAGTGGCTCTGTGTATAAGCTGTTCCTCAGATGGGAGCAGGGGTAGTTAGATTAAGAAAAGACGTGTCGTAAAAGGAGCAAAGATGAGCTTTTAGAACTTGGATTGAACAGAGGCTCGTCGTAGGTTAAGTTCTTGATCTTGAGACGGACCGAGAAAGAAGAAAAACTCAGATGGTTGGACGAAGACGGCAGCGGGCCAGTAAAACAGAGCACGCTCTGGTCTGGGTAATGTGCAGAGAGTTCAAGTGCACATTTTCAACCTTGAGAACCAAAGAAAACTCTTAAGTTGCACATCAGTTTCTATAGCAACAGAAAAGTGAAAACTACGACTTGGGTCAAGTATATCACCCAATTTTTGACCTAAGGATCTCTGTGTGTTTTGGGGGGTTTTTTTGTTATAAAAATGGAGCGGCGTAACCCTTCCAGCTAAAACCAGCTTGAAAATGTCCCTTAAAAAGGTCTTAAAGGTTCAAATCCCACCCATGAACTTCTTGCTTCACATCCCTTTTCACAGAGCCCAACGAAACGTTGAGAAAAACATTTGAATTTGAGCAGTGAAAGGTGTTCTACCTTCTGTTGTGCTGGGTTCTCACTGTGAGACAAGTATTTTAAACATGATAAATATCACCTTTTAAAGAGCAAACACCCTGTTAAAGTGAGAAATAACGCAAGTCATTTCAAATCGTTTGACATTTAAATGACTTCAAACAGCTCTAATCTCTGTTGTATTTTGGATTAACTCAGTTAATGTGTTTGTGGTAATAATAGAAAATGTCACCAGGAGCTTCAGTGTGAATGTGCTGCTTAAATAGAAACGACAGAACTCCGTGGCACAGGGAAATAAAATGTTTGGTTCATGTCAAACAAAGCTCCGAAAAGAGATGTTTTCATTGCTGGTTTATGCCATTTCTTGGACTTTTCTAACAATTAGTGTGTGTGTGTGTGTGTGTGTGTGTGTGTGTGTGTGTGTGTGTGTGTGTGTATGTATATGTGTATATATATATATATATATATATATATATATATATATATATATATATTACCTTAGATTCATTAATTAATTTATTTTTTGATCGTAGCGTCTGTCCACTCTTTGTCATCCTGCTGGAGATCCATCCTGAGAGAGGACAGAGAAAAGAGAACCAGGCTGGAAATGAAGACATCTGCAGTGGCAACTTAACCTGCAAAAGCTAATTAACCAGAGATTTTAGCCATAATGTATTATTGAATTCTTTTTCTCCAAACTCTTAATGATTAATGTGAGTCATGTGTGATTGATGTAGTCCCATTTGTGCTCTGGGAACCTGTGCTACTGCTGGTGTTTCTCAATATCTTTTGACATTTTGTAAATGGTCAATGAAGCAAATGAATAAAACAAGAGTCCTCGACAATGAAAATAATGATTGTCTGCACGTCTACCTTTAACACGGCCAGGCAACCCTTTTAGTTTTCCCCTCCACATTTTCATATGTGGGTTTTTTCACATTAAAAAATATTGTTTCCTTTCAGGGTTTAGTGGTATTTTTCCAAAGCAGC
The DNA here is from genome assembly GCF_027942865.1 of Odontesthes bonariensis. Lineage (NCBI taxonomy): Eukaryota > Metazoa > Chordata > Actinopteri > Atheriniformes > Atherinopsidae > Odontesthes > Odontesthes bonariensis. The sequence continues at coordinate 9,714,150 of NC_134519.1, read as the reverse complement.
TGTCAGTGAAAGAATTGGTCCAAAAAATCACTCATTTTATGGTACTTCAAGGCCGTATTTGTGCTTAAATTGAGAAATTATGATTATACTTTATCAAATAATCACGCTCTACCACTTTTTTATTATTCATAAGTCATTTTTGGCCGTGATTGATGACAAATTTAATTTATTTTCACAAAACTTTCTGTGTATGACTTGTTGTAACAGCATTTCTAAACAAAAATGAATTCCAGACTCCGCCGTCTGGAAGAACTTTAAAATGAAAATGGCCGAGTAAAAGTTCCGTACCCTTCTCCATGTTTGGTGGATCCGTCGATTACTTTCTTTTCCGGTTCCGCAGCAGACAGCAACAGACTTTTACAAAATAAAAGCCTGTGAGCAACAGACTTTTACAATAATAAAATAAATAATAAAACAGGGGTGGTCCGTGGTGTAGTGGGCTGAGCAGGTGCCCCATGTTAAAGAGGCTATAGTCCTCGCTGCAGCTGGCCCCGGTTCAAGTCCCGCGTCGGACGGCCCTGTGCTGCGTGTCGTTCCCCCTCTCTCTACCCCTGCTTCCTGTCCATCCTTTCCTATCCATTAAAGGCACGAAAGCCCCAAAAAATTATGTAAATTTAAAAAAACAACTGCGTTAATGTGCGATAAAATATTTATCGGCGTTAAATAACAAACGAGTTAAAGCGATAATAACGAGTTAACTCGCCCAGCCCTAGAAGAATGTTTGTTACTTCCCCCATTTGCACCATAGCACTTTATTTATAAAGCACAGGGTCAACCGAGGTGCTGCACATAAAACCAGGAAGAACATATAAGTAAAGAACACGTTTGTCTGCAGACGAGTGCTTTCACAGTGAGAGTAAACCTACAAGTATGCTGTTGACTGTAATGAATAAGACACAGCTGTCAACTAATAGGCTTTGCAGGATGCTGAGCCCTTTGGTACAGAGTTGAGACGGTGGGGGTGAGGTGGAGGGGGCTCAAATAAATATGTCACTCGGTTTTATGAACTAACACTTCACATTTCTTTCACTTTTTATAGAAATATAGATAAAAAATGAAAAGGCTCGGATAAAGCAGCCCTATGATCCTACCACATCATTCCCAGAGACGAGGACCCGTCTATGGGGACTTGTTGCTAAGTGATATCCAGACGGCGCTGTTAGCTCAGGCAGCAGCACCACACCCTTTTCTCTCTCCGTGAGCACACAAGTGGGCCAGTGGAACTGGTATTTGGATTAGCTGAGCACTCTAACATGAAAAAGGATATCCTTCAGTGTTTCAGGGAGTGGCCTGGAAATGTGCTCAGCCACTCGTGGTTTGCCTTGGCTTTTGCTCCATTGTGGCAACTGTTGAATGAGGTCAGACATGATGCATCTTTATATAAGAGGAGGTCCCACAGCTGCAGCTTCCACAGCATACAGTCCTGAGGACAGCTGAGTCACAGGCTACAGTTACTGTATGACCTCCGCTGGGTGCAACAATGGCACCAATGTTCCTAATATTTCCCTAAAAGAAATTAGAACCACATTCTAAAATATTTCCCTTAAAACAAATTAGATAATGCCTCCCACAATGTGGGAAACGTCAGACACATTCATGGAGCACAAATATCCTGTACACTGTGTGTCTAAGTATGTGTAAGTTCATTTAGGCTTATGTAAGATATTAAAAGGAAGCCAGTGAGAAAGCAGTTTTAACATCCTTTTCGCAGAATACAATGCAATGCGTCGTCAAATCTTTAATTTGCTGGTTTGTATTTGTCTCTAATATTTATTTAGAAATATAAAAACAAAGAAAAACCCACAAAAACGGAAGTATTTACAAAGAAAAAGATTCCATAATGGGATATAATAAGCTTTTGGTGGGGACTTTTTTTTCCTCTTCCTGCCCCAGCAGACTAAATGCCACAAAATAGTCGACAAAGGTCTTCAGTAAAAGGTCCGACTCTGGTATACTCTGTTTAGCACAAGATACTCCTGCAATTTAACCCCAATATCACAACATAAATTACACACAGGCTCACTGGGATGGATCTGCCACATCACTACAGGTGTCTATATCTATTAAGTGCTTATATTTCAGAGGGAAATTATGCATTATACATCACATTTCACTAATTCCACAAAGAAGTGTTACGATTACTGATGCTGTAGAAGTTTTTAAAGACTATATTTAAAAAAAGATTAATTAAAAAGACTTTAATTAGTTCAGGATTAAGTTTGCTAAGAGTTTAGGTGTGCCTGATGTTATTCTCAGCTTGAAAGGACTCAGAATATTGAAATATAAACGACCAATTTACCTACAACAGGACAATACATCCAGTGATGGATTGTTTCTTGTTGTATGACTGAACGCTATTTTAATTTTCTGTTTTATATGCACTGAATTTAAACGGCCGTCAAGATTTTAAGAAATAGAAATGTCCCTTGCTTATTGTTTCAACTCCCCAGCTGTATATTAATTTGTTAGAATTGCTCTCACCGAGCAGATTTTTTTCATACTGTTCTTTTTTGCTTCACACTATTACAGATGCATCAATCTGTGAACATGTCGTGTTGTTAGTTATCCTTATCGATGTGTTAGCAGCGCATTTAACCCCGAATAGTTCCTCCCTGGTTCTGCATTTAAAACCTTCAACTTTGGAGGAGGAGAGCAGATAAATGTAATGGAATTCTAAGTATAACATTTCCCGTTTTGAATTATAGAGCAGAGCGACTACGCAGAGTGAAACATGGTGCGAATGCATGGTGTCCTAAATATGAACCTGTCCCAGTTTTACTCGATGTGCTTGCTTTTGTGTTTTTGTTGGTGGATATAGAGGGAGCGCCCGGCGGGGTGACGTCATTGTGATCCACATCCACAGCAGCAGCAGGCGGGGTGAGGCGGACAGTCGCTGATCCACCGGTATCATGGCTTCCTAATCGGAGAGTGAAGTGAATGAGAGGAAAACAAGGGTTTTTGTTTGACTGCCCGACTGATTATTGCCCTCTCCAGAATCTGAGCTCGGGACAGAGGGGCTCGGCCTCCCTTTTTCGCCCCCAACGGCCGCCCCTGGGATTCAGGACACACTTTAATTTTTTATCGGTGAATTTCCATTCGTTAAACCGTGGAAGATGGCCGACCCGGCGGAGTGCACCATCAAAGTGATGTGCCGTTTCAGGCCGCTGAACAGCTCTGAGGTGACCAGAGGCGACAGATACATTCCCAAGTTTCAAGGGGAAGAAAACGTTATTATTGCGGTGAGTTGATTTTGGAGGTTGAGGGGTCGCGGTTACCTATTTGACAGAGCCCTCTGGCACAGTCAGCTGTACGCCATTTTTGATTGTCTTGTAGCTACAGCCGTTAGCTCCTCGGCTAACGTTAGCAGGGCTGACCTGTTCACCGCTGCGTTGTTGCGATGGCCCTCAGCTTGCTGCCAACTTCTGGCCCAGCCAAACACCGCTATCCAATCTAACGTGAAAGATATTCGGTTTTAAAGTAGCTCAAAGTTGTCGTGCAAATAGGAATTAACATTTCAGAGGGCCACTCCACACGCTGTTACCGTAAAATGTCACTATTCTCAGTTGCGCTGTCATGGCTAGCGAGCTGTCATTCAACAAAGCCACAGTCAGACTGCCACAGGTTAAAATGTCGCCGGTGTCAGCATGCTAATACTGCACGTTACTCACTCGCATTGTTACCATGGCATCAATTATTAAGTAGCTGTACATCTGTAACTGTAAACCTATCAATTATGAACAGTTTGCGTCAGCATAAAGCGTAAGCCAGCTTTGATTTGGTTGTGGCTAACTCACTGATGGCTAGGCCAGCTGGTACATGACAGATTAGCCGGCCTTGGCTAGCTGGCTAGATTTAATACTTTAGCTTAATTGAAGCTAACATGAGCTATCTGACCGCCTGAATATGTAACCAACCTTCCTGTGGATAATGTTGATGTGTCCGCTGTGGTTATTATATCTGAAGGAAGAAAGTTTTCATTAAAGAGCAGAGGTAGCATTAAAGATTTCATAACTGGGAGTCAAATTAAAGGGGGCACTTTTACTCAGTAAATGGACACTTTGCATGTTACTGTGCTGGTTTAAGGGGTGGGGTGATTTCTTTTCACGACTGTGCTCCTTTTCAGGAACATTCAGAAGTTTGTCATCAGTGTAATTAGCTCTCTAATAACACAGACCCCTCCTGGACTTGATAAGGGTGAAAAGCATGGGCACCATTTCAGCTATGACAAAAGGAGGAAATGCCTTGCAGAGTTTTGTTTTTGCCACTTTACTTTACTCTAAGAGAAAAAAACACCCCTAGACATGTTTGCAAACTAGGTGTACTTGATGCTTTGCCATGAAAGGCCTTTACATAATGTTTTTAAAAGGCCCCTTTTACACAAATCCCTCTACATTATATCTGTGGTGAAGAAATTAAAATCACACATTGAAGGCACTTTTAGTTACGTTCAAAAGCCAGCAGCATGTATTTAAAAAAAGAACATGGTTAAACATTAGTTTTCCATTAAAAAAAATAAACTGTTTATGTCGTTGTGGACTTTGCCATCATTGTAATATGCTCACTCATGGAAAGACGGCTTCAAAGTATTTACAAGGCAATAAAATACTTTGCTATTTTCCCTTTTTTTTTTTTTTTTGCTGAATGGATGTTAATCCTGTTCATCTTTTGAGTTCGACTTTTACTTTAGGTGATGAATGTGGAGCACAACAGGGCCATTCATTTGTGTCACGCAGAACAGAGAAGACTGTTGTAGTTGTGGTTATTTCTTCAATAGCTTTGCTGACACTGTCTTCAGTCCTTAAGCCAATGGCAAGCGCGCTGTCTGTGCCCCTAAGGCGTGATGTGGCCCTGCCCAGTCCAGAGTGCCAGTCATGGTGCCAAAATACCAGTGCACATTGTGAGAGACACCAAGTGTTGCAAGCCAGCGGCTAGTCCGCTCTGTTGTTGCATCTGCTTTGAGAAGTATAGCAGTGGCAATAAGCAGCAGCAGCAGCATGGGCCTCCTGAGTAATCCCCTTGTTGTCTCTCCTGGTTACCAGCAGTTCGACCAATCAGAGCAGGCCGTTGGCAGGGCACTGGGCTATCTCTCCGGGTGGGGTGGGCAATTATTTTGATTAAGCACTTGGTTTTGCTGATGCTCTTACCAAGGAAGGCCGACTCACTGTATGTTTTTATCCATTTTTGGAGGATCTGGGGGTGTGGTCTGTACACTGGGACTGAAGCCTGAGCACCAGTGCTGCATCCATCATCATCACACAAGACGTCTCTACAGTCCAGACCAAAGCGATGATGCTTTGTGTATTTGACGGCGCTCCACATAGATGCTGTTTGTCTCTGAGAAAGAATGTGTGTGCAGGAAACCTTTACTCAGCTGTGGTTCGCTTTAAGGTCTCTTCAAGTCTTCTACCACAAAAGGAGGATGCTGAAGTTTCCAGATGAATTGGTTTGGGTGTAACGAGGCCAGTTTACCAGGCTAGCTTTGCCAGTGAAGTGTGAGCGTGCAGCAGGTGCATTATTTATGCAGCCGCTGCCTCTCCATCAGTTGTACACAAAAGGATCAGGTCATTTCCCCTTCGTTTTGTTAGGGTTAAGGTCATGTTTTCCATTTTCATACATTAGCCAGGGATGCCCGACAAAAACAGCAATGAGCTACTTTTAGAGTAAGTATTTGTGGAAGTGCATAAGAGATGCAAGGAAAGGAAAGAATAAGAGCATTATGGCATTTAAACAAAGTAGTCGACGCCTGCTTTCTTTTACCCTGCCACACGAGTACCAAAAAGCAATGGTTACCAAAACAAAACGGATGAATAATGAGACTTGTCGCAGCATTAACGCTGTTACATTTCCCTATGCAAACAGTGATTGTGTGACGGGTTTGAAGTAACCTCGGACTGTGTCTCTCCTGAATACCCTGGCCTGGCAGTATTATAGCAAAGCCATCAGGAGGGGAGGAGTATAACGGAGCACTTATGAGCACACCCAACAATACATTTCACTGTCATTGCAATTTCAGCCTGTAATCTCTTTAGACAGAAGTGTAAGTAAGGAAGACGGTGGCAGCAGCAACAATGAGGACTTTAAAGTATTGTCTGCCGATGGCCTCTGGCATCCGTGATAGCAGGTTGGCCCTCGTGCTCTGGGCAGGGTTAATCACCTGGATGTGGCTATCTGGAGTGAATTCCAAACGTCTGAAGATGCGGGGGGGGGGGGGATGATCGTGAGCAGGTGTGTGCAGATTGAGGATATGTCATTTGTAGTACTCTGAAATATTCCAGTTCTGGTAAACATGCTGCAGTTTTTAACGTCAGACTGTGACAAATATGTGGTTTCACCTTGAGTTAGAAATGTGTTGACATGTATTACTGACACCCCCCCGACGCAGCAGTAATCCCAAATCAGTGTAGGGCTGTGCGATACTGCAAAATTTGGTATCGATCCAATACTAAGTAAATACAGGGCCGGTATTACCGATACTTTTTACTACTACCATCTACTTTTGTGTAGTGGAGAGCAATGTATCATAATTCATTAAGTGAATGCATCATCAATATGCAAATTTGAATGAAAACTTGAATTTCCATGATTATTTAATTAAATATGTAGGTTTTCCTTTAATTAATCACGTTTATGATGATAATAAAACACAGGACAAAGTTTTCAGGCAAATAAAAATACTTTTATTAAGGAACTTATTAAGGTTTATAGAAAACTTAAAACTTAAATTTTCCTTTTGGGGTGGTAATCTGCATTTGCAATTCAAGATTTTATTTTTTTTTTTATTTGAAATGTACTAAATAAGATGTGACAAATAAAGTGCATATTTTTATGTAGGGAGCGTGGACAGGGAGGAGTCGGGTGCTCCGACATGTGCGCTCAATTGTACGTTGATTGGGATGTACAAAGGAAATTTGCTTGGATTCACGCATATGCACAGATTCATACATCCGGATATTTTTGTGCGTTGGAGGGCATTTGGGTTTGAGCGTACGCCATGTTGCAGTAGGAAATCCACACAAGTCTTTGTACATGAGGCCCCTGGAGTTGTACAGAAGAGAAACTGAAACTCAAGAATCGATCAATACCCAATACCAACGTTAGTATCGATATTTTAAATCGATCTCAGAAACATCAAAAAATGCTTGTAGCATCAGTTTTTCTTGCACCGCATGTTCCATCTTAAATCCAGCTATCGATTTCTGCCTCACTGGAATTGTGCTTTGAAGTTTTGACGCGCTCCATAGGACATCGCAGTCAGCTATACTCGGCTTGATTGAAGTGAAAATGCCTCCTAAAATGGTAACAAAAGCTTAAGGGTGTAGTTAAGTTAATTTTAGGTGCTGAGCAGAAGTTGATTTCATCCCAAACATAAACATTACAGGTCGGGACGTGCTTGCGGCAGGACTGATAATTTAGTGCTACACCCGTGAGTCTGAGTCTGGCAGCGGTGCCACTCGTGTGTAATCCCTCACATACACCCTCATTTCCTCTTTTCTTTACCGTCTGTCATTGAATAAAAAAAGAGCTTTTCAGAATCCATCAGTGCGAGGCGCACGCGCTGAATGTTTTGAGTTGGAACGACACAGGCGGAAGCGCACACACTAATGTGCGTGATCCTGTAATCCATGACGGCTGTCAGCGTTCATGATGTCGTGATTTTCTCAGCGACAACAAACACCCTACAGCTGGAAATGAAGAATGCATAACTTAGTCTGCTTTGACAGCTCTGTGTTGAACTCGGTTATTTCCGGATCACCGACTTGTTTAATGAATAAAAAGATGCCACATGTTGGTTGAAATGACTAATCTTTGTTTTCTTTTCTTTTTTCCAGGGTAAACCATACATGTTTGACAGAGTGTTTCAGTCAAATACAACGCAAGAGCAAGTGTACAACGCCTGTGCCCAAAAGATCGTAAAAGGTGAGTTTTTTATTAGTTTTTTAAATCTTGAAACACAAAGTCATTTGAATCACGTCGTCACAAAGTTCTTTTTAACGTCTCCCAGATGTTCTTGAGGGATACAATGGAACAATTTTTGCTTATGGGCAGACATCATCTGGTAAAACACACACCATGGAGGTAAGGATGACTTCATAAGAACTGTTTTTAACCGTAGAGGGCCTCCTTCAGTGGGATTCTTCCCTTTTAAGTCATGCGTGTGTTCGCTGTGTGATTTCAGGGTAACCTCCATGACACAGATGGGATGGGAATCATCCCCAGGATAGTGCAAGATATCTTCAACTACATCTATTCCATGGACGAAAATCTGGAGTTTCATATCAAAGTAAGCAGAAGGGACGTGCTGTTCGACTGCCAGACCATTACTCGTGCTGCAGTGGTCTGAGAGGCACTAAACCTTTCAAATAAGTTCAATATTTAATACCTAAGAGGCAGATTATATGCTCAGATATATGTTTAATATGCAGTATTCATTATAAATTAAACAAGCTTCTTACTTCCTTCTTTTAAGTGAGGGAGGAGGCCGATATTTGACTTGTTGCCTCGTACTTCTGCGTCATGTTTCCTGTGTAGCTCGTCTCCTCTTGAGCTCTTCTCTCACGTTGCTGCTAATAGCGGAGGAGCACATACTGATGTTCTTTCTCTGTTCATAGGTTTCATATTTTGAAATCTACTTAGACAAGATCCGGGATCTGTTGGATGGTAAGTCGGCACTAAATTCCCTTTCTCTTCTCCCAGACTGCGGTAACAGATGAGGCAGAACGATCTGCCGGGAGTCTGGGGAACGTAGAGAAAATGAACAAGCACTCGTCAGCGTGATGTACAACAAAACACATAAAAAGCGATGATAATACCCTGAAAATGAAAGGTTTTTCTACCTAAAATACAACGAACAGCTCATTTTATAGCTTCAGTTCTGTCCACTAAAGGGAGATATACTTAAGGTCTACAGCATAACTTGATATATACAGAAAAATGGAAACAAAGACTAAGGATTGTCTGCTCAAAGATCACAAATTCGAACTTGTTTTTGCTTTACTTTGGGTATTAAACATTCCGTTTCTCTTTTGCATTTTTCCTTCTTTAATTCCAGTGTCAAAGACCAATTTATCGGTGCACGAAGACAAAAACAGAGTACCTTATGTCAAGGTGAGAGCGGCCCTCCTGTCACTTGTGGAAAATCTTGTAAAACCTGTTGTGAGGCTAACAAACTTGTCTCATGTTCTACTTTTGTTTTTTTGTTTTTTTTTTTTGAAGGGCTGCACTGAAAGATTTGTCTGCAGCCCCGAGGAAGTCATGGACACAATTGATGAAGGCAAATCCAACAGACATGTAGCAGTCACAAGTAAGTTCCAGCCCCGCCCGAAGCTGCAGCAATAATGTCTTGAGACTTTTTGTATCTCAGATGGCGCCTGACCACATGTCTGTTTTCCCTCAGACATGAATGAGCACAGCTCCAGGAGTCACAGTATCTTCCTGATAAACGTCAAACAGGAGAACACTCAGACGGAGCATAAGCTCAGCGGAAAACTGTATTTGGTGGATCTGGCTGGTAGTGAAAAGGTACACCCGAACATCTCTCATACATACAGTGGAATAAGTTCTGTCAAACCTGTCATCTCCACTTTAAATCATGCTGGAGTCAGATTAAAGCGGGTTCTCTGTTGTTCCCATTAAGGATGGATGATGAGCTTTGATTGTCCTCTGTGATCCGCAGGTCAGTAAAACAGGTGCGGAGGGGTCTGTGCTGGATGAGGCCAAGAACATCAACAAGTCCCTGTCATCTCTGGGAAACGTCATCTCTGCGTTGGCTGAGGGGACGGTCAGTAGCTCAGCTTCCCCTTGCATTACATTACATTACATTACATTACATTACGGCCATTTTGCAGACGCTTTCATCCAAAGCAACTTACAATAAGTGCGTTCCACATCGGTAGGCAAAAGAACTTCAGGTCACAAGAAATCATAAGTGCATTTCCTTCCAAAACCAAACAGCTAAGAGCATAACTAGTGCTAGAGTAAGTGCGGTAAGTTAGGTACCGAGACAAATGGTTTTCTTCATGGTAATTTGGAGTTTTGCATTACCAGGAAATCAGCTGACTTATTTGTTGATGACACCCTGCGCTCAGAGGAGTAAACTAGTTTTGTGGTTTTTTTGGGGAATTGAAGTTTTCATAGTAAGAGCTGGGAGGGTCAGTGCTCTATAAAGCTTGCCTTGTTATCCAAAGGGGCAAAACACGAGTAACTGTACAAAACCAAAAAGGGATAAAAGTGTTAACTGCTTACTGATATTTAAAGTGTTGCCTTCAGCTGGAGGATCAATCCGTTTATTGATTAATCAATCATTCAGTCTATCAAACGTCATAAAAGTTAAAAATATCCGTGGCAGTTACATTCTTATTTAAGAGGTTAGAAACAGCTACTTCCAGGACGATTTCGCATGAAAATATCTTAAACTACAGTCTATTCTTTGCAGTTCTCACCAAATAAATAACAGAAGTATTTGTTTGCACGCTAAAACAAAATGTATTTACATTACATTACGGCCATTTTGCAGACGCTTTTATCCAAAGCGACTTACAATAAGTGTGTTCCACATCGGTAGGCAAAAGAACTTCAGGTCACAAGAAATCATAAGTGCATTTCCTTCCAAAACCAAACAGCTAAGAGCATAACTAGTGCTAGAGTAAGTGCGGTAAGTTAGGTACCGAGACAAATGGGGGGGGGAAAAGACAATTTAGGAAACAAATAAGTGCGTAAGAAGCTAGGACGAAACGGGTGATGTCCTAAGAGGGCGGATCTGGGTAGTGTGAGATGGGTTTTCACCCACACTCGAGTGTTTGGTTGTTCATTTTCCGCTCAGAGGGATGTCTAATGAGCTCGATGTGTTTTTATGCTAACTGAGGTTGCTATGACGAGCGTTTGTGGAGCTTTACCACTGAAATGCAAGATCGTGAACTTAAATCTCTTTTATTTGCCATAATTATCTTGCTTAAATCTTTCGCAGCCTTTGGCAGTGACTTCATTTTTCCAGACGTAGCATCTTGAAACGACAAACGGAGCTGTTGATGCAGCCCAGCTGCACAGCCCCGAGCTGCGTCCGCTTCGTGACGAGAACCAGCATCTTGTTCAGCTGTCGTTCCGTGAAAGTTCCATCTTAACACATCCACAAGTCCTTTGTGCTGCAGAAACAACTCTGGCAGATAAAAACTTTCCTCTAAGCAATGTTTTGCTTCAGCTTATCACGCTAATTTCAGTGTTGGTTTGTTTTACGGTTCGTTCGCTCTGTACACGACCTGCGGCGGGCAGCCGCTGACACATTGAAGATGTACTGAAACAAATGAGCTCTTGTGTGGCGGTGACTCACTGAGCATAATGGCTTGTGAAGGATAATGTTCAGCCTGCCTCAGCTTAGCTGTCTGGATCCATACTACCCAAATATCAGGTTATCATTTGGCTGCCAGCTCGTGAGAACTGTGACACGAGCCGTTACTTCCTGTTGGTCAGTCCCGATGGAACCGAAACGAGTTCTCTTCAGCATTTCAGAGTGAAAGGTCTCACCTTAAATACCAGACTGGTTTTGGTTCTTTTTAACTGTGTCCGTCATGTGTAATTTAACAAAAGGTCAACTGTGATGCGGCTCATCTCAAAGTAGCAACGAGTAACTTGTTACCCTGATCAGTACCCACTCAGGTGTTTACAGGATACGGCGTGTGCAATGTTTGTGAACATCTGTATTTGATCATTTTCCAGGCCTACATCCCGTACCGAGACAGCAAGATGACCCGTATCCTTCAGGACTCCCTGGGTGGTAATTGCCGAACTACCATTGTCATCTGCTGCTCGCCTTCCTCCTTCAATGAGTGCGAAACTAAGTCCACTCTGATGTTTGGACAGAGGTCAGTGAGAGTTTTGTTGTTTTTAAGTTTCTTAAATATTTTTGAAGTAAAATAAGTTTTTGAAATGATATTTATTGTCATAAAGACAGAGTTGGTATCGTCACTAGGCCTGTAGCGATATTCAATAAATCAATTAATCGCATGATAATTAAAATTAGCTCGATAAATGCCATTTGCATGCTTGTTTGTTTTCCTCGTCTCTTTCTCCCTCGGGTCCTTAAGAGTAACGATGAGTGAACCCGCATGTCAGTCGCATGGTATGTGGGGAGGCGGGACTACTGGCGTAGCCTACCACGTAGGCCGTGTGAGAAGTATACCGGTAGGCACTAGGCAGAGAGAAAGCTAGTTGCGAGTTCGAGTAGGCTACGCCTAATAAAGACAAAAAAGATGGAATTGGTTTCTAAGCCAAACGCGACAGCTGCAGTGTGGGAGCATTTTGGATTTAAACCAAATGCCCGTGGTGAACCGCTGAACGTGTGCGAGTCGGTGTGTCGCATTTGTTGGAAAGCAGTCGCGATTAAAAGCGGCAACACAACAAACATGCATCTAAAACACAATCCGCTGCAGTTTTCCCAGTTGGGGAAAAAAAACACAACAAGTGGGCCGTCTTCCTCTTCCCGACAGAGCGCAGTCACTGGGGCGTTTAGAACAAACAGGACAGTGTGAAATGGATTACCGTGTAACGACAGTGTAGTTCGCTTCATTGCTAAAGAGATGCTGCCCTTTAGCATCGTCGAAAAGCTAGCATTTCAACGAATGCTGCAAACATTTGACAGATATTCTTTAAAAATAAAAGTTTATTTCTCTTTGAAAAGGTGTACCTGCATTATTATACCATTATCATTGTATTAGATGAAAATTGTCCAGAAAAATTTGTTATCGTGACAGGCCTAATCGTCACTGTATCTACCCTCTTTATTTGTAAGTTAAATTCTACTAGGTTGATTAAATAGTTTTTTTTGTTTTTTTGTTTGCTTTTTCTGCATCTAGAGCAAAGACCATCAAGAACACTGTGACAGTGAATATCGAGCTGACAGCAGAGCAGTGGAAGCAGAAGTACGAAAGAGAGAAGGAGAAGAATAAGACCCTGAGGAACACCGTCACATGGTTGGAGAATGAGCTGAACCGCTGGAGGAACGGTAAGGCGGTGCAGTGGAGAAACATCTGTCTGAGCAGCCTGAGTCGCATCCAGCCTCGCCTCCCGAATGAGTTGGTTCTGCTGTCCCGCTTTAGGTGAGAGCGTGCCGGTCGAGGAGCAGTTCGACAAGGAGAAGGCCAACGCTGAGGTGCTGGCCCTGGACAACATCATCAACGAGAAGCCGGCCTCCACGCCCAACGTGCCCGGCGTTCGCCTCACAGAAGTGGAGAAGGACAAGTGTGAGGCTGAGCTTGTGAAGCTCTACAAACAGATGGATGATAAGGTGAGGAGGAGCACACAGCAGGAGTTAGCAGCCAGGATGCAGCAATGTGGGTTTAAGCTTTTACATGAAACTTCAACTCTGAACCAAGAGGAAAGTTTTGTGTATTTAATGCCATGCCAAGTTAAAAAATCCCTCTCTTCCTCCTCCATAGGCTTCCCAGTGACTGATTAGAGGTTCCCCTTACTGTAGATTTTAAAATGAGAATAGAGAGAAACTGATATCTGATCCACTTTCCTGCTGATTTTTCCATCTTAAGCCAACAGATGTAGAGATTATCTTCTGCTTATCCTTTATTGCTCACTGTTGCAGATCAAATCAAATTTATTTGTATAGCACATTTCATGTACAAAACAATTCAAAGTGCTTTACATAAAATAAAAGCATTGCAGCAGGGAGTGGACGAAGCATTAAAATACATAAAAGAATATAAAGAGAAACAAATAAAATAATTTAAAGGAATTTACATTAAAAGATGCAGATTGCATGCATAGACACATTAGAATAGAAATGTTGTTAACATTGATTTAAAAATGTCTACATTTGGTGAAAGTTTAATGGAATGGAAGCTCTGCTAATGTGCACGGATGCTATAGCACGTAAAATGCCATCAGGATAATACAGTATAAATACTAAGACAGAATTCCTGTAATATGAAGGTTCATCAGTAATCCTTAAATGTAATTGTGCTTTTTCTTTTGCTGGCAGATGAGAATCGTGTTAATTTTTCTGCTGTTCTTGTAATCGCGTGCCGTCAGCTTGTTGCTACGGGCTGCAGTGATACCTTGGACGCATTGTGTGAATGTTTATGTTTCTTTTCGTTTTACAGGATGAGGAAATCAACCAACAGAGCCAGCTGGCAGAGAAGCTGAAGCAGCAGATGCTGGATCAGGAGGAGGTAAGTACTGGAGGTCTAACAAGTGGATGGGAGTCATGATCTTTGGAGTTTCATAGGTGGAAAGAAGCACAAGAAGCCATTAAAGCTCTTAAGTCCTGTTGTTATTCCACTTTGGTTTAATCGCATCAAACAACTCTAAAATCTGTAATTACCACGACCGCAAACTGTTTTCTACGATCATTCTAACTGAAAAGTCAAGCTTGCCAAATGGAAATGTTTTGTCGTCTTATGCCACTTTATGTCTCTCTCTCCCCTCCTGCAGCTCCTGTCTTCTTCCCGGCGTGACCACGAGAACCTCCAGGCCGAGCTGAACCGCCTGCAGGCCGAGAACGAGGCCTCCAAGGAGGAGGTGAAGGAGGTGCTGCAGGCTCTGGAGGAGCTGGCTGTCAACTACGATCAGAAGAGCCAGGAGGTGGAGGACAAAACCAAGGAGTTTGAGGCCATCAGCGAGGAGCTAAACCAAAAATCAGTGAGTCGGGAATAGATCTGAGCATTCCCACACATGGACACGTTAACGTTAGTGGGGTCTTTTAGTCGTCCTTTGTTCTGATCCTATTAAAATTCAGCTCACAGACACAACTATATTATATTCAGACTATTATAAAAGCAATAAGAAGAGCCTCTACCGCTGCATGTCCTTTATTTTCCTCACTGTTGAAAAACCTTTCCAAGTCTGGAAAAGTCATCTGTGAGGGGGAAAAGGCCTTATCTAAATGCCATCATTTATGCGTTGGGCCTGAAGTTTTATCCCTGAAGCAATCATTTTAAAGGACATTACACCCTTAAATCTGGCCAGTGTCTGTCCACGGGGGAACGAAAGCCATGCAGCAGAGGAGAGGCAACTTAACGAGTCACAGCTTTAGTTTAGGGTGGTTGGGAAGGGTCAGATGACGCCATTTTATTACTTAAAATACTTCATTACTAAGTCACTCAACATTTACTTCCAATTAAAACTATATATGTATAAGATGTAGAATAATTCTCCTGCTCAGTGTGCGACTGCCGATACTGACGGCCTGTTTAAATTTCACATTGACCAGATTTTTTTCTGCTTTTCCATCATCTGACTTCCACATCACAGCCACTGCTGGACCGCTTCTTTTTTAATTTTAATTTTATTTAATGTTATTTATTTATTTATTTAGTCTATTATTATAATTATTATTAGTTAGTAGTAGTATTTTTATTAGAATTAGTATTATTATTGTTGTTGTTAATATGCAATCATTGTAAATATTAATAATTTTTTTGAGCTACTTGACTAATTTGAATTTCCCACATCGGGGGATGAATAAAGTATTTTTCTATTCTGTAGATGAGCAACCAGCCGTCTTCTTTTGGAAGCTCTCTGGTTTAAAACTGTCAGAAAATGCCACTACACACCCAAACCAGAACATTTTTATTTTAATTTTTTTTACCGTTTAAAATCTGTTCTCGTCAGTTGTAGGCAGGGACCAGGCAAACCTCTGACAGTTTCAGGATAGATCAGATGTAAAGAAATGAATGAAGGCATCGTGTGCCTTTGTACTGAAACCTCCTCTTTCATTGCAGTCCATTCTGTCCTCTCTGGACTCTGAGCTCCAGAAGCTCAAAGAGATGTCCAACCACCAGAAGAAGAGAGTGACTGAGATGATGTCGTCGCTGCTCAAAGACCTCGCTGAGATCGGCATCGCTGTCGGCAGCAATGACATTAAGGTGCCGGGAAGGTTTTTCCATTTTCTCCCAGTTCCTCCTTCTCATTGATCTGTTTTTTTTTTTTTTTTTTGTCGGTCTTAACTTTCCTCACTCGTCTTTTCAGCAACACGAGGGCGGCAGTGGTCTGATCGACGAGGAGTTCACAGTGGCCCGTCTGTACATCAGCAAGATGAAGTCGGAGGTCAAGACGATGGTGAAACGCTGCAAGCAGCTGGAGAGCGTGCAGTCGGAGAGCAACAAGAAGATGGATGAGAACGAGAAGGAGTTGGCTGCCTGCCAGCTCCGCATCTCACAGGTATGGAAACAGGATTTTACCCAGTCTGTACATCTTATGTTTCTTCTTTTTGCTCCCCTGAATCCTGAAGATTTTGTGAACATATTTTCCTTTGTCTGCAGCATGAAGCGAAAATCAAGTCCTTGACCGAGTACCTGCAGAACGTGGAGCACAAGAAGAGGCAGCTGGAGGAAAACGTGGACTCTCTGAACGAGGAGCTAGTGAAGCTCAGTGCTCAGGGTATGTTCGGGGTAATCTTTCATGTTCCTTTCTGCTGTGAGCGCAGCACCTGGGCTCTGACCTGAGCCTCTGACCTGAGCCTCTGACCTGAGCCTCTGACCTGAGGCTCTGACCTGAGCCTCTGACCTGAGCCTCTGACCTGGGGCTCTGACCCGAGGCTCTGACCTGAGGCTCTGACCCGAGGCTCTGACCTGAGCCTCTGACCTGAGGCTCTGACCTGAGCCTCTGACCTGAGCCTCTGACCTGGGGCTCTGACCTGAGCCTCTGACCTGAGCCTCTGACCTGGGGCTCTGACCTGAGGCTCTGACCTGAGGCTCTGACCTGAGGCTCTGACCTGAGGCTCTGACCTGGGGCTCTGACCTGAGGCTCTGACCTGGGGCTCTGACCTGAGGCTCTGACCTGAGCCTCTGACCTGAGCCTCTGACCTGAGCCTCTGACCTGAGCCTCTGACCTGGGGCTCTGACCTGAGGCTCTGACCTGGGGCTCTGACCCTGGGCTCTAACCTGGGGCTCTGACCTGAGCCTCTGACCCGGGGCTCTGACCTGAGGCTCTGACCTGAGGCTCTGACCCGGGGCTCTGACCCTGGGCTCTAACCTGGGGCTCTGACCTGAGGCTCTGACCTGGGGCTCTGACCCGGGGCTCTGACCTGAGGCTCTGACCTGAGGCTCTGACCCGGGGCTCTGACCTGGGGCTCTGACCCGGGGCTCTGACCCGAGGCTCTGACCCGAGGCTCTGACCCGAGGCTCTGACCTGAGCCTCTGACCTGGGGCTCTGACCTGAGCCTCTGACCTGGGGCTCTGACCCGGGGCTCTGACCCGAGGCTCTGACCTGAGCCTCTGACCTGGGGCTCTGACCCTGGGCTCTGACCTGAGCCTCTGACCTGGGGCTCTGACCTGAGCCTCTGACCTGGGGCTCTGACCCGGGGCTCTGACCTGGGGCTCTGACCCGGGGCTCTGACCCGGGGCTCTGACCCGGGGCTCTGACCCGGGGCTCTGACCCGAGGCTCTGACCCGGGGCTCTGACCCGGGGCTCTGACCCGGGGCTCTGACCCTGGGCTCTGACCCTGGGCTCTGACCCGAGGCTCTGACCCGGGGCTCTGACCCGGGGCTCTGACCCTGGGCTCTGACCCGGGGCTCTGACCCTGGGCTCTGACCCTGGGCTCTGACCCGGGGCTCTGACCCTGAGGCTCTGACCCTGGGCTCTGACCCGAGGCTCTGACCCTGAGCCTCTGACCCGAGGCTCTGACCCGGGGCTCTGACCCGAGGCTCTGACCCGGGGCTCTGACCCGGGGCTCTGACCCGAGGCTCTGACCCGGGGCTCTGACCCGGGGCTCTGACCCGAGGCTCTGACCCGGGGCTCTGACCCGAGGCTCTGACCCGAGGCTCTGACCCGGGGCTCTGACCCGGGGCTCTGACCCGAGGCTCTGACCCGAGGCTCTGACCCGAGGCTCTGACCCGGGGCTCTGACCCGGGGCTCTGACCTGAGCCTCTGACCCGAGGCTCTGACCTGAGGCTCTGACCTGGGGCTCTGACCTGAGGCTCTGACCTGAGGCTCTGACCCGGGGCTCTGACCTGAGGCTCTGACCTGAGGCTCTGACCTGAGGCTCTGACCTGAGGCTCTGACCCGAGGCTCTGACCGGTCCTGGAAGTTGCCTTTTAATGGGCCCACCCTGTATGTTATGAACCCGAGCTGCACATATAATTTGTTTTCCACACGTATTCAGGGTCCCATCGATCAGAGAGGCAGGATGCACCCTGAACCGGTGCATCACAGAGCCTGCGCTTATGTCTGATAGTGCAAACTGATGTTTTAATATAACATGGCAGAACATAGTGTGGAGTATTGGAGTGTTGAAGTGTTTCACATTACAATGTGCTCACAGCCAGTAGATGTATTAAGCCTCGTTTTCACTGTCAGTACGGTACGGGTCGGGTCGCTTTGGGGTCAGCTTGCGTTCCCACTGTACAAATAAATAGCAAATAATGAGTTAGAGGGAAGTGTTAATGTCGCCATGACTACCATCTGAAGGAGAGAATGTTTTCACTTAATAGAATAATGAAGGCATGAATGTAACATTTGTGTTTGAAAAGTGTTCAGGGACCTCACAACATGATGAAAGTCAGTGGAATTCGACATGGAATAGACGTGTTTTGTGTAAATATCTCTGTTAAAACTATTGGCAGCTGTTTCCAGCTGCTTTCTGGTAACTTGGTGTAGATGCTGATGGAACTGGTTCAGTAAGAATGTTTTTACTTTACAGAGAAAGTTCATGCTATGGAGAAAGAAAACGAGATCCAGACTGCTAATGAAGTCAAGGTATGTTTGTTGTTCCTGGTTCAAACAAGTGCTAAAAACAGCCCTGCAGCTTCTCTCCATCCCATAGAAATCTAGACTCATATAATCATTATATACTTTAATCTGGTTCTTCCTAAAATGTGTCATTAATCCTGAATTTTATATTTTTATAACTGTTTTTGGTTCAGTGGCATGTTGGCTGCCCTCGCCTGTATTTTAATGTAGTTTTGTGATGTCTTGTGTCACAAATGACCACTTAAAATGGTTAATATTCTGTTTTATTTGTGTTCAGGAAGCGGTGGAGAAGCAGATTCACTCCCATCGGGAAGCTCACCAGAGGCAGATCAGCAGCCTGAGAGACGAGCTGGACAACAAGGAGAAACTCATCACCGAGCTGCAGGAGTAAGAGTCAAATCTGCCGCTGCTTGCTGCTCTTTTCAAGCAAAGAGACAGTGGAAACGGGAGTAAATGTAGATTATAATCACTCTCCCTGGAGCTAAATGTTTGGGCTCAACACGACAGCGAGGAGCTGTGTTAGCATAGCTACAATAAAACGAGGGAAAAACGTAGTCGAGCCTTAAAATGAGTGCAGGATTCAGTTGGCTCGAGAGATAAACTGTTAAAGATTGCTTTTTCTGTCCTTCAGTTTGAACCAGAAGATCATGCTGGAGCAGGAGAGGCTCAGAGTGGAGCACGAGAAACTCAAATCCACCGACCAGGAGAAGAGCCGCAAGCTCCACGAGCTCACGTACGCTTCACTGACGCACCTCCTTCTGCTGGTTTCCCTTCACACGTGCGGCTCCACACGTCTGAAACACGTCTTCTGATCCGTGTTCTTTGTTTTATTCAGGGTGATGCAAGACAGACGGGAGCAAGCCAGGCAGGACCTGAAGGGGCTGGAAGAGACGGTGGTGAGTTTAAGTCGCTCGTGCATCGCTCACAGCGCTGGGGTGACAGTGCCTCGTTCACAACATGTCCAGGTTTGGTTTACGCATGTATTTAAAAGTCTTTATTTCTGTATTTTTTTGCCCTCCAGGCCAAGGAGCTGCAGACCCTTCACAACCTGAGGAAACTCTTTGTTCAGGATCTGGCAACCAGAGTAAAAAAGGTGAGCCGTGTTGTCATTGGTCAGGTTACGCTGGCCGTAAAGGAGTTTCAGGTCCACCACAAACAAACGGCCCATTCTAAATCCACTGATTTATAGCTAAAATCCCTGCTGACGGGTGAGTAAACGGAAGGAATGGGGGGGGGTTTGCGCCTACGTCACGCTTGTTTGTTCACTTTGTTCACTGCAGAGCGCTGAGATGGACTCGGACGACACCGGGGGCAGCGCCGCGCAGAAACAGAAAATTTCCTTTCTTGAGAACAATCTTGAGCAACTCACCAAGGTTCACAAACAGGTGGGAGTCGAACACGCACGTTCTCAACGTGACTCTTACCTTTCTCAGCTCTCCATATTATTTTGGGACCTGTTTTTGTGTGTAATTTTTGTGTTGTTGGTTGGCTTTTCCTCCATCCGTCCTCCCCACTGACGACTCAACTCTTCCACAGCTGGTTCGTGACAATGCAGACCTTCGCTGTGAGCTGCCTAAACTGGAAAAGCGTCTTCGAGCTACGGCTGAGCGGGTCAAGGCTCTTGAATCTGCACTGAAGGAAGCCAAGGAGAACGCTGCCCGCGACCGCAAGCGCTACCAGCAGGAGGTGGACCGGATCAAGGAGGCCGTCAGGGCCAAGAACATGGCCAGGAGGGGACATTCTGCTCAGATCGGTGAGTAGAGCCTGAGAAGGCTTTTTTTAACGCAAAGTTAACGTCATCATCGTCTCCTTTAATAGACCTGAATACATTTTCTTATAGATAGAAATTCAAGCATCCAGTAGCAGACATAATAAAGCAATAAAAATGTTTATACACTTATAAACGCTTTAAAAACAATCTAAGAATTTATAAAAACAGTTTAAAAATATAAAGTGACCAGTGAAGTAAGACGATAGGAGACATGAGCCCTTTTTCAACGTCCTAAAATCCTAATTAAATGTGTTTGATATGCTTTGGTCAGTATGTTGCAGAAATGGAGACACTTCCCCTTGAAACCATGAATTTACAGTTTGTGAATCAGAGTGAACCACTCCTCTCTTCCATTGAGGTGTTTTAATGGAGATTTGGCCCCAAATCAGTCCGTTATCTTTGGAAGACATTACTGTTGTAAAGAGATTATACATTAAATGGCCTGAGAGCTCCCACTGCCTCACACTAAACTGATACTGATACCGAATGGCAAATATTTCCTTCCCCTGCAGTGGGGCTGTGGGCACTCGACACTGATCCCTCTTAGGCACAGTCTTGTTTATGTTGTTACGTTGCCCTCATTTACGAAAAAACTCCTCTCATCATCAGCCAAACCCATCCGGCCCGGGCAGCAACCGGTGGCGTCTCCCACCCATCCCAATATCAACCGCAGTGGAGGCGGCTTCTACCAGAACAGCCAGACGGTGTCCATCAGGGGAGGCAGCGCCAAGCCCGACAAGAAGTGAGTGGGAAGAAGTCCTCTGTTGTCATGGAGATTAAGAGTGATGCAGCTGTGGAGTATGGAAGTTTTTCTGTGCCATCAGTTTGAATATGAATTACTAATATTGAATTTTTACAGCATCAAAATCAGACTTTGAATTTAAAACCAACAGTGTAAAAAAAAAAATCAATTTCTAAAAACAAAAATCAGCGTAAAAAAATTCAACAAAAAAAAATTAAACCTAAAAAAATGAGAATTTTTGTTGAATCAATTTCCACTGAATTTTTGTTTTTAGAAATAATTTTTTATTTTTTTACACTGTTGGTCTTTCAAATTCAAAGTCTGATTTTTGATGCTGTAAAAATTCAATATTCGAAATTCATATTCAAACTCTGATGGCACAGAAAAACTTCACTTCTTTCCTAAGGAGTCACCGTTCACACGGCAGTATTTCCCCCTCCTCGTGCAGGGAGGCAGCAGCTGCATCAGCCTGGGTCATCTCCCAGCTTGTAACCTGCTTTTAAAACGTATTCGTTGACGGCGTCCTTCTCTTGTTTGAATCTGCAGCTGAAGAATGGAGCGGGACTGAAGAATGACACCACAGAAGAAGCCAATATCACCTACCCGCCTACCCAGACAACCTGTCATTCCATTACAGCAAAAGGGCTCCTCGTCGCAGCTTTGGGGCCACGAAGGAGTTTCTGAATTATAAATATATATATATAAATATTCCCGGCCTGTACAGCTCCAGCCCCCTACACCCTCAACCCACCCCCTCCCCCACAGTTCTCATTATAAATTATCTCATTTTTTTTTTCTCTCTCTCTCTCGCGGGATATAATAAAGAAAAAAAAGAAGCAAATTTTAATTTACAAATGGCAGAATAATATTCTTATTCACTGAACCAAACGCAGTCTTGAGCGCAGCCTTGGCGAGCGAAACCGCGCGCGATTTCGAATGTGTAGTCTCGGTTTCGTTTTTGTTTTTGCACCGTCTGTCGTCATCCGTCGTCTTCGTGCGAGTAGTTCTGCACTGTGCCAAGCTGAATGTAACGGGAGCAAGAAAAAATCTGGAAAAAGTCTAAAAAAAACGCAGAAAAAAAGACTAAATAAAGAAGATGAGACCCTACCTGGAGAAATAGCTCGACCCCGTAGGCTAACCTCTGTACATTTCATTACTATCGGTTGTTAACCACACTTTTCTCTGGATAGATTTTACATGCTTCGTAAAGAAAAATAAAACGGTTTTGAATTGACTAGATGGCGTCGAGCACTACTGTTCTGTCCAGTGTCGTTGTACAGGCGTAAAGTTTCCCAGGAGAGAACGGCGCAGGATTGGCTCCAAAAGGGGGGGGGGGCCGATTACACGAAAAGCCAAGACGTGCAACGGTGTACTGTAGATGTATTTAACTTAATACCTGTGGAGGCCAATTGTTTTTATCATTAAGTTAAGATAAAACCTATACTCGTTATCGGAGGCTTCGTGGGAAGGAAGTGAAGAATGTAGAAGGATGGAAGGAAAAAAAGAGGAGAACGATCCGGTGAACACGGCAAACTTCCACCTTTTAGACTATGCTAAGTAGCTAAATGTACTGTTTTTACTTCTCTCAGCGGAAAATAAAGCCGTGTTGATGAATACTATTTATATATCTCTCTGCACATCGGAGCACATAGACTGCAGGTGTTTAGACTGAGATGGCGCACTCAATCCCTGTCCTGTCCTAGCTGGGTCCCCCCGTCACTCGCATGTCCAGGACGTTTGTTTTGAAGTTGTAAACCCGACCTATCGGGTGCGTGTCGTGATTTCTTTTCAAGGGTGCCTCGCTTGTTCTTCTTCTTCTGCCCCCCCCCCCCCACCTCACCTGTTTTGTTGTCTCTTGTAGGTTTAAGACCTTGGGTTTTATGCTGGGTTTTAATGTACTGTATCTCTTTGTTGTTCCATAGATGGTGTAGATTTTTGCTCTGAAGGGGAACGACGGGTGGGAGTGGGGGGGGGTGGGTGTCAGTCAATGGATCAGACCCTTGCTGCTGATCAGCCAGTCAGGGAGCGCAGGGTCTAAAATTGCACATTAATCTTCTGTCATCATGTGGAGGAGGGGTTTATTTAACTAAATCTATCCAGGATGTGGAATCTATTTTGTCTTTTCTTTTTTTTTTGTTGTATTTGTTATATATTTTTTCATTTTAATTCCCACCAAATCTTTTTTTCTTTCTTCTTCTTACCCTGTGAAGCCCCAGTGCATTGACAAAAACGCTCATTGTGATTGTAACCCCAGCATGAGAACACTAACATCTTGTGCAAGTGCAATATACTGTAAACTACACTGTACACCAGTGGATTGGCCGGAGTGAAGGGGGGGGGGGCGTCCTGCCACACCGACCCTCCGTTAGCTTTCGCTGCGCTGGCCTTTGTGTCTCTGTGCGTTTCCTCATGGAGGGTTTCTCTCGTCGCTCTTTCTCAACGTCTGAAACGCCTCCACGGAAATCTTCTTTAGTTGACGGGACGAGGTTTCAGGGTGGGGGGGGGGAAACGGACTCGAGAACCGTCTGTTGACGAGTCGCTCAACCAGTGGAGCAAAGCTAGCTTAAAAAGATGGGTAGGATTTCTCTAAAAAAAAGGTGTCGTATTAAAACCTGTCCGCTCAGAACAGGAAAAACAGGGTTTTAATAGCACTTCCTTACAGTATCTGCACTCTGAAAAACAAAAACAAAACACTCCATATGTGGCTGTTTTCGACCGGTGGTTAAATAAAGTTGCTTCCAAAGCCCTGCGCTAGAAGTGGTTGTCAAGGGCAACCAACTACAAGCTGCAAGGAGGAGCAGCTCCCCCTGTATCTATGACAGGACAGCGTTTGGTGTCCATCTAGAGTGTTTTACCTGTGTAAACCTTCTAGGTTAGTTGAGACTTTGCAGCATGGACCTCAAAAATGTTTATCCTTTGATCTTTCACCAAAAAAAAAAAAAAACTGGATATCAAGTGCGGGGAAAATAGTACAAAAACAAATACAGCAAAGAATACTCTGTGTTTACCCAAATTAAATAACTTGTGCATTAATTCTAAATTAATAAAAAAACAAAACAAAAAGTGTAGCCACTTTTTTTTATTACTGTGTAATAGTTGGTCAATTTTTAAAGGACAAGTTTTGGGGATCCATGGGTGGACACGGTACCGGATCATTCCTGGAGAGCTGGGGCACAAGTAGCAGGGCTCTGACACGGGCGGAGACGGGAAGCTAACGAGATCAGTTTTGGATTGACTGCATGATGTAAATGTATGTGTGATTAAATAATTATGAGAAACACCAACATCTCTGTCCGTTTGGTCATTCGAGTCTTTTAATGGTGTTTTTTTTTTTTTTTTTTATTGTTTCTGACAGGAACTAGGAGCAACGTTTATCGAGTTTGTGCAGTTTTAAGCAGCTTTAAAGTGTTAAATATCTGCTCTGAGCTCCTTTATCCTCCAACACTTTCTGTCCTTTCTTTAAGGAGTCTTCAGGAATAGTTCTCCAGGCTTCTTGAAGGACATCCCAAAGCTCTTCTTTGGATGTGGGCTGCCTTTTGTTCAGTTCTCTGCCAACATGATCCCACACTGCTTCAGTAATGTTGAGCTCCGGGCTCTGGGGAGGATTCATCCCTCCATCAGACCTGCTGCCACTGATTTTCAGCCCACTTCTTGTGTCCTTTGGCACAGCTCAGCCTTTTCTCCCTGTTTCCCTTCCTTAAGAACGGCTTCCTGACAGCCACCCTTCCATGGAGCCCATTTCTGATGAGGCTTGGGCCAACAGCAGATGGATCAGCTGAAGGTCCAGATGCATCTCTCAGCTCCTGTGTCAGGTCTTTGCTGGAGTTTTTCCTCTTTCTTAAGGACCTCACTTTCAGATCCTGTTCATCTGCTGTAGATAGTTCTTTAGGCCTGACACTTCTTCTTTTGTCCTCCACTTGTCCAGTTTCCTCAAATGTTTTAAGGACACACTGCACACCAAGCTGAGATATGCCAAGTTTTTAGCTAACAGCTCTTTGGGAATTACCTTGTTGCTGCAGAAATCCTATTTTATTCCTTTATACAACATATACTTACCTTTATACTTATTCTAAATATATTTATTATGGATGCTACTAAAGAAATTAGAGCAACTGTGTTTCTATGACAGGCTGCTCGTTAAAATTTATTTTTTTTTGTCTATAATGTGTCGACACTACGGAAGCCCAGAGCGGACGTGGTACGTATAAACTTTTTTTCTGATGGTTTTCTCTAGATAACGAGATAATTTACCAATGGTTCTCGAGGCCACTTTATTCAGTGTGAATGAAAGGGGGGTAAAACTGGGTACACCTTTGCCAGAAATACATATAAACACATATACACAGGGGCGGACTGGGGAGAAAAAGTGGCCTCGAAAACAATCGGTAAATTATCTCGTTATCACGGGAAAACGGATGGAATAAAATGTATGTGTCTATGGCCGTTTAGGGCTTCCGTACAACACTACGCTGGTTCATCCCTTGAGTTTTTGGAGCCTTTTTTATGCAGGAATGATTCACAGTTCAGTCTGAAGTGCCTTAGTGAACAAAAAACCCCCTTTATCCTAAAATGAGGTGCTGTCCTGTACATGAACTGGGCCACATATTAGTGAAAAAGCAGCTCATGTCCAAAGAAGAACTTTGGAGGACCTTCAGAAATCCTGATCACCATTACGAGAAAGTCTGACTGCTTGGAAGCTAAATATAAAGGAAATTGTGGCTTAAAACTTTTTCCTAGTTTTATACAAATGGATTCTCTGGTGTTTGATGCTGGTTAATATGAAAAAACTTTCTCTTTATGTCAAATGTGTCTAATTCGTACTGTATATGACCTTTCATTTCAACTGTGTGTACTTCCAAGCAAAGAAATGTTTCCTCCAGTTGGAAGTGGAAGAACAAAGCTCTCTCCTCAACTTCATCCACCTCTTAAGGGGTTTTTATAGTGATCCTGCTCTTATATTTACTCTTGGCAGCAAATACAGATTCAGGAATGTGGCAGAACCAATCCAGGATGATGTGATGTTATCAGATTCTCGTCCAATTGATTTGGTTCTTTGAAACCAGATTAGTACTGGATGGCTGTTCCAGGCTTCTCTGCAATGATTGCACGCTCTCATTATTAAATAAAGGGAAAATAATTAGAAGTGAAACTGTGATCAGCGCGGGGTTGATGTGTTAAATTATCCCAGAATCCCCCCCGAGGCGTCGGAGGAATTTGTTCTGCAACGATTTCCACAAAGTTCTGAGTGAAGCTCTCGTCAGACATATCGAAGTTCAGCAAGTTTGTCACGTTAATAGTTTCTCGAACGTCAAATTACCATCGATCACATTCCCATCCCGTTCAATGTGAGTAAATTCACCGGAACAGTTCCCACGGGAACCATTTGACCACAGTTATGACGTTCCAGTTTGGTCACTTTCTTCAGAGGTGACACTTTTCATTGCAGGACTCACATTTACTGAGTAAACTGCTTTCCATAAAGACCTCGAACATCATTCCTTATATCCAGATATCCAAAACATTATTTGTCCTTGGAAGAACTTTTGCCGCCATGCGTGGGGTTATGAATTTTAAATATCCACAAATGCATTTTGATTTATTCTTATTGATTAATCTGGATTTCTGGAACATGCTTCCTCATAGATTTCTCTTAGTGACAAACCGTAGATGTATAAAAGTGCAAGAATAACAAACCATAACATGAATAACAAGTAAGAATTATACTGCAGATACTCAAATTTCACACCAGATATCAACAATATTTAAATTTGTTTAAAGAAAATCACCTTTCAACCTTATTTTGATTAAAGAATCCAAACAAGTGTGTAATTTTGTTTTTTTTAAATATAATTTATTCTATTTAAACACATAAATTAATGTAATAATAATTTGTGAAGGAACGTATCTTCACATTCTTATCTGAATGACACATTAATGCTGTTAACAGCTGTGAGAACTGATGCTCTCAGGCAGTTGTTCAGGATGAAAAGATACAGATGAACAAGTTATATGAATTTAAATCATATTTTATTGATGTTATAATTTGATTTATGGAGAAGATTCTATTTGAAGTTGACAAGCTGTTGACAAGTCTTTTGTGTGAGTTCTAAACGCTGTTTCTTTCCCTCTTGATGGTTTTCTCTTTGTCCTGGCGGCGGTGTTTTGGCGGCATGTCTTTCTTTAACTTCCTCCACGCTGAGGCCTCTGCTCTTTCTTCTGAGGGCTCACATTCGTCAGAACACAGTGGATCTTCTGGCTGCTCTCCTAAAATTAAGAGAAAAAAAAGCATTTTAATGTTGGATATTCTCAATGTTACATGAACTACATATTTAATTACACTTTAAAACTGACAAAACATTATTATTCCTTCTTTTTTTAATTGGATTTACTATGAAATAAAATTCCTGACAAAACAGAACTTGCGTTGCTTCATTATTACACAGTTTGTCATCGCCGGAGGTCTGGCCGTTCAGTTTTAGCTTTACCAAAAAGAGAAAATACAGCACAGTAAGCACCACAGTTCCAGTAATATTTATTTCACTATCCATAAGTCAAACTCAATCACCATCCTCTCTCCCCTTGTCCCACCTTCACCTGCCCGTCTGCCCCCACCTCACTCACCTCGCTACCTCCCCGGCGCACCTGGCTCCTTCTTCGCTTCACGAGCTGGACATCCTGGACGTGAGGAGGCCCAGCTGCAGCAGGGACCTGGGATGGTTCTTTTTCCACTTCGTCGTTTGATGTTTGGGGAGACGGGGAATCCTCAGGGACCTGGGATGGTTCTTTTGCCAACAGGTTGGTGGGTTCCTCATAACTTTCATCACTGCCAAAAGTAATGGTACAGGTGTAGAAACCCTCTATCTATTACCAACAGTGTGAGAATACGTCCGCGACTAGGGATGGTCCGATTTCCGATCATGTGATCGGAAATCGGACCATCCCTAGTTACATCCCGATCAGGGATCGGATATGTAGCCTATCCATATATGTATATTTATTCTTATTATATTTTTTTTATAAGAACTATAATATTTGAAAACAAATGGGAAAAAATAACAGCTTAGTATTTCCTGTTATGTGGTGGTACAGAGTCAGACTGATGCTGCCTATTGGAGCTGAGTATCAGCGCGGCCCCCATCTTGGATGGGTCTCCAAGATGTATATCCCCCAACTCCAATAATCATAACTCCCCGAATTTTTGTGTCTATGGTCTCAACTCCACACAGAAACAACGCATACGGCATGATGTCACTTTGCTCTATCCACCTCTGCCCAAAATATGACGTCATGAACGCGTTCGTGCACAACAACACGTCACACACCTGGCATCGAAAACCCTTCTTAGTTAGCCCTCAGCAGTGGCTTCACTCGACTTTTTGAATGACACTGACATAAAAGTTTTTCTTTATTGAATTATCATCAAGGTATAGATAGTCAACAACATTTAATTTTAGTTCCTGTTGAATTAACCCATTAAACCTCCGCTCGGCGTTGCCAACGGCAACGGCGAACGGCAAATCCTGGCGGAACGATTCATTGCCCACAAAAGCACAAACTTAAGACAGACTCTTTCAAATTTACGCCCAGTCATCTTTAAAAATCGAAATGACTTACCTTAAAGTTACCACAATGCTGCAGGGCCTGATAATTTTCACCACGTCTTCAGCAAATGGAGGATTGAGGCGGAATAGGTTGCCGCCAGAACTTTTAATCAATGCGCATGCGCGAATCAGTCTAATAAAAATGCTTTGATTCAACTAAAACAAAATCAGTTTAGTGCCTCTCTGTCAGTTTATATTATAGTAAAGTAAAAAAAAATCGATTAAACCATAAAAATGAATAAGAAAGTTTAGTTTTATTAAGCAAAGTATTTTTTTTTATTCATTGGAATGAAAACAAACACATTAAATGAAAAACAGCTTTGTTTCACTTTTTTCAGTGTACGGGCTTGCGCTTGCAAAGCTCATTTTGCGTAAAAAGGGTCAATTTAAGGGTAAATATCAGTTATTATTATTTCAAAATTTACAAAATTTACAAATTTAATTTAAAAAATTGAATTTAACCCGTGACCTCAACCCTATGCTTTAGTCTCACGGCCAATGCATGAGAGTTGGCAGCCCTGCTGATATTAGAAAAATAAACTGTGCTTT
Organism: Odontesthes bonariensis; assembly: GCF_027942865.1. Classification (NCBI taxonomy): domain Eukaryota; kingdom Metazoa; phylum Chordata; class Actinopteri; order Atheriniformes; family Atherinopsidae; genus Odontesthes; species Odontesthes bonariensis. The sequence continues at coordinate 9,684,797 of NC_134519.1, read as the reverse complement.
TGGATATTAATACAATAACGGGGAAAGCCAGGGTGTGACTTTGAATGTGAAAATCTACGTACTGTAACTGTTTAGGGTATAAGTTTTTGTGCTTTTATTTGCTTATTTGCAGTTAAAGTCAACACAGATTTATTATAAAAGAGCAAAAGATTTAATTTATTTAAAAAAGTGTCAGAGTTTTGAACTCGTGTCTCTCAATTTGGGTGAAATACTTTGCAAATCGTGTTCAAATGATATAATATCTATAGAATAAAGTTATCCTGGGAAACGGTTGGTGAATTTCGGTGGGTTTGTAGTTTCGGACTGTCACCGCTAGGTTGCACTAATTCCCCGTTTACACCCCGAACACCTGAGGGCCTGGACCATAGTGGACAAATTGTGTACAGGAGTTCTTACTCTGTAGGTATGTCCGATATGAATAATTTAAATAAGTCCTTGGATACGTAATTTCCTGTCATTTAGTTGACATCCCCTCCTTACATGAACAATCTTATTCATTCATTAGATATCAGCTTTAAAAAGTACGCGTGCACCCGAGTGGTCGCGACTCACGGGAGCCGAAAGCGAGTCATCTTCTTTTCTAAAAAAGCTGATTAGTGATACATCTTTTCTGTAGACGATCTTTGCCTGGAGGTGGTTGGCGGAGTTGTCAGGGCAGGCGAGAGTCCACGGGAACGGGAACTGCTGTGGATTACACCGGCTAGAGTGGGACAGGAGAGACGGGGATCCTGATATCTAATTAAAACAAGTAGACAGTAGTTTTACTCGGTTGTCGGTCGGTAAGAAAGTTGTTTTGGGAATTGAAGTTCGCCGAAGGAGAGCCGGAGCGAGTTTTCTTATTCTCCGAGGACCAGAAACGAAGGTAGGTCTAAGGTGTGGGATCTTTGATTGTTTGGGACACTCAGGAATGTTTTAGCCAGAATGCTAATTAGCCGGCTAACGCTAGCGAAAGATTAAAGCAGAGCAAGAGGACCTGCAAGCTTAAACTTCGTTGTTTTTAGATTTAAAACACGATTTAAAGTTAAAGTTTAGACCGTAACAACCATAGCGACAGTGCACAAAAGTTGAGTAAGTTAGAGGAAAACGGTTAAAGCGGCAGGAAGGGTTGTTTCGGGAATACTTTCTGAATATGTGGTGTTAAATGGCACAAAATCAGTTGATTTAGTACACAGACTTATTAACCTGTGGCTACAGAAAGTTTAACTCCTTTAAAATGTAACTGTTCAAGCTCAAATGGGGGTTTTATTTCACCAACTGTCTGTAGTCAAATGAACCTGTCGTGGTGCAGAAATCCTGCTAAATCAGATTGTGACGACACGAGACGCTCTTCAAGGTCTTTTTAAGGAATAAAATCTGTTTGTGGGTCGTGAATTCCCGCAAAGATGGCAACAAACCAAATTTATGTGCTGTTAAAGCTAACCGCTGCTCTCATTTATCTTTATTCAAGACACAACAGGTCCCACTGTGACATCTTCGTCTCATATGCTTTATTGAAAGCTCCTATCTGTCTCAGAAATGTCACCTTCTCAGTCATTTTATCATATAAACTGGAGGTCAGCGTTTTATTGCCGAAGATGAAGCTCATGCTTGACTTTATAACAGCCACGATACACCTATTAGGAATGAATGATGCCAGTTAATCAGCCATTTGAGCAGCCAGATGTCAGAAGACACTAGATTTGTGGATAAATTGTGGATTTGCTGAAGTATTTTGAGCCATCCAGGCCACAGGACTCTGATACTCCATAATATATGACCTAATATGTGTGATATATCAGCGTAATGTGTTCCCTTTTATGCTGTGTTCTGATTTAAGTGAGCTGCAGCTGGCTGTGGTCCGCTGAAGTGTGACAGATTGTGGTTAAAGCAGTCGCAGGGAACCTGGGGGAGTTGAGTCTCGAGGAAAGTCTGTGGTGAGACGTGCCTAACTGGGGCAGCCTGTGCTGAATCCAAGCTGTTTGGGGCAACGTGGGCCTATATTTGGCGTGGCTGCATGTGAAGGTCACAGTGTACCACTCGACTGGCTCTGCTCATTCCCAATGCCACACATTATTCATCAGGTTTCCACACGAAGAGGCTCTTTTTTTTTTTCACTTCAGTTGTGAACAGCGCTGACTTTGTTTGGGTTGACGTTCGCCGCAGCTCTAATTCGGTGGGTGTTGGAAACTAAATTTCTTTGTCCAACGTCTGTCCGTCTGGTGATTGAGGCTCTTTGTTCACCTGCTAACGACACTGAAACCGACACTAAAACTGACACACAAAGGCTGTGTTCGAAACTACATACTGCATACTTCCATACTGCATACTGATCAATCAGACAGTATGCAGAGCGTTTACCCACAATGCATTTCGCTTCTGCCCGAGCCGAAATCAGCCGACCTGAAGCTGATTTAGCTTAAGCTCTAAACTCTGTAAACTTTAGCAACATTTGAAACATTTTCAGGCGAGAAAGTAGTCGTTTAGATCCCCAACGTGTTGAAAACCTGACAAAATACCGGCTATTCACAATTTTATTCAGACGAATTCGGCGCTACTAAAGCTAGCTGCAGTGAACGCACTTCAGGTTATTTTCACAAAATAAAATACCCGTTGCCTTTTGTCATAGGGAAAGCCATTACGATACAATTGGTGCTTTTGTTTTGAAAACAGGAAGTGAACCTACCCTCGTAGCTAGCTTGAAACTGCCGTTTTGACAGGAAATGACGATCGGCGACGTCACGTCACGTTGCATCTTGGGTAGTTTGAGTATGAGTAGTAACCTCTTGATGCATACCCAACATTTCGGAGAATCTAGTATGCATTCGGGAACTTTTCGCTTACTCAAACTCGCATACTAACTCAAAAAGTTAGGATGAGTAGTAACCTGGGTGTTGGAAACTAAATTTCTTTGTCTAACGTCTGCCCGTCTGGTGATTGAGGTTCTTTGTTCACCTGCTAACGACACTGAAACCGACACTAAAAAACTACACAAAGACTAATTAACTGCTAATTAGCCACGAGGAGCTGGAAACTGCGTTGTTTGAACTTAATTCAGGTAGAAAGCAAACTTGAAACACATCAGCCTCCTTTAGACGTCTTCTTCTCGCGCTGTTTTCGGTCTCAACAAACTCGTCAGGCAGATGTTTGGTTCTGTGGCCACTTAATACTCCGATACGAGACATTTGCCAGCTGCACTCTTAGAAAATAAAGTTCAGAAGTGTACCTTTAGGGTTATGATGGTTTGTCACTGGGGCAGTACCCTCAGAAGGTATAGTTTTGTACCTTTGTGGTTTGTACCTTACAGAGACCAATCTTGTACCTCAGGTGGCAATTTTGTCCCCTTATACTGAAGTAGCCTAACACAGACTGTCTATTGTACCCCAGCATGTAGAAAAAAAGGTACATATAGGTACCTTTAGGTCCCATATTAGTATAGATTGTACCTCGGGGGACAAAAAAAGGACTCGTATTGTACTCCTATATCTGAGAGTGTGGTTGCTTGTGAGCTTTGAGCTCTCTTTGGTCCTGAGCTGAAACTACAAGGCCTGAAGCCCAGTTTCATGATTTCGAATAAGGCGATCTGGATGCACACCCATAAAATAAAGTCTTCTCTAGACATGTTCTCCCTCTATGCCTAGTTTAATGAAATCGGGCCAAGTAGTGTTCGCACGATGTTGCCAACAAACGAGCAAGCAAACACGTTCCTTTCTCCTCGGCTCTGCTGTAGCTTTAAAGTCCTCCAAAGCAACCATTTTATAGTAGATTCATCACTACAAGTGACCCCTTTCACGCTGTCACATTGGCTGGGTTTCCATCGAGTGGAGAGGCGAATAAACCTGAATAAACTACACTGCTTGGCTGTCGGGAACAGAGAAGTAGTCGCCAACTGGAGTCAAAAAACGTGGAGGAAGACGGCACAAACAAAAAAGCTTCAGGACTTATTTATTTAAGACGGTAACAGCTGATCAGACATGTGGGGTCAGAACTGACTAACATTGGGTGTGTCCATCTCCCCAAATGGACCACAACTCTTGGTTGTGTCTGTTCACCTCAAGCATGGACATCAAAAAGCTTTTAAGGATACCCAAGCCACTGTTTTCTGCATCATCATTTGATGAAGAGGCAAAAAAAAACAAAAAAAACAAAGCGGTGAAGCAGGTATAGAGGTGGACGGACGGATGAATATCCATTTTAAAGCACGACGGCTTTCCACAGGCCGCTGTTTCTCATAACCAGCGGTTCTTAAAGAGGGCAAAGAAGGCCGACGATAGTGATGCAGTTTAACGGAAACAAAACAAAAACACAAAACAGATCTTTGTTTGTTAAAGTTCACATTCCTGCAGTAACGACCCCCCCACTCGGGCTAATAATCATTTCTCTCGTGTGTGTGTGTGATTCGCTGTCTCGGGTGAAGATAACTGAATCAAAGTAATCTGTGGCAGCCCAGCTCTGGATCGAAGCCGTCTGATTTCAGCTAACAGGAATCATGTGAGGCTCCGTTCTCAGTAGTGAGAGGGACCAGCTTCAGTGTTTCCCTCCATGTGCTGACGACGGGTGATCTTTCTCAACACGTATCGGTTTAAACGTTCCCATCGCTCACAGCGGTTCGTTTCAGGCCCCTGCTTTCGTTTCTTGTACCTCGAGCCGCCCTCCCCCCCCCGTCTTATGTCCCACTGTAAATCTTATTAGCTTCACTCCAAATTACGGTGCTTCCTCTGATTTTGCTGATTGGACTGTGAGAAGATTTGTGTTGCCTACTAAATAGCAGCCGCTGAAGCTGGAGCTTAGTGTAGGCAGGGATAAGTGAAAGAGACAGTGACCCCAGCATACCTCACCGTAAAGAATAAGGGTAATACTTTCATAATGAGCCGGAACATCAGCGTTTACAGGCTCTTTTAATGTCACAGAACATAGTTTTCATTAGATTGACGTAGTTGCTTTAATGGTTTTCTTTTGGGAAGTAAGATTGTTTGATTAAATGTTCATTTTACCATCTTTTTATCTGCTTGTTATTTTCTTAACTTCAGTATTTCTTTTTATTTATTAATAGATACTCAGTTTACCACCTTTAAAGGGATAATCCGGACTAAAATGCACTTTAGATCAATTTACGGGATGTTGGGAGTACATACGTTGAGTTGACATCAAAATCATGTCATTCGGATGTGTTTTGAGAATTTAGATTTGACCGTTTTTAGCCAAAAGTCGTTAGCCTGGAGGTGACGGGGGCATATCATGTCACCGCTACAAAACGCTATTTTTATACCTCTTCTACAGCTCCAAACAACATAACACTTACGTGGTAGTGAGTAGAGGGTCCCTAAAGCCAAACCGAAGTCCCCGAGGTCTTCATGTGGTCGGATAGAGAGTCCAGAATGAATTTAATCAAGCCAGTACCTGCTCTCAATCAGAGCCTCTTCCGTCAACAGGAGGCTATCTCACGTGAGATATGTCAACATAAACTTGCAAGCAATGCCATCTTACAATTTTAACACCTTAGGCTATGTACACACGTAGCCGGGTATTTTTAAAACCGAATATTTCCCCCCCTCCGTTTATAAAATAATTTGTATCCACATTACCTCGTTTTGGAAAAAAACACCTTCCACACATAACCGAACATCTGCGTTTTCACCTGTCTTGACAACCCAAATGCATTTGCTGTTTTGCGCAATCTGCCCTCGTCAGCTAAATAATAAAGTGTGCACGCAACTTTTTTGAGCACACTGACAGGTGATCGCATGACAGTGGACTCAATATGAGGACGTAATCATTCCGACAGCGACAGGAGTGATGGCCGGGACATGCGAAGTTGTCACGCCATTCCTCTGGGAGTACGACTTGGGCGTGTAAAATCAAGGCAGTAAACAGCGCCTGCACAATAATAACCACCACAGTTCTCAAGGCATCCATGCTTCTTCAGTAAACAAAGGTCGCACTTTAGACTTTAAAGCAGATTTGTTGTTGTTTTGGCGCATATTGTGACGTTCGAAAACGCAAAACTCCGGTTATCTCTGTCTACACGCAGCTGCATAAACGGAGTTTTTAAGAACATTCGTTTACGATGCGTTTTTATGCGTTTTCATGTGGATGACAGGTCCAAACGTAGAAAAATATATTCGTTTTAGCAGATACCCGGCTACGTGTGGATGGGGCCTTAAAAATGAATGCAGGTATTAGGGCTGAACGATTTTAAGAAAAAATTGAAATTGCGATTTTTCTGGCAGAGATTGCGATTTCGATTTCAACCACGATTTATTTTCTTTAAATCAAGTTTCAGTGTAAATTAATTCAATGCGGCTGGCCCCGGTTCGACTCCCGCACCGGGCAGCCCTGTGCTGCGTGTCTTTCCCCTCTCTCTGCCCCCTGTTTCCTGTCTCTCTCAAACTGTCCTAGCAATAAAGGCATAAAAAGCCCCAAAAAATAGCTGCGGTCGGCACCTTTTTTGTAGTCATATTAGCTTGAACTGTTATGGGATTCTGGAAGTAGAATATTAGGCTGTTTAGGAAAAATAACGAAATCTGTAGCTCCCTCTGAAGCCTGTAATCATGCTTGCAAAAACCGAGCGCTCCCGGCTGTTTTTAACCAATCAAGTTAGGGTGGAGGAATCCTACCTGTCAATCACAGCTTGTGCACACGCTGCTGAGCGTGAGTCTGCCCCAGCTTGTGTGCGCTCACACTGGTGTGAACTCACGTGCACAACCTCGTCCACAGAGGGGGAGGGGTTTGGGGGGCGATTCGGAGCTTGTTAGAGGTTGGGGGAGGGACCTGAAAGTTGTATCAGTTCGAATTTTCCGACTTTAGACTCGCTGCCGACGGCAGCTTTTCAAAAAAAAAAAAAAAAAAAAAAAAATATGCACCAAAAAAAACCCCGCAGCTTTGACGATCGCAAAATCGTGTTGTCTGAGATCGCGATTTTCGGTCGAAAACGATAGATCGTTCAGCCCTAGCAGGTATGCTATATGAGGTCCGTTGTCCGTTGCCAATGACGCTAGGATGTTCATTAAGACCATTGGCTACTTTTTTAAAAAGCGGGTCGGGTCAACATTTTTTCATAAATATTTCTTGCGGTCTTAGTGGAAAAAGCGGTCGGTTGCGGGATGTTTTTTCGTCGACCCGCGCGTCACTGGTGCACGTGGCTCAGAACTGTCTAACCTTTCATCACTCTTTATAAGTCGGGCCTTCTGAGAGAGACATCAGAACCGAAGCCAACACCGGTTTTTTTAGGTTGAACACCAGCGCATGTTCCAAACGTCGGGTTATGAATATCCAGGATTGTTTCTTTGTGCCTTCTCAGTACGTCTTTAGTAAATATTACTCGCTGCAGTCGGCATGTTTGCAGCTCCAGGATTAGATAAAAATAGAGGAGTTCATCCGCCTGAATTAGGAGGTCACGGGTTAACAAGGAAAGCAGCGCCGTCTCGCCGTGATATTCCCGGCCCACCTGACGCACTCTGCGTGTTGTTGCTGTGAGTTGTGAATTGGCACAGTGTGTGTTTTTTTTTTTTTCATTTGGCTAATGGACTCTCTGTTCAGCGATTTCCCTTCAGCGCCTGAACCAGCGACTTAATCTGTGATATTATCCCTCCTGTCGGTGCATCAGGAGTAATCCTGGTGCTGTGGGCCTAATCGCACCTAATCACAGATCTTTATTAGGCTAATGCACAACTGAAGGGAAATGCTATAGAAATAATGGGTAATAACATCCTAAAGGTTCTTCTGCAGCTTTTATGGTGATATCACTTAAAAGAAATACTTTATTACTAATCAGGTGGTTGTGTAAGGACATGGCTGATGTGCTGGGATGTTTCTCTGGAGACGCTTCACAGTGATTATCATATTTTTTTTATGGCTGGCCCAGTCTGAAGCGTGTGTCATGCATATAGATTCTGAAATATAGATTGATTATCCATCAGAGGCATCTAAACCTTTGTTTTAGATGGCGGGGGACGGAAGATAACTCATAGGAAGAATAAAGTGTGCCCTTTACGCCTCTCCCCCGTCTCGTTTCTTTATAGATCCGGTAATATTGTCGAGGTTCAGATGATCACCCTTCTTGCTGAATATTCTACAGAAACCCCTCGAATTACCATAGACTTTTTGTCTATAAAAAATTAGGGATGGGCAATGATTCAAATTTTTTATCCAATTAATCACATGATTTCCCTGATTAATCACGATTAATGGCATTTGTATGCCAAATCCAAAAATGAATTCAAAAAGTAGTGAATAGCTTTTAGCATTTAGTTTTATTTTAAATGTGCTGCCATATGAATGAAAGTGCCATAACATTTGTTGTGCAAACACACTTTTAACATCAGCATCTTTCTGTAGTTTTTATGTAGAAGCCTCGCTCCACTGTCTGTTTCCTTGAATGACTTGCTGCTATCAGTTGTGTGTTTTGCCTTTAAGTGATATTTTAGACTGGAACTACTACGCTGAGAAGACAATTCAACTTGGCAGAGTTTACAGATGACTTTGGTTGTCGACTCCGCCGTCTGGAAGAACTTTAAAATGAAAATGGCCGAGTAAAAGTTCCGTACCCTTCTCCATGTTTGGTGGATCCGCCGATTACTTTCTTTTCCGGTTCCGCAGCAGACAGCAACAGACTTTTACAAGATAAAAGCCTGCGAGCAACAGACTTTTACAAAATAAAATAATTAAATTAAAAAAAAAAGCGTTAATGTGCGATAAAATATTTATCGGCGTTAAATAATTAACGAGTTAACTCGCCCAGCCCTATAAAAAAATCGAACTGTTAAGTGTTCCCTCTTGACATTGAACGCAGCATATCTTCCCCGGGCGCTGTGATTGGCTGCCCACCGCTCCAGGTTGGCATCTGTCTCTGAGTGTGTGACCCTGTGCATGTGTGTGTCAACAGGTGCCCACCTGGATGGGTTAAAAGCGGAGGACAAATTTCGTGTGTATGCATGACCAATAAATCTGATCTAAATCTAAATGCTTCACAGGAGCACCCTGCTGTGTCGCCTGCCCCCATTATCCCCCAATGGGAGCAGGAGGTGAGGTGTATCCACTGACCCAGATACCGATCAATTTAAAAAAAATACTTTAGATCAGATCAGGACGTCCGTGCTTCATGTGCCTCTTTATAAAAAAAATAAAATAAAAAATCCATAAAAATCAAGCTTTTTTAAAATATATTTCTTAAATATATTCATAACTAGCAAAATATCCAATAAAAGATTATTGATCTCCTCGAGGGAGAGGAGGGAGAACAGTGGATTTATAACCCAAAACAGCATGAGAGCATCATTGAAACATAGTTTCATCTGAGTTATCCGTCTTTTATTGTCGTTCGAAGCTAAAATAAGTGCGTGCCGTGCATGATGATCTGATCACACCGCATTCCTAAACGCTGTAAGAGTGTATGCTCTCACTATAAGTCATCCAGCGCTTGTTGCTTCGGCGTGTGTGAGAAGTGCCTTTATTAGTTCCTTTACATGCTTCTTATTGTCACTATCAGTCGAGTGGTGAACATGTTTGAAGTTGCCATGACGAAGACTTACATCAGTGCCATGGTTGGTCAAGGCGTGCTGCAATCTGCCCTCGTGTTGTAAGCGCGGGTCAAGTGTGTGTTTACTCATGTGACTTCAGCAGGAAACTATGCGAGTGATTCCACCCGCTGACCAGCTTCAGTCGCTGCTGTAGTGGCTGTCATCAACGGTGAGAATAAAACAGAAAGTACGGAGTAAGTGGAAGAAGCTGGTGGGACTCACATTATTGTCCGTCCCCCCCCTTCTGGCTAATCTCTGAGCCGGGCTGAGCATTCAGCATCTGAAGGGGATTAAATCTCCTCAGTTTGTCTCTTAGTTGCTTGCTGTGAATGGGTCAGCGCAGTATTAGGCTTTAAAAAGCAACGTTGTTGTTGTTTTTCTTTGTGTTGCGTAAGAGATGCAAAAAAAAAAAACAAGGAGGAATAATCAAGATTTTCATCTTAGATGCTTTTCAGATTGAATTTTTCTTTTCCCGCTTTACGTATTCGTCCTCTGAGTAGTTCGACGGGCCTTTTAATAAATGTGGATGTTTGGTAAACAGCGTCTTCAGGTCAAAGGCCATTTGTCACCAACCGCTTCTGCTTTTTATTTCACGCACTGGACTTGTCTAAGTATTTGTTTTCCTCGAAGAACTCTTCTTTTTAAATGGAAAGTAGACGTAGTTCCACTTTAAACAGCTGTTTTATGAGATAAAAATAAAGCCAGCACAGCAGCGATTAAAAGCCTTATAAATAACATCTGAGGCAGCAAGTTACGTGGCACAAATACTGTATTTCCTCAACAGACTGATTACTCATAAATAAACGAGGTCTGGTCTTCAAGTTATAGACAAAAACAGTTAGACGAGCAACAAATAACGAGTAAAACTATCCTTTCTGGGTGTTTATGGAACACAGGGAGTATTCTTTCACAGTCCATGCTGGGATAAAGTGCACGAATCTCATAAAATAGGAGATCAAACTTGGAAGTGTTGCCCCCCACGCTATAGATAAGGACAACACGACCTGTGGTTACTCCCAAAGGCTGCTCTTATCATGTAAGTTTGACCGGCCTTAACCGCGCCTTCAACACAACTTCACCAGAAGTATTTTAGAGACTCATAAAGGTGGAAAAAAGGCTACAAAACGGTTTGTAAAGACGCGTTACGCACATGGAATTTGTGACTGATGCTCCTCTTTATGCAATCCAGGAGGAAGTGGGAGAGAGAAAAGAAACCAAGAGTGGTGGCAGAAATCTGTGGATGTTCCAAAAGTCTTAGGAATCACCTGATAGATCCTTTTAAAGAAAGTTTACCAGGAAGTTACAGGATAATTGAGCTTTTTTTTCCCTCGTGTTGTGAATGATTAATTGGTGAGTTCCATAAAACCATGAAAAGTTCAAATGTTTATGTGTTATTAGCTCAGCGAGCTCTGTTTGCCTGTGAATGTGACTTAGATGAAGATCTGGAGTAATTATCAATGTAGAAATAATTCTATATGTATTTCATTTGAAATGTCAGATTTACTGAGAGCTCTTTTTGTCCCCCCCCCCCCCCCCCTTAGTTCTGCTCATGAAGCCGTGGTAATGAGTATTTCCTTCTTGTGCTGAGCTGCCTTGTGGACAGTCGGAGGCATCATGGCGGAGTTGCCTATTGCCCCGGGCCAGGTCTACATCGAGGTGGAGTACGACTATGAGTACAAGTCCAAGGACCGCCTCATTAGCATCCGACAGGGAGACTGCTACATGTTGGTCAAGAAGACCAACGAGGACTGGTGGCAGGTGAGGAAAGAGGAGGGGATGAAGGCTTTTTATGTGCCCGCTCAGTACGTCCGAGAAGTCCGCAAAGCCCTGATGCCACCGTCGAAATCGGCCCTGCATCCTCCTGCTGCCACGGGAGATCCACCTCCACAGAGTGGGGCTCTCTGGGTAAGACCAGCGAACCTGGATTTGGGCTCGACCCACGCTCGACCCGCTGAAAGCCTCCACAGGAACGAGTCCAAAAACAGGCGCTCTCCTGCGGCCCACACCGCCTCCTCGGGCCACTTCAGCCCCCCCAGCACCCCCACCGACCACGACCGAGCCCTGGCTGGAATCCTGGTCAGCGGCGTCGGGCCCCAGGCCTCGCAAAAAGGGCGCTCCAGCACTCTGCCCCGCTCTCGAGCCCGATCCCCGGAGCTGTTCCGGGCCAAGGTGGACGGCGGCCAACACTGTGATTCTGCAGGAGAAGAGAGGCGCACCAACGACTCCGAGTCCGGAGATGAGCTGAGCAGCTCCTCCACTGAACATCTGCAGGTAAAGCTTCCTTCAGACCAGCTGTTTTGTTTGTTGTTCCCATTCTTTTCTTCTTCTTCTTCTTCTGTATTTGATAACTGATCTCACCTCTTGACCTGCTTAGAAATTGCCAAATCTAAAAGTATTCTTGGGTAGAAGCCGAAGAAGCTTTTTAATTAGTCATTATTCACAGGGTTGGGCTGTCAGGGTGCTCCAGAAACGATTCGCTCTGCCTGCTGCAGAACAAAAGAGGTCAGAAAGACGAAACCAGGTCTGAGCGGAGCCGCCGCTGGCTGCGGATCATTCTTTCTGCATGCCGAGGAGTGGATCCTGCAGTATTCAGCTGCGTCCCCTGTTACTACTGCAGAATCCTGCTGGGTTTCACAATGGTGGAATTTTTCCCTGAATCCCTGAAGGATAATAGTATTACATTTAAAATGCCTTCCTCTCCTAACTTATTTGAGACCACTCGGAGGCAGTGTTCGAAACCGCATACTACATACTTCCATACGGCATACTGATCGATCAGACGGTATGCAGAGTGTTTACCCACAATGCATTTCGCTCCTGCCCGAGCTGAAATCAGCCGGCCTGAAGCTGATTTCCCTTAAGCTGTAAACTCTGTAAACTTTGGCAACATTTGAAACATTTTCAGGCGAGAAAGTAGTCGTTTAGATCCCCAACGTGTTGAAAACCTGACAAAATACCGGCTATTTACAATTTTGTTCCCACGAATTCGGCGCTGCTAAAGCTAGCCGCAGTGAGCAACGCACTTCCGGTTATTTTCACAAAATAAAATACCCGTTGCCTTTTATCATAGGGAAAGCCATTACGATACAATTGGTGCTTTTGTTTTGAAAACAGGAAGTGAACCTACCCTCGTTGTAGCTAGCTTGAAACTGCCGCTTTGACAGGAAATGACGATCGGCGACGTCACGTTACGTTGCATCTTGGGTAGTTTGAGTATGAGTAGTAACCTCATGATGCATGCCCAACATTTCGGCCAATCTAGTATGCATCCGGGAACTTCTCGCATACTAACTAAAAAAGTTAGTAGGAGTAGTAAATAGATAGATAGATGGATACTTTATTAATCCTGAGGGAAATTTAAGGATCCAGTAGCTTCTACAGACAGACACAGAATACACATTACACTGATTACAAATCAGAATAGTGGGATGCTTAGGAGAAGGAGAAGTATGTGGTTTCGAACACAGCCAGAAAGATATTTCTTGTCCCTGCTGTCGCATTAAGATGATGCAACACGAGTCGACCTGCATCCTTATTTAGGCAGCGCCTCCTGTCTGAGAGGGTTAAAGAAACGCCTACATGTTCTGGGTTTGACCCTCATGACAAACTGAGGCCACTTTGTTAGAATACTCCCTTTAATGTAGCTTTTCTTGTCGCCGGTCTATTTAAAAACACTCCGGTTGTATTTTTATTTTTGACATTTCCTGTTTTCTGGAGCGGTCTGTGAAACTGTCAACATCACTTTATCACCATGCATCACACGCCGACTTAACCACTGAGATTTGTGTGAAAGGTTATCAGAAAATGAACATATATACGATAGCAAAGTCCATGAAGCTGCCCCGTCCACAATGGAGCTCTTTCCTTTCTCAGCCTTTCTTTTGTTCCATTTAAATGCCAGACAAAGGTCAAAGTAGTCGAGCTTGTTTTAGTTGTGTATATAACCCCGTCTGGCCTTCTGTGTTCCTTAATTTTCTGCGGGTGTCACTCGCTCGTAAAGATGTTTATATGTTTAGCTACACTCACTTTGCTTCAGTTTAGACTCTTTAAATCAGATTCTTGTGTAACTTTAAACAGTTACGTCACTGTTTCCTTTAGGTTTTGAAAGCAGCCGTCTACACAGACACAAAGTGTTCTTTTCCACCTGATACACAGAACAGACACGACTACGACTCCTCCAGTGAAGGACGAGCTGTGTTTTTGTTCAGCACATACCCGGGTATTTTGAAAAACGCATATTTTCTAACCTTCGTTTGCAAAAAAAACTAGGTGCACACAGCCCCGTTTTAAAAAAAAACAGGACAGGAAGAACTTCCGGATCCTTTTCAAGAAGAAAATATGGCGCCAGGCTCATGTGTGTGGACTGATAGCGAGACTGAGCTACAGAAGCTCCGCAATTGCTGCCCTCCGCCCGCGCCCTAATGCGCCTTTGTTGTTCAATACATTGTATGACTGTAATTTTCAAAATCACACAAGCGAGTATAGCTCTAAACAACAGAAATGCTGCTAGTACCTCCATGCTTGCCAGATAAACAATGAATGGCGTTATCACGCTAGCATCCTGCCAATATGGCGGATAGGGGCGGGGCTCTGTACTATGACGACAACTCCGCATTCCATTCCCAAAACTCCGTTTTCGTCTCTTTCAACCAGTTTACACACAAACGCTAAACGGAGTTTTTAAAAAATCTCCACTTTAGCCGGAGTTTTTTTTTAGCTTCGTTTTCGGAGGAAAAAACTCCGTTTGTGTATAAACAAAAGGCACAAACGAAGGGAAAGGTCTTCGTTTATCAAAATACCCGGGTATGTGTAAACGGCACCTTAGTCTTTCTGTCCTGTTTTCTATCTGACTCTAAACGGAGGCTGACCTCACTGGGTAGTCATGTTGCTACGTAACTTTCTGTGAAAAGTAACTCGTTTGAGTACTTCAGCAGTTCCTCGTGCACTTGGGTTACAAAGTCGGACAACATAACATACACTATCCTCTGCTTTGAAGGTTGATAACAGGGATTACAGCTGCATTATTCCCCTTTACAGCGCTTCATCGATGATTACGTGCAGAAAATAAACATAAAATATAGGTTAAGTTGTAAGGATTCGACCAATGCTCTCACATAAAGATTCTGGGACTCTACAGTTCTTTATTTCACCACATAACCAGCAACTTGTTCACTGATTTCCATCAGAGCCGCAGCTTTATCCAAGTTGAAAGCTCGGCATTGTTGCTGTTGGGGGCTGAAGCCCGGACAGAGTCGCTGGTGTTCGCCCACAGAGGCTTCGTCAACAAGATACATTTCACCATGTCTGCTCTGGTTCTCACAGAATCAAAATAATGTGAGAACTCTGACGACGTAAACAGATGCAGATGTGCACTGTTGTGGGCAGGATTGACACCCGAGTTTTCATTTTCCTCAAGAATCTGATGACAAAGTAACTAGTAACGGATTACACTGATGTTACTGGTCATTTAGTCATTTATTTATTTTATTCTAATCTATTTGCTTGTTTTTACTACTTTACTTTAATTGTTTTCATATCTTTACTGTATGCTGCTGCAACAAAACAATTTCCCAAATTTGGATTAATAAAGTATCTATCTATCTATCTATCTATCTATCTATCTATCTATCTATCTATCTATCTATCTATCTATCTATCTATCTATCTATCACAAAAACCTCAGACAGAGCGTCGGAGGTCACTGATGTCACTTTAATCACATAACGACCGAGGACAAAAATGGTTTTAAAGTTTGCAAAAATGCCGATGGGTCAAAGCTGGGGACATTTCTGGTATTTGTTCTACATGCCAGTTGTAAATCCAGATGTGATGCCAGTATCTCTGTTCACACACTTATCTGAAGGGTGTGGGTTTCAGATCCCAGTAGAACAACCTGTCGAGCGAGTTCCTTATGAAGTGATATGTTCGGTCGAAGCATTTTCTGGAGCAGTAAGTTCCGTTTTTAGGAAAATGCAGAACACAAGCTGACCCCTGGTACCCTGCCATCTTTGATCTGGAGTCTGAATTCATCTTGTTTGGATGATCAGTGCCTCTACTTAGAAGACAGTCCTCTGTAATATTGCAGTGTTTTGTGAAATCAAGAAGCTTTCTAAAGGGTAAACATTGTGCTTTTCCTGCAAAGTTCATGTAAGCCAGAAGGAGGGTCTTTCCCACACTGGCTCAGTGATGTGAAACCGCTTGTGTTTCAGCTTTGTTTGTTTCTCCAAAGTCTTCTCGACAGCTTGCTGCTGGTGATACCAGCTCAGGTGTTAGTCTGGACTTCCTAAAATAAGCAGATCCTATCTCTTCCACCCTTCCCCTCTCTGTCCTTATTATTATTTCCCCCTTTCATGTGATACATCACCCTCTTTGCTTTCCTGCAGTGTTTGTTTTTCAGGGATGAGAAAATAAATGCTGACAGAGCGAGCAGGAGAAGAATGAATGAATGTATGTTGAACCAGAGCAGCAGTGTTAAATGCCAGGAAGCAGAGCTGTGTTTGTGTACCCAGCTGCCAGGGCTTCTTCCTCTTTCTGCCAACTCACCCACCTCCCTCTAACAAGTGGGATGTGATGAGTGTGCCAATCTTTTATCTGCTACGCTGGACCAGAAGCCCACTTTGTAGCCACCCACTTTAGTTGCTTGTCCTCTTGTAAACAGCTACCTCTGGTTTTCCAACAATGTTTATGACGTTACAAAATGAGCAGCCATTTGTGCTCCCTAACTCAATGGCTGTGTTCGAAACCGCATACTACTCCTACTACTCCCACTACTCACCCTAACTTTTTGAGTAGTATGCGAGTTTGAGTAAGCGAGAAGTTCCCGGATGCATACTAGATTCTCTGAAATGTTGGGTATGCATCATGAGGTTACTACTCATACTCAAACTACCCAAGATGCAACGTAACGTGACGTCGCCGATCGTCATTTCCTGTCAAAACGACAGTTTCAAGCTAGCTACAACGAGGGTAGGTTCACTTCCTGTTTTCAAAACAAAAGTACCAATTGTATCGTAATGGCTTTCCCTATGATAAAAGGCAACGGGTATTTTATTTTGTGAAAATAACCGGAAGTGCGTTGCTCACTGCGGCTAGCTTTAGTAGCGCCGAATTCGTGGGAACAAAATTGTAAATAGCCGGTATTTTGTCAGATTTTCAACACGTTGGGGATCTAAACGACTACTTTCTCACCTGAAAATGTTTCAAATGTTGCTAAAGTTTACAGGGTTTAGAGCTTAAGAGAAATCAGCTTCAGACCGGCTGATTTCAGCTCGGGCAGGAGCGAAATGCATTGTGGGTAAATGCTCTGCATACCGTCTGATCGATCAGTATGTAGTGTGCGGTTTCGAACACAGCCTATGACCTCGTTTCAGCTATTGTTTTTAAGCTAAAGGCTCTGAAATGTTTTGTAAAGAAGGGTTCTCCTCTGTGTTAAGGGTGTTTATCATGGACAATCTTAAATTGGCATTTTATCTACTTTTCAGATTAATTTGGTACAGAAATATTTCATGTTGTAGTGGATAGTTGCATCACTCACCCCTTAAAAGTGATGAGCAGATGAACGTTACTGTGCTGCTTTTCTCTGTTATGACTGGACCCGACGTCTACTTGCCTCTCGTCTGTTTAATTGAACTTTTTGAAAGGCACCACAGTGTTAAATCCGGTAGATTAGTATGCAGATTAGGTGTTTTTCCTGGCTTTATGTCCAGAATAAGCCCCATCAGCCTCTGACCTGTAGTGGGGACAATGTTGCCGTTACCAGCTGAGATATCTCCAGGTACAAAAAGCTTCCGGCCACATTGGATTGGACACTATATTAACCGAAGCAGATGCTTCCCCGGAGCCAGTGAATATAATGGCTGTCAGGGTCTCAGTGTGTTTTAATTTGCTGCTTGACTGCACTGCCTCGTCCGCTGCTTTTCATCATCTCTCTGCCCTCTGGATTATAACAATCTATCATCGTTTACTGTACGCCGTTAGTCAGAGCCCCACATGATAAGTTGAAGCTATTAGCACTCGGTATCGGTTAAAAGAGGCATTGTTTAACCTGCCTGGCTGCTGGACTTTGACTTCTTCTGCTGCCATGTGACAGCTCGTGTTATTTATTAAGATACACAGTTTGACCCTGCTGGTGAAGAACAACAGCAGTCAGGTTTTAGTTCATATGACCCCATTAAATAAAGATACTGATGTCTTGATAGCCTGGTGGCAGAGAGAAGAGGGTCAGCGTTGGTAAATATCTTGAGACTCGGGCCCTTACAATCACTGGAGTGTTGATAGACTCAGATCTGACTTTCAGCAGCCACATCAAAGCTGTCACCAAGGCAGCTTTTTACCATCTCAGCTGGTCCAGTCCAGAGTCCAGACTAAACATGGAGAAGCAGCATTTAGCTGTTATGCTGCAAACAAGTGGAACAAACTGCCAGTGGAGATTAAACTTTCACCAAATGGAGACATTTTTAAATCCAGGTTAAAAACATTTCTGTTCTCATGTGTCTATGCATGAAATCTGCATGATATCTTTTAACTTATCTGGACTGTTGCTTGTTTTTAAATTAATTTAAATGATTTTATTTGTTTCTCTATATATTATTTTATGTATTTTTAATGCTTCTTCCACTCCCTGCTGCAATGCTTTTATTTTATGTAAAGCACTTTGAACTGTTTTGTACATGAAATGTGCAATACGAATAAATTTGATTTGATTTAAAGGAGCATTACAGAAGGAGCACTTTCTGTCTGGGGTAGCAAAACTCACAAAGTGCCAAGTTAGAACAAGTGATTCCCACTCTTGGGAGTAGTTGGCACCTCTCCTTTTCCCTTCTCCCTTGATTGTAACACTTGATAACACCACTCAGCCCTGAAGACTCCCATCATTCTGTATGACGGCTGTAATCAACTAAAAACCTCTAACTACCCTCAGAGGTTTTGATTGATTGCAGGAAGCACTTCCTCATTTCTTTGATTACCTCGTGCGGCAGGAACTTGAGTTGGCACCTGTGAGCCGCACCTTGTTACACACTAAGTGGCTGAAGTCGCTCTTCAGCTGATGTGCTCGGCGTGGCACATGAAAGAAGCGATATCTATATTTCAGTTATCGTCCACACACTAAAGGTTCACACGGTCTCGTTAGCACACAGACACATGTTTCTGTTCAGCTGTATGAAGATTTATTTGCATATTTGTCAATCCGTGCGTGCACACACTGTGAGGAATCTGTTACTGGGAGCCAGGCCATCTGCACTGCTGTCACTTCTCTGTCTCTGCTTAGTAAAACAGGCTTATTATCTCTCACATGGTGGCACTTGGAGGATCTGAACTCCTTCAAGGAGTCCCAAATGTTGTTTTTTTGTTGCTGCAGAAAACAGCAGGCCGCTGATTTGTAAAGAATTTAAATAAAGCATGAGTTCATTCCTGCGGAGCTCTTTTCCATTAATGGGGTTTATGCATTGCGCCTTTCTCTTTTCATCCCCTGCTGTTGGCGGCTGAACTGAGGCAGTTCCACACTTTGCTCAAAGGCACAGTCAGAGGAGAGCCCTTTTCTTATGTGCCTTTCAAGCGCGGACTGATGGACCTTTAGTTGCTCATCTGGGTCATGTGTGGGGGTGGTGGCAGGCTTTGTGTAACCAACGGTGCTGATTCTGCGATGCTGGACAGATGAATGTAAGCACACACTGATGCAGAACTGATGTGTGTGTGTGTGTGTGTGTGTGTGACCGATTGATAAGAAGCAACCAATATGTGAAGAGGCCTTAACTGTTAACCAAAGAGGAGTGTGGCATTTCCCCAGACTCAAATCAAATCAAATCAAATCAAATCAAATTTATTTGTATTTCACATTTCATGTACAAATCAATTCAAGTATAAAAAGTATAAGTATAAAAGTGCTTTACATAAAATAAAAGCATTGCAGCAGGGAGTGGAAGAAGCATTAAAAATACATAAAAGAATATAAAGAGAAACAAATAAAATTATTTAAATGAATTTAAAAACAAGCAACAGTCCAGATAAGTTCAAAGATAGCGTGCAGATTTCATGCATAGACACATGAGACAAGAAATGTTTTTAACCTGGATTTAAAAATGTCTCCATTAGGTGAAAGTTTAATCTCCACTGGCAGTTTGTTCCACTTGTTTGCAGCATAACAGCTAAATGCTGCTTCTCCATGTTTAGTCTGGACTCTGGACTGGACCAGCTGACCTGAGTCCTTGGATCTAAGAGCTCTGCTGGCTTTATATTCTCTCTGATCGCAGTTTTATGCTTCATGCTTTTTCACCTCATCACGGTTCCTCACAAACCCGCTTCTCTTAACGTCTGCGTCCTGGCCCTAAACCGTCTTTATTTGGGCTGTAAGAAATTAGCATTCTCATTTAGCATTTTCACGTTTTCTGGAGTCCGGGTTGCTTACTTCAGCCTGGAAAATTTAGATTTAAAATGTTATATTTTCTCTGCATCGTCTTTGTACGGAAGCCCGGAGCGGACGTGGTACGTATAAACTTTTTTTTGGTGGTTTTCTCGAGATAACGAGATAGTTTACCGATGGTTTTCGAGGTCACTTTTTCTCCCCAGTCCGCCCCTGTTTATATGTGTTTTATGTGTTCGCAATTTGTTTGTCTTGTAGAGATAACTTTCATATCAGCCCGCGTCATTTAAGGAGACGGCCGGCTCGACTGCAGCTCAACAGGCGTTTACACCTCAGTGATCCTGCTGATATAGTCGACTTCATCAGTGACCAGCTGAGGGGGCCAGGCCGTCTCCACGGTTACCGAATGATGCACGAGAGGTGCTGTTATCGTTTTCTCGATAAATAACTCGTTATCTCGAGAAAACGAAATGCTTGTCACACCAGCGGGATTTGCTTTGTGCATTTTCACAGCAGAACTGTTACACAAACGTTCCACATTCCATGTTTGATTCATAGGCTACTTTATTCAGTTTTCAATGAAAGGGGGGTGAAAATGGGTAAAAACCTTTGCCAGAAATACAGATAAACACATATAAACAGGGGCGGACTGGGGAGAAAAAGTGGCCTCGAAAACCATCGGTAAATTAACTCGTTAGCTCGAGAAAACCGTCAGAAAAAAGGTTAATGCGTCCGCTCAGGGCTTCCGTATCTCTGTCCTGTCAGAAGACCCATCAGCACCTTTTACTGAGGAAAACAGCCCACTCTCTGTCGTAGATATGCTTGTGATTAAGGATTTTGTGCCCAAAATTGCTCCGGTGATATCCTCCTTCATGGAAATCGCCAAACAGCGAGCAAAAACAGCAGTTTGCTGAAGAAGAAGCCAGTTCTGCAGACAGTGGTGATGTCAGTTTCTATGCACGTCGCTCCGCAGCCCTGAGAGATTAATAGTTCTGTTTTGTAATGTTCTCAACCTGGGATGCACATAAACACTGGCAGCCTCAGGCAGTCCGGCAGCTGATCCGTGTCTCGCTGTGCGTTTGGCTCTTGTGTAACAGAGCAGCAGTCAGGCCGGGGTCGACACCCTCACTTTGTCTTTTATCTGTGTTCACTACTTTTTTTCTTCTGCCTTTCTTTAGATTTCACATCTTCCTCTTCTAGCTCCAAGTCAGCGGTTCCATCCATCATCTGCAGATTATTCCACTACAAAAGACAAATGGGAAACGATTGCTTTACCTTTCTTGCAAATTCTGAGCTTTGGTCGCTAATTTCTTCCATTTTTTTTTTATTTTTTTTTTATGCCAAAATAGAAAAAATATGTGAATAAAAACAGCTTATTTTACTAAGAGATTAGCAGAGGATGCGTTGGGTCAAGCTGATACCAGAACGTTCTGTGCTGGATCTCAATGTACACTACTTTTAATGTGTTTATATTAGGGCTGGGTATCGTGGCCAATTTCCTAAATCGATTCGATCTCGATTAATAAGGTCCTGAATCGATTAATTTCGATTCAATTCAATCTGCTCTTAAATAATGAAAATGGCTCAACTGTGTTACAAAATACAAATGTATTTTATTTTATTTATTATTTTCACCATAAACAACAGGTTTTAAGAGCAAACTTGTGAATTGGACAGTTTAAACTTCAGCTGTAAACACAATTGTCTCAAGTCTCAAAAGTACAATTTTAAAATGATAAAGGAATTGCGTGAAAGTGAAAGTGTACTTGAACTACAACATTCCATCACTGCAAATTGTATTAAGGTTTAATACATATGTTAATATAACATAATATGTTTCTTAATGTGCAAAAATTATACTAATAATGGTAACAAAACTAAAAGTAAACTTAAACTATCTAAAGTCAAGTCCTGTTATTGTGACTTTTTTCTCACTTGGTAATTGTGAGATTCTTCTGCAGGAAAAGGAGCTCATTGACATGATCTGGGGTTAGGCAGCTCCTTTTTGCAGTGACAATATTACCCGCAACTTCATGGGGAAAAATCGATCTCATGCCCTACAAATCGCTTTTGTATCCAAAATCGATTGAATCGTTTTTTTTTTTTATGCAGCCCTGATCGATATCTGTGCAGCCTGCGGTCTGAAGCACACAGAAGTGATCACTGATGATCGTGAAAGTTTCAAGTTCCACTTTGTTTGATGTAAGTTAGACAGGAGCGTCACATTAGCCGCATTCGCACTGTAGGAACCTTCTGTCGTCCTCAGTTCTTGGAACCATTTCAGCTCCTTCTTCTCAGCTGGGTCTGTTCTGGTTTCCATAGGAACACATCTGACGGAGGTGTTTGGTGGTCGGTAGCTCCGCCCCTTGTCATGTTGTCACGGCTGAAATGTTTCCTCATACGACACAGACACAACCTTGGCGTGTTTAATAAGTTAAACCTCCACGTGGTCTCCTTTGTCTGCGGCGCTCTGCTCTCCTTCCTTCATGAAACCAAGAAGTACGGCCTGCGCTCCATCCTTCGTCTCCTGACTCTCTGTGTGAGCTCTTCCAGCCTCCATGTTAGACGCCCGATGTGATCGTCCATGATTAATATCACCAACATGCAGACCATGAACACGGTGGCCTCCCCGCTCTCCATGGTAGCTTCTTGGTGGTGTTTTTTTCTTCTCTCCTTACTTTTCGCAGGTTTTGTTTTGTTTTGTTGTTGAATGTGGCGCTAAAGTAACACGTCGCTATCGCAGGCGGTTGCGTCGCATCAGTCCCGACTCATGTGCGAATGCAAACTGAAACAGTTCTGCTGGGGAAGGGCAGCTATTAGAACAGAATTCGAGGAGGACCGTTCTTAGAACGGCGTTCTAAGAACGGTCCTCCTCTGTCCGAAAGCGGCTATTGATACTGATTATGAGGGATAATCCATCATGAACCGCTACTCTAGAGAAACGGTGTGTGTGTTGGCACAGGGGGGGGCACAATGTTCCTCACTTTGTGGAGATTTTCTTAATCCTTCTGGGAGCTTCAGTTGGACATCTGTATATAAATGTGTGTGTGTGAGTGTGCACGTGCTGGGGCAGCATTGTGGCGTTATGAAAGGACAGGTCAAGCAGTGTTAGCCGCGGCTGCTCGGCGAGCCCGAGCATCACTGAGCTCCGTCTCCCTCCCTCTCTGTTTATGTAAGAATGAGTGAATTAGAGTCGGTGTACCAGAGGGTGCGCGGGGTGGCATCATCCGGCTTGCCACGGTGACATGTCAGTCAGAGAGCGTGCATGTGTATAGACGAGCGCTGCTGCGTTTCTCTCTGCATCATCGTTGTCCTCATCGGCGCCGCCGGCCGCAAGACTTATTATTCCTGTGCGGCAGTAACTCGGCTCCAGGACAGCATGTACCCAGATGAGAAGGAGACGGTAAGGCAGCTTCTTTATCTCTGCGCGTACCGACAGCTGGAAAAGACGGACTGCAAGTTTTATCTGTTTTTGCTGAGTCAGCACAACCTTCAGTATGTCAGCCTGTTGAACCGTATTGTGTCAAAGCAAAGCCGCATTAACGGTGACTATTACTTGTAGATATTCCGGACACAATGCAGCTTGCAAAGCAATCGAGCTCTTTGGGTCGCAGGAGGAATACAGATGTGAGCACACAGATGCACCTCTGTCTGCTCTGTCGTCCCATTCAGAATCAGCTTTATTGGCCAGGTTTGAGTAAACAAACAAGGAATTTGACTCAGGTACAACTTCACTCGCAAAGTACAACACTCAACAATAACATAAAAGAATAAAAAAATAGAAATGCAGAACAGTAAGAGTGGAATTGAGTATGGGTGGTAAATAGGGATGTGTATGAGAATAATAAATACAGTATGTACATTGTTCATCCTGAAACTTCTCAATTGAAGCTTTTCAGTCAGAGCTTAAGGCAGCTCTGTCTCTGCTCTGTGTTTCTGTCTGCCACCCAAAGCAGCTGCTTCTGCAGCTTTGTTCACAGGCTTCAGGCACACTTGCATTTATTATCCATCCGCTCAGCCAGCAGGAGCTTTCACAGCGATCCATAACATTGATTGTTGAAAAGGCAGCCCCCCCCCCCCCCCCCCCCCTCTCTTTCCTGTTTAAACAATCTATAAAAATCTATAGCCAGAGGGAGCAGACGGGAGATTCTTCAGACGTATCTTGAGATGTTTGAGCTGATGATCCTATGAGCCAGGGTAACCGGGAGGATGTGCTCGCCTTCCTTCATTACATAAGCACCAGCTACGTAACGTTTGTTTGGACAGCTGCCTGGTGAGAGGAGCGGCAGCGATGATGGCACAGCAGGGAAGGAGGAGCTGCAGCTGCAGACACGGCAGATTATTCAACTGTTTCCAGGCACAATGCAAACGAATGATACGCAGAATCCATTCTCCTTTATCAGAACCGGAAGCTAACTTCACTCTGTTTTTAGTAGTCTTAATTTACTGCTCGTCCTGGACAGTTTCCATGCTATTGATCCTGTTCTCGTCAGAAAATACGAAAAATCGGGACCCTCTGAAACCCACCGAATCACCCAGTTTTTCTACTTTGGAATAGTACAAACAAAGTAAAGAAAATAGTGAAATAATTTGTAACTAATTTTAGTTTTTTCAAGCCTTTGTTGCACTTTTCAGCCGGTAGTTTCTGCCAATCCTCCTCTGCCTAGAGTTACATTCCTTTTAAGTTGAGAATAGTCTTTTTCTCCAGTGGTTTCATCCCCCCCAAAGATGTTCAATCCGCTGCTTTCTTTTCGGCTGTCCTTTTCTGCCGTCGGATCGCCGTCCGACTTGCGAACCGCGACCTTTCACCTCAGACCCCGTTTCCTTTCACACTGTCACTCCAAATGTCTTGGTAATCTTCTGGGTTAAAAGAGTTCTGTGATACAATCAGCGCCTCCGGGATCAGAGGCAGCTCAGCAGACCCACAGCGCGAGGGAACCTCCACCATCTGTAGGTGTCGGAGTCTCATTAAAAAGATTATGGTAGATCTGCGAAGGCTTTTACGATATTAGCCCACCTTTCTGCGCCCTTCTTTAAATAACGGCATCCCCATTGGTCTTTGCCCTGACTGACCTTTATCAAGCTGTTACAAATCTGTTGTTATTAATGTCAAACTACGATACAAGTAACACTCGGTGAGTGAATTCCCGTTAAACCACATTCTGCTCAACTTCCTGGGCAGACCATAGTAGCTTCAACATGCTTTCTATCATGTTTGGAATGTTCCTCTCTCACCAACTTCTTCCCCCGTCGACTGTCCCAGAACAACAAGCATAGGCCTGTCTCTCCCTCTCGGGTCCTTAAAGGATAAGACCGGTTTTTTGACATTGGGCTTTTGATTTCACATTATAACATGATGTTCTACTCACCCCTGCTTGTTGTTGAACATTTGGAGCTGTTCCGAAGATATTCGCGAGGCGTCTGGCTGCTCTCTTGAGATATTCGGCCATGAAACGGTTTCCTATGGGCAAGCTTATACAGGCACAAACTATGCTGTTTATAATTTATTAATTACTCTACACTAGCACTGATAACGTGGAGGTGCGTTGCTTACTTAAAAAAATCCGGGTTACTGTAATTTTGATTTTTTTTTATCGTAAAGTGGGTGTTACTGACGTCCTCGTGGTGCTACTGCCACAGACAGCCCACAGACCTGCTGCCTATTTATTCATTCGGCTAAAATTCAAAATTAGTAACCCAGATTTTTTTAAGTAAGCGACGCACCTCCACGTTATCAGTGCTAGTGTAGAGTAATTAATAAATTATAAACAGCATAGTTTGTGCCTGTATAACGTTGCCCATAGGAAACCGTTTCATGGCCGAATATCTCAAGAGAGCAGCCAGACGCCTCGCGAATATCTTCGGAACAGCTCCAAATGTTCAACAACAAGCAGGGGTGAGTAGAACATCATGTTATAATGTGAAATCAAGGGCCCAATGTCAAAAAACCGGTCTTATCCTTTAAAGGGATAGTTCGCCTCTTTTGACATGAAGCTGTATGACATCCCATATTAGCAACATCATTTATAAACATTTTCTCACTCCCTGCTGCGTCCTGTGAGCCGAGTTCCGGCCTCGTTTTGGCGTTGACGAAGGTAGTCCGGCTAGTTGGCTGGGGCCACAATCTCAAAACAATATGCGTTAAAAAGAGTAATACATTTGCATCACAAAATCGTTCTCCAGGAAAAAGTCAGACCTCACAGTCGCTTGGCACCATTTTTGCCTCCCTTCATATCAATGCGTTCAGCCACCTAGCGATAGCCGCACCTGTTACAGTGTTTCCTGCTCGGTCTGCACTTTGGTCTGCATAGTTTACATAGCCCGTAGTGATACGAAGGTTCGAAACCGCATACTACTCCTACTACTCATACTGACTTTTTTCCCGGATGCATACTAGATTATCCGAAATTTTGGGTATGCATCATGAGGTTACTACTCATACTCAAACTACCCAAGATGCAACGTAACTTGACGTCGCAGATCGTCATTTCCTTTCAAAACGACAGTTTCAAGGTTCACTTCCTGTTTTCAAAACAAAAGCACCAATTGTATTGTAATGGCTTTCCCTATGATAAAAGGCAACGGGTATTTTATTTTTGTGAAAATAACCGGAAGTGCGTTGCTCACTAGGGCTAGCTTTAGTAGCGCCGAATTTGTCAGAACAAAGTTATAAATAGCCGGTATTTTGTCAGGTTTTCAACACGTTGGGGATCTAAACGACTACTTTCTCGCCTGAAAATGTTTCAAATGTTGCTAAAGTTTACAGAGTTTAGAGCTTAAACGAAATCAGCTTCAGGCCGGCTGATTTCTGCTCGGGTAGGAGCGAAATGCATTTTGGGTAAACGCTCTGCATACTGTCTGATCGATGAGTATGCAGAATGGAAGTATATAGTATGTAGTAGGTGGTTTCGAACACAGCCTCTGTCTTTTGAAATATTCACGCACAGCATCTGATAATGCAACATGATTCCTCATGTCAGGGCCATTTCTTTGAAACTCTAACCATTTGTCTGCAATGTGCTTACGATTCAGTGGTGCCAACAGGTCTGACCAGAGCTGCCATTGAAGCCATCATGCTAACATGCCCAGTCTCTAATGCAGGAGACTGGGAATGCAGCAGTTTAAAGACTGCTTTTCCTTAAGTGATGAGATAAATTCCCTCCAAACCATCACGTATATCAGAGCAGCCACTAAATGATGATTAACCGTTGCACTATATAATCTTGTAGTCAAATGTAAATAAATGTTTGCTCTCTGCCCTGCCCCTCTGCATTCAAGTTTGTGGAGCTTGTGCACTTTACTCTCTGTGCAAAATGGGAGATGATTATCTTGAGTTCTCATTTGATCCGAGTCGCATTCCTCTTTAAGAAGGTATAGTTATGTTTTGCTGTGTTCTTCCTGGAAAAGTTGAGGTAGTTTAAATGACCGTTTACAGACTTTAAACACAAACTGATCAGAGTGGTACAGACGTGAATGTTCGAGTCCTCTTGGGAGGAAATAGGCTTCTCAATTTGCCTCCTTTCATTGAATTATTCAGTCTGTCGCCATGCTGCAACTTCTCTGTAGGAGATGAGATATTTTCTTATTTTTGACCAACTTATTTGTTATAATCGTCATTTTCAGAAGCTGTGTGAACATTTCATTGGAAAAAAAAAGCAACTTTTGGTTGAAATATGTCGATTTAAGAATTATGAGTACTTACAAAGAACTGTTTTTGTTGCTCTTTGTTTTCTTCAGGCATCTTTGTCTGTTCTGCTGGTTTTTGAAGGGAGACGGCCTCGCTTATACCTATTAGAGCTGCAGACGGATTTAAGCTGCAATTCATTCGTCTGGCATGAGTCATTAGTCATCATCAGCCTCACATTGAAGAACAACCTTCCTCTAAAGAGAGTCTCGGTGTTCATTTTCAGATATTTTTGCTTTAAGCACTGTAAGCACACCTTCTATGTATTTACTTCAAAGGTTAACCCCTGTTTCTCACTCTTTTCATTTATAAAAGGTGTGATTGTCATTCTGCCACTGCATTACTATCATAAGAGAAGTCATTACCTCGTCACAGAGCGTATGGTTGGGGTGTAAAGGATCAGTGACAGCTTAAGCTTTGCTCCAGCAAGCCGTAAGGCTGATGCAAGGTTGTGGGACTTTTTTCTCTTTGGCATAATAAATAAACCCGTGATTACGTCCAAAAATCCCGACACAAGCTCGGACACAGACTTGCTTACTAGGTTTGGCAATGCAGCGTGAAACATTGACACGCCTTGTACGGGCCGCACGGAGCTGCTTCAGGGGGAGCTTCTTTCTACACGAAAGATGAACACGCGCCTGCATGTGAATGCGCTGCTTGATGATTGCCACAGGATGCCACAAGACGTGAGCTTCTCGAGATGAAACAGGTTCTAACGTTTCCTCATAGCTCAAGGCCTCCTTATTTGAAGTTGAATCGCACATTACCATCGACATGCTAAGACAAGCATTCCTCAGCTTAATCACAGCAGCTTGCAGTCTGGTGTAATAGTCGGCTGCTTTACCGTTTCATTATGTAGTCACAAACTTGGGCCCAGAATGCTGCTTTTCAAGTGTAGCCTGGTTCATTCTGGTTGTTCTCATGAACTAATATCAGTTTGAGAAAATTCGGTGATTTTATATTGCGATACAAGATATAAAGAGGTGGAGCCAATGTTCAACATTAATGTGCCTGAAACACTGGTGTGTTCAAAACCGCACACTTCTCCTACTACTCCTACTAATATTTTGAGTTAGTATGCGAGTTTGAGTTAGCGAGAAGTTCCCGGATGCATTCTAGATTCTCCGAAATGTTGGGTATGCATCATGAGGTTACTACTCATACTCAAACTACCCAAGATGCAACGTAACGTGACGTCGCCGATCATCATTACCTGTCAAAACGGCAGTTTCAAGCTAGCTACGAGGGTAGGTTCACTTCCTGTTTTCAAAACAAAAGCACCAATTGTATCGTAATGGCTTTCCCTATGATAAAAGGCAACGGGTATTTTATTTTGTGAAAATAACCGGAAGTGCGTTGCTCACTGCGGCTAGCTTTAGTAGCGCCGAATTCGTCTGAACAAAATTGTAATTAGCCGGTATTTTGTCGGATTTTCAACACGTTGGGGATCTAAACGACTACTTTCTCACCTGAAAATGTTTCAAATGTTGCTAAAGTTTACAGAGTTTAGAGCTTGAGTGAAATCAGCTTCAGGCCGGCTGATTTCGGCTCGGGGAGGAGCGAAATGCATTGTGGGTAATTGCTCTGCATACTGTCTGATCAATGAATATGCCGTATGTAGTATGCGGTTTCGAACACAGCCACTGGTGTGTTGGGAATTCTCCCAGCATGCACTGGGACAACAGAGTCACGGACACTCTTCCAGCATAGTTTTTCCTGTACTTTTGCTCTGGCGGCCTTTTCTGAGGGCTCAATGAACTTGAGGGTCCCAACCCTTAGAGCGGTTTTGCTCTCGCTGTTCATTGTAATCTTCTGGTTAGTCAGAGGCCTTCAAGTTCAATTTGAAGAAAGGTTTCAAACCAAAAGTGAGCTGACAACAAGGAGAACATGATATTACAATCTTGAAACTAGAATACTGTTAAACACACTCTGTAATATCGCTCTAAAAGACCTTAAAAATCAGCTTTAATCTCCATTTTCTGGCTGCATTGATCATCTAATAATCTGAATGCATCTCAAAATCTATACTGCTTTTTGATAATCGTACCAATAATGATTCTTTTGTGTGTTTTCATGTAAAATGCTTATCGTATCAACACCCTTTCTTTAGAGAAAACGACATTTATGGCTTCATGGATGGGATGTATAAAGTCTTACTGACAAAGTGCTGCAAACCTACTTTAAAGAACCAGAAAGACTGGGATTTGTGTCATATAGTCCATACTCTGAGCTGTAATATCTCACTTATTCATGTGCACAGTCCCTGCTTTGCAGCTTTTATTTGTCAAACTGACACCAGCTGTGCAACCTTGAACGTTCCCTGCTCTTGTGTTCGTCTGAGTTTGCACATTTCAAAGCGATTTGTAATGAAATTCTCTCCCAGTGGGCGGTAATGATCGAATTGCCTGGGTGAAATGTGTATGATGGACCCTACAGAATGAATAAATGGACCTGCAGAGTCATTATGCAGAATTAACTGCACACATCCTGCAGGATAGAAGCTCCTTAACTTCCTGTTTATGTTTTGCCTTTACTCCATTTCAGATGAGATTAGTAGATTATTCTCCTGCCTTCCTCTTCTTCCTTTACTCTTGCCTGTAATAATACATGTTTAATGAATAGATATGTGTGTATTGAAGTTGATAACCCAGTGACCCCCCCCTTTGTCTTGTTTAACTGTTTTGACATTTGCCAGTTTTTGTGCCTAGTTCAGGTTTTACTGTCTGAAATTCAGATACATGATGCACAGTTCTGCTAATTTGCTAGACTTGAAATACAGGTTCAGGCTTGGTGAATATCTGATATCCTAAAAAGGAAGAAGCAAGGCTTTCTTTTCCAAGGACAGTTGGAGTTTAATATAAACACAAAGTATATCTGCCACCCGCTCTGTGCTGAGTCCTCTGATCACTTTGTTCAGGTGGTTTTTATAACCCAAGCTCAGCCTGATTGCTTGGAGTTGTTGCTACGCTCTGTACTGTAACGGAGTAAAAACGTGTAAAGGAAGCAGTGACGGATGAACCGAACCTTGGCAGCGTGCAAACACCGGCATGTTTGGCTATCAGTTGTAGATAAAAGCAAAACGACGTCTGCACATAGAGAACAAAAACACCCAATGCGGTGGCTGAGAGGCGAGTCACAACTTGGATGTTTCATATCTGACCCATTTCCGTACATCTTCCTGACCAAAATGGCGGCGTCATGCTGATAGTGGTTTGTATCATGGAACATTGTGTCATTAAATCCCCAGATTGATCTTTTTATAAATGCCTTTAGGGCAGGTGGCAGTCACCAGTCTAACAAATGTGCAATAATATCTGTGGTGTGCAATAATCTTCCTTTAATAATTTTAATCTCACTTTATACTTAAATTTATATACATATTATTATCACCATTATTACTATTATTACTATTTTCATTACTATTAATAGTATACTAATATTATAACATTATTATCATCATTATTATCTTTATATGGGTGCTGGTGTTGGGTGTTTTCCACTGTCTCTTTTGTACATTTCTATAACAGTGCTGAGTGAGAGTGAGATGGAGATTTCAATTTCTATCCATCCATCTATCCATCCTCTGGATGTTTGAAGCTTTTTTCCCATTAGTTTGGTCGTGTAGGGCTGGGGTTGGAGGCTCCTCTTTGGCTCCTCTCTGTTATAGCTAAGCTGAAGTATCCATAGAATAATCAGCATTTGGGATGCACTGAGTGATCTGACGGTTATTGGAAGTCCAATGACCAGGAATTTGGTAAATTTAAAAAGCCTGCGAGGCTTTTGCTTGGTTACAGATGTTTAAAACGGTGCACCTCTAATCACCTTTGATTTTAAATGAACTGGAAATCAAATCAAGTTGGGACCATGTGAATCAAAGCTGAAATGATTTGGGGAATCCGTCGGTTCAAAGTTAAACGCCGTTATATGCGGCTTTTTTCGGATCACAGAAGCTAGCCTTCAGTGTTAAACCTGCTGGTTAAAACATGCTGCAGGTATGTTATGAAGCTTTTTAGCTTCAAAACATACAGGGAGAGAAACAGAAAATAAGGTCAAACCCAGTCGGGTTCAGTTCGCATTCAAAAGGTTGCAATGCCATTCGACTTCCAATCCAGTTCCTTTTTTAAATATTTCAACATATTTGGCTTTGCTGTAAAAGAGCAGAAAACTTTCTGTATCCAAAATCCTGCCGCACATGAGTCGTAGCTTCTGGCGTGTTTTCTCTCCCCTCACAGATGGCCCACGTTCGTCCAAACACATGAGATTAGTCATTTCAAACTGGTCTTGCAAGATTCCTCATGAAGATGATGCAGAAAGTGATATATAATGAAAGCCAATATGTGATTTTTATATTTATTTTTTTTATTATTTTTTTTTTTTTCCAAGTTAAAATTAATTAAATTATATTTTTTGTTGGCCTGAATAAAACTGCAGTAATTCACAGGCTGTTATTGAGAAGAGGTTGGATTATCAGGGAAGATGTTCATTCTATTGAGTCGTGTTTGCTAATAATACATGAAAGAAGAGTTGTTGTTTTTTTCACAAAACTTTGGTTTTCGATAGATAAATAGATACTTTATTGATCCCGAAGGAAATTGTGGACTCGGCAGTATTTGCATAGACAAAGAGCAAACGTAGTTCAGGTCAATTCTAAGAATAAAGTGGCACGAGTTAGAAAAGATAGTCCTTCACATTGTCCACAGGACTCCATGTGGTGCTGTAGGTTTACCTTTGATGTGGGGATATAACAAATGGTTGTTAAAGTTGGTTCTGAACCAAACTGTTGGCCGTTGTGTGTTTTTTTTTTTTTTTTCTGATATGTTACTAGTCAACCTCACATTTGTATAGCCACATCTGAACGAGACCGTTCCTGGTTATCTTGGACTGTCTCCCTGGTTAAACGATAAACACAAGGTCTTCTGTTTTTTGTGTCTCGTGGTAGTTTGGACTTTCTTTTTTACAAATGTCACTAAGCCACACGACTCATTGCCACTTCTCTTTTCGGTTTACAACACGTCTCTTTCACTCTCTCCTTCCCTTTCCCCCTCTTCCTTCCGTCACTTTGACCTTGCAGGCTTTGCATGGTCACCGAAGCTATTCTATCTCACGCTGCTCCTCTCGTCACATTGCTTCACCCTCTGATTGGAAGCCCTGGGATGGAAAACTGCCTGGAGTCGTTTTGAAGACGAGCTACACCTGTGTAGTGCACTTTTTCTTTCTATTCCTCCCTTTTTTTTGACCAGCTTTCCTTTTATAACCTGCATGTTTATGTGGCAGCGCAGCGCTCTCTGGAGCCAGACGTTCTTTTATCTGTACCACGATGTGCATCTGGTGGATTTGGCTGCCCCAGTAGTGCTGCTGGGATTTAATGCCATGCTACACCTTTTTGGTAGCGCGTTTCAAGCAGTTACATGCCGCATAATGTTTCATATTGACTGTGCAGACTTGTGCATTGAGTCCAAATGATACGTTTGTCTTAACTTAATCCCTCAAAGTCATTTCTAAAAAGGAAAAAAGGCACGCTACAGGCTGATGTAAGTTCACCCTCAGCCAGAGGGATCCTTCTTCTTCACACCTCCCTTTTTGCTCTCCTCCTCCTCCATAAAAAGGTGCAGTGTTGAGGCTTGTGGCTGTGACGAGGCACAACTTGTAGCTGGAGGTGAGACGACTTCTTTACTACATTCTACGAGGTGTGCAGAAACGGGTCGATACACGATTGAGCCGTGAGTAAGAAGTGTGTGTGCATAATCAGCAGGGAGATGCACCAAAATGGGAGAATAAGTGAAGGGGAAGACTGACAACATTATCCAACAGCAGCTTTTCTGAATTATTACTGAAATACATTAATCGTCATTTAATATCGTTTCTCTCATTCGAGCCTCTTTACTGCAAAAAACACAGTCTGTGGTCTCAGGGAATCACTCTGTAAAGTTTCTGTTTGAGTGGTGTTCCGACTTTAAAGTGGTGTTTTTAAACCTGGTCGCATGGTAAGATATAAAATGTCCACCCAACTAATACCCTCGGAAGCATATAGATGGGCACAAACTGCTTTTTCCCCCATTTAACTCCCAGAACAACCTTTAAAATATTGTTTAGCACTGTGTGAAAGTCTTCAACAACCCCACATTTCTAGCTGTTTTGGTAGGAAATGAGAAATTAGTGCAACGATTCATTGAAATATAACACAAATGGAATTGCAGAGTTTGTGCAGTTCTAAGTAGCTTTAAAGTGAATATTTTGGTCTGAGCTCCTTTGTCCTCCAACACAGCCTGAACCCTCTCAGACGAGCTTTCTGTCCTTTCTTTAAGGAGTCTTCAGGAATAGTTCTCCAGGCTTCTTGAAGGACATCCCAAAGCTCTTCTTTGGATGTGGGCTGCCTTTTGTTCTGTTCTCTGCCAACATGATCCCACACTGCTTCAGTAATGTTGAGCTCCGGGCTCTGGGGAGGATTCATCCCTCCATCAGACCTGCTGCCACTGATTTTCAGCCCACTTCTTGTGTCCTTTGGCACAGCTCAGCCTTTTCTCCCTGTTTCCCTTCCTTAAGAACGGCTTCCTGACAGCCACCCTTCCATGGAGCCCATTTCTGATGAGGCTTGGGCCAACAGCAGATGGATCAGCTGAAGGTCCAGATGCATCTCTCAGCTCCTGTGTCAGGGCTTTGCTGGATTTTTTCCTCTTTCTTAAGGACATCACTTTCAGATCCTGTTCATCTGCTGTAGATAGTTCTTTAGGCCTGACACTTCTTCTTTTGTCCTCCACTTGTCCAGTTTCCTCAAATGTTTTAAGGACACACTGCACACCGTGCTGAGATATGCCAAGTTTTCAGCTAACAGCTCTTTGGGAATCACCTTGTAGCTGAAAAAAAAAACATATTTTCTGTCTTTTAAACTGTATTATCTTCGGTGTTTATTATAGATTTCATTAAAAAATGGGAACAAATGATGTCTTTGTGACAGGCTTTGCTAAGTTTTCCGTGACGTGTCGACACAACACTGGTCCATTCCTTGGGAAAGTTGCCTTTTTAGTGCTCGGGTCATTCATAGGTCATGATTGCTTGTCTCGTTTGTCTCTTTGTGGCCCTGTGATGGACGAGCGACCCCGTCCAGGCTGTGCCCTGCCTTTTGTCCAGTGGCAGCTGGGATGAGCTCCAGCCCCCTACGGCCCTGAATTGGAAAAACCCAGTATAGAAAATGGATGGATGGATGATTCGTAGGTCAGAGTTAAGTGGCTTGACAAATGAACAAACCAATTTTTTTTTGTGGTGTTAATAAGAAAAACTTTAAAAGACCATCAGAAAGTCTGGAGAACTATTGCTCAAGACCACTTTGAAAGATTAAAGAGGGTCTGGGAGCTTGGAAGCTAAATATATAAAGAAATTAGACTTTTGCAGAGGGTTTTACATCAGCAGAAAACATCAAGGCATGCAGCGTTTAACAATCTTTCCCTGAGTCCTTAGAAAAGTTAAATTCCATTAATTGTGTCTGTTCATCAGATCCTGAAAGGTGCTGCTTCTCTGCAGTTTCTTTCTTTCTTTCTCTCCACCAGCTTTTCTGCACCGTTGTTGACTTTTGAGGCAATATTTTGGTGCCGACTTCAGCCTAATTACACTTTAAGCTCTCCTAATTGCTCTGTACTTTTGAGTCATTGCATGCTTCTTCTGCTCGGCGTTGCCGCCTCACAATTACCGGCCTCTTGGCTTGCTGTTTTGCACTGTGTTTAACTGGCTTACTGGTCCATCCCATCTCCTCTGGTTGTTTTGTGTTTGATTTGACACTTAACGAGTCAAAATTGAAAGCAAAATATTTTTCATTACTGTATCGTTTGTCTTTAAGTTTAATGTTTTCGCTCCTTTTGGCTTACGAACAGTGGGAAACATTAGCATTTCCATTTTATTATGATATCCTGTAAAGCCAAAGAAGCAATAATCTCCTCATTCCAATAGCTTATTCAGATGTTTAATTATACGCAAGAAGCCTTTGGTACTACCTCAGTGCTGAAAGCCAAACTGTGTCCACGTGAAAAGTAAATCAAGAGTCAGTGCTGTTTCTTTATGTGCAGTTCAAGTACAAGAGAAACGTTTCTGTGTGGCTGTTGGCTCCCTAAATGCAGCTGAACTGGGTCCTTCTGTAAGAATGTCCTACATACAGTCCACTAACCCAGTTAACCCAATCAGGCCACTAAAAATCAGGCTTTTTGTTATCACTCCCCCCCCTGAAGATCGATCTAATTTTTTTCTTTTTTCTTTTTTTTTTCTTTTTTTTTTTTTTTAGGGATGGGCAACGATTAAAATCTTTAATCTAATTAATCACATGATTTCCCTGATTAATCACGATTAATCGAATTTGTACGCAAAATCCAAAAATGAATCCAAAAGTAGTGTATAGCTTTTAGCATTTAGTTTTATTTTAAATGTGCTGCCATATGAATGAAAGTGCCATAACATTTGTTGTGCAAACACACTTTTAACATCAGCATCTTTCTGTAGTTTTTATGTAGAAGCCTCGCTCCACTGTCTGTTTCCTTGAATGACTTGCTGCTATCAGTTGTGTGTTTTGCCTTTAAGTGATATTTTAGACTGGAACTACTACGCTGAGAAGACAATTCAACTTGGCAGTGTTTACAGATGACTTTGGTTCTGTCGACTCTGCCGTCTGGAAGAACTTTAAAATGAAAATGGCCGAGTAAAAGTTCCGTACCCTTCTCCATGTTTGGTGGATCCACAGATTACTTTCTTTTCCGGTTCCGCAGCAGACAGCAACAGACTTTTACAAAATAAAAGCCTGTGAGCAACAGACTTTTACAAAATAAAAGCCTGTGAGCAACAGACTTTTACAAAATAAAAGCCTATGAGCAACAGACTTTTACAATAATAAAATAAATAATAAAAGAGGGGTGGTCTGTGGCGTAGTGGGTTGAGCACCATGTACAAGATAAAATATTTATCGTAGTTAAATAATCAACGTGTTAACACGATAATAACGGTTTAACTCGCCCAGCCCTCATTTTTTTTAGTTTCCTCTTGTGCTATTCGGCCTTCTGTCTACAAACCCAACAGCTGGGTCCAGTCTGCTCACAAACTTTTGTCCTGTTTGGATTTGCGGCTCAGTTGAGGTTTTTGAGGAGAGGGAAAGAAACACAGCTGCCCCCAGTGTTGGTGCCGTTTCCCTCCTCTCCAGTCATTTCCGTTCTGCCACTTTTCTTTCTTTCTTTCTTACTTTTCTTTCTTTCTTTCTTACTTCATCGGCTGTGACTCATCTTTTTTCCAGTGCCCACTCAGTTTTGTGCTCCACTGTTGTGTCTGTGCCTTGAACTCTCGACACTCAGGGTTTCCGTTGCTTTCACAGACCCACAGATTGCTTCTCGTCATCATTTCTGATTTGTTTTTATCCTTTATCTTCTCTATCTCCTCTTCCTTGTCGTAACTATCACTCTCTACCCTCAGATTTTTGTCCTGACTTGTGGTGAGATGTGTTCTTCTTCTTCTTCTTCTTCTTCTTCTTCTTCTGTTTGTCTTTTTGTCGTTTTAACTCGGCATGCATCCCCTCCTTCATGAGCTCTGCTGGCATCTGACTTCTCACCCACATGTTTGACCTCGCAGCTCTTATCAAGGCATCGGGGAAGAAGGAGGCTATTTATGCGTCTGAAGTAGAAAGAAATCGTTATTGACGACCTACGTTTATGAGACTGCTGTTGGGATGTGTTTGTGGTTATCACTGAGCGCGCTGACACCCAAAGGTTCTGTGATATTTTCCGAAGGTCTGTAGGACGATCAGCTTTTTTTCACTGAGTAAAAGTGACTCCTCTGATTATAGCTTTGCTCTCTCCTTTCATCTCATCGTGGGCTGATAACACTTCAACATTAAGTCTTGGTGGATCTAAGGCGGCTGTTCTCATCATAGACTATTTAGCTTGTTATTGTCTTGGTTTCTCACATATTATTTGTTTTATAAATGCTCAGAAATAACTAAATTGTTGTTCAAAAATCAGGAGAAATTTAGTTTATTGACATACAAAGGTATTCTATAACTTGATGAACTGTCAAATCAGTTGCAGATTGACAGTAGAAAGACTATTTGGCTTGTTATTGTCTTGATTTCTCACATTATTTGTTTTATGAATGGTCAGAAATGCGTAAACTGATGGTCAAAAATCAGGAGAAATTTAGTTTATTGACATACAAAGGAATTCTCTAACTTGATTAACCTTTAAATCAGTTGCAGATTGATTTCTTTTCAGATGATTAATGGACACAAGTGTCCTAAAATGTTATAAAATGATAAAATTTAATTCAAATATGTGTTGAAGGCTGTAAACTAAAACAGAAACGCTATGAGGATGTTATGTTTGTGTCTTTTTTTTTCCGTGTATGATAAGCACTGCTTGTGAATTATTTCCATTGATTCGCAGCTGAAGCTACAGAGCGATGTTTAGGGACCCTGTTTTTATGGTAACTGGGGTGATTCACACAGACGTTATGTCATTTCGTTGGAGGCCTGGCTCAGAGAGCGGCCCTGAAACAAGCGTTTCTGTTTCAGCCTCACTCAAGACAAACATTTCGCTCCGAATGAATTAAGTCTGCTCAGATAATTCCCTCTGAGCCTCCTTTTATCGTGCCATTTATACTGCGCTGATCTCACTGCATCATGGCTGTGCCGTGTCCCTGTTCTCTGGTTAATGGACGCAGAGCCTCATTCATGTCCATGAATGGACACGCGGCGCGTTTGGACCGATGACCCCCAACGGACCCACGTCTGCATTTTGAAGAAATAATAGGCAGTCCTGTTCCTGCCTGCTGGATTTGGAACATCTGGGTCCGGCCGCTCAGCAGCGAGACTGCGTTCGTCTTTATGTGATCTGAGTCGATGAGCAGGGGGGGAAACGAACATGTTCGGCTCCTTAAACACCGTTTAATGATTTATTAAATCCACCGTCCACCCTTCTGTCAGGGAACTGGTCTTAGTAGATTGATTAAACGTTGTCATGGTTACTAACCTGGCAAATTCGGCTTGTTTCCGAGTTTTGGTGTGCGCACCGACCGATCCGCCTAAATGATTTTGTATTGACAGTAGCTTGTAAGACTGAATTAACTCGTGTTTGCAGACTGCAAACTCACCTGAAGTTGTATTTTTATTTATTTATTTATTTTAATAACGGCTACGTTTCTACCTGCGTTTTGCTTCATGTGGATTTGACCCGGAGACACGAGTTTCTGTTCAATCCATGGAAAGTTTAGACACATTTCCAAAAAAATTATCAACAAAAAAGGAATATTTTTCCATTGGCTGTGAATATTATGAGCAAGTGCATCAAGATATACACTTTCACAAGTTCTTCAGATAGAAGGAACCCTTCTAAATAAAAAAGAAAGAAAACAATCTGGAAAGTGTGATGCATTCACTTCCAGGTTTTTAATCTCAGTCGAACATAAACATGTTTTATGTGGCTTGTTTGACACGTCGGGCTCCGTTTCATTAGGTGTCAAACTT
Organism: Odontesthes bonariensis; assembly: GCF_027942865.1. Taxonomy (NCBI): domain Eukaryota; kingdom Metazoa; phylum Chordata; class Actinopteri; order Atheriniformes; family Atherinopsidae; genus Odontesthes; species Odontesthes bonariensis. The sequence goes on along the minus strand of NC_134519.1, from coordinate 9,645,774 downwards.
CAAATGTGTGCGTATAAAAAGCTCGTTGAGCTAAACGGATTGAATCATTACAGCTAGATCTCACCAAATGCCTCCCAAAAACACGTGCTGTTCGAATGTTTTAAAAGAGCTGGAAGACTCGCAAGCTATTTTTTGATTTAATTCATCTGACCACAAAGACGATTGAGGGCCGGGCCCTCGTTTACAGTGACGTCAACTAATAATTAAATCACTAAACATTAAAACTTTCCACAGGAATTTGATACGGTGCATCAGAAGAGATGAAAGCAATTACACAACACATAAAACGGTTCATAAATACATGATGTCGCCTGCAAATGGACGAGAAAATATTCCCATAAAAACTGGTAAAGAAGGCGACCATTTAAACTGATTTTAATGATTAACAAGTAATTGATTATTCGCCGTGCTTTTTAAGCGCTGAAAACTCAGAAGAGCTCTGAAAGATTTGGAATAGGAGCTCAACCAAAGCCCAAAGTAAGCTGTGTGCTGCACATAAACTGGTTAATTACGTGTTGCTTTGCTTTCTGTTGCTGGTAAACCTGGAATTTGACTGTTGTTGAACTCGAAGTACCGGTACTTGTTCAGTGGAAGCCAGGCTGCGTCTCACTTGTGTTCTTTAATATGCTGCATAATAGAAAACACACACACACACACACACACACACACACACACATATATGCAGCCATCTGCCTCATTGCTCTCGAATCAAATCAAATCAAGGGTCTGGTGTCTTAAATTAGGCACGCAGAAGCTAAACGATATTCGACTGAGTTAAATACTTTCAGCTGTGCGTACGGCAGATATTTGGATATGTATCCTGACGGGGGTAATTGTGTTTGAGAGGTCGGTGGTGTAGCTGTTCTGCTACTGCTCTGTGATTGGCTCAGAGTAACAATTCAAAAACGGCTTTCATTTGAAAAGCTGGAAGTTTTTGGCACTGAAAGTCACCGGATCCAACGGTTATTCCAGCACTAATGGGGCGTGTTTGTTTTACCACACGAGAGCAAAAAAGCTGACCAAAAAATGCCTTGGCAGGTGCATAAAGCCGCAGGTGTTCTCCATCACCGTTGATTCAGCCTCTTCTTTTTTCACTTCCAGTTCACTGGGAATGTTTGGCGCTTTGGTTGCCTCCGTAAATGTTCCCTGCGGGACTCTTAAACCACCTGCGCTTGTTTCGTCCTTTGAAACCTGTTGCCTAAAGCGTTCAGCTCACCGAAACCTCCTCGTCACAGGTTGGATGCATACTTTTGGATAATCCTGCTGGAATCTAACTTAGTATTTCCCTTAAAGGGTAAATGGTTCAGAAAAGTACTTAAATTGAACTTATAATAGCTTTCTTTTGCACCAACAGTTTCAGAACAGGAGATTTTCTTCTTCTTCTTTTTTTTCTTTTTTTTGCTGCTTGCATAGTTTCTTGTCTTTGAGTTTTCTAGGTCAGCCTGCTGGCTCAAACTCTAGATTCTGGAGAGCAGCTGTACGTTCCTGAGCTCATGATTCGAAGTACCGGGGTTCAGATAAAGATAAATCCAAAAGCTCTCCCTCCTTGTTATTGCCTCTAAAATCAACCCACAAGGAAGACATTTGATACCCAGCTGTGATAATAAACTGCAAACGGTGAGAAAATGTAGCTCCCTCATTCCTGAGGCCCCGTTCAGTCCTGTTTCCAACACATGGCTGATTGGATCGTTTAGTGGACAGGTGTGAAAATACTCAGGAAAATACTCATTCGGATCCAATCAGTGTCGGCCACATTCATTGCTGGTCTGGGACCGTAGTAGCCACATTATGACCTGACATGACTCCACAACAACAATGCAGTTTTCCATCTCGGTTGTTCCGTTTGGTCGTCCGTTTGCCTGTTTAAAAAAAGAAAAGGAGCATCCAAATCACAGGAAGTCTACTTTATAGATTGTCTGTTATATTCATTCTTACAGAGATGGTGAACAAAGCCGCTAAGGTGGAGTCACTGCTTAACGGGCATTACCCCAAATGTTTGGAGCTTTATTTCAGTATATTTCTGCTCCTTCAAACGGACGGCTGTGCTGCTTTTCTTTTAACCTGGCACATGTGGCACATATGCTAAACATACAACCTGCCCTGGAGCGGTTTATGAGCCCCTTTGCTTCGCAGATGCCTTTTCTTTATGATATTCCAGACGACAAAATCAGGTTGAAACGTTTAAATGATGTCGGGCAGAGCAGTTGAACCTATAACATTACCTCAACTTGTTGTTGTGTTGTCTTAAATGTAGGGCTGGGCGAGGTAACTCGTTTTTATCGCGTTAACTCGTTAATTATTTATTTTGTAATTGTAAAAGTCTGTTGCTCACAGGCTTTTATTTTGTAAAAGTCTGTTGCTGTCTGCTGTGGAACCGGAAAAGAAAGTAATCGGCGGATCCACCAAACATGGAGAAGGGTACGGAACTTTTACTCGGCCATTTTCATGTTAAAGTTCTTCCAGACGGCGGAGTCGACAGAACCAAAGTCATCTGTAAACTCTGCCAAGTTGAATTGTCTTCTCAGCGTAGTAGTTCCAGTCTAAAATATCACTTAAAGGCAAAACACACAACTGATAGCAGCAAGTCATTCAAGGAAACAGACAGTGGAGCGAGGCTTCTACATAAAAACTACAGAAAGATGCTGATGTTAAAAGTGTGTTTGCACAACAAATGTTATGGCACTTTCATTCACATGGCAGCACATTTAAAATAAAACTAAATGCTAAAAGCTATACGCTACTTTTGAATTCATTTTTGGATTTTGCGTACAAATGCGATTAATCGCGATTAATCAGGGAAATCATGTGATTAATTCGATTAAAAAATTTTAATCGTTGCCCAGCCCTACTTATATTAAATCAGGTGTCATCTCAAAGATTTGTCTGATCAAACATTGGCTGCTGTTCATTTCTACAGCCACAGCAAACAACCTGTCGATCCTGATTGCCTTTAAATGGACTTCAGCCTGAATATTTTTGAACAAAACCGGGCTTATTTCTGCTCTTCAGAACCGGACTGCTAATGTGACCGAGCAGATCTGAACGTGTAGCATTTCAGCAAGAAGTTGAGAAATAAAAATCAGATGGCAAAGCACACACAGCCCACGGATGCATCAAAGTTTCTGCTCAGGTTCATTATGGGTTTAAATCAGTGGGGCGCAGTGTAAACAGGCTCAGGGATAATAGCTTGTAAGCCAGCAGGAGGATGTTGCTGCTAGCATTAACTGCGTATCTGAACAGCGCAGACGGGGAGAAACTCCATATCTCTGCTTCAAATCTTTATCCTCATCTGCTGTGTCTGCCTGGAATGAGATAACAGGCGTCAAGATGCAGACGTCCCTCTGTGATGGTTCAGATTGTGTGTGACAGACCGTTTTGGATGCGGTCGACCGCTTATTACTTCAAGACACAAGAAAACCAGCAGATAGGCTAAGCCCTTTATCTTTCTAGTTGGGATGATTTTGTTAAAGATTTCCTTCCTTTAGTTAAAACTGGTTAAAAACTAACTTCCTTATCTCGTAAAACACTTTGTTCCTTTTGTACTTTGGTGTCTGTGTGTTAGATAACTGCATTAAATCCTCCACAGAGCCCAAATCTGGAGTTAAAGTCACATCCCATTTCATTATGTGTCCCAAACAGCCAACCTCTCTTACACAACTACCTGCACACGCTCACACTTACACACCCTTGACTTTCATACATTTGCGTTCACTGTAAACATCGATGCGTGCCAGCTGTCCTCGGTGGACCCCGCCAACCTGCAGCCATTTACAGCCACAGCAGAATTAGCGTCATTAGTTGTGTCCGGTCAGGTAGGTGGAATTAGAGGATTAATCACCCGGTCAAAGCTGTCAGCTGCCCCGCTGCTCTGTGATGCTTGCAGTCGGCCGTCCGTGGCCTCGAAAAATGAATGAATGAATGAATGAATGAGTTTATTTAAAGGACAGCATGCAATACCATAAATAATTGCCATTTCATGAACAACAACAACAAGATGGTTACATCGGATTTAGCAGAAGTGCTATTTTCCATCCGTAGTCCTTAAAGGGTGATGGGGTAAGGAGTACAATTATTATCATTTTTTTTTCATTTCTTTATTTAAAAAAAACAACCTAATTACCAGTGGGTCTATTTTAATCATTTTAATTTGTTCATTTCCGAATTATACATTTTTATTCATATTTTATTTAATATTTTCTTTAAAAAAGTCTTTAAGAAGGCTGATTTAAAAAATATGAAAAATAAAGAAATAATAGATAAATAAATAAATAATATATAATAATAATAATTTTAAAAAAAAAATTATCAGTGGGAGCACGTTTTTTTTTAATAGTAGGTGCATTTTAAGGCAATGACGTCACCGCAGCAAAAATTTAAATTTAACGCAGAGTCGCCCCTCAGAACGCAGTCCTTTCTACCACCTGCCGCTAAACTCGTCTGATCCCGAGCGACTCCGAGCATTATTCTCAGAGCGTTGCAGAAATGTTGACGGTGTTGAGGCAACACATCTTTATGCCCCGTGCAGAGTTTATTTGTACATCAATTCAACAACAAGGCGATTCAAAGTGCTTTACAGATACATCAAAATGGTAGAAATAAAAAGCATGATTTAAATTTTAAACAAAAAAGAAAGAAATAAAAACAATAGATAAAATCAGTAGTTAAAATGTGATTAAGTTTTCAAACTCGAGCAAAGAGCAGCGTCCATGTCCACACGCACACATCTGGAGAGTTTCACTTCCTCTGTGGTACATTCGTCATGCCGTCCAGCTGCCTGGACACAGCGTATGGATTAGTTATGTAATTCAGTTTTGGTTTGCTTAAGTGTCAGATATTCTGTGTAAGTTGCTCAATGAGGACACGGAGCCGGTAAAAAGCAACTTTAGGATCATACTGGAGGATGTTCGTCTTACTTTTGAATGAGTAGCTTCATCATTTCTAAGTTTGTTTATATTACAAATATATCTTAAATCGACAGCTTGAAATATTAATGTTTTTTTTAAATGGTGTCAGCCCACATTCCCCTGTCGTTTAATCCAAATCATCACAACTGCAGATGAAATACATCACTGTCAGCTGACCAGTAAATTAGGCTCATCTTAGTGTCAGCTTATTCTCGAAAGGTTGTAAATCTAGGAACTCCTCCTGCTTTGCTTGCTGTGCTGCTCTCCTTCCCTTTTTCTCCTTATTTGACCCATTTTTTGCCGCCCCACAGACACGCCGATCACTCAGAATTAGATTCAGAACAAGATCAGGACTCCTCTGTGGATCTGCTTCTCTAAAAGACTGTGGCGGATGATCCGTGAGAGAGAACAACGACCCTTTTCTTCCCCAAAATGCACCACAGACGGATCTTACTGCCAGTTTAGGTCGCCCTGTCACAGATGAGCACTGATCTTAAATACGCTCAGGAGTTTATCAGAGTTTGTGCTGTTAATCCCTAACCAACAAGCAGATCAGTACAAATGTTCACTGGAATAAATATGAATATTTAGATCTAGTCTTTGTTCATTTTGATAGTAAATCAAGCGTTTTATTTTTTAAATTCCAGGATGAATGTTGGGATCTAACCCTTTTTGTCATGCATCATGTTTTCATGCCAAACATGGTGTGAAAATCAAAGTCGTTACGATGTGCACGCACTGGTTATTAGTTGTCATAAAGGAAAATTGGCCACGTGGCGCACTGTCGGAGAACCAAATCTAAATGGAAAATTGATCACTGGAGACATTTTGCCGTTATTTTCACTCAGTTATCACATGTTTGCTGATCTAAATGTGAGGTCACTCAGAGCTCCAGCTCCCCACAGGCTCCTCACACATCACTTTCTGCTCTCTCCTCTTGTTGAAAGTCTTTTCAGCAGCTGTATGTAAGCAGCCCCGGTGGCCTCTTTTTTGCAACCCACATATAGAGTCGTACCCTTTTTGTCATGTTCTTTTTCCTCCCAGCTCTCATCCACCTGCTCCATCACACTGTTTTTAAGACCTATTTATGTGCAGGACTATAAAGGCCAGCTAACAACAGGACGTTTTTGCTTAGCTCACTTTGCACCTGTAACTGTGAGGTAATCTTATCAGGAAAAAGGCAACCTGGGTGATTTTCATACCTCCAACTAATCTCTGATACAACTTCCTGTTTGTATCAGGTGCTGTCACACTTCCAGGCTGGTTTCGATGGTCATGTGTCCCACGTAACCCTGTCAGTCCCAAAGGAAACAAAACGTAAAGAACTCAAACGTCGGTTTTTTTCTACAACAAAATTGTAAAAAATCCCCATAAATCTAGTTTTACAGTGAGTCTTAGCCCCAAACACCTCTAGGTATAATTTCATACATACCACATGAGATGTATGTACAGAAAATCAGCTAACACCTCATCCTGACTGAACGCGAGCGAGCGATTGATTAAAAAGTGATTAGAATGTGTACTTTTCAATCAGCCTGTCCTAAAATGTCGCGAGCGATGTCGCTCCGTCCAGCGATGACGCCGACCCCTTATAAAGTCGCTTGCGCTGTCTCTATCTGGACGACATTTCGCGGCTGCGTCCTGCCCCTAAACACTTCTTATTGGTTGAAATGAACAGCAACAGGTCAGCATCACTCGGGGAATAATGGACGAGGAGAAGCTGATCTTTACCGTGGAACAGCACCCAGTGGTTTATGACCACAAAGATCTGAACCGAAGGGAGCCGGAGAACTCGGCCTTTCAAGTGAGTACTTTCTGAACCACTAGAATCACTCCCGACAAAAATCGTCACGCTGCATATCAGGACACCCTCGTGAAATTTTGTCCTCGTATCGCGTCAGTTTCGCTCGCTTTCAGTCAGGATGAGATGTTAATCAGTGAATCAGAGCTGGTTTTTGGACACAGAAGTACGGATGAAACATTCCCTGCACACGTTATGCAACAGAGAACCGACCACATTCATTCAGACTGTGAGCCTGTAAAGAGCTGCAGTGATGAACAGGAAGGAGAGCAGAGCTGTTCTGTTACCTGTGCCAACTTGCATGTGTGTCACACACACACACACACACACACACACACACCTGGACGGTAGCATCGAAGCGCCCTGTGCATGTTTACTCATGTGTCTCTGTGTTTGTGTTTGCACGGCCGGCTCCCTGTGGTATGCAGCAGAGCAGGTTCATCTGTGTCGAGCAGAAAACGGGAGTGAGATGAGGAGAAGAGCCCCGCCTCCTTTCCATCCGAATCACTGGCGCTTCCCTTTTAAGACTCGGACCAACTTTGTTGTCAGGCTGCCACCTAAAGGACGCTGCAGCTTCACCTTTAAAAAAAACCAACACATGCTCGGTTGTGTTGTTATTCACTCATTGCTTTAGCATTTCCGTAGGTTTATCTACAGGCAGCTTATTCCTGGAACATTGGCATCACCTGATAATCCGTATTGATCTCCTTCAGAGCCATTCCTTTACAAAGCAGTTAACTAGTTAAATGTGCATTGAACAAAATGCTTCCAAACACTTCCCGCGCCCCCAAATCAAATGCGTTCACGCTTCTCCCAATCACACGTTGAGCTATAACACGAGCGTGGTTTTGTGTTTAACCTCCGGTCAAACAAAATAAGCAACCTGAGGACAAACTTAGAAAAACCAGATGAACAAACGTGACTAAAAAAAACCACAGCTGAAACCAGTGCTGAAAGGAGCCAGCTGCTTTAAAAAAGTTAGTGACCCAACTGGGTGAATCAGGACAACAGCTTTGTGTGAAATGAACACGGCGTTCTCTCGTCAGACCGGTCAAAATATAAACTTTGTGATCTCAAAGAATCTGCAGCCGCTGCTGTCTAATATTAGCACTAATGCATTCGGTGCCTGAAGCAGTCTGCTCCCGTTTCCCCTCTTAGTTCCTCTAGTCCTGATGAGCTTTATCTCCGGCTGAAGAACACTGGACCGGCTGATTATTCTGCAGAGCTGCGGGCGGCGCTGATAAGACTATTGTCCTCCTTTTAGAGCCGGCAGAGTTTCCATCTAGTCCTTTCTCTTCCCATTAAGCACTCCTATGGAATGAAATGGTAAATTGAGAGTATGCTGAGCTGCAATCACAACTGCTAATTGGTTGTTGCTGTATAATGAGCCCTCGGGCTCGGTGGAGTTTCTTTAAATGGTGAGTGCATTTGATGGTCAGACTGTGACCCATCTGAGCTCCTTAACTCCTCACCAATTTGTTAACCCTGCGTACTAAAGAAAAGGAGCATCTTTTTGTGGATTTCATGTTTGCATCGGTTGAAAAATAACCACCAGGACTTAACCTTTCGCAGAGCCATGCACTTATCCATTTAAAAGGCACAGGACGGCCCACTTGGGCTTTGCTGGAAGGCTCCAGACTGATTCCATGAGAAACAAAATCCCCTGTTGTGATAACAAAAAGACTGAACTATTGTGTGGAGTGAACCAGACCCTGAGCGACGCCTCATTAATGCCATCCCTGCAGTCAAACACGGTGATGGCAGCATCATCCTGTGGGAATGTTGGAAAACATAGAGCTCAGTCTGGAGTCTTGACGTGAAGGATATCATCAGATCTCTATGAAACCCAGCGATAGTCTGGTCCTGAACCCACTATCAAGCATCTCTCAAGAGACGCATTCAACTTTAGTCGAGTCTGAATCCGTCACCCGAGAAGAATCGATACAAATTAAAGACGAGGTGTGTGCGAGGTTGTGGGATCAAGAAAGCTTTCAGCAGCCAACTCTCAACTCAACTTTATTTATGAAGCCCTTTAAAACAGCCGTGGCTGAAACAAAGTGCTGTACATGAATAACAGCACAAAGTATCAGGCATAGAACAATGTAAAAACTATTAAAACAATAACAGAAACAGAGTGTCATGCTGGGTTAAAAGCCAGGGAATAAAAATGGGTTTTAAGACTAGTTTTAAAAATGGACAGTGAAGGGGAGAACTTTAATTAAAACACTCGAATAGCTTATTTTTGTTCAGCTATTATTGATAATTGAGTCAAATCAGTTGAATCCACTTTAAGATGATTATTGAACACGATCAGATGTGAAAAACTCTGTATTTGGAACTATATCCTCGGAGTTTCTCTACACAGAGACGTATTTTTAACACTTCTTTCCACTCCTCTGTGCTCTTACTTGTAAACACGTGGCTTTCACTACGCAGCCCATATTTCTAATCGGGTGATGTCCTTGGATACAGAGCGGTTGCATCGCAGGAAGCTGGAGTCACCTGTCTGCCTGGCGGCCTTCAGAGCAGCGTTCAGATGGTGAGAGGTCGACCTTTTAATGTCCTTGAGCACTACAGAGGCGGCAGAGCTTTGTATTGATCAGGAGGTCAGTCTGTTCACACCAGATGTCCTGCACCTGCTGCTCTGTATTACTCTGCTGCTATAATGGAGGTAATGGAGTTTCACGTTACTTACATAAGAGGCGTTTTGACTTGACAGAGCACATGTTGCTGCTAATAAACCAGAGATGACAGAGGTTATTCTACTCAAACACTGATGCTAATTTTTTGCACGTCAGTACGTGGTGGACATGTTGTTCTTATTAAGTGGCATTTGTTGTGTATATGTCTCATTTATGTGTAAAAACCTCCTTAAATAGTTCTTCTACAGCAGAGGTACTCATTGTGCAGCTCCTCAAGCTTTGATTGGTGGCTCGCACTCGCATAGTAGCTTATAACAATAACGATACATTTTTTCAAATAACATACAGCGAGTACTGCACAGTATTAAGTATTTTTATTAAGTATTAATTAAGTCTTAATGGTGTTTCCTAAAGGGGGCTCTGTTAAACCTGGCAACGCAGCCCGCTTAAACCACCGTCACACTTGACCGCAGTGCACGCTAGCTCCTTTAGCCAGCGCGAGATGCAGGCACAATGGATCGGTTTTTAATTAAAAAAGGGCAAAAACCAGCACAAAACCCATGCTCATCCTGAATGTCTCACTATGATTACAACAACAAACTACAAATACAACATCAAGAAAGTCGAGGACATGCACGCCAGCTTCCGCTCATCCCAGTATTAAGGTAAATGTGGTCTTAAAGGGGTATTTTCAACATTAAGCCTCTTTTCTGAGTCGCCTGCAATGTTTTAGAACCCCCCTCACCGCTTTTTTGATGTTTACTACTGTCTCCGGTATTTGCCTAATTTTGATTCATCTCAACCTGCTTCAGTATGGCAAGTCATGTGCATGTCCTAAAAGGTCCGTAAAAGCACCATAAACGTCCGTTTTCAAAATCATCAACTCGCCGGAGTGGTTACTGGTGTGCACTGGTAATCCATATCAAATTTCGTTGCGAAAAGTTGCTTCTGCCGTGTTTTATTTGACATTTTGTAAATCCCATTGAGTTCTATGGAAGACTGGATGTTCGATGATATTACTCCGCCATCAAGTGGTGTGGAGTACAGCAAGTCAGATTCAACTGCTGAGCGGAAGTTTATCCACGGCTGTGAGGTGGCTAAGAAAATAGTGCGAGCATGAACGAGCTGCCAAATAAAACACGACAGAAGCAACTTTTCGCAATGAAATTTGATATGGATTACCAGTGCACACCAGTAACCACTCCGGACTCATAAAAGAGGCTTAATGTTGAAAATACCGCAGTTCCCCTTTAAGGCAAATGTATTGGCTGTGTTGTTTCCTTTTTTGTGGGATGTTTTATATGTAGAAATGCATATTTGCAAAAGGGGAACTTAGTATGTTGTTGTAAAAGTGGCTCTTCCCTTGATTTTGCTCTGCCAATGTGGCTCTTGTGAAAAACATTAGTGAGTATCTCTGCTCTACAGCCTCTCCTCCCTGATTTGAGACACCTTTGCAGGCAGTAATAATGAAAACAGGTCAATTTATGAGAAGTTTGGTATGAAACCAGTGATGCATACTGAATAAAGAAACAAAGAGCAACTTATCTATGCACTTATTACAGACTTTTATGTTCCTAAAGTTGAGTTTCTTAACGGTATCGGGTGGAAAGTCTGGTTTTTGTGGCCACCACAGAAGTGGTTCACCGCCTCTCTGGCTTTTCAACTGTTGAACACCCACCAGGACTTCCTCTTTGACGGGTCCGTGCACTAAATCACATGTCTGAGCAGCATTTTGCAGGAAGACAACAGCGTGTCGCATGTTGCTCGCCTCTCGCAGTGGCGAGCGCGACACCTCATCTCAGGAGCGATGGCACTGATACGATTGAGAAGTTTTTTGCATTCTATCTCGGTACAGGAAGAGGATGATGTGTTCACTAGTTGCTCCCCACCAGAGGTAATGTCTTACACATTTTTAATTAACGGAGAAGCTTTTGATCGTATAGTGTCTGTTGTGAGTGTGCATATTACGAGGCTTTGATAGTGCACTGAACAGGACACGTCTCCTGGGGGCCTCCAGCTGTTTGTTTGGCTCCTGCATTTTTCATCCCTATTGATCCCCGTGCAATAAAAGCACGGCAAGGCCGGTGTGGGAAGGCCTCGTGGCTCTGGCATTATTTATGACTCTGCAGCCAGGCAGCCTCCATGTAATGTCAACATGAAATAATCATGAGGAGTAGCTCATTGACTGGATCGGTTGATGATCGGTGGTTTCGAGTGACGCTGCTGCTCGCTGCATTTGTTCTCATTTAGCTGAGTTTGTTTGCTAGTCGGCGGCGGCCGACAGATGAGGGTTTTTCATTTATAGGTGCTGATTGAGAGCAGGGTGGTCCATGATACAGGATACTGATATGTTGTTTTTTAGTTGATGTATTTATTGTTCATTTGTTCTGAAGCTAAACGAACACATGAAAGACCAACTGGGCCTGCAGTTTTCTTCATTTACGTTAAGAAATGTGCAAAATGAATAAAGATTCATCTTAAAATGCCAATCACAGCCGGTCGGTATCTGAATTCTGCAGCTTTTCAGCTTTTATTAAGCTGTAATTTAGATTTAAAATCACCGACTTATTAAAAAGACATTTGATTTGCATCTGCTCAAGTCCCTTATTTGTTTAACCGGAACATTTCTTGGGTATATTAGCAGCTTATCAGAGGTTTCCTCTGTCGCACATTAATTTGTGCCGTGTCTTACCGGCTGTAAACAGATGTCAGAGAGTTCTCACACCTAAATGCTATGTTGTTGGTATTTACGCTGTCAGACGAGTTGTGGAACACCTTGTACTTGGATGAAATTGTGGAAGAGACAATTAAACAGAAGTAATCCACAAAATTACACAACATTCGCTCAAACTGCAAAAAAAGAAAGTTGTTCAGGTTTGAGTTGTGCTCAATGATGAAAATTTTGCTCCTCTGATGGCACCTTTTTGAGTAGCTTTCAGCTGTCTGGATTTCTCTCTGATTCTCCAAACTGAGCGCTATAACCCCTGGCAACCGCAGATGTGATACTGACCGGTAGTGAATACTTCACACACCCCAGGTTAAAACCAGACGTGTAACATAAATCAAACCTTTTTATTTATCCTGAGAGGTAGGACAGTTTGTCTGCAGACAATTTTATTTATATATATATATATATATATATACACACATATTATTCTGAGAGGAAAGTTTTCATCGTCTTCTCCTTTTACGGCTGCAGGGATCAGACTGATCTAACTGTCATCTGAATGTTCTGCATGAACCTCGAGTTAGTTTTACTTCCCTGTTTTACTTCTTGACATGGGGACAAGCTACTCTTTGTGGTATAACAGCAACTTCCTTCCCCTCTCCTCCTCCTGTGAGTTCATTCAGTAATCTGCTCCTGTGTGGCAAACAGTTGCTCTGTCAGCTCGATATATATTTACAGCTAATTATTCCTCTCCTGAAGTGTCGGTCCTTTTCCTTTTGTTCCCCCGACCAGCTGATTGTGTAGAATAAGCCACAAAGATGGAAGTTATTGGCTCCGTGTGCAGCCCAGCAGAGATTTTGATATATCCATAAGTTGGTGATTTTGCAATCATGAGCAAAAGATTTCTTCCATCCAGGAACGTTGCTGTAACAGCTGTAAAATCCACTCTTTTTCCCTCACTCAGACGGTATCTTCGTCGGGCCACGGCCGCCCCGACTCGCCGGTCTACACCAACCTCCAGGAACTGAAAATCACCCAGACCAACCTGCCCCCTCTGCCCTCGGGCTCGCCCCTACACATCCTGGGAGACTGGGAGACCTACAAGGACCAGAACGGCAGGCATTACTACTACAACCGCTCCACCCAGGAAAGGACCTGGAAGCCGCCTCGCTTCAGAGACGCCAGCAGCGGGAACTCCAGAGGAGAGAGCCACAGCGCCGGAGAGAGCTCAGAGGTGATTCTTTGCATCTGTCACATTAAGGAAAGCCTAGAAACTAACGCTGGGCTAATGTTGTCATTTTTCGTTGCTACGTTCTGTGTCCACGGAGCAAATTTCACATTCTGGTGTGAGGTTGCGTCATCACAGTCACATTTGTTTCTGCCTAACTTTACGACATCACACTGCTTTAAAGCACTTGGAAAACAGTTAGTAGTCCTTTATGGTGGGGCAGGAATGTGTGGGACACAGCAGGGGTTGCTTCCCATCTGAAAAACGCCCTAAATGTGGGCATGAAGATGCCAATCAGACCGGCGGTTCTGTGGGAAACAGAAGAATAGTTTTAGAATTTAAAAATAAAATGCACAGATCACCACATCTTATCGGTTTCAAATCCTACGGTGTGACTCAGTTTTCTTTTCTTCTGACCCACAACATAGATAATTAGCTCATGAGTACAGACGAGCATACCCAGAGCTGTTTCTCAATCACTTTAACCTCGTAAATGTGTCATCATGACACGAATAAAACCACAGCGACTCACCGATATCACTCAGTGGAAGCCCTGAGTCTCACCCAAAATCACAGTTAATCTTTGCTAAATACGTCACCTTTGCCCCCACAAAATGTGTAACCACAGACCATGCTGCGTTCAGTGTCATTAGGAATGATGGAAGTTTGGAGTTCTGTTTGTTTTCAAGTTGTTTTTCTTTATACGACACCCTTGATTTTAAACTGCATAAATGTAAAATAAGACTCTAAAACTGGACAGTTGAGGTGTGAACCAAATAATTATGACTTCACAATAATGTCATCACACAGTGAAAGTGGCCCTAATGAGCACTGAATTACAAGAGCACGGATAAATGGATAAGTGTGAGTGCAGATGAAGTAGATTTCATCACATATTGTGACTGCCTTCACGCTCACAGTCCTGCACGCGCTGGCCGAATCAGACAGAATCAGGCCGAATCAGGCCGAATCAGACAGAATCAGACAGAATCGGGCCGAATCGGGCCGAATCAGACAGAATCTAGCAAAATCAGGTAGAATCTGACAGAATCGAGCAGAATCAGACAGAATCAGGCCGAATCAGACAGAATCGGGCAGAATCGGGCAGAATCGGGCCGAATCGAGCAGAATCAGGCAGAATCAGACAGAATCGAGCAGAATCTGACAGAATCAGACAGAATCTGGCAGAATCAGGCAGAATCAGACAGAATCAGGCAGAATCAGACAGAATCGAGCAGAATCTGACAGAATCGAGCAGAATCTGACAGAATCTGACAGAATCTGACAGAATCAGACAGAATCAGACAGAATCAGACAGAATTGAGCAGAATCAGACAGAATCAGACAGAATCAGACAGAATCAGACAGAATCAGACAGAATCTGACAGAATCTGACAGAATCTGACAGAATTGAGCAGAATCAGACAGAATCAGACAGAATCAGGCCGAATCAGGCCGAATCAGACAGAATCAGACAGAATCAGACAGAATCAGACAGAATCAGACAGAATCTGACAGAATCAGACAGAATTGAGCAGAATCAGACAGAATCAGACAGAATCAGGCAGAATCAGGCAGAATCAGACAGAATCAGGCAGAATCAGACAGAATCGAGCAGAATCAGACAGAATCTGACAGAATCGAGCAGAATCAGACAGAATCTGACAGAATCGAGCAGAATCGAGCAGAATCAGGCAGAATCAGACAGAATCAGGCAGAATCAGACTGCTCCCGTCAGCCGTGACAAATTGTTTTGGGAGATTTGAATTATCAGAGAAACATCTGACAGAATAAAGGTGTTGTTCTCTTTCCTACAGCCACACCAGGATAATTTGTTGTTTAAAAAACAAACAAGCGACACGCACCTTTGGCCGGCTTAGAAATGTCACTAATTTTTGGCTCAATTCTAACGAGAAGACGACGGCATCTCAGCAGGGAATGACTGTGATTAAATCAAATAAAATCAAATTTATTTGTAGCACATTTCATTTACAAAACAATTCAAAGTGCTTTACATAAAATAAAAGCATTGCAGCAGGGAGTGTAAGAAGCATTAAAAATACATAAAATAATTTAAAGAGAAACAAATAAAATAATTTAAATTAATTTAAAAACAAGCAACAGTCCAAATAAATTAAAGTATATCGTGCAGATTTTATGCATAGACACATGACACCAGAAATGTTTTTAACCTGGATTTAAAAATGTCTCCATTTGGTGAAAGTTTAATCTCCACTGGCAGTTTGTTCCACTTGTTTGCAGCATAGCAGCTAAATACTGCTTCTCCATGTTTAGTCTGGACTCTGGACTGGACCAGCTGACCTGAGTCCTTAGATCTAAGAGCTCTGCTGGGTTTATTTTCTCTGAACATATCACAGATGTATAGATTTTAAAGCTGCTGTGATGTGTTCAGATCTCTTGGTCCGGGTTAAAACTCCAGCAGCAGCGTTCTGGATGAGCTGCAGATGTTTAATGCTCTTTTTGGGAAGTCCAGTTAAAAGAGCATTACAGTAATGGAGTCTACTGGAGATGAATGCATGGATGAGTTTCTCCTGGTCTTTTTGGGAGAGGAAACCTTTAATTCTGTTGATGTTTCTGAGATGGTAAATTATGATCAGTTCTCGTCCAAACACACACTGTCACAGCACATCAGGCTGCATCTTTCGGGCCTCTGTGTCATTAAATGTCTGCACCACACTGCCACCTACAGACCAAGAGCTGTCACTGCAGCTGTTCTGTGTCCCTCAGGTTTACACCCCTCTGTCCAAAATCAGTCAGGAACATGAATGTCTTCAGCTCTCTGGTGGCGCTTCTGGGTTTCTGTGCTGGTGATGGGGGTTTCTTGATGATTTATTGGTTTTTTGGGTGCATGACTGTCTTCTCTCCTCTGTATCTCTGTGGTGAAATATGCCCTCTGTTTTTCTCTCCCTTTACACTAATGCCAGACCACTCCTCTTTCGCTCTCGCCGTCTTTCCTTCCCTTCCTGTCGCTCTCCATCGGTCGACTCCAGCCTCTGTCTTCGGAGGACACCTGCTTCAGTACCTACTCTAGCCAGTCAGACAGCCAGTACGGCTCGCCGCCGCGTGGCTGGTCAGAGGAGATGGACGAGTACGGCCACACGCTGTACGTCAGCGACCATACGAACGAGAAGGTACCGGCTGCACAGAGCTGATCTGCTGTGTCTTTACTGTGGTGGTTGGTGGCACTGCATGAGGGAGCGGGTTTTGGGTTGATTTATGGGTCGTTTCTTTCAAGTGCTTAGCTCACCAGCTTTTCTTTACACTGGGTTGGCAGTACTGTGCCTCCCCTGGAGGAGAGTTATTACTTTCCTCACTTTCTGTAATGCATCTTAATTGCTTAAACAAAACAAATGTTTTACATGTATTAGAATAGAAGTGAAATAACCGTGTTACTGTTGAATCCACAGACAGACTGTGGGTCTGAAGCTCAAATAGATGGAAGCAGATAATTATCAGGACTAGGCATGGGTCGGTTTCAAGGTATACCACGGTATTAAAAAGCTAAAAAACTAACATTTTCTGTCATAAAGTCTGTGCGGTATGAGCGTTTTTTTTTTTTTTAATTTTGTGACATCTCGTCAGAGAGAAAGTGGAGGCTCCTCCCCCACGCATAGCCGCCTGCTGTGAGTGACGAGCAGGTCTAATAGCTGCCCTTCCCCAGCGGAACTGTTTCAGTTTGCATTCGCACATGAGTCGGGACCTTCAGGGACTGATGCGACACAACCGTCTGCGACAGCGACGTGTTACTTTAGCGCCACATTCAACGACAAAACAAAACAAAACTGGTAAAAGTAAGGAGAGAAGAAAAAAACACCACAAAGAAGCTAATATGGAGAGCGGGGAGGCCACCGTGTTCATGGTCTGCATGGCGGTGATATTAATTATGGACGATCACATCGGGCGTCTAACATGGAGGCTGGAAGAGCTCACAGAGAGAGTCAGGAGACGAAGGATGGAGCGCAGGCCATACTTCTTGGTTTCATGAAGGAAGGAGAGCAGAGCGCCGCAGACAAAGGAGACCACGTGGAGGTTTAACTTATTAAACACGCCAAGGTTGTGTCCGTGTGGTATGAGGAAACATTTCAGCCAAACAACATGACAAGGGGCGGAGCTACCAACCACCAAACACCTTCGTCAGATGTGTTGCTATGGAAACCAGAACAGACCCAGCTGAGGAGAAGGAGCTGAAATGGTTCCAGGAACTGAGGGCCGTGGTCCCGAGTTCCTGTATGTGCGAATGAGGGGAAAAACAGCCCCGTTCCTGAAAAGGTTATAGGAACTGCAGAAGGTTCCTACAGTGCGAATGCGGCTGTATGATGGCTGAAGCAGGCAAGCCTCCCGAACTGTTTTTTGGTTGCTACGTAGTCGTGCACCAGTCAAAATTTGACAAACAGGACGGACCAATTCAAATCCAGACCCAGCGAAGAAGTGCGGTACAGGCGCCTGTACGACTGCCCTGAAACAGCATAGTGACCACATCAACTCCCAGAACTCGTTGACGGAGATTGGCAGAACTTTGGGGAATTTGCTGTTGTTTCATTCACTGGAAGTGGCTTTGAGTATTATGAAAAGCGCTTTATAAAACCGATGTATTATTATTATTATTATTCATCCTGAAAGTAATAAGATAATTCCCAAGTGTGTCCACTGAAGCACTCTGTTTCATAACTAAAAGTTTTTTATTTGTCTTGTTTTTAAATACAGACATTTCAGAGCTGTAATCATAACACAGTGAAACCGTGATATTTATGCCTAAGGTTATCATACCGTCAGAATCTCATACCGGCCCATGCCTAATCAGGACTCACAGCCTCTGATGACACTGCTGCGTCTTGTCTTTTACCGTTAGTGGTTAAAACATGTCGACGACCAGGGAAGACCTTATTACTACAGTGCTGACGGCTCCAGGTCAGAGTGGGAGCTGCCAAAGGTAAGACGCTGAATCCCTCCTCACATTTCACCCAAAAAAAGAAGTGAGAAGTAATCCTGCACCTGCATGGCAGAGAGAATAATGTGCCAGTTGCTCGCAGTGTGTGGTCAAAAATCTATTTAGTGAGAATAATTTAAGATAAAAACTGAGTTGTTGGGCTTGAAGGCAGAGGAAGCTGCAGTTTTTCTTCTTTGAAGCTGAATATTCAAACTCTTCTCCTCTTCCAACGTGAGCCGGAGAAGCTGCTCGGGTCACAGTGAATCAAATAAATGACACCTCATTTACCCCCCCCCCCCCCCCCCCCCCCCCCACAACGGGCATCTTAGCAAAGAACCAGTTTTAAACTGTAGCTTTATACTAGGGCTGGGCAAGTTAACTCGTTAATTCTCTAACGCCGATAAATAGTTGAGCGCGCATTAACGAGGTTTTATTTATTTATTTAAAAGAAAACTTTAAAAAAGAAAAAAAACCTTTTTGGGGGGGGGGCTTTTGTGCCTTTAATGGAATAGGAAAGTTCAGAGAGACAGGAAGCAGGGGGCAGAGAGAGGGGGAACGACATGCAGCACAGGGCCGTCTGATGCGGGACTCGAACCGGGGCCAGCTGCAGCGAGGACCATAGCCTCTGTACATGGGGCGCCTGCTCAGCCCACTACGCCACGGACCACCCCTGTATTATTATTTATGTTATTATTGTAAAAGTCTGTTGCTCACAGGCTTTTATTTTGTAAAAGTCTGTTGCTGTCTGCTGCGGAACCAGAAAAGAAAGTAATCGGCGGATCCACCAAACATGGAGAAGGGTACGGAACTTTTACTCGGCCATTTTCATTTTAAAGTTCTTCCAGACGGCGGAGTCGACAGAACCAAAGTCATCTGTAAACACTGCCAAGTTGAATTGTCTTCTCAGCGTAGTAGTTCCAGTCTAAAATATCACTTAAAGGCAAAACACACAACTGATAGCAGCAAGTCATTCATTCATATGGCAGCACATTTAAAATAAAGCTAAATGCTAAAAGCTACACACTACTTTTGGATTCATTTTTTGATTTTGCGTACAAATGCAATTAATCGTGATTAATCAGGGAAATCATGTGATTAATTAGATTAAACATTTTAATCGTTGCCCAGCCCTACTTCATACACTTTGGTCCCAGCAGCCTGTCAATATTTTTGTGATATTTCGGGGGAAATATATTTAGTTCTTTTTGTCCTTCCTGCAGTACAACCTCTCCCCACCTCAGCTGCCTGGAGACGCGCCGAAAAGTCGCAGTCTGGACAGGAAGAATGTGGAGTCCATCGTCTTGACAAAGTGGAGACACAGCACCTACACACAAGAGCCCAGCGAGAAGGTCTGACACCCCTGATCTGCCAACCATAAACTCATTTCTTTATCTGGAAAGTTTGAAATGATCTGTGTGTTGTGCAGCTGCCACTTTCGCTTTACTTCTTGCCAGAGTTTTGGCTAAAGAAGACTAAAGTGCAGCTGCTGTCTGTGGTGTTGAGCGGTACGATGTGTGATGAGTCGAGATTCTCAGTTGCAGACTGATTGTTTTTGCAGCGGCTGTTAAAAACCAGGCGTTTCCGCTCGGGCTCCGCCCGCCCACACCCGTACAAACACCAAGTCAGTAGTCCGTCAAGCGGAAACAATCAGCTGCCTCGTTCCTAAATCCAAACGTACAATCACTTTGCATGAAGATGATAACCACGAGGAATGACCACGTCTCTTTGTCCTCCTTCATTTTCAGTTGATTTGAACTTGATTTGGAGAAAAACAAAACATCCGATCATTAAACCAATTTTTCCTCCACACAGACTCACTTATTTTAATACCGTCAATTCCGGACTATAGAGCGCACCTGAATATAGGCCGCACCCTCTCATTTTAAAAAGAAAATCCATTTTGTACTCGTATAGGCCGCACCGAATTATAAGCCGCGGGTGGCCACATAGTAATATGGGATATTTACACAGAAAGATGTTACACGTGAGGATTTTTAAACTTTGAATTAAATGCATATGGTAACAGAAACAAATACATACTGCAAATGCTTGTTTTTTCTGAACAGTGCCTGTAACATAGGGCTGTCGCGATAACCGCAAAATGCAATCACCGCGGTGCTGAGAGGACCTCCGCGGTGCGTCTCCAGGCCACCGCCCACCGCACGCCCCCTTGCACGCGCAGAACAACTCGAGAAACTAAAAGAGTTTTTAAGGCTGCACAGTAGATACAAAGCGACTGAAAGAACTTATACTTTTTTTTAAGCCAGCACAGTAATAATGATACATTGTATATTCCCCGCAAGGCAGGAGAAACACATTAACACAGCGAGGTGCCGCGTTTCTGTCGTCATCTTTGCATATAGGCACCGCACGCGCACACACGTCTGCATGCTACTCGTTGTGGTCTCATTCTCCCTCAGCAGCTGATATTACAAAAATATGCCTACTCAGTGTCGTAGCAATAGAAGTTAAAATAAAATGCAGTGGCCTACCTTTATCTCGGCTTTACTCCTCTGCCTAGTCCGGACACTTTATGGCTTTGAATCTTCCCTTGTTATCCATGTTTAACATTGTAAATGTGACCGTCTAATATCAACAATAAACTAGCTTCCACAGAACCACAGCTTGGTGTGCACATTTGCTGTTGGTCTGTAGGCCTAATAAAAAAAAAAAAAAAAACATTTAAAAAATGTGCCGTGCCTGAAATAAGCTCTAACAACTTCGCGGAAACAGTTAAAGTTCAGCTTGGGTTGGTTGGTCGGCGGGCAGTCTGTTTAAAAAAAACTGGATCCCGGACACGTGAGCTCAACTGCTGCCCTGATCTGCTTCGTTTTTCTCCGTCATTACTAAACGAAACGTGCGCAGGTCTGCAACAATGTTGATATTTGCCATGTGGCACTGGCAACAATGCAGAACTGGGGTATGCACTGCTTGATCTCCGCTATGTTGGTCTGTGAGCGAGTAAATGACAGGCAAAGCAAAGTGAAATGTCAGAATCGCTGGGGAAAAAAGACGGATTATGCGCTCGATTTTCATCTAACATTGCGTGTCGTGGAAAGTAGTCTAATGAACAAAAATGCGATATCACCGCATACCGCGCTGTTGAGCGGCTATGAGTCACCGCGGTGGGAATTCCCTCACCGCGACAGCCCTACTGTAACACGGCTGATTTAAAAAAAAAAAGACAGTAGCCTACCAGGAAAAGTCATTGATCGCATTCAATTTAAAAGCTGCATCATACGCATTTCTTCGTTTGTTTTCCATGTTGAGGGTGAGTACAAATGACCGATTTACAATAATTTAGTCGTGTAAGTGTGTTTGCTTTATTGTACAATTTTATTGGACCACTGTGAACTATTCCTTAATTGTATTGGTCTAATGTTACGGTGCAAAATGTTTTTGGCGGCATTAAAACAAAAGAAAAAAGCATATATTAGCCGCACCGTATTATAAGCCGCGGTGCTCAAATCCTGGGAAAAAGTAGCGGCTTATAGTCCGGAATTTACGGTAGATAATAATCACTCCAAAAACGACATATTTGTAGCTGCATGGATGTTCTCTGAACATTAATAATCCACACAGGTACCTGACACACTCTGTAGCCTCATAATCTCGCTGCTAATTACCCTCACACTCTGTCTCTGTCTTCTTAACCTGGCATCATCTTCTCGTTAACCTTTTCTTTGTTGGCCTGTGTGACCATATTTGTGTTTTTCCCCCACCCCCCATCCCTGTCTCCTTACTAGGAAGCCCCTCAGAGCCCAAAGCCCCACTCACCCGACTCTGACTCCTGCTCCTCGTCTCCCAAGCCCCCCGCCTCCGTTAGTACTCACCACTAACTAACCTCACGTGCTGCAGGGGGTGTAACGCGCTCCAGGGTTGTAAGGCCAGGACACAAGTTGTAGCTTACTGCAGGCTTCCTACACAGGTCTGGAAATCCTGGAACGCTGAATGAACTCGAAACATTTCCAAAGAGAACGGTCACGTTAAAAGCTAAACTGCAGAATGACCTGATCCTGTGTAGGAAAACTGTGAATGGGAAGTGTAGCGAGGTATAAAAAAGGCTTGCTGGGTTTGTTTTTTTGTGCTTTTTGTTGAAGCACAATGGTAAAATCTCTGTTTCTTGGTGCTGATCATCCTGAAATGTCCTTGTGTATCTGAATCACCTTTATAAATATCTCATTGATCTCATTCGTTAGAATCTCTGTCTACTTCCAAGAGTTTGATAACCTTTCTCGAGTGGGATCAGCGGTTCAGGAGTCGTTGTTTCTCCTCTTAGCAGTGGTGGCGGGATGTGTGTTGGTGTTGCATGATAGGGACAAACTCACCTTGTTTAGAAAGGTTTGAAATCATCTTTCTGTTCCCTGATCCAGCTGCTGCTGCCAGTTATGTGCAACGGGACTTTTTCCTGCTTGAACACGTGTAATCCTGCCTGTTTTCCTCTGCAGCCGACAGAAAAGTGCGGCGTCCTGAACGTGACCAAGATCACTGAGAACGGCCGGAGAGTACGGTGAGTGGAAGGCAGATCTTTCTTTAGCTTAAGCGTCCGCATCATTGGGAGTCCTTTGGGAGGCAAGATTATTTGTGTTGCACAATTCAACAAAGCGATTCAAAGTGCTTTACAGATGCATTAAAACAGTAGAAATAAAAAGCTTGATTTAGATTTTAAACAAAGAAGAAAGAAATAAGAACAATAGATAAAATCAGAAGTTAAAGTGTGATTAAGTTTTGGAACTCAAGCTTCAGATTTGGGAAAAAAGAAAGAAAACCTGGAGATATTTCAGCGCCTTATGTGCTTATAATTGTGTATATTTCGCAGGAAGAACTGGACCTCCTCCTGGACAGTCCTCCAAGGCTCGATGCTGCTGTTTGCCAAAGGACAAGGAGGCGGAACCAGCTGGGTGAGAAACGACCTCCTAAAATGTTTCTTTCCACAAAAGAAGCCCCTTTTTGCCCCGGTGCTGGAATGATGCTACAAACCGTTTACAGCCGGTTCAGCTTTAAAACCTTCTAATAACTTCTAAGACGCCATTTTGTCTTTTTTCCTCCTTGCGTGTTCTGAATTTCTGCAGCGTAGGGCGACGGTTGATGTTTACAGATCACAGATGCACATCTTGGTCGAGTCATTCCGGTTCACGCTGTTTTAAACAACAGTCGGGTCTAATTGGCCTCCGTAACCCCGGGCTCAGAACCCTCATTGAGTTGATGCGGCTGGAGCACAGTTTTGTTTCTGGATCCAGTCAAAAGCAGAAAGATCAGACTCCACCTTCGGCTGTGTCTCTGAACCAGCGCTCCGATAGAGGCAGAGGAACTTCTACTGCTGTGCTCTTCCTTCTTAGTCCTCATTCAGTTTTCTCCACAAAGGCTTTTGTGCCAGGCTGACTCTCACACTGAGACATACAGCGGCGTATTATTCCGTCTCCGTCGCTTGTTGTTGGCGCCCGCTGTGATGATTGCAGTTCCTGTCTGTCAGGCCCCTGAAAAGCTTTTCACAGCTTTTTCTCAGGCAGCAGTTTCAGGCAAAGATCGGAGACGTTATCACGGTGTCGTCATCTGTTTAATTGTTTGACTTTGTGACTTCACTTGTTGTTTAACAGTCAATGACACACAGGCTTTAATTAGAGAGTCGGTTTTCTCATCAGGCAGACTTCATTAATTGGAGGTCTGTAGGAGTGAAATGCTTTGATTCACTGTACTTACACACTCACGGAAATCCACTTCAGGTTGCTTGGGAAAAAAAACAAACTGGAAACTTTTCCTGAATCTGTGCTGTTTATGAGCTGTATGAGCAAAATGGATGATAATAAAGAGAGATTTTTGCATGCAAAGACAAAGATTTGTCTTCACTTTCTGCATTTTCCCCAAATATGACAACAAAAGACATCACAATTGTGGTCGGTTAGAGCTTCAAAACAGCGTCCAACTATCAGAGTGATTGGATTTATTGCCTTATCATAATTAGTTTATTGGTAAAGATTTTTCTGTTGTGATTGCATCTGTCGGTAGATAGCAGCACCTGCTTTTGTTTTGCCTTCACCTTCCTGTTAGAATCTGAAAGGATTCACCCCCAGCCAGTCGTCACAAAGGAAACGAGCAGAATAGACAGTGAACTTATCAGCTGGGTGACGGGTCGAGCCGCAGTGCTCACCATGAAGAAGGAAAAGACGACTCGTGGGAGCACGGCGGCCGCACACCAAATGTTGTTGTCGGTATTATCGACAACATGATGATGACGAAGCTGAAACGGAAACGCTTCGCGGGGTTAATCGTCTCCCTGAAAGTTTTTGCTCTGAAATGAGTCCTACTTCACATTACGCCTTGTTTCACCTAAAATAGACCCTGGAACCGTTCTATTTGAGGAGGCGCTCCCCAGTGCTCTGATGGTGCTTTACGATCTGGCACACGTCCTTAATCTGAATGTCATAAGCACCATTATCACATCATCATCCTTCCCCCGACTGCTGCATCGTAAAGCAGTCAGCCTGAGTGTTTATGTGCGCTTCTTTTTTTCACCCATGTCCAGTTTGGAGGTGGTCAGTCCAAGCCTGAGTTCACTGTGGATATCAGGGGCGGGTCGGTGGAATGGGCCTCCAAAGACAAGTCCAGCAAAAAGCATGTTTTGGAGGTAAGAATGAGCTCAAATTTGATCTTATTTGTTAGGTTTTTATTATGTTTTTGGGTCATTAAAGGGATAGTTCGCCTCTTTTGACATGAAGCTGTATGACATCCCATATTAGCAATATCATTTATGAACATTTTCTTACCCCCTGCTGCGTCCTGTGAGCCGAGTTCCAGCCTCGTTTTGGTGTTGATGAAAGTAGTCCGGCTAGTTAGCTGGGGCTTAAAAAATAAAGCGTTTTGCTTCTCAAAACGATATGCGTTCAAAAGAGTAATACATTCGCATCACAAAATCGTTGTGCAGGAAATAGTCAGACCTCACAATCGCTTGGCCCTATTTTCTCTCCTTTCGTATCACTGCGTGCTGACGACAGCCGCACCTGTTACGGTGTTTACTGCTCGGTCTGCACAGCACGCAGTCCAAACTACTTCAATCTTGCTGCTTTGCTTTCTCTGGATTCATTTGTGACAGATTTCGTGACGATTGTTTTAAGTGTCATAACCACATGATGATGTCACCTGCAGCTGAAGACCCGGCAGGGCATGGAGCTGCTGATCCAGTCCGAAAACGAAGCCATCATCAACGAGTGGTTGAGAGCGCTGCAGGACACCATCAGCACGCACGTAAGGGTCGCGGTTAACCTCGGCCCAACGCTGGAGTGAAAACTTTGAATGAGTAAAATGAGAAGATTGTTGTTTTAAAGAGGGACTGCGTCACTGTTGACCTCTCTGCAGGGAAGTAAACAGCATCCCACAGATGACTCTAAATAAGTCATTTCTCTATGAAAGCTAAGACGATTGTAAATATGTGAAAAATGCCAAAGAAAGTTTGGATAATGAGCCTAAAATGAAGGTGTGACAGATTTGGCGTGGCCTACAGGTTAGTTTATTTGTTTCCTCCCTCTGCGAGGACAAAGGGCGAGGGCAGAGACTTTTACAGCCACTCGTATCTTATCTCCATCTTTGTTTGTTTTCGCATGTCAGCCCTGGGACTCTGATGAGGCCATAGAAGAGGACATGCCCGAGTCGCCTGGTGTGGAGAAGCACGACAAGGAGAAGGAGCACAGAGACTCCAAGAAAGACAGAGGTCTGTGTGGTGCTAAATGGTGTTAAACACACCCTCGTCAAGCTGGAAGTGAAATATTCTATAAAAGAACGAGAGAAAAGGATTTTTAGGAGCAAATATCTGAGCATTGTTCCTTTAACACGGACACAGTTTCAATGAGACTGAAAATGAAGGCACAAAGTCCAAAAAAAGGAGCTAACGTGTCTTAGTGGCTCCATATAAGCGTCTGTGTATCAGTTCCAGTCCTTTAAAACACTGAGCTGCCATGTCGGTCAGCATGCTGAGGCGAGTGTTGGATAACGCCGTCCTGTTTCATCCCTCCTCTGCAGCCATGAAGCCGGCGGCCAGCCTGGACACCTCCGACAACAAGAAGACCCGACACAAGCTGAAGAAGTTCCTCACCCGCCGTCCGACCCTGCAGGCCGTCAGAGATAAAGGATACATCAAAGGTCTCACACGTTCATGCACTCTGGGGACCACAAATCCTCTGCTTGCACTGTTTTCTATGATATTTTAAACAATTCTAATGGTCAAATGTCCTTGTTTGTGTGCATTTGTGATGTTTTTTAAGCTGTTTAAACCCTGCTTTTGGTATAAAAAAAACTGGCTGCTATCATTCTCTTGTGTGCTACATTTCATTTATATTGTACAGGTTTTATTTATAGCTTCTGTTTAACATATATCCCTTCTCCTCTTCCTGCAAAAGGCTGAAAGTTGACATGATAACTTCTCAAATGTAAAGAGTTTGAGTCTCACTCAGAGGGGTCACATGGCACTGAAAGGATCAGATAATTGGCTAAATTACAATAAGAATGAGTTGAGCAAGGGTAATTCTCCTTGGATATATCGTGGTGAATGAATCGGATCAGAGGCACAAAGCGTGTCATACCCCAAAAACAAGATGAAGCTACGTCCCCGTACATTTGGTCTGTGATGAGCTGCTTGTTGCACAAACGCGATGCACAACGGAGCATTCTCCATCGCGTTGTTTGTTTTTATTTATTTATTTATTTATTTTTTAACCCCTTGTCCTGTTCAGCATTATGGCAGCAGAATTGTAATCTGAATACCGTTTATTCCAAACACATTTGCTGTGCCAAGGGAAGCATCCCCTTGATGCTCATCAACTGCTTATTTATTTATTTATTTTTTGTTACAATACTTAACATGTGATAGAGAGGGAGAGCGAAGAAGGGAAAAAAAGAACAGAAATATTAACATAGAAAAGACAAACATAGAAAACAATGAAAAATCAGACAACCAGCTGCTACACCTGTAAAAACAAAACTGAAGACAATCTACATTTGTTTTTATTTCTGACGGCGACAGCAACAGTAAGAGACAATATCTCTTCCGAATTCCGGGTCACGACCCTGGGAAATAATCTTGAGCATGCGCAGAACGCAAAGTCTAATTCACCACGTGCTTCACCGTCTACAAACACGTTTAATTTGACTTTCAACCGAGTTATCTCGGGGTCTTAATCCGATTCGATCCGATTTCTTTTCAGATTAAGGTGTCTACATGCACTTAATAACTCAATCTTATTGTAATTTAGCGAATAATCCGATCCTTTCAGTGCCATGTGACCCCACTGAGTGAAGCTGAAGTAAAAACTAAAAGGTGTTAAGATCATGAAAGTGAGGCTTTGTGTTTGTGTCTTCAGATCAGGTGTTTGGCTGCAGTTTGTCCAGTTTGTGTCACAGAGAAAACAGCGTAATACCGCACTTTGTCAGGACGTGCATTGACCAAGTGGAGAACAGCGGTGGGTGTTTTTAGCAGACCTGAATAACTCACGGCTGTTGTGAAAGAGGCTTTGGTTGATTGTCTCTTTACAGCACAGGAAGTGTCAGATAAGGTGTGGCCGACTGGTCTGTTTTTCTCTGACTGAAAGTGCTGTCGCTCCCCCGCAGGTCTGTGTGTCGACGGGCTGTACAGAGTCAGCGGTAACCTGGCCATCATACAGAAACTCCGCTTTGCTGTCAATCACGGTGAGCCGCCGCCCTCTTCGTCACCTCAGAGGAAAAACAACAGAGGACATGCGCTGACAAAACCTTTGTGTGTGTGTGTCCAGATGAGAAGGTGAACCTGTCGGACGGGAAGTGGGAGGACATCCACGTGACCACCGGAGCTTTGAAGATGTACTTCAGAGAGCTGCCGGAGCCCCTCTTCACCTACGCTCTGTTCCACGACTTTGTCGGCGCCATCAGTACGTCTGTTTATTCATGCGTTCACTCTGACTGTGAGCTCATTCTGCGAGGCACTCACCAGCAACGTGAACGATATTCTCTTTGTCTGGAGCCATCGTTTCTGTTTCCTGTTCTACGGGCAGATGGTCAAACACGTCTAAAACTGATCCATTTCTTTGGGTAACCAGGCGGAGACGCTCAGAACATACTGGCTTCTACACACTGCAACCTGTAGACATCCATGTAAACATGTCGGCCTTTAAAGGGATAATTCGCCTCTTTTGACATGAAGCTGTATGACATCCCATATTAGCAACATCATTTATGAACATTTTCTTACCCCCTGCTGCGTCCTGTGAGCCGAGTTCCAACCTCGTTTTGGTGTTGATGAAGGTAGTCCGGGACCACAAAAATAAAGCGTTTTGCTTCTCAGGCCGGAGAGGTCTGATGTTTTCTGGAGAACGATTTTGTGATGCAAATGTATTACTCTTTTGAACGCATTTTGTTTTGAGAAGCAAGACGCTTTATTTTTTAAACCCCAGCCAACTAGCCGGACTACCTTCATCAACACCAAAATGAGGCTGGAACTCTGCTCACAGGACGCAGCAGGGGGTAAGAAGATGTTCATAAATGATATTGCTAATATGGGATGTCACACAGCTTCATGTCAAAAGAGGCGAACTGTCCCTTTAAAGCTGCGCTAACGCCCCCCGATGATGCTGCCGGGAGCTGATTTACTCCTTCATGTGCGCGCTCAACTGGACTCAAACTGCTTTTTTTTGTGAAAACGCTACTTTAATACAACAGAATTCCCAACGCAGCCGCTCTCATTCACATATTTTTCTTTTTCTTTTGACAGAAGCGGGTCAGAAGTTGACTTAAAATCAGTCCATTAAAGGGGAAGTTTTTTTTGTTTTGTTTTGGTTTTTTTTTGTTTTTAAACCTGGACCTTATTTCTGGTATAATATACGTTCATCTACTCCCTGATAACAGTTTGGTGAAAGTCGGCGTCCTTCGGAAGATATTTAGATCACTGGAGATCCGCGTATATCCATATAACGGGAGAGAACAGGGCAGAGACAATACAGCCTCAACTCAACTTTATTTATAAAGCCCTTTAAAACAGCCGTGGCTGAAACAAAGTGCTGTATATGAGTAACAACACGAAGTATAAGGCATAAAACATAAGAACAATGTAAAAACAATACTAAACAATAACAGAAACAGAGTCTCTGCTGGGTTAAAAGCCAGGGAATAAAAATGGGTTTTAAGACGAGTTTTAAAAATGGACAGTGAAGGGGCTTGTCTGATGTGAAATCGTTCCACAGTTTAGGACCAGCAGTGGAAAAAGCCTCTAAATAAGGCATTATCTGTCTTTATCTCACTGATACTTTAAGACCAATGAATGAACGCGTAATAAGGTCCAGGTTTTAAAAAAAAAAAAACTGTTGTCGATCCCCTCCCGTTTATATGAACCGGGACAAAGGAGAGTTCACTAAGAGTCTAATTAACTGGTGAAGTCGAGTTATAACAGTCAGGACTGTTTCTAGTCGAGATGTGCTCCACATTTACCAGCCCTACCACAACAATCAGTGTTTCATGTTCATGTTATGTTATTCATGTTATCCATGCTCATGAATTCGGTTTTATCCTGAAGGTTTGCAGTGCCTCAAACACATTGAATGTGCGATTGTTTCTGACATTTTCGTGCCCGTATATTCACCTCAAACACCAGTTGCATCAGTGTAAGATGCCGGGTGTGCTGGAGCCAGATTCAAGCTGTTGAAACTCTGACAGATGAAGACTTTGATATGTTTAGTTTTTCCTCTTCTTCTGCAGAAATACCCGACTACAAGCAGCGAGTGCAGGCGATCAAAGAGCTGGTCAGACAGCTGCCCAAGCCCAACCACGACACCATGCAGGCTCTCTTCAAACACCTCAGAAAGTAAGAAAAAACTGTTTTCTTTTTTCTGCCTTTAAACAAAAGTTCAACTCCTTTGAATTTAGGCTGCTCTCTGCCTCTGATGAACACGGATCATGTGGCTGATAAAGACCTGATTATTTCAGTTGTTTAATTGTTGTTTCAGTCAGCCGATTGGCCCCGAGTCAGAGCTGCAAACACTCAGAGATGTGTTCAGTTCACCAAACAATGGCTGTGATTTCTAACCCAACACATCGGAGACTTAGGCTGTGTTCGAAACCGCATACTTCTCCTACTACTCCTACTAACTTTTTTAGTTAGTATGCGAGTTTGAGTAAGCGAGAAATTCCCGGATGCATACTAGATTGGCCGAAATGTTGGGTATGCATCATGAGGTTACTAATCATACTCAAACTACCCAAGATGCAACGTGACGTGACGTCGCCGATCGTCATTTCCTGTCAAAACGGCAGTTTCAAGCTAGCTACAATGAGGGTAGGTTCACTTCCTGTTTTCAAAACAAAAGCACCAATTGTATCGTAATGGCTTTCCCTGTGATAAAAGGCAACGGGTATTTTATTTTGTGAAAATAACCGGAAGTGCGTTGCTCACTGCGGCTAGCTTTAGTAGCGCCGAATTTGTGGGAACAAAATTGTGAATAGCCGGTATTTTGTCAGATTTTCAACACGTTGGGGATCTAAACGACTACTTTCTGAAAATGTTTCAAATGTTGCTAAAGTTTACAGAGTTTAGAGCTTAAGCGAAATCAGCTTCAGGCCGGCTGATTTCGGCTCGAGCAGGAGCGAAATGCATTGTGGGTAAACGCTCTGCAAACTGTCTGATCGATGATTATGCAGTTTGCGGTTTCGAACACAGCCTTGGTCTGTTCTCCGTGTTTTCCTCGTCTTTGTAAATTCTCTCTTTTCCCCCCTTAAGATCCCATTTTGCCTGATTTAAGACCCTTTTTGTTTTGTTTTTTGTCTTTGCTTCTCTTCCCGGGTTTCTCCAGAGTGATCGACCACGGCGAGGAAAACCGCATGACCACCCAGAGCGTGGCCATCGTGTTCGGCCCCACGCTGCTCCGGCCTGAAACGGAGACCTGGAACATGGCGGTCCACATGGTCTATCAGAACCAGATAGTGGAGCTCATACTGCTGGAGTACGAGAACATTTTTGGCAGGTAGACGCCGGAGTACGTCTCTGTTCCACTCCCAACGCAGAGCTCTTCCTGACCCGGCTCGGCACGGCACGGCACGGCTCAGCTTCTCTTCATCTCAAACCGACCCGGCTTCACAAAGCCGACGCAAATATGTCTCATGAGCCAAAAACATAGCTGTTCCTCTAACTAGTGACCAAAACGTAGTCTCTTTGCACTTTTCAGTATCTTATTTCCTCCTGCAGCTGCATTTGTGCCACTTTACTGCAAAGGTGACGCGCTCCTGTCCTGACACTGGATTCCTATAAGTACATGGGCCAAGCAACTACTGCGCAGACCGAGACCAAAGCAGCGGCCGAGCCGTCAGCGTCGCAGGTTCACGATGCTGCCCGCACCGAACTGTAAATTTCACCGCAGTACGAACCAGAAGAAAACAAACTGCTGAACTTTCCATGACGCCCAGCTTCGCTTTAGATATTTAGACACTTAGAGGTGAGATAAAGCTCCAACAAGGCAGAGGGGAGATGGTTTTTTTTGGCTCTTTTTACTTTATTTTTTTACTTTCTCTCCTAAACTGTTTTCTCATCTCAGTTTTGCTCCTGAAAAAGAAAATCGGGACCGAGGTCCTCTGAACACGCGACAGGTTCTTAACACTCTGTATTATATCTGCACGCCACCTTCTCAGTTTGACCTATAGAACAAATCATCTCAGAGCATCAACTTGAAAAAATAAGAGCAAACAACGGTACTAAGCTGCTTCTGTAGGACTAACGGATGCTGAAACGTGGAGGCGAGCGGCCTTTTGAACTCGCCTCCTGATGAATCTTGTACAGTATTTCTGTGTGTGCATGTGACCGGGGGGGTGGGGGGGGGGGTGGATGGAGCTGTGAGCGAATGAACTTATTGATGTAGTGTACAAATAGTAAATATAAGTTTGTATGCCTGGAGTGTTCAAAAATGTGACACGAGGGAGAAATCACTATTTTGTAATCATTGTGTAACCAACAGATATGAGGAATAAAATTGTGAACTGGGGATGTGGAGGTTTACCTGTGAGTCGGGTACTGTTGGCTTTATCGAACTGGAATAAATACCTCTAATAAGAAGGTCCCGTCAAAGTGTTTTCTTTACATTTCTTGTATAGTTTAAATGTCACTCACCCATCCAAATAATTAAATTCAGGTGTTCCAGTCACTTCCACTGCCACAGGTGTATGAGTTCCTGCACCTCGGCATGCAGACTGCTTCTACTAACATCTGTGAAAGAATGGGATGAGCTTCCCAACAGTTTCTGCTGGAAGTGCCCAGGTCAGAATACAAACCCTGGGGTGAGCGAGCCTTTTCCGTCGCTGCCCCCAGGCTCTGGAATAAGCTCCCCATCCAGCTGAGTCTTATTTCTGACCTGGGCCTCTTCAGATCCAGGCTAAAAACCTGCTTATTTAGGATTGCTTTTAATACCCAGTAGTATGATGACACTTTTTATCTTATTTGATTTTGTTAAATTTTATTGCTTTCACTGTTCTTTTATTGTTTTTACTTATTCTTCTCTTTATTTATTACCTGCTGTAAAGCACTTTGGTTACAGCGTAAGTATTGTCTGTAAAGGGCTGTATAAATAAAATACATTTACATTTACTAAATATTCCACAGTCAGCTGTCAGTGGTGTTTTATAACAGAGTGGAAGCGGTTGGGAACGACAGCTGCTCAGCCACGAAGTGTTCGGCCACGTAAAACGACGGAAGTGGCGGACCTCTGAGGCGCAGAGGTTGCCAACTTTCTGCAGAGTCGGTCGCTACAGACCTCCAAACTTCATGTTAGCTTCAGATTAGCTCCAGAGCAGCACGTAGAGAGCTTCATAGAATGGGTTTCCATGGCAACTGCATCCAAGCCACACATCACCAAGTGCAATGCAAAGTGTGGGACGCAGCGGTGTAAAGCACGCCGCCGCTGGACTCTAGAGCGGTGGAGACGGTAATGTTTGGTGGAGGGGGGATCATGGTGTGGGGTTGTTTCTCAGGAGCTGGGCTTGGCCCCTTAGTGCCAGTGAAAGGAACTCTGAATGCTTCAGCAGACCAAGGTGCTGTTTACACATACCCGGGTATTTTGACAAACGCATATTTTCTAACCTTCGTTTGCAAAAATAACTAGGTGCACACAGCCCCGTTTTTAAAAAAAAAACACGTCTACATTGATCCGGAGAAATACGCTAACAGGAGCTGTTAAATTACGCCAAGCCTGACGGTGGCAGTGTTAGAACAATGAGAATTCCACACAAGCCAATCAGAAGCCTAAAAGAGAACCGCTGACAGGAAGAACTTCGAAAAAATGTATTTCGTTGTTCCTATGTTTCCCAAACGTACTATGTGAGGTACTGGAACAGTTCTTCACACAGCAGTGATTTCCAGGCATGTTCTTGCAATTCCGGACTGTTTAAACTTACTCATTTAAAAACACACGCGTACACTGTAAACGAACGGAGAGAATGGCGTCAGAGAGTCTCTATTATGAGTAAAAGGGCTGTGATGGCGTTTTCACGCTAGCATCCTGCCAACATGGCGGATAGGGGCGGGGCTCTGTACTATGACGACAACTCCTCGTTCTCAATTGCCCAAAACTCCGTTTTTGTCTCTTTCAACCAGTTTACACACAAACGCTAAACGGAGTTTTTAAAAAATCTCCACTTTTGCCGGAGTTTTTTTTATACCTCGTTTTAGGAGGAAAAAACTCCGTTTGTGTATAAACGAAAGGCACAAACGAAGGGAAAGGTCTTCGTTTATCAAAATACCCAGGTATGTGTAAACAGCACCCAAGAGATGTTGGACCATTTCATGCTTCCAGCTCTGGAAACAGTTTGGGGACGGACCCTTCCTGTTCCAACATGGCTGCTGCACCAGAGCACCAAGAAAGGTCCATAAAGACCTGGATGAGCCAGTTTGGTGTGGAAGAACTGAGACGGTACCACCTTAACCCAGATAAGGTTATGTTAGGACCCTAACTCTGTCACGGTATCTGATTTTCACTGTTCAGGATAATGATGTAAATGTATTTTATTTATACAGCCCTTTACAGACAATCCTTACGGTGTCCCAAAGTGCTTTACAGCTGGTAATAAATAAAGAGAAGAAGAAGTAAAAACAAATAAAAACAATAAAAGAACAGTGAAAGCAATAAAATACAACAAAATCAAATAAGATAAAAGTGTCATCATACTACTGGGTATTAAAAGCAATCCTAAAAAAGTAGGTTTTTATGATAATGATTAATGATCACGGTATCAATAGAAAACATGAAAGAATATTGCTGTCACACTAATTACGGAGTCTTTTGGAAGTTGAACCGTGTTCAAGTTTGGATTTAAGAGACTTTACGAAATGTTGAACGACCAATCTGCCGTCACTGACATTTTGATTTACAAAACACGATATTATCTCTTCCATTATCAGCACAGTATCGATGTTTAACTGTAAATATCCTGATCGCTGTCAGTGTTGGTATATATCGTGTCATCCCATCCAGCCTTTATGTTTGGCTTGTTATAACGCAGAGCTGCAGAGACCTAA
Source organism: Odontesthes bonariensis (assembly GCF_027942865.1). NCBI lineage: Eukaryota > Metazoa > Chordata > Actinopteri > Atheriniformes > Atherinopsidae > Odontesthes > Odontesthes bonariensis. The sequence continues at coordinate 9,611,073 of NC_134519.1, read as the reverse complement.
AGGGTGAAAGTGGTCAGGTCAAGTCAAGTACGTTTATTCGTCTCCCTTGGGAGAAATTTGGTTCAGAGACAGGGTACTGCTGCACAGACAGACATAGAACATACAAGATAACATTATGTAAAAACAGTATAACCATCCAAACAGGAGGGTACATTAACCGACAGCCAGGTAAGGACCGAAGTGCAAGAGGTATGCCTTGAAAGTACACGCTAATGCCCCTAAAGTGCAGTGCATGTTAAAATGCTAGTACATATATTTTAAAAATGCTGGTACAGAATTGGATAAATTATGGTTCTAATGTACATTTAAAGTGCAATTCACAATAAAGTGCTAGTGCTACAATAAAGTGCCAGTGCATATCAAAGTGCACTGCACAATAAAGTGCCAGTGCATATCAAAGTGCACTGCACAATAAAGTGCCGGTGCATATCAAAGTGCACTGCACAATGAAGTGCTGGTGCATATCAAAGTGCACTGCACAATAAAGTGCTGGTGCTTGCAAAACCTCCCTACATTTGCTCATTAATGAGCTTGACTGACACTGGGACAAAGGAATGTTTGAACCGGTTGTGTTTGCATAAGGAGAACCTATATCTTCTCCCTGAGGGCATTAGTGAGTATTCATTGTACAACACATGTGAACTGTCATTTAGAGTGTTTTTTGCCTGAGTGATGACAGCGTCATTGAACAGTTCCTGAAGGTTAAGGGCGGAGTGACCCATAATCTTGCCCGCTACTCTGACCAAGCTGAGAATCTGTGATTTACATTTGACAGTTAGATTTCCGAACCAACTGGTGATACCGTACCGTAAGATGGACTCTATTGCTGCCCTGTAGAAAATTAACATTATGTTTTTGCTGACACCAAACAACCGCAGTCTGCGTAAGAAGTGGAGGCGCTGATGAATTCTAGAGCATACAGTGGCTACCTGTGTCTGCCAGCTCAGGTGGCTGTCAATGTGAATGCCTAGGTACTTACATGAGGTTAGCTGATTAATGTTATTACCGTGTATGGTCAAAGGGCTACGGTCACCAGTTGACCTGGGATCAAAGAACATTTCTACAGTCTTACAGGTGTTAATGTGTAGTTTATGGTTGTCGCACCAGTCCACAAACCTGTCTACAGCCTCTTTGTGGATGGATGAATCGGAGTTCTTAGTGAGCAGACTAAGAACAGCCATATCATCCGAAAACTTAAAAACATATTGATTGATTCTTCCAGATCTCAGGTGCAGTGTGTTTATCAATAGAGAGTTGGAACAGCGGGTGCCATGCCGGAGTCAATTCCTCTGCGAATGTCTTTAAAAGAAAAGTGGACATATTATCTGTCCCTGTCGATTTTTTTCAAATGCATTGATTTAAAAACCTTGGTTACCGCACATGGATCTATAAAAATCCTGTCTTTCACATTACAGTTTACTTTATCCAAAACAACACAGCAGTCCCTGTTGTTATCAGATTCAAAACGCATATAAAATTGGTTCAGTACATTTGCTTTCAAAGTTTCATCCTGTGCAACAAGGGGCTTCCTTTTGTCCTCCATGTTTGTCATTCCTCTAATTGAATCCCAAAGTTTCTTAGAGTTGTTCATGGACAAATCTTGTTCTGCCCGCTCCTTGTACTGCAGCCTAGCTGCTCTCATGTGATGATTGAGCTCTTTTTGAGCTGTTCTGACTCCCTCTGTGTCGCTGAGTTTAAAGGCGGACTTTTTCCTCCTGATACAGTCCTTAATGTCTCTTGTGGTATAAGGTTTATTGTTCGGATAAATCTTAACAGTTTTCTGTGGAATAATGGAGTCAACACAAAAGGAGATGTAGGCAGTTGTGGATTCTGTTGCTCTGTCAATGTTAGCATCCTTTAAGAAGACGTCCCAATCTGTAGAGAGGAAACATCCCTTCAATTCCTCAATTTTGTCGTCTGACCACACCTTTACAGTTCGGGTTTCTGGTTTGCTGGACTTAAAGACTGACCGATATGTGGGTAGCAGATTAATTGCATTGTGGTCAGAATTTGCAAGAGGAGGTTTGGCTCTGGCTGTATAAGCATCCCTGACATTACCATAACACTTGTCTAGAATGTTATTTTTCCTGGTGTTACACTTTACATACTGATAAAACCCAGGTAGACTCTTGTTCAGGCTGCAGTGATTAAAATCCCCTAATATCAATATTGGGGCGTCAGGTTTGTTCTGTAGGTGACGATGGACACAGTCAGCAATTTGGTTTGCTGCTCTATTGGCATTCCCACTTGGTGGGACATAGACGGCGCACACAAAAATGTTGCTAAATTCTCTAGGAAGGTAGTGTGGACGTAAAGTGACACACAATAGTTCCAAGTCCGGGTTGCATATAGTGTCTCTTATTGCAAAGTTTGAGCACCAACTGTCCTTGATATAAATGCATACTCCTCCTCCCCCTACTTTGCCCGAGTTTTCGTCTCTGTCCAGGCGAACATGGGAAAACCCGTCTACCTGTACGAAATTGTCTGGTACATCCCTGCTAAACCATGTCTCCGTGAAAATCATTAGACATGACTCACGGTATTCGTAGCAGCCCCTGGCCAGTAACCGTAGTTCATCCAGCTTGTTTCTCAGGGAGCGGGAGTTGCAAAGCAGCATTTGCGGCAGCGGTAGCTTGCTGGCCCTCCGGGTGCGCTGTCTCACGCCGCCCCTTCTGCCCCTCTTCCTCGCCTTGCCATTCCGACGGTAGCCTGCTCCGTGGTACCGACATAGCTCTCCGGGCACGTCGTTGAGTAGTCCTGCCGATGGTACAGCTCCGCCGTCCCGCAGTGCCATCAGCTCGGTTCCGCTGTACATTAGCTGGTTGATGATCCCATCCGAAAAACACTGGATGAACCGGCCGGACAGGATTAGCCACGCCAATGCCATCCGCTCCATTCCCTTCTGTCTCATGTTACATATGTAAAGTAAATGGTTTAAAGCTCGAATAGCTTTCGGCAAATGTCTTGCACATTGTGTCCACCGGACACCGACATAAAACGGGGACATTAACGTAGACATGACGTGTAGAAAACAAACAATATGCAGCAAGAGCCCTCCTCCATGTCGCCGGCAGGGCAGCGCCATCATGCTACTGGTGAGCTACTTCCAATGGAAAGGCTGAATAATTCCACCTGTAAATGTGAAACTTTCTCCATCCTGACCCTAACCCTGAGATGCCCTTCACCGGAGCAGACTGTGGCTGCTGTGGGAAGATTCAAGGTGTGATTGATCTGACATTTTCTCCGTCTAAGCTGCCGTCTCACTGCAGACGACACAGAGTCAGTCGGTCTGAATGCAGTTCTATCCCAACTGAAGAGAGATTAAACCAATAAAAACTCATCAGCTGCTCTTTTGCTCTCTTGACCAAGAAAACATAGGATTGGATGTTAAATTGAGTTTTTAGGTTGTTTGGAGGCCAAAGTAGCTGAAATTCTGTATTTTATGGCAACCGTTTTGAAATTCCAAAATGGCCGCCATACAGGTGTCTGTTCAAGTGGCAACATTGGTTTTTGGAATCCCCCAAAGTCTGCAGATTCCAAAAATGTATAGGTCAACAAATCCCACAAAATATTCCCACAAAAGTACATTTTTGTACACAGTGAACCCGACTATTTCCTGGAGAAACTGTCGTGTTGTTTTTCGGTTTGACAAATGTTACGAATGTCTGCTGGCTGGTGGGCCGACACAGATCAGTGCAGAAAAGAGTGAGATCAACGCTTATATGTGTGTTTGTTTTGTGTGCATCAGGCATTAATCCAGAACCTTTCTCCCAAACGCCTGAGGGCGCACCTGTCTTCATGAAGGACGAATGGAGGAAAATAGTGGCAGATTAGCATAAAGTGTCAAGAATCAGCCCAGGGATTTGTCCTCGCTCAGAGTTCTTCACTCTGTGTGCATAAAGAAACACTAAACAGATCAAGTTCTCTTGCTTTTTTTTGTTTCTTAACACCCCAGGGCAGCAGCTGAAACCTCCATTTAGTTTTTATTCCTGCGCACGGCGCAGCATCTGCTAACATAGCATGCTCGGGTTGGATCGGTGAGCTTCCCGCTCCACCGGGAGACTGTCGGACAAACGTTGTGATTTTGCATGCTCTGCTACACTTACTCAGGCAAACTGCTCATTCAGGTGGATTCGAGTTCCCGAAAAAATGGGAACTCCACCCACTTTGTCGGGAAGCAATCAACTTTGAGCAGCGCCAACGGCCCAGGGTAGAGGCGTGTTCAGGGTAGAGGCGTGTTCAGGGTAGAGGCGTGTTCAAGGTAGTGACGTGGTTGAACTGCCACTCAACCCATGGATTGTACACGGAAGCGCTTCATTCAATATCAACATGGAGCAGCGTCAAGCTTTTGACACTGCTGTAGATGCTGTAATGAAAGTGTTCGACGGGAGATTCTCGTTAAAAATCGAGCAAAGAACAGCCCTTGAATCATTTCTTGACAGGAAAGACGTTTTCGCCTTGCTCCCTACTGGCTTTGGTAAGAGTTTAATCTACCAGTTAGCCCCGCTGGTAGCTAAATTATACGTCAGAGGAAAGAGTGGTGTGATTGGCTTAAGCTTAGGCACAGCCTTTTCTGGCCACAACCAGTAGCAACCCGAGGGAGGCGGGTTGACCAGGCCATTTCGAATCGTATTCGTTATGGTCTTGGTCAGACCAGAATCTCGAAGAGATTTGAAAGTCTATGTTAATCAGGCTAATGCTCTGTTAAGTTTGTCCACCGTGTCTGTTGTCTTGCATGATTACCTTCGACAAGTTCCAACAGAAACCCATCTCACGCTTTGATTTCTGGACTCGTTTGCATAAAAGCTGCCTTCTTTTCTCTCTTTAACCTCAACACATTGACTTGTATGGAAGCCCGTTTCCGCCACTTAATAAAAATACATTTAGAAATACTATATCATAATTATGAGACTAAGTCTCAATTATGAGATACTAAGTCAAAATTATCAGATACTAAATCAAAATTATCAGATACTAAGTCAAAATTATGAGATACTAAATCAAAATTATGAGATACTAAGTCTCAATTATGAGATACTAAGTCAAAATGATCAGATACTAAATCAAAATTATCAGATACTAAATCAAAATTATGAGATACTAAGTCAAAATGATCAGATACTAAATCAAAATTATGAGATACTAAGTCAAAATTATGAGATACTAAGTCTCAATTATGAGATACGAAATCGAAATTATGAGATACTAAGTCAAAATTATCAGATACTAAATCAAAATTATGAGATACTAAGTCAAAATTATGAGATACTAAATCAAAATTATGAGATACTAAGTCAAAATTATCAGATACTAAATCAAAATTATGAGATACTAAGTCAAAATTATGAGATACTAAGTCTCAATTATGAGATACTAAGTCGAAATTATGAGATACTAAATCGAAATTATGAGATACTAAGTCTCAATTATGAGATACTAAGTCGAAATTATGAGATACTAAATCGAAATTATGAGATACTAAGTCAAAATTATGATATACTAAGTCAAAATTATGAGATACTAAGTCAAAATTATCATATACTAAATCGAAATTATGAGATACTAAGTCTCAGTTATGAGATACTAAGTCGAAATTATGAGATACTAAGTCAAAATTATCAGATACTAAATCAAAATTATGAGATACTAAGTCAAAATTATGAGATACTAAGTCTCAATTATGAGATACTAAGTCTCAATTATGAGATACTAAGTCAAAATTATCAGATACTAAGTCAAAATTATGAGATACTAAGTCTCAATTATGAGATACTAAGTCAAAATTATGAGATACTAAGTCTCAATTATGAGATACTAAGTCTCAATTATGAGATACTAGGTCAAAATTATCAGATACTAAATAAAAATTATCAGATACTAAATCAAAATTATGAGATACTAAGTCAAAATTATCAGATACTAAATCAAAATTATGAGATACTAAGTCAAAATTATGAGATACTAAGTCTCAATTATGAGATACTAAGTCAAAATTATGAGATACTAAGTCAAAATTATGAGATACTAAGTCAAAATTATCAGATACTAAGTCTCAATTATGAGATACTAAGTCACAATTATGAGATACTAAATCGAAATTATGAGATACTAAGTCTCAATTATGAGATACTAAGTCGAAATTATGAGATACTAAATCGAAATTATGAGATACTAAGTCTCAATTATGAGATACTAAGTCGAAATTATGAGATACTAAATCGAAATTATGAGATACTAAGTCAAAATTATGATATACTAAGTCAAAATTATGAGATACTAAGTCAAAATTATCATATACTAAATCGAAATTATGAGATACTAAGTCTCAGTTATGAGATACTAAGTCGAAATTATGAGATACTAAGTCAAAATTATCAGATACTAAATCAAAATTATGAGATACTAAGTCAAAATTATGAGATACTAAGTCTCAATTATGAGATACTAAGTCTCAATTATGAGATACTAAGTCAAAATTATCAGATACTAAGTCAAAATTATGAGATACTAAGTCTCAATTATGAGATACTAAGTCAAAATTATGAGATACTAAGTCTCAATTATGAGATACTAAGTCTCAATTATGAGATACTAGGTCAAAATTATCAGATACTAAATAAAAATTATCAGATACTAAATCAAAATTATGAGATACTAAGTCAAAATTATCAGATACTAAATCAAAATTATGAGATACTAAGTCAAAATTATGAGATACTAAGTCTCAATTATGAGATACTAAGTCAAAATTATGAGATACTAAGTCAAAATTATGAGATACTAAGTCAAAATTATCAGATACTAAGTCTCAATTATGAGATACTAAGTCACAATTATGAGATACTAAATCGAAATTATGAGATACTAAGTCTCAATTATGAGATACTAAGTCAAAATTATCAGATACTAAGTCTCAATTATGAGATACTAAGTCTCAATTATGAGATACTAAGTCACAATTATGAGATACTAAATCGAAATTATGAGATACTAAGTCTCAATTATGAGATACTAAGTCTCAATTATGAGATACTAAGTCACAATTATGAGATACTAAATCGAAATTATGAGATACTAAGTCAAAATTATCAGATACTAAATCAAAATTATGAGATACTAAGTCAAAATTATCAGATACTAAATCAAAATTATGAGATACTAAGTCAAAATTATCAGATACTAAATCAAAATTATGAGATACTAAGTCAAAATTATCAGATACTAAATCAAAATTATGAGATACTAAGTCTCAATTATGAGATACTAAGTCAAAATTATGAGATACTAAATCGAAATTATGAGATACTAAGTCAAAATTATCAGATACTAAATCAAAATTATGAGATACTAAGTCAAAATTATCAGATACTAAATCAAAATTATGAGATACTAAGTCAAAATTATCAGATACTAAATCAAAATTATGAGATACTAAGTCTCAATTATGAGATACTAAGTCAAAATTATGAGATACTAAGTCAAAATTACGAGATACTAAGTCTCAATTATGAGATACTAAGTCTCAATTATGAGATACCAAGTCTCAATTATGAGATACTAAATCAAAATTATGAGATACTAAGTCAAAATTATGAGATACTAAGTCAAAATAATGATATACTAAATCGAAATTATGAGATACTAAGGCTGTGTTCGAAACCGCCTACTACATACTACGTACTTGAAAACGGCATACTGATCTATCAGACAGCATGCAGAGCGTTTACACACAGTGCACTTCACTCCTGCCCGAGCCGAAATCAGCCAGCCTGAAAAGCTGATTTCGCTTAAGCTATAAACTCTGTAAATATATAACTTTAGCAACATTTGAAACATTTTCAGGCGAGAAAGTAGTCATTTAGACCCCCAAGGTGTTGAAAATCTGACAAAATCCGGCTATTTACAATTTTGTTCCCACGAATTCGGCGCTGCTAAAGCTAGCCGCAGTGAGCAACGCACTTCCGGTTATGCCGTTTTGACTGCTCTCGTCCCGTTAACGGAATTTGACCGTTCAAATGGCGATGGGCAACGTCACGTTACGTTGCATCTTGGGTAGTTTGAGTGTGACAAGTAACCTCATGATGAATACTCAACATTTCGGCGAATCTAGTATGCATCTAGTGTACATCCGGGAACTTAAAAAAGTAGGACTAGTAGGAATAGTAGGAGAAGTAGGCGGTTTCGAACACAGCCTAAGTCTCAGTTATGAGATACTAAGTCAAAATTATGAGATACTATCTCATAATTATAAGAATAAAGTAGCCGGAGACGGCCGGCTCGACTGCAGCTCAACAGGCGTTTTACACCTCAGTGATCCTGCTGATATAGTCGACTTCATCAGTGACCAGCTGAGGGGGCCAGGTCGTCTCCATGGTTACCGAATGATGCACGAGAAGTGCCGTTATCGTTTTCTTGAGAAAACGAGATAAATAACTCGTTATCTCGAGAAAACGAAATTCTTGTCACACCAGCGGGATTTGCTTTGTGCATTTTCACAAACGCGCCACATTCCATGTTTGATTCATAGGCGACTTTATTCAATGAAAGGGGGGTAAAAACCTTTGCCAGAAATACATATAAACAGGGGCGGACTGGGGAGAAAAAGTGGCTTCGAAAACGATTGGTAAATTAACTCGTTAGCTCGAGAAAACGATCATTGTTTTCTCGAGATCTCCAATTAATTATCTCGTTATCACGGGAAAACGGATGGAATAAAATGTATGTACCTATGGCCGTTTAGGGCTTCCGTAAGACACCCTGACCCTGGTTTCAACCTTTATTTGTGGTTCCTTGCCTTGTGGGCAATATTTACTTTTATCAGGTTCAGTGAGCATTCTGGATCTGTCCTCCTCTGGATCTGTCCTCTGGATCTATCCTCTGGATCTATCTTCCTCTGGATCTGTCCTCCTCTGGATCTCTCCTCTGGATCTGTCCTCCTCTGGATCTGTCCTCCTCTGGATCTGTCTTCCTCTGGATCTGTCTTCCTCTGGATCTGTCCTCTGGATCTGTCCTCCTCTGGATCTGTCTTCCTCTGGATCTGTCCTCTTCTGGATCTGTCTTCCTCTGGATTTGCCCTCCTCTGGATCTGTCTTCCTCTGGATCTGTCCTCCTCCGGATCTGTCTTCCTCTGGATCTGTCCTCCTCTGGATCTGTCCTCCTCTGGATCTGTCCTCTGGATCTGTCTTCCTCTGGATCTGTCTTCTGGATCTGTCCTCTGGATCTGTCCTCTGGATCTGTCCTCCTCTGGATCTGTCCTCTGGATCTGTCTTCTGGATCTGTCCTCTGGATCTGTCTTCCTCTGGATCTGTCTTCCTCTGGATCTGTCTTCCTCTGGATCTGTCTTCTGGATCTGTCTTCCTCTGGATCTGTCTTCCTCTGGATCTGTCTTCCTCTGGATTTGTCCTCCTCTTGATCTGTCTTCCTCTGGATCTGTCCTCCTCTGGATCTGTCCTCCTCTGGATCTGTCCTCTGGATCTGTCCTCCTCTGGATCTGTCTTCCTCTGGATCTGTCTTCTGGATCTGTCTTCCTCTGGATCTGTCTTCCTCTGGATCTGTCTTCCTCTGGATTTGTCCTCCTCTTGATCTGTCTTCCTCTGGATCTGTCCTCCTCTGGATCTGTCTTCCTCTGGATCTGTCCTCCTCTGGATCTGTCTTCCGTCAGATTAATGTCTGTTAATAAGGCGTGTGAGATGCCTTCTCCTATTTTCTGCAGAACAAATCTACCTACGGGCACTAATAAAGTCAACTTGAATTTGAATTTGAACTCTGTAAGTTCTGCTGCAACCTAAAACATGTGATGAATGATTTACACAATTATAGTGCAGCATTTTACCTTTCCTGTACATGTTCACAGGAACAATGTAGGCAGCAGAGATGAGCTCAAACTGGCCGTACTCCCTGTGAAGATGCAGGAGGTGTGTGTGTGCTGAGCTGCTTTGGAAGTTAAAGCCTGCGTTTTCTCCATGTTCCCATTACTAATCTCTAGCCCCTTTCACACTGCGACCCGCTATCTTAGCGGGTCCAAATTGCACCTTCGACCCGCGTCGAGCAATGTGAACGCTTGGCGTGTTGGTGACCCGTGTCGCCTGTGTACAGTGACGTAGGCACAAGCCATGCGTCGGAGGTAGGGTGAAATACACCTGTCTGCATCAAATTTTTCAAACAAACGATGGCGGGACACCTTGAGAACTCATTTTTGCAATGCAGTTCATGGAGATGTTACTTTACGGTGCGTCTTGCTGCGTGGGAAACCGCGCTCTCCCATCTTTCTCGCCAGCCCTTCCAGCAGAGGTCCATCTTTCACCGTCCCCGACATGTGGCGGTAAATAACGTCCTCTGCTTGGGGGCTGAGGAGCTCGCGGACCTCCTTGTCTCACCAGTTGGCCATATTAAAAAATGTCTCCAACTTGATGTAGGCTAAAACAGAGTAAAACTTGTCCTCACCTGTCGCTGTTGTTCTGAATCAGCTGTCCATTCTGTCTTTTAAACTCCTCACGTCACGCCCACGTCCGACCCGCGTCGATTGTGTTCACATCAAACTCGGCTCGGCAAAAAGACTAGGGTCCGACGCGGGTCGAAAGGCGAGTCGAGTTGACGCGGCAGCCCGGGTCGGCAGTGTGAACGCAACAGCGGACACGCTAAATTCGCGAATTAAATGTGGGTTATTCAGCAGTGTGAAAGGGGCTTTTGTTTAACTGAAACCTGCCAGAGAGCAACACACTTCTGGAAATCCCAACAGCACGAATGAAAGTGAGGAAATCCTTTTTAATTCGTGTAATTTAAGTTCACAGGTTTCCCAGAAGAGCTGAGAGTGATGCTGGGATGCTGCTGCAGAAAGGACCTAAAAGCAGGCAGACAGACAGGCTTTCACTCAGAGTTATGTAAATTTCCAAAAAGCTGTTTCCAGTAACGGTTCCTATTGTAGTTTGTGGTGTAATTGTGCTGCTGCTTGCTGCTGATAAAGGTTTGGAAGAGTCCGGTCCCCTCTGGATTCTATCAGGACGCCGTCAGATTGACAGCGTTTGGCTCAACCAGGCAGCCAGGAGTTGTTTTCCTCCAGCAGCAGCTGTCGGTCGTCTTTGTCTCTGAAGCAACGGGACGACTCAGCGTGCGAAGAGACGACAGAGGCAGATATCAACACTCCAGTTATCCTCAGACGTACATGCTCGACGTTCTTATCTGCAGGAGTGAAAAGGCTCCGAGTTTGGATGGTCCCAGTGGAGACAAACGCACTGACAGAGGAGCTGCAGGACTTCTGTTTCTCTGCTGTTTGTGGCCACATCACAAACTGTGGGAGCTATTTCACTATTTTTAGATTTATTTTATAATATTTGCTTAGTTTTTGGTTGATAATTAGTATTTTTGTTTAGGATAAATTGGTTTGTAATTAGTTAAATTAATTTTTTGTTTGGGAAATGGGCGTTTCACACATAAATACTTGGGTTTTAGGGAGCTCTGGACGCACTTGGGTGGTCACATGTTTTTTTTTTACCAGTTCTCAGTCAGTCAACCAGTGGGTGAACAGGTGAGGCCATCAGGCAGAAAGTGCTGGAATCAGAGCAGGAGAGGCAGGAAGGGATCCTGTGAAACTCGCCATGTTTGGTTTTGCCTGCAAACTCGGAATAAATCCACGATGAACTATATTTTTGACGTTTTTGGATCTTTTTTACTGCATAAACCAGAAACCCAAACAGTGCGTCAAGGGACTATTTGAGTTATGTTGAATTTTAGTTTGGTAACCTTTAAGTCAAAAGTTTTTTCTATTATTTTCATAGACAAATAGTCACTACACAAACTTTTCTGATAGTTTTCCCTGCAGACATGGATTCACTATCAGTTGGGCTATTCTTTATACTCTGTATGTTTGACCATCTATGGAGGCCATTCTCATTCTGACTGACACTGGGACCTTGCAGTGAGTCGTGCCGCCGTGAAGAGAGACGCTCACTTTGTAGGCAAAGTGCAGTGAATGCACCGTGTTATCTGTGTCACTGACAGGATTATTATCTTTATTACCTCCCCGGTGAATAAAAGCGGTGTAATTTGCAACCTGCGGAGGCTGAAATAGTAAGCATTTAGATTGAATTTTCCATGTGTGAACAGCTCTCAGCTTAATATCACGTATTACTCGTCTTTGAAACTAAACGTACGACACGTTTCGAATCGAGTGATCTTGTTATATTTTTTTTTACCTCCACTGAGAATGTGAGGCCTAAATAAAACAAACAAATGTAGGAGGCCCTTAAAGGGATAGTTCGCCTCTTTTGACATGAAGCTGTATGACATCCCATATCAGCAACATCATTTATGAACATTTTCTTACCCCCTGCTGCGTCCTGTGAGCAGAGTTCCAGCCTCGTTTTGGCGTTGATGAAGGTAGACCGGCTAGTTGGCTGGGGTTTAAAAAATAAAGTTTTACACTTTCCTCATGAACTTTTGTCTCTGGATATTTGGATAACAGTGCTTCAGTTTTGCTTGATAAGTGGAAGGATTTTTTTATTTGGTGAATGTTCTGCTTAATCAGAACCATCTGAGTTACCAATATTCAAACATAAGCTTATGTGGTTAATCAAGATTTAATCCACCAAACATAAACAACGACTCTGGTGGGACTCGAACCCACAACCTTTGAATTACAACTTACTTAACTAGAAGTCCAATGCGCTGTCCATTGCGCCACAGAGCCTGTCCACACCACAGCCAGTCCATCATTAAGAGTCTGCATGCTATAAATCAGGTTCAAATCCAGCCTTGTGCAGGATGAAAGCTCTGATTTATCTTTCCCCATTTTGAGATTGTGGTGCCCATGGTTCCCCCCCTTAAAGGGATAGTCACTGCGTGCTACAGCCTTTAGGAAAAGAAACAGATCAAATGCTCAAACAAGAACAGTTTCATGTGTTATTGATCAATTTATTCTCGTGATTCCTTTCAAAGGGTTTGTAAATGATATACTAAGTCAAAATTATGAGATACTAAATCGAAATTATGAGATTTAAATTCTGAAATTTTTTTTATTAAGTGGCGGAAACAGGCTTCCATATTTTTATCATGTTTTTGTCATGTCTTACTTTTTAAGTTCATATTTGGTTCTTAAGTTTTGCCATGTTTTAGTTTTGCCATTGTTTTCCCAACAGTTTCAGTTTCCCCATGTTCAGGTCATTAGTTCATTCACTTCACCTGTCGATTTTCTCAGCTGCATCCAGTCACTCACCAGTTCCCTCAGTAGTAAGGCCACATTTACACATAGCCGGGTATTTAGAGAAACGAATATTTCCCCCGCTCTGTTTTCAATAATAACATCGTGCACACAACATCGCTTTCAAAAAACTTGTCATTTACATCAACCCGCATAAATACGCCGTCAAGCGCCATAATAACTATGCCACACTATGCAGTGTAGGGAAAGGAATAAAGCCATGCAAGCCAATCAAAACCCTCAGAATCGACATCAAGAAGTAACACGAGCGACTTTTTCTGGATTAATGACAAACACGCAATTTGATTTTGTGTCTGTCAAGTGTCAGATCTCTTCAGAAGTAAAATGTCTGAAAAATGAAGACGTGTGTCTGTGTTTATTCAATATGGGTCAAACCAGATCAACCGGTTATAGAATCCCTTGATAATCCTGATCAGTAGCCAAACAAACTGTAAACATAAGGCGCTCGCATGATGTTAAGCATTTTCTGGCACATAATGTGACGTTTAAGAACCTAAAACGCCGTTTCTCCCAGTTGACACGGCAACACATAACCGGCGTTATCAGAAATCTCCACTTTGGCCGGAGGTTTTAGAAATAATCGTTTTCTGTGATTAAAATGGGGTTTTGGTGTAAATGAGAAGCCAAACCGCAGGAAAATATCTGCGTCTTCCTATTGTGTAAACGGGGCCTGAGTCTCTCTGGTTTTTCACAGTCTTTGTGAGATCCTTACACCATTCACCACGATCACAGCCAAGTTAAGTTGCTATCAAGTTATTCCAAGTCATTTTCTTTGTTTTGTTTTGTTTAGTTTGGTCTTAGTCATGTTTTGTTTTCATAGTTTTTGTCAGCCGCGCTTTATGTTAACCTTGGTGAGCATGCCCGATTATGGATGGATGCTTTGAAATAATAAATCAAGTCTTGTTTTTTTTAAAGTCCGCATCCTTTCCACGCCTCCCACTCCAACCTAGCTGACAGTAAGTACATTAGAAAGTATATATTATTATACACAAAATGAGAAGTATTTTTATATATGCTGACATCTGTTTGTTGCCTCACGATTCTTGAAAGAAAAGGTGAAAAATAAATGTACACGTTTCAGTATTTAATTGAAGTATTTTTAAATGAATATCGTGTTTCAGTAGATTTTACCCCCCAAAACTTTAGCAAACAATTAAATACTGTGATTTTATTTCATTTGGAAACGACCTTTATGAGCAAAACAAAGTCTGGACTGAAACATCCTCTCAGCCATCTTTAATCCAACCTGCTTTAATCATAGGCTCTGAAGGAAAATCCTGCCCACTGAGGGACTTCCTTTCCTTCCTGTTTGCTCGCTTTGGTGACTTTAAGCCACTTACAGATAGGATTCATAATTATTCCTCAGCAGAGGAAGAACTTTCACACATGAACAGTCTCAGACTTCACTTTCATGTGGAAAAGGAAGACTGTCGTTCACATTCTTAATACTTTAAAACAATCTAAACTTCTACGAACTGCATCTCCTTCCACTATAACACTGTGCAAGGTGCTGTCACAGCTACTTATTAACCTGATAATGATGAAGGAAACCCATCAGCGTCTAATGAGGCATCTGCTTATGAAGAGAAAAGCTCCAGACAGACTTGCTGTGACTTTGGGAGACTCTCCGAGGACTCGTGAACTCTGACGGAAAGCAAAACTTTGTAAAGAAGGTTTGATTTGAATTTCTGAGCACAGGATTTCCAGGGTGACCGGAGCTCGTTGAGGTGGACGGGTGTCCTTGGCCAAACTCCAAATTCCCCTGTGTGCGCAGGATGAGCAGTGAGCTCAGCTGTTAAAACTCTGACTGGATTTAAAGTCTCTGGGGACGCTTGGGATTTAAAAGTGCCGCGTGTTGCTGTGACTGTGGATTAGAAGAAAACATCCTGCGCTGTGGATCGTTTTAATCTGCTTTCAGGGCGTTTTCTGAACAGCACAAATCGAACTTTTACTCTTTAGCTGCAGCTGATTGAAACAGACTCAATAAGTTATCATCCCTCACTGAGAGCTGCTGTTTGTCTGATGGACACATGTGTACTGAGGGGATTATTACATAATGTGGACAGTATCCTGGACATTTTCCACTACACCACAGAAGCAGGAGTCCATTTCTAACCAGCAAACTTTCAATTCATTTAGGGTCCACAGAAAATGCTCCACGTAATCAACCCACCTGTACAATAATGAGTTGTTAGAAAAAATATAAACATATCAGCACCTGTAGTTAAATGGCCTAAACCCAAGTTTCTATGTACTTTGTTCAACTATTGAATTAAACAAAGAGCGTTCTTCCAGATGTGCTGAGAAGAGGCTTTCTCCTGCAGCCCTTCCACACAAGCCATACCTGTTCAGTCTGTTTCTAACTGTGCTGTCATGAACTTTAACCTTTAACATGCTAACTGAGGCCCGCAGAGTCTGAGATGTAGCTCTTGGGTTTCTGACCTTGGGGTGACCTTGCTGGGACGTCCACTCCTGGGATGACTGTAGAATGATGGACTCCAGGTTGGTTGGAAATGGCCTTATAACCCTTCCCAGATTGATGGGCGGCATCAGTTGCTTCTCTAAGGTCATTGCTGATGTCTTTCCTTTCAAAGAGGTGCTCACGCTTAGATTAGTTAATTTGAGTGTATTTGATCAGGAACATCACTTATCATTAATTCCAATAGAAGGAGGACTTAATTTTTCACTCTGCTTCTGCATGTTGTCTTAGTTTCTGTTAAATAATGACACAGTGCAAAGTGTCATGTTGCTGCTCATCTGAGGTCATATTTACTTCATTTTAAGATCTGTTAGGAAGCAGATTTTATTGATTTTTCTTCACGTTCTGAAAAAGGAAGTGACATCTCAGGTTATAAGTAAGTAATTGATGACCCACTTCCCTCTTAACATGAATTTTATGCTAACAGAGCTAAAGTTCCTTTAAGCGGCGTTACTGTGGCCGGATGTAAATCATACAGATAAATGTTTGTGGTGTTGAGATACTTGACCTTGTCCGCTAATATCAATTAATGTGCAGTTTATTTTAAGCTACGTATCCTCTACAAATGCACGTCGTTACTAAACTGTCTTTAGAAAATTGTATTAGCTTGTGCTGCATATTTTAAACCACCAAAGAAGTCAGAGTGGCAGACTTAAGGCTGTGTTTGAAACCGCATACTTCTCCTACTTCTCCTACTACTCATACTAACTTTTTGAGTTAGTATGCGAGTTTGAGTAAGCGAGAAGTTCCCGGATGCATACTAGATTCGCCTAAATGTTGGGTATGCATCATGAGGTTACTACTCGTACTCAAACTACTCAAGATGCAACGTAACGTGACGTCACCGATCGTCATTTCCTGTCAAAACGGCAGTTTCAAGCTAGCTACAACGAGGGTAGGTTCACTTCCTGTTTTCAAAACAAAAGCACCAATTGTATCGTAATGGCTTTCCCTATGATAAAAGGCAACGGGTATTTTATTTTGTGAAAGTAACCAGAAGTGCGTTGCTCACTGCGGCTAGCTTTAGTAGCAGCGAATTCTTCGGAACAAAATTGTAAATAGCCGGTATTTTGTCAGGTTTTCAACACGTTGGGGATCTAAACGACTACTTTCTCACCTGAAAATGTTTCAAATGTTGAGCTTAAGGGAAATCAGCTTCAGGCCGGCTGATTTCAGCTCGGGCAGGAGCGAAATGCATTGTGGGTAAACGCTCTGCATACTGTCTGATCGATGAGTATGCGGTTTCACAGTCAAAGATCATGGTGCAGCCCCATTTACGATGGCTGGTTCCTGCAGTGTAAAATATACGCCTCTGTGTTAGTCCCACAGAAAAAGTTTGAAATATAATTACCTGTTACAGTTTGAAGCTACAGTGCACACAGGCTCACAGAAGTTTAGTGGGCTGAGGCGGTTCTCAGTGGGGAATCGCTTCCTGTTGGGAGCAAGTGTTCCATGAAATGTGTGAAAACTTTAGCTGAAAGAATAAAATGCAGTTTCTTTTTTCTTAAGCGAAAAGAGAAGGGGAGGGTTCGGGCAAGAGGTAGAATAGAAATAAGGACAAAGAGCTGCACCGAGGGGGTAACGGCAGGAGGTGATAGGAAGGGAAATGCAGCATATTGAGAGCACTTCTCTAATTTCAAAGACCATTCATGCTTCTCTCCACCAGTCGCTGATTGATATCATTACTTGGCTATTCAACCCATACCTCTGAGTTCTAATGGAGTTAAAATAAGGTCATCGGTGTTATGAAGCCGCTGTTTCTCTGCAGAGAGCTCAACTTTCTGCAGTTAGATAAAAACACTCAGACTGGATTATTCTCTCCTGAACGCGTTAACTTAGCAACTTAGCCTTTGCAACAATCAGAAAAGTGAGATGTGAGATCAGACAGCTCTGAACTGTGGTTCAGTTTGCACTTTTATCTGTAATTCAGTCTCATTATCATTCAGAATATCCAAACTTATCGTCGTGTCCTTTGTCTGATTTTCACTCCTGGCTTTGTTTGAATTCAGATTTTCCCTCTCGGCATCATTCATTATGAGCGTAACTGTCCTGCTTCTGCAGTGGGCGGCCTTTGCCTGCAGCTCAGCAGGCAGATCAGAGCTGCGGCCGGGTTGGTAATGACAGTTCAGGGCCAGACCGACACTTCAGGAGACTCTCTTACCAAATATCAGCCTCTTTCACACTGTGCAAGGTGTTGTTTTTGTTTTATCTACTTCCACATCGGCTGCTTCGGTTTAAACACTCCGCAGTGAGCATGCCCGGAGATTTCAGCTCTTGGTTTGACTTGTATACACGAACATCAAGTGCACTCAAACAGCAGCAAGGACTTCTTTTATTCTCTTAATTCTTCAGGACTGGAGTTATTTGATTAAGATGTAATCGATCAACCGAAGGCTTTTCATGGAGATGCTGCATCAATCAACATGAACCCATTAGTATGGAGGTCCTGAGCTCAAAGTGCTGCTTAAACAGGTGTCAAAGCTCTAATAAGCAGACTAAGAGTCAGTTAAAAACTATGTGGGTTTTTAGGTTTGGTAGGTTCTGTTTTTGTTTTAGAGTTCATGTTAAATCTGGTCCTCTTTCTCCTCCTTAATAAGCTTCCATTAAGGTCCTCTGATTTTGTAAAGTTCCTCCTTTTCTTAGACCCTCCAGAAAAACGCGGGCTAAAATCCTGGATTTTGCGATTGAATATGCAGGTTTTGTAATGATTTTATGCCGTGAAATTGCGAGAAGTTGCGGAACTTGCGAATTATGCAAAAAGTTGTGAATTATGCAAAGTTGCAAAATATGCTGCTACTGAATGAAAAAGAGTCATTTTAAAGACCTCCTATGATAAACGAACATACTGGAACCAAGTTACTTCACAGAAGGTTTTTATTTTATTTTAACAAAAGCAGTTTCACAATACATACACACGCGCGCGCACACACACACACACACACACACACACACACACACACACACACACACACACTTCTCGGTCTCATTCTGTTTCATTTATTCTTTATTTGGCCAATTTCAAGCTTGAACGCTACTCACCTCGTTTCTGGTAGCCCTCGCAAGGGTTTTGGAGGTTGATGCCTCGGTGAACGTCAGCTGTCTGGCTTTGGCTTTCCTTTCCGCAGCTGCAGAAAGCATTTTCAAATGTTTCGCGCTGGTAAAGTGGCACGTCACCGACGATTTTCTTTCATGCTCCAACACACAGTTGCACGGGGTGCAGAATAGTTTCCCCCCGCTTTCGTGCTAGACATCGGGGTACTGGTTTGCCCGGTCTTTGGCAGTAATGTGCGTCGGTAGGTGAGATCGATTAGCTTTTTTCATTTTGTCTCTCGTTAATTTTCGACATTTTTTTCTCTCCCCAACTTTATGCAGAAAAGTGCGGAGATTGTGAAATCAAGCGAAGTCCTGCATATTTCGCACATTTTGCGTGGAAAATGTGATTATTGCGGTGAATATGCGGCTTTTTT
Source organism: Odontesthes bonariensis (assembly GCF_027942865.1). Classification (NCBI taxonomy): domain Eukaryota; kingdom Metazoa; phylum Chordata; class Actinopteri; order Atheriniformes; family Atherinopsidae; genus Odontesthes; species Odontesthes bonariensis. The sequence goes on along the minus strand of NC_134519.1, from coordinate 9,591,911 downwards.
GAAAAATATTGACCCCCGCATAAATCAGCGGTATTTTGCTGATTTTGCAATGAAATCAGCGATCGCAAAATCGCGTTTTTCTGGAGGGCCTATTTTCTGTATTTGTCTTGTTGTTGCTTTACCTGCTGCCTTGTTTTGTGCAGCTTCCTTTCCTCTCCTTGTTGCTCGCCTGGTCTCACTCGGTTCACTGCTGTCTTTGTTTCTGTTCTTTGTTTTTCCTGTTTTGGTTTAATCTTTGGACTGTTGGATTTCCTGGCCTGCAGAGTCTTTTCTTACTAAGTTTAATCAAACTCTTCCGGCTTCTGGCAGCCTCTGGGCTCTGCTCCGCACTCACAGCCAACTGTAACTTATCACGTCTCAAAGGGATCTAACTTTGGTAATTGAGAAATGTGCCTGTTGCTTTCTCAGTCGTTTGCTCTCTAAGATATTCTTGCAGCTTTTTTTATTCATGTGCTTTCATCAGTGAACGTGTTGAGCAGTAAGAGTTGTGAGTGTTGCCGTCGTCTATGAATCTAAACCAGGTGTTTTGCTCTCTTTTAAGTTCTGGCCCGGCTTCTGAAGGGAAATAAAGCCGAATACTTCTACATACATTCACAAGACTGTTGTTTGAAATGATCGTGCTTGGCAGGCGGCGCACAGTTAGCATATCAGACGTTAGTGGCGCCCTTTTGTGCGCTCGCAACTGAAGTTTACTTTCCACAACTTTAACTCCCAAACCCTTAAAACCAGTCACCTGCTATCAGCTCGATAATTCTCTCTGAAAAGTTTAAGCTGTTGCCACCCTCAAACTGGACCTGCCTCTCTGAAGTCGCACGGGGAGTTTGTCTTTGAAGTTTTCCACTCAGATCGTTTCATTAGGAATCTGACTCCACGCAGGTGAGAGGAACGCTGCTGGTTTCTGGCGCAGCGGCGGCCTCAGAGAGTCTGCAGGGAGGAGAGCTCTCATCCTCCACTTTCACCGCATCACCACCACCACCACCACCACCAGCAGCAGCAGCAGCAACAGCAGCAGCAGCAGCGTCCTGCTGAGCCGGAGATCAAGGCAGGCAGGAAGGAGAAAAAACTATTCAGACAGAGATGTTACAGCAAATGGAGACAAACCCTTCACGTTATATTAACAGATCATCACTTCTCATGTGGGATCCTCTCCTTTGCCGGCGCTCAGTTTAACGCTTCATCTATCAAATCATTAATTAAGTCTGCGTCAGATCTACTCCCACAGAGCGCCTTCACTTTGTGAGTGTGTGTGTCATCAGTGTTGTTAACTTCTGGTTGTAATGACCTGTGTAGAATAAAGCTTATAAATATAAGTTCCGCCTCTTTCTTTTGAAGTTCTCTAACTGTACAACATCTGCAGTCTTGAGTATCAGTTCCAGATGTAACAGATGTGTCAGATTATGAAGGTTCTGTCAGAGGAAAATGTTTCTCCAGCTCCTTGCCCAGGGTGCATTAGCCTTTATTTTGCTTTTCTCTGTGTCAACTCGGTTTTCCCTCACTGTCAAACTCTTTTCATTCTTAATTCTGATGTCACTACTCTGGTCCAATGATCTCCTCGCATGCTTTTGTTTTGGCCGGATCTCTGCTTCCTTTTGTAATTCTCCCAATCTAGCTCACATACACATCCAAATTCAGATTTAAATTTATACAGGCGAGAGATTCAGGAGTCATCTCATATAAATAAGATAAGCAAGCAAAATAAACCAAGTGTACACCGCCATGCATGATACATTCACATGATCAAAGAAAGGTACACAGAAACAAAAACATATCAATTAAATGGTAGGGTGTCATTCTCAGCTATGACACAAACCCTCTTGCAAGAATGGTAGAGATATTGAAACCAATATACGACAAAAAGGGTTCCCATGTTTTACAAAAAACATCTTTGCTGTGTAATTTACACGTCAGATAGTCCAGAGCAACATATTCCTGTATCACCCTATGCCATTGAGCCTTGGATGGGGCTTTATCCATTATCCAATTCAAAAGAATACACTTTCTGGCACAGAAAGCAAGTGTTTGGTGAAGTTTTGGACAAATCAGATATGCCAAGTAGCAGATATGAGGGGTCATTATTTCTATCAGTAGACAGAATCTTATTAATTTCTTGCTCAATGACCCACCAAAACTGCTGGACTTTTCCACAGTGCCACAAACAATGTGTAAGACTACCGGTTTGGAGCACAGTGGAGATGAGTTAGGGTTGAACTTATGATGTTGAGAGGGAGATATGTGGGCCCTATGCAGGGGCTTTAGTTGCATGGCTCTCACTCGATTGCATACACTCAATGTTTTGGCAGTCTTCCACACATCCTTCAGGCCTTCGTCTGTTATGTGAAAATGCTTTTCCAAGATACCCCTGAGCGGCTGCGGCTGCTCTGCACTGACCGTGGCGGCGGGATGGTTTCTGATTCGGTGCCACCGGAAGACTGGAAGATCAAGCACGTCCAGCAGTGGTTCAGAGACGATGAAAATAATTTAATTTGTACTTGTGTCTGTTAAATTAAGAGCAGACACAACACACTGGAAAAAATCAAAGTCTTACCAAGTATATTTGTCGAATTTCTAGTCAAAATATCTCATTACACTTAAAATAAGACACAACTGCCTAACAAGTACCATTTCAGCCAGATATAGGGACTTGTTTGAAGGCAATACATCTGGAATATCTTGTTAAATGAAAAAGTCTTGAAAACAAATTGTTTTGAGTCGGATTTCATATGAAACAAGCTTTTTTTGACATTGAAGAGGTTTTTAAGCTAATTTCAAGATCACTTTTATCTCAAAAATCCCAAAATATCACATCTTATTTCAAGAAATCTTGACAAGCCGATTTTCACTAGTTCCATTGGCAGATTTTTTTTTGCTTATTTCAAGCAAAAACGTCTCGTATTTGTTGTTTTTTACTTATTTTTGGAGGGGCAATTTTTTCCAGTGCACTGCTCTGGATTTCCCAAAGAGAAGACCACGATGAACCACTTGCAGCCTAATAGTGACTTTGATTTCAGTATTTGGCCTTTTTCTTATCGTCTGACACTCCAGTATCTAGTGTGACATCCAGCGGGATGCAGTTTAAGGACGCACTCTCTGATAATTGTATGTAAGTCGGTGTAATGTCCTCTGAAGTCGTGGATGCGAGGCTGAGTGTTTTCGTCCCCTGGAAGATGATGATGATGATGATGATGATGATGAGATCAAATTGTTCTTCTCACCGTTCATCCTTGGAAAAGAATCTTAAGCATCTCCTCTGTGAGTCAGACGAGCTGAAGGTTGTTGTTCCTGAAGTGTAATCAGAGCCGCTATTGGGACAGCCCTGATTGGCTGAGCATCTAAACTGGGAAAGAGCCTCTTCTTTTTCGGAGGACAAGGCGCTGAATGTTAAACAGCTAATCATACTCAGAGGTGGGTAGAGTAGCCGAAAATTGTACTCAAGTAAAAGTACTAAAGTAAAAGTAAAAAGTAGTCATCCAAATAATTACTTGAGTAAGAGTAAAAAAGTGCTCGGTGAAAAAACTACTCAAGTACTGAGTAACTGCTGAGTAACGTCTGATTTATTTGTTAACACAAGCATTCAATCACACAGACAAAAATACTAAATAATCATCTTTAGGCAAATTAGAGTTCATCCAATTGATAAAATAAATTAAAATTAATTAATTACAAAATATCTTAAATTAAAATAATCCAGGTAATTAAGAACTTCAATAAAAAATAAAAGAGACTTAAGAAATGTTTAAAACATATGTAACCCATATGTAACCTAAAAAACAAACATTCACCTATCCATGGGGGGAAAAAATGTATTTAGGAAACTTAGCGCTACATGTTTCCTCAAGTTAGATGTTGAGTTTCTGCTGAAATGTGCGTTTGTTTTGGTTGACACAGAAGACACATAATGTAGCTGCTGTTTCGCACTCTCTGTAAGGTAAACATGCTTTAATAAATAATCTCACATACGACTGGGAACAAGTCCAATAAACCCCATTTTAGTTCCATGGTCATGTTTGCAAGCAAAGATGTTTAAGAAGACAAAAGATGTCAAGAAACAGAAAATGATGGATCCTGTTAAAAGTTACTTTCATAGTTAATCGTTAAACAAAGTGCGGTTATGATGGACATGAAGTTAACAAGAAAACTGTGAACAAAAGAAGTCATTTAAAAGTTCACCCTAACGTATGGGCTACCTCGTTCCCCAGAGGACAGACTGTGAGTAATTGCTGTAAGTTACTGAGGTTTTACCATGAAAAGTGTTAAAGAAAGTGTGTTTGAGTGAAATCTCCTGTTCACCAGTTGGACACTCAGGTGTCCAAGTGTCTTTCATCTCAACTCAAACCTATTTTATTCACTGGGAACATGAAAGCTGGCAGAATATCAAACATCCTTCACTTTCTCTTTGTTCCTTCACACTGTCGTCTCCACTTCTCTCTTTTTACAATGTACTCTGGCATCAATTGCTGTTTTACCTGAGACTGAAATCCATAACTGTATCTGACATTAGTATGAAAGCACTGGATTTCCATCTGTTGGTACCATCTGTTTGAGGTCTGTTAGATCCTGAATGGGGTTATATTAACCCCACGAGGAAGGAGGTGCAGGAACACTCTGACAGTGAGAAAGACGTTAGATCAACCCTTAGTTGTACTCCAGAGATTATTCAGGGGCAGACGTATTCAGTGAGACTGAGGCAAAACGAAATCAATGAGGAAAAATACAGAAAAATAGCCATCATTGAGATGCACTAACAGGGAAAAGTCGGGTAAAACCATTGTTTTTGGGCTTGGCAGCGGAGACTGGGGCAGCTCAGCTTTACTGTGGGTACAAGTGGGCGTACTTCAAAGAAAAAAGTCAGAATAACTTATACTTAAAGGGATAGTTTTGACATGAAGCTGTATGACATCCCATATTAGCAACATCATTTATGAACATTTTCTTACCCCCTGCTGCGTCCTGTGAGCAGAGTTCCAGCCTCGTTTTGGCGTTGATGAAGGTAGTCCGGCTAGTTGGCTGGGGTTTAAGAAATAAAGTGTTTTGCTTCTCAAAACAATATGCACTCAACAGAGTAATACATTTGCATCACAAAATCGTTCTCCAGGAAAAAGTCAGACCTCATAATCGCTTGGCACTATTTTCTCTCCCTTCGTATCACTGCGTGCTGCCGCCTGCCGACAGCCGTGCCTGTTACGGTGTTTGCTGCTCGGTCTCCACAGCACGCAGTGACTATCCCTTTAAGGGGGGGAGCATGGGCACCACAATCTCAAAATGGTGAAAGATAAATCAGAGCTTTCATCCTGCACAAGGCTGGATTTGAACCTGATTTATAACATGCAGACTCTTAATGATGGACTGGCTGTGGTGTGGACAGGCTCTGTGGCGCAATGGACAGCGCGTTGGACTTCTAGCAAAGTAAGGTGTAATTCAAAGGTTGTGGGTTCGAGTCCCACCAGAGTCGATGTTTATGTTTGGAGGATTAAATCTTGATTAACCACATAAGCTTGTGTTTGGATATTGGTAACTCAGATGGTTCTGATTAAGCAGAACATTCACCAAATAAAAAAATCCTTCCACTTATCAAGCAAAACTGAAGCACTGTTATCCAAATCTCCAGAGACAAAAGTTCATGAGGAAAGTTTCCATAGATTTGTTTGGAGCAAACAAAACTAACAGTGTAATGTTTTTTAGAATATACCAGAATAAGCTGCCTTAAAGGGATAGTTCGCCTCTTTTGACATGAAGCTGTATGACATCCCATAGCAATATCATTTATGAACATTGACTTAGTCACTGACTTGCGTGCTGCCGCCTACTGACTTCGGTCTGCACAGCAGACCGTGCAGACCAAGCAGTAAACACCGTAACAGGTGCGGCTGTCGGCAGCAGGCAGTGATACGAAGGGAGAGAAAATAGCGCCAAGCGATTGTGAGGTCTGACTTTTTCTGGAGAACGATTTTGTGATGCAAATGTATTACTCTTTTGAACGCATATTGTTTTGAGAAGCAAAACGCTTTATTTTTGTGGCCCCAGCCAACTAGCCGGACTACCTTCATCAACGCCAAAACGAGGCTGGAACTCGGCTGAAAGCGACTGAAATCGAGATTCGTCAGACCAGGCAGCGTAGCAGATATATAGGTGCAGACTAATATTTAACATTTACAGCAGGGATTCATCTGAAAGCCTAAAGACTGGCAAAGTGTCCATAAATGCGGTAAATGTTGTGTGTTCGATGAGGACACTGATGGGACTCGAAGCGTCACTAACACCTTTAGGTACAAAGGCGCCAGCTCGCTGTGATCTCTGTATTTTTATCTCCTCATTCATATTCCAGACACCTATCTGACTGTCAAATCGGTGATAATTACTCAGAGATGAGAGAGTCCCACTCATGCAGCCAACGTGATGTGACTGAGTGCGGTCGAATTCAGATGGTGGAAGTAATGGTGGGATGCCAGGAGTTCAGTATCCACTGAACTTTATCTCTGCAGCAGCAGGAGGCACCGAGCTGCTTTCAGATTCAGCTGAGAGTCACCTCTTTGTTTCTGATGGTGGAGAATCCCCTCGTACTTTCTGTTGGAGTTAAACCTTTCCCTGGAAGATGAGTCAAGATGGTAGTACTTTTAAGATTTAATAACATGGAGCATCACTGTCAAGTCGATCCATATTCCAGCTGTATGAGTGGGCACAAATATTTCTACCGTCTATTTTTGCAAGACGCCAGCCTCATAAGTGGAAAACACGCACCACTCCAAGACGCTAGATACCTCGGGTCTGCATCACGACTCAGGCCCCAGCACGCAGCCGCGTGGGCGCTCAGTCCTGCTTAAATGGAAACTGAAATGTTCCAGACGTGCAACACTCCCGTTGCCACAAGCTGGAGAGATGTGTGTATTTTCCCACTTGTTCAATAAGCTAAATCATGCAGTAAAGTAACATTTTGTACCGCTTCCCTCCACCATCGTTAGTTTTACATTCCTATAGCAGTCGTGTTTGGCAGATATGAAATGTCTTGGCAGCTAAATATGGACTGAAAAAAACTCTTGAGCTCATGCGTCATTCCTCACTTTATATACACTCATCACCTTGCTAGCCTTCAGAGCTGCCTTAATTCTTCGTTGCATACTCTCAACAAGGTGTTGGAAACATTCCTCAGAGGTTTTGGTCCATATTCACATGAGAGCATCACCCAGTTGCTGCAGATCTGTCGGCTGCACATCAATGATGAGAATCTCCCGTTCCTCCACATCCCAAAGGTGCTCTGTTGGACTGAGATCTGGTGACTGTGGAGGCCAGCTGAACTCATTGTGATGTTCAAGACACCAGTTTGAGATGATATGACCTTTGTGACACAGTCCATTATTCTGCTGGAAGAAGCATTCAGAAGACGGTACACTGTGGTCAGAAAGGGTGGATATATGGCTGTCAAAATGAATTAATCAATCAGAAATAAGTAATTAATTGGAAATATATACACACACAGGTATAAATGCGTTAAATTTGACATATTAATAGAAAGTGCGCACGTTATTCTTGCCTAAAAAGCTAATTTTGCATTAAAAGGTTAAATTTCCGACGACGCTGAAGTTGGTATCCGATTCAGCAGCCAGGTGCTGCCGATCAATGCACCTGATTAACTGATCATCAGTCAGTGTGAGCAGCTCTATAAAAGCAGAACCTTTGTGTTCACCCAACGCCAAGGAGGAAACCCATATTAACAGGGGCGGACTGGGGAGAAAAAGTGGCCTCGAAAAACCATCGGTAAATTAACTCGCTATCTTGAGAAAACCATCAAAAAAAAAGTTTATATGTACCACGTTCACGCTGGGCTTCAGGCAATATAACAGGTTCCTAATAAAGTGGGCGGTGGGTGTTCAGTCCACTGATGTGGGTTTTTAATCAACGAAGCCACAGTCTTCTCTTCTTGTTTTCATAAATACAAAGCAGATGCATTTTTGGTCTTTTAATCGTTATTAAAACATGTTTTTTTCAGGAACTTTTTAAAGGATATCATTAATGAAGTATAAAATTGGTTATTGGTGACAATCTTCAGGGTGAAATCAAGAACCCAAAAGATAAACCCACCGTGAATTTAGATCTTTACAAGCATGGGAGTTGATTCATTTTCTAGTTAAATCAACCTCTCTGTATTCCAGAGGTCACAGTTTATTACACAGAGTTTATTCAATCAGCTTTGAGCTGTGGACGATCAACACAACAGTCAACTTCACTTTCAATATTTATTCATCAGAGAGAGAAAAATGGGGTATTTTTCTTTGTTCGGGTCAGGGTTTTAATCAATTCTGCCGTGACAAAAGGAGAATACTGAGCAGCTAATTAATTTCCCGCAGAACATAACAGAGTCTTACTATGAATAAATGGACTGGCTGCTTCTCTGTTGCAATTTCACACCTTTGAGAAAATCTATAAAAAGTTCCAGAGGGAGAGGGAAAAGAGGAGGATGATCTGCAGATCACTGTTTCACCACATGATTTCCCTTTCTGGCCCTAAAGCAGAACAACCCATTAACTGTTTGATCCCGGAGCTACCGAAGCACAAGCGGCCTCAATCTGATTCCGAGGGGTTATTAGTGTCTCCATTAATCCCACATCGAGCAGTTCAGCCCCCTGCAGACAACAGCATAATAGCCCCCGTGGACTGAGGAGGAGCATTACAGCAGAATCATTCAGTTCTGATTATTCATCCTGGGAGCATAAAGTGACACTTTCAATGTAGCAGAACAGGTCAAACAGACGATCGGTGACATTTTGGATGGCGGCTGCTGGGTTACAGCCATAAAATGCCCGACTTGTTCCACCACTGCTTAACCTTGTTGTGGGAAAGCGGTGAAGGGAAATGAGGTGTTCAGTTTATTCTGCGCCAGTCTGATCATTAGTGTCAGTCTGCGGTGAAGTTTGACACGACTGAGAATGACGTGAAGGAATAAGAAAGAAGAATTTGACAGCTTCACGCTGAGGTGGAGACGTTTTAAGAGCCATTGTGCACTTCTGTGCACGGTTTCCCACCAGTTACCACCAAAAGAGTTAAAAGGGCTGAACATGTACTCATCAGGGGTCAAGGAAAAAACAACTGATGAGTACCAGCAGTACTCTACTTGAGAGATATATATCTATACAGTGTGTATGTATATATATATATATCTAAGGAGATGACTGTAGAAATCTGCTATAGACTTCTAAAGGTTGTGTTTTGACCAATTATGGAGTAAATTGGATACATAAGTCCATCCTTACTGCTTCCACAGGATTTAAGGTGGTAAGTTAGCAGCCAGCTGCTGCTGATCAATATACCTGATTAACTGATCATCAGTCAGTGTGAGCATCTCTATAAAAGCAGAACCTTTGTGTTCACCCAACGCCAAGGAGGAAAGACATCAGCAATGATCTTAGGGAAGCAGCTGTTGCTGCCCATCAATCTGGGAAGGGTTATAAGGCCATTTCCAAACTATGAGTCCATCGTTCTACAGAGAGAAAGATTATTCACAAGTGGAAAACATTCAGGACAGCTGTCAATCTTCCCAGGAGTGGACGTCCCAGCAAGGTCACCCCAAGGTCAGAAACCCAAGAGCTACATCTCAGACTCTGCAGGCCTCAGTTAGCATGTTAAAGGTTAAAGTTCATGACAGCACAGTTAGAAACAGACTGAACAGGTATGGCTTGTGTGGAAGGGCTGCAGGAGAAAGCCTCTTCTCTCTAAAAAGAACATGGCAGCACAGCTTAGGTTAGCAAAGCTGCATCTGAACAAACCACAAGACTTCAGGAACAATGTCCTTTGGACAGAGCAGACCAAAGTGGAGATGTTTGCTCATAATGCACAGCAGCACGTTTGGAGGAAACCAAACACAGCATATCAGCACAAACACCTCACACCAGCTGTCAAGCACGGTGGTGGAGGGCTGATGATCTGGGCTGGTTCTGCAGCCACAGGACCTGGGCACCTCGCAGCCATTGAGTCCACCATGAACCATGAAAAACATAAAAATGTTCCATCTGCTGCCTCACAGAACTTTTCCCTGGTAAGAGAATGGTCTCAATCACCAGTTTCAAGTCTTTAGCTCATGGTGCTGTTCATTTAGTAGCTTATGGTCTCATTTACAGTAACAGACAATAAAACAAAGTGAGCTTTAGAGTGAGGAGTGAGTATGTAGCAGCTGACAAGTCGCCACAGTACTGGAATACATGAAGTCAGAAGTAAAGTCTGCAGAAATGCTCTAAATGTGTCACGCCCATGGGATTTTCCCAATGTTTTTAGTTTTATGTTTGATCATGTTTTAGGTTGTTTGTGTTTTGGTTTTTGAGTTCATATTTTAGTCATGTCTTGTAACTAGTTTTGCCATTGCCTTCCCCACAGTTTCTGTTTGCTCATTAGTTTCACTCACATCACCTGTTCATTGTCCCCAGCTGCACTCATTCACAATCACCCAGTTCCCTATTTAGTTTCCAGGGTCCCCATCTTTTCCTGATTTTCACCCCTCACACGCTACGTCATCACCTAAAGTTAAGTGTTATTCATGTTATTCCAAGTAATGTTCCTTTTTTATAGTCGTGTTTTATTTTCCACAGTTTATTTTTTTGTCATCCAGCTCAGTTTTGCTTTTTACACCTCTGAGTCCATGTCCTACCAACCCATCCAGCCTTGACAAAACGTCCATCTTAAAGCTTCTGAATGCATTTGGTGATGCCATGGTGACCATGTTTATCTCTAATGAACAATAATAACGTATTTGTTGACTCTAGCAGGCTGGAGTCGAGGTCCTTTGTGGCAAACAATCACAGAATGAAGCTTTAAGTAAAACCTGTTGATGACAGGATGTCTTTATCCAGTCTTTTATGCTCATTTTGCACCAAAAGTCAACAAGCAGAAGGCTGGTAATGTGTTCATACTGGAGAAAGGAACATCCCTTCACTTGCTGCCACCGTGTGTGTCGCCTCCAGCGAGCTGCTGTTGGAAACGAGTGACGCTCGAGGTCTTTGTTGTGCAGGCAGACTGCTGCAGGGAATCGTCCTCACCTGTTGTGAAATTGGGGTCAAAGCTCTCACAAGGTTTGTTTTGTCGGCGATGCAAACACCTTGTGACATCTTGTGTCCTCTCCCGCCTCTCTTTCGGTGGTCAGTAATGGATGTTTAAAATGGGAGAGAAATTGTCTTCTCAGATCAGCTCTGCTGCTGTCAGTGGGAGATTGGTGCGGGGAGAAACAAGCGTCGGCTGTGACAGGAAGAGTCCCTGCAGAGAGAAATGACAGAGACTGGCGGGAGCGCAGAAATCAGGAGGGGAAGATGGAAGGAGGGAGGCGTTAAGAGATGGCGAGACAGGTGGAGGGAGACAGACGGGATGGAAATGGTGCAGACACGGTGAGACGGGAGGAGAGGAAATTATACAAGTGAAGCAGAAACTTAATCTGAGTGGACACTGTGGCCTGAGGCAGCGCTAACTGCATTAAGAGTTGGTGAAGAGCAGGAAATTACCTTATTACCACAGAGGCTGAAGCAGGTTATTAGAAACGGGTAATTGTCGAAATGTATATGTGGGCAATTTCCTTTTAATAGGCTGGAACCCCAAAACCAGTACGGCTGCCATTACTCATCAAATCTGTGATAGAAAACCATCCCCAGGCTGCAGTCCTCGTTACTTATGGCACATTTCACTCTGAGAGGCGTTTGGGGGGCTCGGTCAGGGGCCTGTCTGCTGGTTGTTCTGATACGGAGCTTGTGAAATGAGTGCAGTGAAACTATGATGTCTTCTGAGCCTCTTAAGTAAGTTTAGAAGTACAAAGCAGAAAATTTGAATGCTTCATCCAGCTGAATAAAAAGCTGTTAAGATGTGTCTTCTGTTCTCTTATCTGTTTCCTGTTTTCACTCAGTGGGGTCACATGGCACTGAAAGGATCGGATTATTACAATTAATTACAATAAGATTGAGTTGCTCCTTATTTGAGCAAGGGTAATTCTCTTTGGATATATGGCAGTGAATGAATGGGATCAGAGGCACAAAGCGTGTCATACCCCGGTATGATAGGTGGCGCTGTACCCATTCCAGCTGTTGCTAATAGAGCCACTTCCTGTTGACCTCTTCACCACCAACAACAACAACAACAAACTCAGGCATTGGAGAAAGATGGAGAACGCAGAGCCAGATGAAGCTACGTCCCTCTACATTTGGTCTGTGATGAGCTGCTTGTTGCACAAACTCGATGCCCAACGGAGCATTCTCCATCGCGTTGTTTGTTTCTTTCTGACGGCGACAACAACAGGAATATCGTCTCCTTTGACTTCCGGGTCACGACCCCGGGAAAACATCTAGAGCATGCGCAGAACGCAAAGTCTAATTCACCACGAGCTTCAGCGTCTACAAGCAGGTTTAATTTGACTTTCAACCAAGTTATCTCGGGGTCTTAATCTGATCCAATTTCTTGTCAGAATAAGGTGTCTACATGCACTTAATAACTGAGTCTTATTGTAATTTAGCCATTAATCTGATCCTTTCAGTGCCATGTGACCCCACTACGTGTTATCCCCACACACACCAAATGATGAACGAGGTTACTCCGAACTTATAGGTGTTTTTCCACAAACTGATGCACCCAGCAGGGAGTTTTAATTTCAAATGGACTTGGTTTCAAAGCTTTGAGTAAAATGAGAGAGGAGAACCCATTCAGGTGGTCACTGACTCGTCCCGAATGCTTAATATTTATTTAAGTGTCATTTTTGTTAACAAATCCCAAGAGTTCTTCTCTTTTTTTTTTTTTTATTGTTTATATTTTGGTTTTGTAGTTTTTATGCTTCCTGATTTATTTCTTGAGTCGATTTAATTGAATTTCCTTCACAATTGAAACTTTAAGGTCTTGTTAAATACACTTTTTAAAGTGACTTTCTTTCACATCATCGTCTCACTGTGTCATAATACTGCACATTACTGTGATGGGTGGACAGTAAATATAGTGGCAGTGGATGGAAGCAGTTAAAAATACATCTTTTCTACTTTTTAAATATTTATTTAGCAATATTAAAGCTTTATTTAGCAACATTAAAGCTTTATTTAGCAATATTTAGGTCACCTGAGAGGCAAAAACTCTAAGTTAGAGTTTTATTATTATATGACATGTGCAGTGGGAAAGGTGAACCCTGCCTTTCACCCTGGGAGCTGGGATAGACTCCTGCCACCATGACCCAAACTGTATTACACGGGTAAAGACCATCAAAAATAAGATTAAAGCAAATACTGAGGATGAAATTTCAAGATAAAGAGTGGCGCTCCAGCTAACGGTTTTGCAGATTAAAGCAAAGATCTGCTAAACAGCAACAGCCACCGTCTTTCTCCAGTCTTGAATCTTTCTCTGGCTGCTTGTTCTGTGAATCTAAGCCACTCATTTTTGTCTGAAGAAGAAGCAAATACACCTCACCCCTTTGCTCAGTGGGACCATGCTGTGATTTCTGTTGTTTCCACACAGCAGGGGGTAACTGTCGGCCCGCCGGACTCCCAGTGGTGCTCTCATGTTGCCCACTGATCTGTCTCCACACTCCCAACAGCTTCACTAAGTATCATTTAAAGCTATCAGAGAGCTCGGTGTGTTCAGTACCCTGCAGACAGTCACTCTGTCCTAACAGCAGGTTCTATCTGCTGACCCTCCACACGTTATTTCACACTACTGAGGGAGTTTATTGTTCCAGCTATCAGTCACAACCAACTGCCCGCAGACACTCACAGATTTTTAGGACTCTGAAGCCTCCAGCTGTGAACCTCAGGGTCTAATATCACGCTTCACAACAGTCTTTAGGGCTCCCCAGATGGATACGAACCTCAGAAAACAGGCATTTCGGTAGCTAGTAAGTTGGCTGTGCTTGTGATGGTGTTTGGATGTAAATTAATGATAAAATTTATAAAATCCTGAGAGATAAAAACAACGTAAAGCATTGAACTTAACGTTTATTAAGGGAGTTCTGGCTTCAGGTTAGATTGCTGGTTTTGTTTCGTAGCAGAACAGACTCCTGTAGAGTCTAACTTGCAAAAAACATTCATTTCACACTGGAAAAAAATGCCCCTCCAAAAATAAGTTAAAAAAACCGACGTTTTTGCTTGAAATAAGCAAAAAAAAATCTGCCAATGGAACTAGTGAAAATCGGCTTGTCAAGATTTCTTTAAATAAGATGTGATATTTGGGACTTTTGAGATAGAAGTGATCTTGAAATTAGCTTAAAAACCTCTTCAAATGTAAAAAAAAAAAGCTTGTTTCATATGATATGTGACTCAAAACAATTTGTTTTCAAGACCTTTTCATTTAACAAGATATTCCAGATGTATTGTCTTCAAACAAGTCCCTATATCTGGCTGAAATGGTACTTGTTAGGCAGTTTCTTATATCAAGTGTAATGAGATATTTTGACTAGAAATTAGACAAATATACTTGGTAAGACTTTGATTTTTTCCAGTGACATGTTTCTGTGCCAGACTTTCATCAGATTTGTTTTTTTTAAGCAATCAGAAGTCATCTTAAATAGAAAGTGCCTCTCAGTGTACAACCAATCTCATCCTCCAAATGTCATGTTCGGCATCTTGTGTTTTTGTCATGTTCTGTTTTTTTTTCTAGCCTTTAGTTTAGCCATTTCCCTGCTTTTGCCTCAGTCTTTCTTCTGCCCTGCCGTCAGCATCGCTCCCTTCACCTGTGTTCATTATCATCAGCTGCACTCACTCACCAATCACCCTCCAGTATTTTAGTCTCCCGGTTGTCAGATCCATATGCTGGTTTACCACCGGCATGTTACTGTTCATGGTCGTCAGTCAAGTCAAGTTATTTTTCATTATCAAAGTCAGGTTTTTGTCTGTTAAGGTTTTCTTTTGGCAGTTTAGGTTTTTGAATTCTGTCTTTTGTTTGGATTATTGAAATAAATCAAGTTTTGAGTATAAATCTGCATTCGGGGTTCTCTCATCTCGGCGCCTCCACGGCACATCGTGACAATAAATGCTTCACATATAGATTTGATTATTGCGATCTCCCCTTTAAAAAATCTAAACATCTCTTTTTTACAAAACAATCATGAAATGATGTCTTTTTAAAAAAAAAGTTAGACAGTATGTGGATGTCCATTCTGCTATCAGTGCACCTGAATTGATTTCTCTCTTTAGTTTTTGCTGTTTTATGATGTGAAATCAGTGTCTGCAGACATGCTCTGTATGTTATGCAACAAACTGTTAAAATACATCAAAGGTTTCCTCAGATATGCTCGTGATGTGAAAACAAACAGTAATTTAGTTTTAATTAACATCTGAGTTTAGCTAAATCAGCCATGTGGGTGGAAACACATCATGTGTCAGATGATAGCTGCTTAAAACAAGCTGAAAGACGAAGTATGTTGTACTGAATTGGAGAGTTAAACTGTTTTTTATTGTTTATTTTCTGTCCAAATCAGAGCTCCATGACATTGTGAGTAGATATTTAAAACAATCGACCCTGGCCGTTACTCTGGGATATTATAAAAAATATAATATGACACCTTGCTGTATATGTGATGACTAGCTAGCTAACTTTTCCTCGCTGAATGCCTGGATTTGCTCAACTTGAACTGGCCGTTTAGATTGCAGATGAATGCAAAGAGGGAAAAGTTCAGGATTTTGGAGCTCAGATAATCAGATTTATGCTCGGTCGATAATGGGGCCGAGTTATGTGGAGTAAAACCCACCATTTGTGAGTAAAACACGACAGATTTATCTTCTGAAAAGCCAGCAGTGCACCACAAAGGTCAGGAGGCTACACTCCTCCTAACCAAAGATGGAGGAGTTTCTACAGTCTGCACACACTCGGGGGGGATTCATTTTGTATGGAGCCACAATAACAGACAGTTGAGGATAACCACCAACACCCACCTCAGTTTTAACGATTGATTAGCAGATGAACCACTGGCACAGTTTGTCAAACCACATTGAGGCCCCGTTTACACGATAGGAAGACGCAGATATTTCCCTGCGGTTTGGCCTCTCATTTACACCAAAACCCCGTTTTTATCACAGAAAACGATTATTTCTAAACCTCCGGCCAAAGTGGAGATTTCTGATAACGCCGGTTATGTGTTGCCGTGTCAACTGGGAGAAACGGCGTTTTAGGTTCTTAAACGTCACATTATGCGCCAGAAAATGCTTAACGTCATGCGAGCGCCTTATGTTTACAGTTTGTTTGGCTACTGATCAGGATTATCATGGATGATGTTAAAGTTCTACTAATTTTTACGTTTGTGCAAACGATTCTGGCCTTATTGCATTTGCCACCCCAAACCTGCTCGCACAGTTCAAAATAGAGGAGCACCACTCTTCCGTGGCCGCTCCTGCGTCCAGTATCCACTGACTGTCTATATTTCCCTCTTATTGCCTTCAGTTTTGCTGTGATATTTGCTCGCGTTATCTCCTCCTTCACATGAGGAAAGTCCTCGGTTCTGAGGGTTTTGATTGGCTTGCATGGCTTTATTCCTTTCCCTACACTGCATAGTGTGGCATAGTTATTATGGCGCTTGACGGCGTATTTATGCGGGTTGATGTAAATGACAAGTTTTTTGAAAACGATGTTGTGTGCACGATGTTATTATTGAAAACAGAGGGGGGGAAATATTCGTTTCTCTAAATACCCGGCTATGTGTAAATGTGGCCTGAATCTCCTTCTGCCGATGCACTGCTACATCGGTCCACAGCTGGAACGAAACCGAACGTTTTTACGCGTGCTGTGTGTGTGTTTGGTTCAGTTAAAACAAACAAACGGACACGAGAAAAATGCTCATTTAATTCATTGTCATTAATAATGTTGTCAGAACTATTTTTTTTTTCCAGTTGCGTCATGACCTTGAGAAAGCCCTCCATGCCCTAATAAGTTCAAGGTCAGACTATTGCGATGTGCTTTATGTCGGCGTCTCCCAGGCTTCTCTCAGCCGCCTTCAGCTGGTGCAGAACGCTGCTGCCCGTCTTTTAACCAACACCAACAGACGTGTGCACATCACTCCTGTTCTTAACTCCCTCCATTGGCTTCCTGTCCTTTATAGAACTGATTTTAAAGTCTTAATGTTGGTTTTTAAAGCTCTTAACGGCCTCGCCCCATCATATTTATCTGAGCTTTTAACAGTCCTGGTAGAGCTCTGAGGTGAACAGATCAGTTTCTGCTGGAAGTGCCCAGGTCAGAATACAAACCCTGGGGTGAGCGAGCCTTTTCCCAAAGCTGCCCCCAGGCTCTGGAATAAGCCCCCCGTCCAGCTGCGTCTCATTTCCTATTACCTGGGCCTCTTCAGATCTAGGCTAAAAACCTACTTATTTAGGATTGCTTTTAATACCCAGTAGTATGATGACACTTTTTATCTTATTTTATCTTAATCGATTTTGTTGTATTTTATTTGTTTTTGCTTATTCTTCTCTTTATTTATTACCTGCTGTAAAAGCACTTTGGTACATCTGTAAAGGGCTGTATAAATAAAGTACATTTACATTTTCTGATGACTTCTAAACCTACTTTAAACATACTTGGAGATTGTTTTAATAATTCATAATTTGGTCTCTTTACTCGAACTTAAACCTCCCTGAAGTCAGCACCAGTGAGCAGTAGAAAAGTGCTGCTTATTGCTGCCGTTCTGCTCTGTCTGGCATATTTATTATTCAAGATATTTAATGTGGTGACAATTAAAACTTTAAGCAAGATGTTGGATTACTGGTTTAACAAAACTTTTAAATAATAAATTGTGAAGCATTTGCACATAATAAATAATGTACCATCGTTTAATGAACATGTAGCATATTTTGAACCCAGAATGTCATAAAACATTTGAATATCATATTCCAAGTCCACCCAGGTGTTTGATCGGCCCTTACAAAGATGCTTACACTCATGTCCACTCCAGGAATCTGGAGGAGATGAACCCAGCTCAGCTCAGATCGCAGCTACAGGGTCTTGTTTAGCTGTTTCACCTCCATAGATTCACATTCTCCTCACAGCTAATGCCCAAAATGTCAAAGGTTTTACTGGCTTTGCCTCCAGATTCTGTTCGGCAGCGTAAGTGATGAGTGATGCTGATCTTATCGCTAAATGGTTACGTGTCCTATAGGTCTGTGTTTTTCTTATAGTCAACTAGCCTGGGAATTCCCATGCTGCTTTGCGCGCGATTTCATTCACAGTGCAAAGGCAGCCCACCGCCCTTATTTTTGCCTGAGTTAGGGAACGGAAGCCCAGAGCGGACGTGGTACGGATAAACTTTTTTTTTTTTTTATGGTTTTCTCAAGATAATTATGTCGTTATCTCGAGAAAACAAGTTAATGTACCGATGGTTTTCAAGGCCACTTTTTCTCCCCAGTCCGCCCCTGTTTATATGTGTTCGCCATTTGTTTGTCTTGTAGAGATAACTTTTATATCGGCCCGCGTCATTTAAGGAGACGGCTGGCTCGGCTGCAGCTCAACAGGCGTTTACACCTCAGTGATCCTGTTAATATAGTCGACTTCATCAGTGACCAGGTGAGGGGACCAGGCCGTCTCCATGGTTACCGAATGATGCACTAGAGGTGCCGTTATCGTTTTCTCGAGATAACGAGATAAATAACTCGTCATCTCGAGAAAACGAAATGCTTGTCACACCAGCGGGATTTGCTTTGTGCATTTTCACAAACGCTCCACATTCCATGTTTGATTCATAGGCCACTTTATTCAGTTTTCAATGAAAGGGGGGTGAAAATGGGTACACCTTTGCCAGAAATACATATAAACACATATAAACAGGGGCGGACTGGGGAGAAAAAGTGGCCTCAAAAACCATTGGTAAATTAACTCGTCATAATTAATCAATTAACGACATAATTATCTCGTTATCTCGAGAAAACCATCAGAAAAAAGTTTATGCGTACCACGTCCGCTCTGGGCTTCCGTAGGTCTGTCCTCTGGAGTCCCACCTCAACGTCCTTTCTGTTGAAAGCTTATTGTTTATTGTTCTGCACCGTGACCACATTGGTTTGGACGTTTGTGCATGTTTGTGATATAACTTTACTGAGATTTGTGCGCCCGAGCAGGTGTGTTCCAGCCATTTAACACCGCTGCACAACGATTCCCTGAAGCCTTTCAGTCTAATCTTCAGTGTCCACTTTTAAACTTTGCCAATTGAAAAGATGTCCACATTTTAGAATTTGTACAGTCCTCAGGCAGCAAATCTGCTTTAATCTGACTCACTCGAGTAAACAGAGAGAGACTACACCAACAGAAAAGAACCCTAAACTACTTTGATCAAGAGTTATTTCACCAATAAAGGACAAAAAAAAACAGTTCTAACATCTTCTCATTTCTGAGTTTACAACTATAATCTTTTATTCTGGGATGTATTATGTGATAGTTAACTCTTTAGGTGACTATTTGTTGCTGAAAATGAGCATTTCGGGCCAATTTTTCAGCTGTTCTCTGGTTTAATGTAGTGAAGTTATGATAAAATAAACAGATGACTGACGGATCATCGCAGCAGCTGCTGTCGTTCTGCCCAATGCTGAATTTCCAGCTTTTTGTCACATTTAATGGTGCGAATCTCTCCTCTAAAAGACAATTACTGAGTTAAAAATACAGGGGTGATGCATCCAAAAATATGTTTGTTTTGATGTGATGCACTTCGATTTGATATGATCCGATACAGCTCTTAACATCTGTTTAACACAGATGTTCAGTTTTTACTGTAGATTAAAACGAGCCATTTCTATAAAGGTGTATTGGTCAGCTATCGCCAAACAGCTCCTAAAAAGAGTTGTGACACAGCGTAAAAATATAATAAATATGCAAATATAAACCAGCTGTTTGAAGAGGGACATGAAAAATCTTCAATTTGATAGCAGCAACACATCTAAAAATAGTTGGAACAGGGCCATGTTTACCCCTGTGTAGCATCTCCTCCTCATTTAATAACATCTGGGAACTCAGGAGACCAGTTGTTGGACCTTTGGAAGAGGAATTATAGGCGCATTCCCCCTGGAACCTTTTGCAGTTCCTATAACCTTTTCAGGAATGGGGAAGTTTTTTTCCCACATTCGCACATACAGGAACTAAGGACCACAGCCCTCAGTTCCTGGAACCATTTCAGCTCCTTCTCCTCAGCTGGGTCTGTTCTGGTTTCCATAGGAACACATCTGACGGAGGTGATTGGTGGTTGGTAGCTACGCCCCTTGTCATGTTGTCACGGCTGAAATGTTTCCTCATACGACACAGACACATAAATTGTGATGTCACCATCATGTGATGCCATCACAATTTTGTAAATAAAAGAGTAATGGAATTCTGGATGGAACTGAATGGCACGAAACCTACTTTCCATCCAAAATGGCCGCCTTCCTGTGGATGTGGGACCATGGCGGCAAGAGACTTTTTAGTGCGTCTGGGCATGATGAATGAGTGTATCGAATTTCGTAGTCCTACGTGAAACTAAGCCCAATGCAGGGACCATTTTTAAGCATCGTAGGGGGCGCTACAGAGTCAATGAGCGACTCCCAAAAATATAAAGTTTAGATTCTTTCATGTTGTCGACTGGCAGGTGGCGCTCGCAAAATTTCAAGAGTTTTCGAGTACCTTTTGCAAAGAATAAGAAACCTTACAGATAGAATAGGGTCCTTGCAGTTTCACTGCTCGGTCCCTAACTAGATCAAACATTTAGCAGTTAGTTTCCTAGGTGAATATATTTTTTTTTTAGGTTACACGTGGGTTTCATATGTTTTAAACATTTCCTAAGTCTATTAGCCTATTTTTTTTTTTTTAATCAAAGTTCTTGAATTCACTTGGATTATTTTTATTTAAGCCATTTTGTAATTAATTAATTCATTTTAATTTATTTTATCAATTGGATGAACTCTAATTTGCCTAAAGATGATTATTTAGTATTTTTGTCTGTCTGATTGAATGCTTGTGTTAACAAATAAATCAGACGTTACTCAACAGTTAGTAGTTTTTTCACCAAACACTTTTTTACTCTTACTCAAGTAATTATTTGGATGACTACTTTTTACTTTTTACTTTTACTTGAGTCATATTATTCTGAAGTAACAGTACTTTTACTCGAGGATAATTTTTGGCTACTCTACCCACCTCTGGAAGTATGTGAGGTCTCTCCTGAAGAAGACGTCTGGATGATGCTCCCATCCAGTTCCTCTAAAACCTTCATATACCTTTCAGCATTGATGGAGCCTTTCCAGATGTGCAGGTTGCCCGTCCCATCGGCACTAACACCCCCCCCCCACCATCAGAGATGCTGATGACATGCCGGGCAGTCACTCTCCTCCCTCTTTACTCTGGAGGACGCAGCATGTATAACTTCCCGGTGTAATTACATTTTTTCTTATTACAGCAGTATATTTCAGCCTGTTGACCTCTGTCCATGTTTCCTCGCTCTCCTCTGCTTGAACAGCTTGAGGCCCTCACAGATTTAATGGCAGGTAAACACTGCCTGTTGACTTCTGCGCTTGTCTCGCTGTACTCGAGTGAAATTACTGCACCTCTCGTTTTATGTGGAAAGTACCTACAGAGAGATACTGATTTGTTTCTCTCTTTATCTCCTTCTTAGTCTCTGTTTGCTTAAGCCTTTATTTGCTTTAAAAGACGGATAATATTTGGTTTGTAGTGGCTTCTTAGAGCCATAGAGTTAAAGCTATGGTAGGTAATCCTAGAGAGCTAGCAAGAGAGCTAGCAAGATTCGAAAGTGTCCACTCCTCTAAGCTCCACCCCCCCCCTCCCCATTCCGTCAGTGCTTCATCCAAAGCCGGTGGAACCGCATGCGCACATGGAGCAGGGAGCCGGCAGAGGGGGGCGTAGGCAGAAAGCAGAGGCATCTGATTGGTTTTTTGTAGGCGACCAATCCGAGATCAGCGTCCCGCTGATCTCGGATTGGTCAGCTTTTTCTCAGTCCCGCAGCTGCCACAGAGGTCTGATTATTTTCGTCCCTTTTTCTAAATACATCTTGTATAGATTTCTCTCAGGATAGACGGACCATTTCACCCAGTATTACAAAATGTGTTTCTGAACAGGATTACCTACCATGTCTTTAATTATGTACTAATAAATATCACAGCAACACTGAATAAGTGAGGCGTTTTGTGAAAGATAAGCTTATTATGTACCCTCACACTTATGCCACAGAGTCTTTACCAGCTACTCTTTCATAATGTGCTGCTGTCTCACCTCGTAAGAAACCAAACTGACAAAATTCCGGTGATTCACGCTTCGTTGATAATATGTTTGCGCTTTTCAGGGATTGTGGAAAATAACGTTTCCTCAGTTACATGAAAAAGGAAACGCCTTTAACTCGTGTCAGATGGTTAAATGTTAACAGACAGCAGCTGGTGCAGATGTGCTGTTCCTCCCCACCTCAGACACAGAGAGGGAAAGCACATCTGCAGACATGAAAACCCGACCTCACACCAGAACATGTAATGTTTATAGGGCTGATTAATTAGCATTTAGTTTTATTTTAAATGTGCTGCCATATGAATGAAAGTGCCATAACATTTGTTGTGCAAACACACTTTTAACATCAGCATCTTTCTGTAGTTTTTATGTAGAAGCCTCGCTCCACTGTCTGTTTCCTTGAATGACTTGCTGAGTTAAAAGTTCCGTACCCTTCTCCATGTTTGGTGGATCCGCCGATTACTTTCTTTTCCGGTTCCACAGCCTGTGAGCAACAGACTTTTACAATAATAAAATAAATAAATAATAAAACCTGCGTTAATGCGCAATAAAATAGTTATCAGAGTTAACGCGATACTAACGAGTTAAAGGTGGAGTAGGGGTTCTTTTTCTGGAACATTTTTTTACATATTGCCTGAAATACTCTTCACACCCCCATTGCAACCAATTAATTAAAAGTTTTGACACAAATATGAAAAGTTTTAGTGGCCTCTAGAACGAATCTAGGAACAACACTATCCAATCATACTGAACGGACCGTTAACGATGATTGGATTCTGATGCGTCTATCAAACTGCAATCTGCTCCTCCCTCCCCCTCCTTCCCCCTGTGCGCGTACCCTGCTCCGTGAACGAATTACGCGGTCCAGAAGCTTGGCAGGAAGCTAAACTAGAGCCAGCTTGGCTAGCACCTAGCATTATTAAACGTATAGTTAGCATAAACTAAATACTAAATACTAAACAATGATCGATGCTTGCTGTCAGAACAGCGCTCGTGCACCTTCGTGCTTGTGCACGTTCATGCACTCTAGAGGCGTGCCTTCGGGGGGAAAGTGAAGAAAAGGGTTGGGACTTTTTACCGGTGTATTTTCAAAATGCAGCTTCGCTGGACTCAAAATCCAGGATCTCCTACCCTACCTTTAACTCGTCCAGCCCTAAATATTTAATCATATCCAGTCTCTGAAATTGTACTGTGATCATGTTTTCTTGATTTATTTCCTCCTTCTAAATACAGAGACACAGCTTAAATCATCTGTGACAAACTCTCAACATCTCACTGTCTGATGATGTAGAACAGTGTTTCCCAACCTTTTTTGGCCTGAGTACCCCCTCACACATACAACGCGTGCGATGATTCTCCAAAAGTAGAGCAACATAGTGGTTATTACATGAAAACCATTTTATTTAATATCCTTAACTTGAACATAAAATTCTCAGGCTTTCTCTCTTTTTTTAACCTCAGTTGAATTCAACATAAGAATAAAAAACATTTTCTTGAACTATAAATAATGAACCAAAATAGCATAAATACTAAATCAAAATAATCTTCCTTTGTTATCTAACTTAAACAAGTAACATTTCTCTTTTTTTTAAGAATACATGAACATAACTCACTTCTCTCTCTTTTAAGAATACATTAACAGGCCTAACTCATGTAACATTCATCACAAAACTGGAGTCTCCTTCATAAACAGTCCTCCATAAAAGTGTGACGCCTTAATAAATAAATAAAAAAAACTCCCCGTGCGCCGCGTACCACTGGTACGCGTATCCCGTCTTGACAAACATTAGTTTATCGCCACAGGCAAGGCCGGTTAGCTCAGTTGGTTAGAGCGTGGTGCTAATAACGCCAAGGTCGCGGGTTCGATCCCCGTACGGGCCATAGTAATTTTGGTTGAAAAGAAGGAGTGGTGAGACTGATAGCTGACATTTACCCTCATGCTCCCCGGGCGCTGTGATTGGCTGCAAGTGAATGGTTCCTGTCTGTCTCTGTGTGAAATGTGAACACAGAGTAATTTTGTGTATTTCCCTGCATGTACATGACATTATCTAATTGTTATAAGAGGTAGGAGTTACTTGTACACACATTTTTGGGGACGGAAGTGATAAAGTTTGGAAAAAAAGTCACAACTCAAACCTTTTTCTTTCTCAAACTTACAAATTTTTCTAAATTCGGGATTATCACAAGTGAGCCAAGATAATCAACTGAGAAAAACACCTTAAATTCCCCCATAACTGATGCACCTGAGATCTTTGACCACATTACAAACAGTTGTTTTTCCTAATACATCTCATATTTCTTTACCTTCATTCTGAAACAGTCTGGATCCTTCCTGCATCACCCTTTAAACCTTAGATAATATGATATAATAGGTTTAGATAACACGATGCATGTCAGATTACTTCTGGTTTCACCTATTCTTTTGCCACTCAGCGGCTCAGAAAACACATAATGTTACAAACTGTTGTTGTGCAATCAACTGTACCAGCAAATTCAGAAAGAAGCGTATTTTTCTTTTATAGCATTTCATAGCTGCCAGGGCCAGTCAGCAGTAAAAGAGCCAGATGGATTTCTGCCATTCAGACAACTGGAATTCAGGCTTTGAAACAGTTGGCATGTTGAATTCAAGAAGGATTTTTGAACAATACTATGACAAACAGAAATCCATAGCGACACTTTTGGATCAGGCTTTAGAGGTTAGCTCGTTGTGAACCTAAAAGCAGCATTCAGGCACGTATTCTGCATGTGAGATTTGTGCAGATGGTGTTTGATCAGAAACATCAACAGAATTAAAGGTTTCCTCTCCCAAAAAGACCAGGAGAAACTCATCCATGCGTTCATCTCCAGCAGACTCCATCACTGTGACGCTGTTTTAACTGGACTTCCCAAAAAGAGCATTAAACATCTGCAGCTCATCCAGAACGCTGCTGCTGGAGTTTTAACCCGGACTATAGCCTGGTTTATAGTCGGTAACGCAAGCCCTTGTGCGGTTGCAAGCCCCCCCTTGCGTGCTTGCGTGTGTCACCTCAATTTTCTAAACTTCACGCAAGACGCAAGCGCAAGCCACTGGCTGTGCTCGAAACCGCCTACTACTTGATCGATCTGATAGTATGCAGAGCGTTTACACACAGTGCACTTCGCTCCTGCCCGAGCCGAAATCAGCCGGCCTGAAAAGCTGATTTCCCTTAAGCTATAGGCTAAACTCTGTAAATATACAACTTTAGCAACATTTGAAACATTTTCAGGCGAGAAAGTAGTCGTTTAGACCCCCAAGGCTGAAAATCTGACAAAATACCGGCTATTTACAAGAAGAAGAAGAAGCATGAATCTATGGAAGAGAGACTTGCCAAAGAGCTCCTGGCGGTGAATTTCCTTTCATCGTAGTAGGCTTGTCATTGAAAAAACCCGCTACTCCACCTACTGTCCTGGCGGTGAATCGCCACGCAGCACACGCAAGCGCCGGCAAAGCAAAATGAAGCATAAACGTCTCGAGCCATTAACATACGCGCAAGACGCAAGCGCAAGGGCAGTTAAAAGAAGTATAACTCAGCCTTAAACATGGAGAAGCAGCATTTAGCTGTTATGCTGCAAACAAGTGGAACAAACTGCCAGTGGAGATTAAACTTTCACCAAATGGAGACATTTTTAAATCCAGGTTAAAAACATTTCTGTTCTCATGTGTCTATGCATGAAATCTGCACAATATCTTTGAACTTATCTGGGCTGTTGCTTGTTTTTAAATTCATTTAAATGATTTTATTTGTTTCTCTTTATATTCTTTTATGTATTTTTAATGCTTCTTCCACTCCCTGCTGCAATGCTTTTTTTATTTATGTAAAGCACTTTGAATTGTTTGTACATGAAATGTGCTATACAAATAAATTTGATTTGATTTGATGTTTAAAGTTTGCTGCAAACGCGTGCAGATTAACGCTGTGATGTATGTTTAAATCACACTCCTAAACGTTCTTTGTAATACGGATTTGCCGCTTTTCAAGTCAAATATTCTAGTGTCTCACCTCACAGTTGTCATAACAGTAAAACATAACAGTTTTGTTACCTTTTTTTCTTTAAGTTAAACGGTTAAAGTGTTGGTGAAAACAGACTTCCACATGATGCTGCAACAGAACAACAACACTGCAGCTGGTGATGGATTGTGTTGTTCCTCACCTGCCCACCAGGTGGCCGGCCTTGTTGTGCTTCCCCTTCTCCTGCACACCTGCAGCTCATCTCCTAATCGCCCTCTATCCACTGCCTCCCCAGCCGCTTCTCTTCAATCATCAGTGCCTTGGCTCACATAAAGAGCAGCTTTCCTTCCTCTTTCCTTTTTTGGCTCTGTAAACATTTTATGCTGTTCAGGCTTCTTCTTCAGGTGTCCTGAACCCCCTTCAGGTAAACTATTGAGAACCTTACCTGCTGTGTATTTGTCTGTTTTTTTTTTTGTTTTTTTTGTTTTTTTTTACTGTTGCCAGGATCTCCGAGTCCAAACATCTGTGGGAACTATTTGGGTGTTTGAACTTTTGCACTTTCAAATTCAAAGGACTGCTCTATGTGTCAGGAAGCAGGAAATGATGCTGAAAATTAGTCTGAGTTAGTCTTTAATCACACATGTTAACGTTAAAAAGTTCTTAAAGCATGTAGCTATGTGGACTCTGGACCCCCCTCTGCACTGGAAAAAATGCCCCTCCAAAAATAAGTAAGAAAAACAATAAATACAAGTCATTTTTGCTTGGAATAAGCAAAATAAATCTGCCAATGGAACTAGTGAAAATCGGCTTGTCAAGATATCTTGAAATAAGATGTGATATTTAGGACTTTTGAGATAAAAGTGATCTTGAAATTAGCTTAAAAACCTCTTCAAATGTAAAAAAAAAGCTTGTTTCATATGATTTGTGACTCCAAAAAAATCTATTTTCAGGACTTTTTCATTTAACAAGATATTCCAGATGTATTGTCTTCAAACAAGTCCCTATATCTGGCTGAAATAGTACTTGTTAGGCAGTTGTGTCTTATATTAAGTGTAATGAGATATTTTGACTAGAAATGAGACAAATTATACTTGGTAAGACTTTGATTTTTTTTTTTGTTTTTTTTTTTTGTTTTTTTTTTTTGTTTTTTTTTTTCCCCAGTTGCACTTGTACTTAGAGGTGTGTCCCCTTGTGATTCTTAATTCAAGGTGGAAATGGGGTCTGAGGTGAAACAAATGACCGGTTACTAGCATCTATGTGCTGCTACGATGCCTGTATCAGAGAGCAGAGGCATCTATAACATTGCTGTTTCCTGGACACAAGCTTAAGGCCTGTAGAGACGTTAATATGGTCAGACTGCATTTTAAGTCCAGGCCACAACTGTAAATAAAATGAAGAAAAAGGTCCTGTTTGGAACTTTGATATTCCTGAGTTACACTCTGAATCCTCATTGCAGAAGCAGCTCATCAATTAGCTCTGGCCTGCAACGCTGTCAGTTTGCCCCGCGGCTGTGGGCAGGCCGGATCGCCCTCTGCCTCCTCCCCTCCTTCACTGTCAGGCTTTCTGTGGCAGGCTGGGCTCGGCGCAGCGTTGCCGGGAGCTGGCGTCAGCATCAGCTGAGTCATGGGTTTGCAGGTGTGAACGGTCCGTGGTGAGACCAGAAGAAAACATCAGTCAGCCCCTGCTGTGCTTTGCCACAGGGTCCTCATGTTCTATGTAAGCCTGCTTTTTTTTTTTTTTTTTTTTTTTTTTTTTTTTTTTTTTTTTTTTTTTTTTTTTTTCCCCAGTTGCACTTGTACTTAGAGGTGTGTCCCCTTGTGATTCTTAATTCAAGGTGGAAATGGGGTCTGAGGTGAAACAAATGACCGGTTACTAGCATCTATGTGCTGCTACGATGCCTGTATCAGAGAGCAGAGGCATCTATAACATTGCTGTTGGTTTCCTGGACACAAGCTTAAGGCCTGTAGAGACGTTAATATGGTCAGACTGCATTTTAAGTCCAGGCCACAACTGTAAATAAAATGAAGAAAAAGGTCCTGTTTGGAACTTTGATATTCCTGAGTTACACTCTGAATCCTCATTGCAGAAGCAGCTCATCAATTAGCTCTGGCCTGCAACGCTGTCAGTTTGCCCCGCGGCTGTGGGCAGGCCGGATCGCCCTCTGCCTCCTCCCCTCCTTCACTGTCAGGCTTTCTGTGGCAGGCTGGGCTCGGCGCAGCGTTGCCGGGAGCTGGCGTCAGCATCAGCTGAGTCATGGGTTTGCAGGTGTGAACGGTCCGTGGTGAGACCAGAAGAAAACATCAGTCAGCCCCTGCTGTGCTTTGCCACAGGGTCCTCATGTTCTATGTAAGCCTGCTTTTTTTTTTTTTTTTTTTTTTTTTTTTTGTTTTTTTTTTTTGTTTTTTTTTTTCCCCAGTTGCACTTGTACTTAGAGGTGTGTCCCCTTGTGATTCTTAATTCAAGGTGGAAATGGGGTCTGAGGTGAAACAAATGACCGGTTACTAGCATCTATGTGCTGCTACGATGCCTGTATCAGAGAGCAGAGGCATCTATAACATTGCTGTTGGTTTCCTGGACACAAGCTTAAGGCCTGTAGAGACGTTAATATGGTCAGACTGCATTTTAAGTCCAGGCCACAACTGTAAATAAAATGAAGAAAAAGGTCCTGTTTGGAACTTTGATATTCCTGAGTTACACTCTGAATCCTCATTGCAGAAGCAGCTCATCAATTAGCTCTGGCCTGCAACGCTGTCAGTTTGCCCCGCGGCTGTGGGCAGGCCGGATCGCCCTCTGCCTCCTCCCCTCCTTCACTGTCAGGCTTTCTGTGGCAGGCTGGGCTCGGCGCAGCGTTGCCGGGAGCTGGCGTCAGCATCAGCTGAGTCATGGGTTTGCAGGTGTGAACGGTCCGTGGTGAGACCAGAAGAAAACATCAGTCAGCCCCTGCTGTGCTTTGCCACAGGGTCCTCATGTTCTATGTAAGCCTGCTTTTTTTTTTTTTTTTTTTTTTTTTTTTTTTTTTTTTTTTTTTTTTTTTTAATGTTGTTGGCAGGTGGTGTGAAAGCTTGACATGCAGAACTTTTGTTGATCATTGATCGCCGTCTGTAAACAAAGCTCCTGCTCTGGGACGCTGAAACTTTGGAGAAAAGGTGGAGCGCAAACCTGTCATTTGTTTTTTTTTTTTTTTTTTTTTTTTTTTTTTTTTTTTTTTTTGCACTTTCGCCTTGCTGGTTTTAGGCCGTCATACAGTCCTGGATCTTAATGTTCCTCAGCATACTCGTCCTCCTGAGCCTCTGCTGCAGGCTGCTGCTCCTGGACTCATCCAGCTTATTTCAGACCGAGATGTTCTCATACACTGGAAAAAAATCAAAGTCTTACCAAGTATATTTGTCTCATTTCTAGTCAAAATATCTCATTACACTTAATATAAGACACAACTGCCTAACAAGTACTATTTCAGCCAGATATAGGGACTTGTTTGAAGACAATACATCTGGAATATCTTGTTAAATGAAAAAGTCTTGGAAACAAATTGTTTTGAGTCACATATCATATGAAACAAGCTTTTTTTGACATTTGAAGAGGTTTTTAAGCTAATTTCAAGATCACTTTTATCTCAAAAGTCCTAAATATCACATCTTATTTCAAGAAATCTTGACAAGCCGATTTTCACTAGTTCCATTGGCAGATTTTTTTTTATTTTTTTTTGCTTATTTCAAGCAAAAACGTCTTGTGTTTTTTCTTATTTTTGGAGGGGCATTTTTTTCCAGTGTATTGCTCAGACTGGTTTTTACTTGAAGCTCAAGTGTGTTACACTTTAAGTGTTTTGTTTATTGGTGTATAATCGTGTGTGTTTTTTTTTTTTTTTTTTTTTTTTTTTTTTTTTTTTTTTGTTGCCTTTATCATCAGATTATCGGCTGATGCTGCATTAGATTAACTGTTTCCTCTGTAAAGCCATGTTGGTGTGCTCTCACCCTTTAAATCTACACCTAGGAGCAACAAAATCGGCTGCAGACTGGCTTAAAACCTTTGAGCAACAGTGTGATTATGTCACTTTCTTAAAAAAAAAAAAAAAAAAAAAAAAAAAAAAAGGCAGCAAGCATCAAATCCGGTAACATGTGGAAAAATAACAGTTCCCATTAAAGAGCCTCTCAGAGAAACTCTGGCTTTTTCCAGCCTGACACTGCCCACGTTAACCAACTGTTCTTTGTCATTTTAATTGTAAATATCCCCAAATGCATTTTTATTCTCAATCAGGTGGGCTGTTGTTCATAAACCAGTTATTGTCGGTTGACATTTGGTCTCGATTATCCAAATTGCAGTTGCCATTTTAGGCTCATTGTGTTGCCTTTGAACAGAATGAGTTTACTGGGAATTCATTCGTACTAAAATACAGCAAATGAGCCCAAAGAGAACAAAAAGTAATCGGACGTTAAGGGCTGACACTTAGTGACGGTGAGCAAAAATGCAAATGTTTCCAAGGATATAATACTGTTATGAATTGTATTATTATAAATATTTGTAGAAAAATACCAAGATCTGCATCTTAGATGACTTTTCTGCGAAGAAATACAGACAAATGTTTATCGCCCAGCCCGATTAGAGCCCCGTGTAGGTTCATTACATGCTTGGAGGGAGAGGAGCTGTTGCTTAACTTGAAACCAGATCTTTAGGTTTTAATTAGTGAAGTTCTGACTCCAGGCCTGGGAAACTGGTGACCCAGCAACTCCAAGAGCAACAAACCACTTGTCAGGAGCTGTGAACCAAAGGAGCCCGACCAGAACAGCTCAAACACTGCGACTGTTTAAATGCCCAGAGCCAGAGTTGAGACTATGATGCAAAAGAGGGATGGAAGAAACGTGCCTTTATATTTGTGAACAAACAGAAGCTGTGGTTCCCCTCATTTATTATTTTTCTCTTTTAATCCCACCTGTTGGCTTTGGTGAACACTGCCTCGTGCTTCACACGTTGGAGCTTTTCACAGTTTGCAACTGAATTTATTAACAGGTTTTTGTAGCACTATGTCTAAAACATTATCGGGTGTTGTGATACCACCAACTGGGATTTTATAGATGCTTGTGAGTGTTTGTAGGTCCCTGTTGGCGTTGCTCGCGAACACCAACTGTTTACAACAACATCAATTAGCTGGACTGTTGATATGACGCCATCTGTTTGCAGCGAAAACCCGACCAACACTGATATGTTCACTGTGCCGTTCCACAGAAGCTCGGATCACACCAGAACAGGGTTCAAAAAGGGAGTGGAAGAGGCGTTTAGTGGCTCTGTGGCTGGGAAAATCAGTTTCTAGTACCAGCACCTGGTTGAAATGAGGTCAACGTCCGACACAGTTTGAAAATGAATTGTAAAATGCATGATTGGAACTCTACTGACAGTAATTCTTCAGAATATTCTCATTTCTGACTCACCAGCCTCCCATCCCTGAATCAGCCTTATCTTCATGTCTGTTCGTTTTTATTTCTGTCAGACTTTACATCTTCACTTGCCAGTCTTAGTAATTCCTAGCCTGGCTGACGCGTCCACAATCTCGATGAGATGGTGGTCTGGGAACTAGGTGTGCATTTTCTCGTATTTGAGGCGTGGTTTACGAATGCCAAGAGCCGTTTATTGGGTGCTACGAATGTCTATCAAATGGCGTCAGGTTCTTCCCATGCTGCTTTGCACACAATTCATAGCCAATTGTATCACTTATACCAGATGACGACACAAATTCGACTAGTAAGAAGAAGAAAAAAGTAAAATAAAAGTAAACTTGCGTTCTAAGCTACTTAAAACACTTTCTAAGGCTGCATCGAATGGTAACGTTGTGTCCGCTGCCATGTTGGATTAACACTCTACAAGCTTCGGTGTAGCGCATAGATGTCGTCATTGTCTTGCTGCCCCCCCCCCCGTTCTGTGATTGGTTCCCTAACTCTGGCAAAAATAAGGGCGGTGGTTTCCAGGCTGCCTTTGCAGTGAGAATGAAATTGCGTGCAAAGCAGCATGGGAATTCCCAGGCTAAGTAATTCCATCATTTTTGGATAAACTTCTTAAAGCTTCATGCAGCTGAGATGGGACGAGTCAAAACGACCGTTCAATAATTGGTAAATCTATGTGAAACTCTTATTCATAGATTACATGATCAGTTTCCGAGCTGCACGGCGGTGTGGTGGTTAACACCGCCCCCTAACAGCAAGAGGGTTCCTGGTTTGAATCCCAGCTGGAGCCTTTCTGAGAGGAGTTTGCATGTGTGGGTGGGTTCTCTCCTGGTAAAACCCACCAAAAACAGGCATGTCGGGCTAACTGGTGGCTCTAAATTGACCCCAGGAGTGAGTGTGGTGGTTGTTTGTCTCTGTGTGGCCCTGTGATGGATGGCGACCCGTCCTGTGCACCCCGCCTCTCGCCCAATGACAGCTGGGATAGGCACCAGCCCCCCGCGACCCTGAGTTGGATTAAGTGAGTATAGAAAACAGATAATTAGTTTCCTCACTATAACTGAACTCAGAATTTGGGCTGAGACCAATTTCCTCCCAAACATTTGGGGAAATTGAAAGGCCATTTTCAGGTTTAATGAAGCTGCTTTTCTTTTCCGTAAATGGAGCCATTAATGTGCAAAAAATAGCAAATTCATTTACACTCCAGTTTTCTTCAGAGCTCTGATTGATGAGTTCATTCATTCCTCATCAGCAGTTCTATCAAAGGTTGAACTTTATTAAGAGCATCAACCCTCTTGAACGTGTTCTGGAGTGTTTTATATAAAGATGACGACTTGTAGTCAGTGGTATATTTTCAGCCAAAATTTGCTTCTCAACAAATAAGTATGGAAAATATCTTCTTTAGTAAATAAATGTGATGTGCCACCTTTATCATAAAGGCAACAGTGAACCTTCTTCCTCATTTGTAATTAGTAGATGAATTCAGAAGTGAACTGTTTGTGGGTCATTTGTCTCTCTGTTTGGTGGGAGTTTCGACTCTTGGAGTCCTTGTTGACTTATTAATCGCCTTGAATCGTCTAACAGGGTTCACGTTATCTGGTCCAAACATTAGTATTGGACACATGTCATAAATGCAAACAAATACTAAACGTATTTAGACCATCTTTGATTGCTTCCTCTTTTAAATATAGCCTCAATTTTAAGTAAAACTGCCCATAGGAAAACATCTTCTGATGCATTGTGCCAGTAGAATAATGATGTATTTATTATCAAGGTGAAATGGTTCATTAGGACCTGGAAGGCATGGATGCACTGATCTTTGCACCTGACCTTGATGTAGAGGAGAGTATTCACCAAGCTTTGCACTAAAATGGGCTCATTACAGCCTTTTTCTCTTCCTGTCTTGGATTCTGTACCGGCCATGGCTGTGAGTTGATCAACACTCGCGGGAGACTGTTTGATTTGTGTAAATATGTTTAAAATGCACGAGGATTATATCTGAACAATAACCAGGACATGATTTAAAGGGGAAACCTGGACCTTATTTCTGGCATAAAATACGTTCATCTACTCACGATAACATTTTGGTGAAAGATATTTAAGTCGGGAATCTCTGAGACTTGGTCATGAAATACACATACACACACAAACAGGTATTCTTTGTTTCTTTTGTTTTTGTTTGAACAGATTCACCAACGATCTGC
This sequence comes from Odontesthes bonariensis, assembly GCF_027942865.1. NCBI lineage: Eukaryota > Metazoa > Chordata > Actinopteri > Atheriniformes > Atherinopsidae > Odontesthes > Odontesthes bonariensis. The sequence goes on along the minus strand of NC_134519.1, from coordinate 9,558,143 downwards.
TGCTAGGAATCATTTTTACTTTGTTCGCCCCCAAGTGCAAAGACGCTTAAATCAAGCGAGGATGCCGTGATGCAATGCCTCGCTGTTTACAGACCTGCCAGGTTGGGACGGCAGGCTGTGAAAATCACTGACAGTTCGGTGAGTCCAAAGGGTTTTCCTTATGATTTCACTTCATTTCAGACTTTAATGGCTACTCCTCACTTTTGTGTTCAGCATGATTCTGAAACGTAAAGAAAATGTGTATAAATGTAGATAAACTGAAGACAGAAGTCAGTGGGGTTACATGGCACTGAAAGGATCAGATTATTGGCTAAATTACAATAAGAATGAGTTGAGCGAGGGTAATTCTCCTTGGATATATGGCGGTGAATGAATCGAATCAAACTCAGGCATTCGAGAAAATGGCGAACAAAGAGCAAGATGAAGCTACGTCCCTCTACATTTGGTCTGTGATGAGCTGCTTGTTGCACAAACACGATGCCCAACGGAGCATTCTCCATCGCGTTGTTTGTTTCTGACGGCGACAACAACAGGAATATCGTCTCTTCTGGTTCTCGATCCTGGGAAAAAATCTGGAGCATGTGCAGAACGCAAAGTCTAATTCACCACGTGCTTCACCGTCTGCAAGCAGGTTTAGTTTGACTTTCAACCGAGTTATCTCAGGGTCTTAATCCGATCCAATTTCTTGTCAGATTAAGGTGTCTACATGCACTTAATAACTCAATCTTATTGTAATTTAGCCAATTATCTGATCCTTTCAGTGTCATGTAACCCTACTAAGTGTTTCATCACTCATTGAGAATTAATTAAAGTGGATCTGATAAACGGCCTTTTTAATGTGCATATTCAGTCAGTGAACTGATCAGGTTTGTGCTCGTATGGACTGATGTACAACAAAGGGTTTCTGATGATCAACACTTCCGCTCCTCTCACAGCTTCGGGCTAATCTGCATTTCCCCTGTAAGACTTCTTTAGTGGTTTCTGAAATGTGCCGGTTGTGCTTGTGTTGGTAGATCAGCACGGTTTTAGAATATCTCCCGCAGAACTGGACCCTTCCGTTGGCACGACTCTTTGCACTAATTTGCCCCGTTTGGTATATCTGGACCTACTTGTCATGTTGCTTTGTGCTGGTTCATTTTTGCTGTTAAATTTGAGTTTTGTGAGAGAAAAGAGGTGTCGATGTGGTGTAATCCAGCTGTGAGTGTTCATTTCCCGGAAGAGACGACCGACCAACAGCTCAGACGTCTGAGCTTCTTGTCGGCTTTGTTGCCAAAAAATAGAAACCTGAAATTAGTGAAAATGCTGTGTGTAATCTCACACATTAATCAGATAAGTTGCATGAAGCTCACTTTCAATGTTCTGGCTTTGTCATGAAATCCAGGTTTATAAAATACAGAGAGGATGTTTCTAAGTATTATTGAACCAGGTATGTGTAAAAACTAGGGCTGGACGAGTTAACTCGTTATTATCACGTTAACTCACCGACTATTTAACACGATAAATATTTTATCACGCATTAGCGCAGGTTTTATTATTTTATTTTATTATTGTAAAAGTCTGTTGCTCACAGGCTTTTATTTTGTAAAAGTCTGTTGCTGTCTGCTGTGGAACCGGAAAAGAAAGTAATCGGCGGATCCACCAAACATGGACAAGGGTACGGAACTTTTACTCGGCCATTTTCATTTTAAAGTTCTTCCAGACGGCGGAGTCGACAGAACCAAAGTCATCTGTAAACACTGCCAAGTTGAATTGTCTTCTCAGCGTAGTAGTTCCAGTCTAAAATATCACTTAAAGGCAAAACACACAACTGATAGCAGCAAGTTATTCAAGGAAACAGACAGTGGAGCGAGGCTTCTACATAAAAACTACAGAAAGATGCTGATGTTAAAAGTGTGTTTGCACAACAAATGTTATGGCACTTTCATTCATATGGCAGCACATTTAAAATAAAACTAAATGCTAAAAGCTATACACTACTTTTGAATTCATTTTGGATTTTGCGTACAAATGCGATTAATCAGGGAAATCATGTGATTAATTAGATTAAACATTTTAATCGTTGCCCAGACCTAGGGAAAACATTCATATTTATAACAATAATCAAGAGGAGTTGCCACAAAGTGAATGGAAGGTCGGACAACAAAGCTCCGTGCAGCTTCATCTGCATCCAGCCCTCTGAGCTCCAGGAGGTGGTGCAGAGAAGCAGCCCTGAATAAGAGGTGTAGCTGCACAGTGAGGTTTGTCAAGTCAATCAGCTAAAAGTACATGAAAGCTTCCATCTTACTTACCATGTTACTGGTAATAAATCCAGAAACTAGTGGCAATTCAAAGGTAAACGAGAGTCGGTGGACGTGTTAAGGTCACTGCTTCCCCCGTGTGAACTTTGAAACTGCACAGTTTAAAAGGCTGATTGAAACGGTTAAATGTCACTACAGCCAGTAGTCCATGAAGAGGACATTTGGATGTAGGTGACTGTTTTAACAAAAGCCGGAATATTTTCCTCACCTTCACCAGTTATGTTGTAATGTGTCAAACGGTGACCAAAGAAAGTCCGAAATGTCATTTTAAATTTCAAAGTGGCGTCGCTTTAAAACGTGTGTGTGTGTGTGTGGCACCATCAAAATAACAGCTCCAAGATCTCTGGGGTGGCTTTGAAGCTGCTGAACAACATTTAACCTCAAATTATTTTAAGACCAAGAACTGGAAGATGTCTCAGTTGAGAATGTGTCCGTTTTGTTTTTATTGTAGCAGCTCGAGGCCATTTCTGCCCTCTCACTACTTCTCTGTTTTAAGCTCTGTCTGCCAATAAAGGCTAAATGTTTTAAGTCAAATATATTTGTAGCACATTTCATGTACAAAACAATTCAAAACAAAGAAATGTTTAGGAGTGTGATTTAACCATACATCACAGCGTTAATCTGCATGCGTTTGCAGCAAACTTTAAACATCAAATCGCATCAAAATCAAATTTATTTGTATAGCACATTTCATGAACAAAATCATTCAAAGTGCTTTACATAAAATAAAAGCATTGCAGCAGGGAGTGGAAGAAGCATTAAAAATACATAATGGAACATAAAGAGAAACAAATTAAATAATTTAAAAACTCAAAACAGTCTGGATAAGTTAAAAGATAGCGTGCAGATATTCATGCATAGACACATGAGAAAAGAAATGTTTTTAACCTGGATGTAAAAATGTCTCCATTTGGTGAAAGTTTAATCTCCACTGGCAGTTTGTTCCACTTGTTGGCAGCATAACAGCTAAATGCTGCTTCTCCATGTTTAGTCTGGACTCTGGACTGGACCAGCTGACCTGAGTCCTTGGATCTAAGAGCTCTGCTGGGTTTATATTCTCTGAACAGATCACAGATGTAAGCCATCAGCAGGCTTTTAAAATCTATTCTGTGACTGACTGGAAGCCAGAGTAAAGATTTTAAAGCTGCTGTGATGTGTTCAGATCTCTTAGTCCGGGTTAAAGCTCCAGCAGCAGCGTTCTGGATGAGCTGCAGATGTTTAATGCTCTTTTTGGGAAGTCCAGTTAAAAGAGCGTTACAGTAATAGTCTACTGGAGGTGAATGCATGGATGAGTTTCTCCTGGTCTGTTTGGGAGAGGAAACCTTTAATTCTGTTGATGTTTCTGAGATGGTAAAAAGCTGCCTTGGTGACAGCTTTGATGTGGCTGCTGAAAGTCAGATCTGAGTCTATCAACACTCCGAGGTTACCAACTTGGTCATTGACTGTATTGAGTGATTCTTGGACCGCTTCTGTTCACCCTATACATGCTGCCTCTGGGTCAAATTCTGAAGAACTCTAAAGTCAACTACCACAGCTATGCAGATGACACACAGATATATCTCGCACTGTCTCCAGATGACTGCAGTCCTATAGAGTCATTGTGCGACTGCTTAGAGCAAGTCAAAAAGTGGATGAATCAAAATTTCCTTCAGTTAAATCAAGAAAAAGCTGAGGTCAGAGAAGAGGTTTGCTCTCAGTAAACACCTTGAGTCACTGTCTCTAGGAACTAAAGACCAAGTCCGGAACCTCGGCGTGCTGATAGACTCAGACCTGACCTTCAACAATCATATCAAATATTTTTTAAATCCAGGTTAAAAACATTTCTCTTTCGTTGTGCTCATGGTTGAGTTCCTTTAAATCATTTTAAAGCGTAATGCTATAAATCCTCTTGATTGTTTTATATTTCTTTTTTCCCCTCTTCTTTGATTGCTTTTAATTGTGTTTTAATTGTAATTCTATTTTTTTTTAATTCTTTAAATTGCTTGTTTTTGTGCTGTTCTTTTTAAATGCCTTGTCTTTATGTAAAGCACATTGAGTTGCCTGTGGTATGAAATAAATAAAGATGCCTTGCCTTGTAAGGGCCTGAGTCTCAAGATATTTACCAACGCTGACCCTCTTCTGTTTGCTACCAAACAGAATGATCTCAGCTTTTTTTTCCTTCATTTAATTGTAGAAAATTCTCTTTCTTTTAACAGAACTATCAAAGGAAAAAATACATTCTTATGTTCTAATCAGGATCATCTTATTTATACAAACACAGGAAAAAAAACATTAAACCAGTCTCAAAGTAAGGCTACGATACACCAAGAACACTTCTTTTCAATGCCGACTCCCAAACAGCCTTATTTTTTTTTCTGTTATGAATTAAAGGTAGGGTAGGAGATCCTGGATTTTGAGTCCAGCGAAGCTGCATTTTGAAAATACACCGGTAAAAAGTCCCAACCATTTTCTTCACTTTCCCCCCGAAGGCACGCCTCTAGAGTACATGAACGCGCACGAGCGCTGTTCTGACAGCAAGCATCGATCGTTGCCGTATTTAGTTTATGCTAACTATACGTTTAATAATGCAAGGTGCTAGCCAAGCTGGCTCTAGTTTAGCTTCCTGCCAAGCTTCTGGACGCGTAATTCGGTCACGGAGCAGGGTACGCGCACAGGGGGAAGGAGGGGGAGGGAGGAGCAGATTGCAGTTTGATAGACGGCATCAGAATCCAATCATCGTTAACGGTCCGTTCAGTATGATTGGATAGTGTTTTTCCTAGATTGTACGTTCTAGGGGCCACTAAAACTTTTCATATTTGTGTCAAAACTTTTAATTAATTGGTTGCAATGGGGGTGTGAAGAGTATTTCAAGCAATATGTAAAAAAAAAAAAAAGATCCAGAAAAAGATCCCCTACCCCACCTTTAATATATGTGGCTTCAGACCGATAAAAGGCTGTCAGCTTCTAAGAGAGCCAGCGAAATGCAGCTCAACTGCAGTCCACCGAGCAACAAATGCCTCCCTGGTGACACCTGCCGCTGTCTTCATCTGACTGGCAGCCTGAAGGCATCTCACATAATCTGTCAAAAAACGCAGAATAGCCACACCTGAGGCTTTCTAACGCTCACTAACAATGTAGCTGCTCACACAAAATAAATGAAGTCAATTCTTTAAAAAAAAAAAAGAAGCAAGAATTCATCTAGTTAGCAGCAGGAGTTTGGGGCAGTTTTTATCAACTTGATTTAAACCTAATATTCACAGACGAGTGCTTTATTAATAAATGATTGACATCAGGAAGATGTGAGAAACTCGGTCTCTGACCCTAAAAACTAGGATTACAGATGTTGGCCTCTGTTTCAGCTGGGATCAAGTTGTTTGTGGGGTAAATAACCTGAGCTGAAGGTTCTTTAACAACCTCGTCCCAAAAGAAAATGTGGAATAGTCCAAAATGCAGCAGTGTCACAGTTCAGGGTTGAAAAATGTAAGATGGCAACGTGTGTGTGTGGCTGTTTTGTGTTCATGTTAGATGATACAAAGGAGGTCCATGAATATTAAAGCGTTTTTTTTTTTGTTTTTTTTTTAACGTGAACCATGTATTTAGTAGCATTTAAACCTCATGAATGGGAGTTCTAACTCTGTCTTTTAAAGGCTGCCCACGACAGGAAAGACTCACAATAACTATGAAAGGATGGTTTTTAAACATTGTTCATTTTGCCTGTGACCTGCACACAGAGATGAATCTTTTGAGGCTATTATGTTCTGTAAATGATGGAATATTTAAAGATTGTTGGGTCATATAACAGTTATTATATGGCAGCACTGATGCATATACATGGTTAATCCTAAAGTAATGAAAACACAGCAGTTACATGCTAATTAAAACATAGATTTTGACATTTTAATCAATTTTTTTTTATATGTTCCAACTTTAAAGAAGCTCACAAAGAGGGAAAATAAAAGGAATTTATTTTAAAATGCTTCCTGTGCCTTTGAGAAATGGAAAGGCTATTAAATTCTTGTAATAAATCAAAACCAAATGGACTTATGAGGACATGTGGCAGAGCAAAAGAGTAGAAAACTGCATGTTCATGGGGCCGGATGGTAAAAGCGATATTTCACAAACTGAAAGTGAGAGCTGCGAGCTGGCTGCCTCCTTAAGGACTTGGATGTGCATGAAAGGTTATTCCGATTGGCCTGATATCAATTTGTGTTAAATGAAGAAGTAAAGTTGAAGATAAATAGATTATCTCATGTGAAATGTGCCTCTTACTAAGCATCATTCCTTCTGAAATGAGTTGTGATAAACGTGCTCGCTTCATTCTCCGCGGTAAATAAATTGTGAGGTCTTAGAGCCGAGATGCAGCTTCTTTCATCTCATATTCTGCTACATGCGAGCAAAAAGATCAATGGTCAATATTACATGTTCGGGAAATTTAGGAGGCCTCGGGGTATGAATTAAACTGCAGGCACCTTCAGTCAAGAGGAACTCCATCCTTCACAATAAATAAAGGCTCGATTGGAAACTGAAAATTGGAAACGAGGACTGTTTTTGGCAGATGGAAACGTCACTGATGCTAAAACGGAGTGTCTGCGTTTCTCTGCCCAAACAAACGTGTTACGTGAGCGATTTATCTTGTTTTCTAAAGTAATTCAGTCCACCGAACATATTTATCATTTCAATTCAAAAGGGAATTATCATAGTGTTCGTCTTCCAGCTTTGATTCGCAGCAGGACTGTTCTTCAAATCCGCTTTAAAAGCCAAGGACAAGGTTTCTCATGAACACATTATTGCACCTCCACCTTGATGTGTTATTCATGAGGCTTTAGAGCAAAGATTTCTGCCGCATCGCTGAAGGTTATGAATGCAGCTCATAAACAAGCTTGAAAGTGAAGCGAGTTCCAGGGAGCATCAAAAATTTAAAGCACTTGTTTAACTTGTTGGAGCTAAACAAACTCTTAGCTATGAGAGGATGTTCCACACTGATCAGTATCAGTATTTTCTTTTATTTAATATTTGCTCAGTATAGATTATAAGGCTATGGTGATTTAAATGCTGCCTGTTAACCAAATAAGTGGTGATTCCCCTTCTTCTGCTGCTCCGACACAGCTTTAAATCCCTGTTTTATTTACAGTATTGTCCAAAAGTCTTGAGCCAGCCGTAACTTTTTAATATATTGTCAGAAAAACAAGAAACGCGTGCAAACATTGATGTAAATCCAGCATCCTACACTGGAAAAAATCTAAATCTTACCAAGTATATTTTTCTCATTGAGTATCTCATTACACTTAATATAAGACACAACTGCCTAACAAGCACCATTTCAGCCAGATATAGGGACTTGTTTTAATACAATACATCTTGAATATCTTAAGTGAAAAAGTCTTAAACATCTTGTTTTGAGTCATATTTAACATGAAACAAGCTTTTTTTTTTTTTTTTTTTTTCATTTGAAGAGGTTTTTAAACTAATTTCAAGATCACCTTTAACTCAAAAGTCCCAAATATCACATCTTATTTCAAGAAATCTCGACAAGCCGATTTTCACTAGTTCCATTGGCAGATATTTTTTGCTTATTTCAAGCAAAAACGTCTCGTGTTTGTTGTTTTTCTAACTTATTTTTGGAGGGGCATTTTTTCCAGTGCACCCTTCCATGGAGCCCATTTCTGATGAGGCTTGGGCCAACAGCAGATGGATCAGCTGAAGGTCCAGATGCATCTCTCAGCTCCTGTGTCAGGTCTTTGCTGGATTTTTTCCTCTTTCTTAAGGACATCACTTTCAGATCCTGTTCATCTGCTGGAGATAGTTCTTTACACTGGAAAAAATGCCCCTCCAAAAATAAGTAAGAAAAACAACAAGTACAAGACGTTTTTGCTTGAAATAAGCAAAAAAAAATCTGCCAATGGAACGAGTGAAAATCGTCTTGTCAAGATTTCTTGAAATAAGATGTGATATTTAGGACTTTTGAGCTAAAAGTGATCTTGAAATTAGCTTAAAATTAACATTTAACAAGATATTCCAGATGTATTGTCTTCAAACAAGTCCCTATATCTGGCTGAAATAGTACTTGTTAGGCAGTTGCGTCTTATATTAAGTGTAATGAGATATTTAACTAGAAATGAGACAAATATACCGTATTTTCCGCACTATAAGGCGCACTTAAAAGCCTATAATTTTCTCAAAAAACAAAAGTGCACTTTATATATGGACTTATTCTTGTTAGCTTACGGACCCCGAAGCGATTTTGTGTGGTACACGGCGCTCTGTCAAAATGTTTTAGTAAGACTTTGGTAAACTACAAAGCCGCACCGCAGCATTACGGCTACAGTAGTCATGAGCGTAGCGGAGTAATATATATTGTGATTCACCATAATAATAACAAAATTGAACAGAGAGCAGCGGGTAGAAGCGTCTCTACAGTCTCTATTCGACTAAAGGCAACAGCGTTAGCACGGGACATGAATATCAGTGTAAACACGGCGTTCAAAGCTAAACTGCGAGCTGCGTGGGAGCAGTGGATGACAGAAGGCGAATACACATTCACCAAGGGAGGGAGACAGCGCCGGGCGACTTTCGCTACTATCTGCCAATGGATCGTGGATGCCTGGGCTAAGGTATCAGTCTCAACTGGTCCGAGCTTTCACGAAGGCCGGTGTTCAGTTGATTTGTGCTACTTGTCGAGAATTGCTACTTTGTGGTTTTGCGCATGCGCCGAGCTGATTTTATAAGTTTCGTTTTCGAATCATCACTGAACTGCCAGGTAACAGCAACGACACTGTTTTGTTTCGCTTAATGCGCCTTATAGCCCGGTGCGCTTTATATGTATGAAAAAAGATCGAAAATAGACCATTCATTGACAGTGCGCTCTATAGTGCGGAAAATACGGTACTTGGATTTTTTTTTTTTTTTTTTTTTTTTCCCAGTGTAGGCCTGACACTGCTTCTTCTTCTTTTGTCCTCCACTTGTCCAGTGTCCTCATGTTTTAAGGACACACTGCACACCATACTGAGATATGCCAAGTTTCATCACCTCATTGGAGCAAAAGTGCTATTCTTTTACTCAGATTGTTATTTTTTGCACATTTCTAAATGCAACCAAAGAAATGGGAATTAATTATGTGCCTTTGCAACAAGGTGCCTAAAGATACGTTCTTGGAAGGACAATAAAGTAAAAATGAAAAAAACTCAATATTAATTTCTCTTCAGAAACGCAGATTTTTTTTTTTTTTTTTTTTTTTTTTTTTTTTTTTTTTTTTTTTTTTTTTTTACTCAATCATGTTGCTTACCTGCTTAATTGATCACACGTTTCTCCAGCTGTTTTTTTCAGCCTATTTGTTGCCTCCGTCCCAACTGTTTCTAGACGTACCAAATACAAGATGAGCTCATACTTTTTCATCCATCCATCCATTTTTCTTGCCGGCTTGATCCAACTCGAGGTCCCTGGAGCCTTTCTCAGCGGCCTTTAAGGCTGGAGGCGGGACACACAGGGCTCATTATTCATAAAATGGTAAAAAGTCCAACTTTTAACACTTAAACATATGTTTTCTGTGCTCTATAAGATGAGATTTTCCATTCAGCTCCCTAATCATAGAGGTTGTTGAACCACGCATCTTTTTCTCTTTCATTCCCCATGTTAATCCCTCATTTTCATGCCGCATATATGCAGATTCAGTGCGGACCCAGTCTAGCTTTAGAGTGGAAGCCCAGCTGCTTTGTGCAGGTTTGTGATCTCTTTACTGCAGGTGCAACATTTTTAACTATGGGCCATATGGTCTGGAACTCTTGAGTCAGTGTGGTGGAGATGTTATGTCCAACGTTCATTACCCAGAATGTAGGAAACAATTTTACAGCCCACAGAAGACTTCTCTGTAAAACTCCCTGCAGCCTGATCTGTGCTCCGCTTTCAAAGGAGCTCTCCATGCCTTTTCCTTTTGAGCCAACTGGCCGGCCGGTCGGGCAGCAGGTCTCCACCAGCCTGCAGCTGCTGCTGTGCATATAAAGCAGAGATACACTGCACTCATCACCAGCATGCTCCTTTGGAAATTAGGCACAATTTCAAGTGTGGATAAAAAGCAAAGCTGTTCCTGTGTCATTCGGCTAAAAACTGAGTCATCATCTCAGAGACACCTTCAGCTTTTAGTGCTTCGGTCATGGTTTTTGGTCTGTTTTTGTTTTGTAAAATCTCCTCACTTGTATTTTAATCTTGTATATTTTCCGTCTCCTGTGCTTTCTTATTCTGTGTTTTATATTTATCTGTTGTTGCTCTTGTTTAAATTTGCCGTAACTTGGCTTGTGTCTCTATTGTTTTGCTCCGTCCTTGTTTTTCCCTTTTTTTCTGGCTATCTTGCCCTCATTAGTTGTACATTTGTTTTCTTCCCGTTAGTTCTGTGTATTTATAGTCTACCCATGCCTGTTTTATTTCAAATTTATCTTTAGTGGGATGACGGTCCACTGTGGCTGGCTTAGGTGAGTTTGTGGAAGTGTTTTTGATGCTCCTGAAGCTGGAAAGCGTTAGAAAACACTCAGTGAGACTGTGTGAAAATGGAGGAAAGTTAGTGTGTGTGTTACCATCATGATAAGTAGCAAGGTGTGTGGTTTTCTACTGGGTTACTGTTAAAATTGGCTTTGTTAAATGCTGTACTTTTCCACGATGGATGACCTTAAGTGATCCAGGAATAGGGAGACAAAACAATTAGCCTGGAAAAGCAGGTGCAAGATTCTCACACGCATTATTTGGCTTATTCAGAGAATATGTCCAATCATACTCGGTCGAGTCTGAGACCAACCTAGGCATATAAATACAAAATGTTACCGGAAATCGGGGCTCGATCTGACGGATTTTTCCTGCGACAGGTCTGTCATACTGGGTCCAGTGCTGATATACTCCATTTGTTACCACCAATAAAGACTTTATTTAACTTGAGATTACTCCGGCTTGTTCTTGAGCTTCCAATGAAAAAATTGAGCTAACAGTTACAAAGGACCAAAGGGTAGCTTCGAACCATCTAAAGGCTCGTTTAACATTGGATTATGTTGATGCTCTTTAATCTCCCATCAGGAGAATGTGTATGACGGGGAGAATGTTCCTGCTTTCCAAAGATGGCTTTACCCATCTGCAGTTTGAGAAAGATCACATGGACATTTGTACGAGAACCCAAAAGTAACTGAGCTCAACAACCAAGAGAGAAATAGGCCAACTGAGGAGAAATCAGAACTCTGAGTGGACCAAGCCAAGGTCCACTCAGACAACAAGGCGATTTGGGCAGGAAGCCAAAGGACAGCACTGACGGGTTAAACTGTTTGGGATAGAAGTGGGTCGGGCACAAAGGGCTGTTTTTGGGAGGATGGTCCAAGTATAAGATGCAAACTGTATGAGGCACTGGGCACGTGGGTGGTGGTGGAATCTGAACTGCTTTAGCGATCAAACAGGAGGCAGGTCGGGGAGAAGCCTGGTTGATCTCAGGGGTGGAGCTGAGGGCACGAAGGAGGGCGGAGCCCAGGTTGGTGGGACGCTGGCTGAGGACCAGGAGACGGCGAAGAGAGATGCTGGACCTGGCAGGAAGTTGGGCCGAGTCAGCTGGTGGTCAGCCAGAGTAGATGATTCTGGCTAAAGGTTGAGCCTCAGTTTATTTGCTCAGGGATGAGAGGACTGAAGGCAGACTAAGCAAAATACGTGTTGTTGGCCAATTGAAATAAAACCATTGTGGGATTAAAGCCACATTGTGCAACATAATCTAATGATGGGGGGTTATGCTGGTCTATGCTGTGTTTGTTAGAAGAAGGTTTTATTTTGTTCTTTTACAGACCATCATGATCAGTATGAATCAGATTAAACATATTTTATGTGACGGGTTTCTATTTCTTATCAATATTAATCCACAGAATTATTAACAAGTCCTGTCGGAGTGTTTTTCCCAAATACTCACACTTTCCATGAATATTTATCTGCCTCACGTATGAAAAAATGCTCTCAAAACTGCTGTCAAAGAAAGTCAATTGTGTTAAAATTAGATAAGAAAAAAACTAAATGGAGTTTCAGAGATAAAAGACCCAACCGAAATTAATTTGTAATTAAAAACAATCTGCTTCATTATACTGCATCACTTTCAGCCTCTTTCTCCCCTCTCACCTCATTTATATGCAACCCTCTTCTGAGCTTTTCAGTAGTCCACTCAGCATCTCTGTGCAGCCGTTCTGGAAGTTGCCAGCAGAGGAAAAACACTCCACAGACCATTTTGTACCAAAGAAATGTCACTTTGCTAAACTCTGACCCACCAGGTTGGGACAGAAATTCCTCAAGTTTTGACATAAGGGATGCTTTAGTGGTGAGGGATCCACAGGGAGCTGAGCCAGTTCTTAAATAAAGACAAGTTTGGATAAGTTTATTCGCTCACTGCTGTAGTTTGGTTCCTATAGATCAGAGCCGTTTGGACCCAGTTTCCACGGAAAATAAAACACTGGGAGCTGCAAATACTTTGACATTTTTTTTTCTTTTTTTTTACCTTTATGCTTTTGTATAAACAACTTTAGTGTGTTGCTTACGAAATCCATGAAGTGCTACAGAGAAAATGAACTTTTATTTATGTAATGAACACATTTTGAACTCTTCAAAAAATAATAATAAATAAAAACCCACCGAGTTGAATGTCTCTTTCTCACCACAAATTAGACATACTGGTAAGCCACTCCCTTCAGAGGCAAATGCAAATTAATCTGCCCAGGAATCATTAAATGTTCTATTTTCTTCAGATTTTTCTTTTCTTACATTTCTCCATATTTGGCCTACCTGGGGTTGAAAGTCTCGATAACTTCACAGCGTTTTGGCGGGCAGATTCACTTTCAGCGAGTGTGAAGAATATTTTAAGCAAAAAATTAAAATATAATAAAAATTAATAATATAATATTTCAAGATCACAATAATCTTTCAATTTAGAACTATAATAATAATAAAAAAACAAACTAACACAAATAAAAGACATTTCAATTTGATACTTTTTAATTTATTTTCCCAAGCCACGCGGAGCCGCAGCATAAGGAAGCCGACCCCTGCTATATATAAAGCAATGTTCTTACCTTTTTTTTTGGCAGACTCTTTTATCCAAAGCGACTTACACTCATATCCCAGGTTGGATAAAGGGGGTCCTGCCAAAGGAAAGACTGGAGGTAGTACCTTTCATGCAAGTGGGATTTGAACCCTCAGTCACACACATGACAGCAGCAATCTTACCTCTACCTTCCAGGTTTTACTTCAGTTTATGGGTTAGATACTGAAATGTTGACATATTCTACCAGGAGTGGGGTTTGAACCCACGTGGGCATTTGCCCATTGGATCTTAAGTCCAACGCCTTAACCACTCGGCCATCCTGGTCATGATTACGGGCTACGTATACCATTATCTAAGGATAACGGGTGAACATGTTTGGTTAGTTCAGCCGTTTAAAGTTAATTTTCTCATCATTACCAACAGTGGGACTGCATGGACGTCGGCTACAGGTTGGAGCAGGGTGGGTTAAACTCTCGACTAAACTCATCGCATCACACAGAGTTACACAAGCATGCTTTGACTTATCGTTATAAATCCGCTCCAAGTGTCACAGCCGCAGCGATGAACAATGAAACTGGGTATTAACGCTGGAATCGCTCATTTTCAAGCTCACCATAATCGCCTTGTGGTTTTGTGAAAATCAAACCGCATTTTTTCAGGCGACCGTGTCATGATTTTTAGAAAACAAAAGGCCGATTTCTTGTGAAAGCAGGATAAATTAACTTATCATCAGTCAAAAACAAGCTGGGTTACGGAAGCCCAGAGCGGACGTGGTACATATAAACTTTTTTTTTTATGGTTTTCTCGAGATAACGAGATAATTTACCGATGGTTTTCGAGATCACGAGATGACTAACTTTTCTTGAATGCTCATGATCAGTTTCTCGGTGTTCTCAAAGCCTTTCCAAGAACGGACTCAAGCTGAAAATGTCAGATTTTGGAGAACCCGACATAGATCAACGCATCAGATTTTACTTCCGTCGAGGTCTAACAGGCTGATAACTTTCATATCGGCCCGCGTCATTTAAGGAGACGGCCGGCTCGGCTGCAGCTCAACAGGCGTTTACACCTCAGTGATCCTGCTGATGTAGTCGACTTCATCAGTGACCAGCTGAGGGGACCAGGCCGTCTCCATGGTTACCGAATGATGCACGAGAGGTGCTGTTATCGTTTTCTTGAGATAAACATGATTCCATTCTTCAAATGCTTGTCACACCAGCGGGATTTGCTTTGTGCATTTTCACAGCAGAACTGTTACACAAACGCTCCACATTCCATGTTTGATTCATAGGCTACTTTACTGAGTTTTCAATGAAAGGGGGGTGAAAATGGGTAAAAACCTTTGCCAGAAATACATATAAACACATATAAACAGGGGCGGACTGGGGAGAAAAAGTGGCCTCGAAAACCATCGGTAAATTAACTCGTTAGCTCGAGAAAACGATCAAAAAAAAGTTTATACGTACCACATCTGCTCTGGGCTTCCGTACTGCGTTACCTCAAGAACAGAATAATCAACTCGTGATCTCAGTCATGGTTTCAAAATAAAGAAGTGCAGGCGAGGTGGCTCTGGGCCTCCGTAGAAAGCATCCTCTCTGAAATTAAACTCAGCATCTTCTGTCTCATGTTTCACTCGGATGTTTTGCAGACATATCTAAACTTCTCTAGGTTAAAGCAGAAATTGTGGGGCGCCATCTTTGTGCAGAGGCTGCAGCTCCAGGTCCTGAAGCTGCATGTCTTCCCCCACTGTCTTTCAAAAGCCCCCCCCAAAAACCTAATAAATAACCACAGACACTGTATTTCAGTTTCGTAGTTTCCCCCTCAGATCTGCTGAAGATGGAGCTGTAACCGGCCCACACTTATTTCCTATTTAAAGCTCTTCAGAGGTGGAGACAGTTGAGAGGGATGCTGGCATCTCTTCTACCTTCCCTTCTTTCTAAATGTTAGTTACCCTTCAAACTCTCCCACTGTTTGTGTCACTGTGTTTGCCTCTCAGGATGTATTATTCCCCTCTCACATTTCCCCCCCCCAAGGCTCGCTGTTTTCTCTCTGTACAAACATTTTCACATTGTTTTAAGACCTCTCTTCCCTCTGATTTGAACATTAAACAGCCAGCTGGCTTCTCTGTGTGCGGTGTGACTGCAGGCCATGAGCGTGTGATGCTCATGTTGAGTGTGTGTTATCTGATTCCCCTGCTGTGTTTGCTCCCAACAGGTTTCTTTATCGTCTCATTCCCCTGCCATCTTTACTCTCAGTAGGTCTTCATTATCGGATCCCCCTGCTGGCTCCCTGCACACTATCTCAAATTCTCTCGGTTTTCTGGTCTTTTTCTTGACCGTGCATTATCGACTGAATGCAGCCAAAAGCTTTTCTCTCTAAATGTGCTCACTTGATATTCTGCTCTGGACCCGATCTGTTGAACATGACACCATCACCTTATCCCCAGGCAGTTCTGTGTTACACAAATTGGTCTGAAACACCTGCTGTGTGTGGAATCACAGTTGTTCCAACCAGTGAACACTCAGTCATGACTTCAGCAAAGCCAGTAGCCAGGTTTGTGTCCAATAACATTACATGTTTTAAACAAGTTTCCAGCAAATCTGCAATGCTTCAGCATCTGCGGTTGTGTTTCTCTGCTTGTATTTTTCATCATCTCCGTGGAGCTAAAGCTTGGCTAATATTTCAATAACATGCTTGCAAGCTATCTGACGTCATGGTGCTGCACTTTGAACTGACAGCAGCTGTACTGTTCAAGCTACAATTCTTTACCCTCCTCATATCACATATGCTGTGCCTAAAACTGAGAAATCCACCATGATATGACATAATTAACACAGCAACCATTCATAATTAGTATCATTAATCTGTTTTGAAGCTTATATTGCATCCTTCCTTTTGGTATTATCTACTCTCTATTGGTGAAGAAGTGCATCATCGGTGTTACTTAGTTACAGTCTCCCAGCAGGTTTCCATTAAGTGACCACAAAAACTGAGACAGGACACTCAGTATCTGTCAGTGTACGCAGACATGGAAATGGGTTAAAATTAGAGCTTAAAATCACGCCATTTAGTAAAACTGTCTTGAAAACAATGTTAAAGCGACACTATGCAACTTTTTCATGGTCATAAAATTGCTTGGCAATCATCAGATTGCTTGGCTGACCCGTTCTGATGAAAACGGTGACATTTCCATCTCCATCTGGTGGCCCTAGAGCGAAACAGCGCTTGCAACTTTGCCTGTGGCGCCGCGTGCTTTGTTTACCTCTGGAAGTCTCGCGACACACGAGAGCCGAGAACTACTGCTTCATGGCAGGTCGTAAAGGGCTCCGAGCCGAGCCAGGTAGCCTGATAAGCCGAGCCAGGTAGCCTGATAAGACACACCCTCTCTCCATTAGCTGTCGACGGCTCTCCAACTCTCTGCCAGTGTCTTGAAAAATAAACCGCAAATTGCCTCTGGTGGGTTTACGACAGTCTGGCTAGACTGTCGCCTTATTTTCTACAGAGCTCCCCCTACAGCTTTGGGGTGTGTTTTGCATGGTAAACAAACCCCGTATTACTGAAAGTTGCATAGTTCCGCTTTAACCAATTGTAAAAAATGAAAAAAGTCACATGACTGTCACTAGTCACCCAAGTTCGTCTCATTTTCAACCAAATACTTAACCCTAACCCCAGTGTTGGATTAGATTTAAGCATCTAAACTCATTAGGTTTAAACTAACCCCAGTGTTGGATTAGATTTAAGCATCTAAACTCATTAGGTTTAAACTAACCCCAGTGTTGGATTTGATTTAAGCATCTAAACTCATTAGGTTTAAACTAACCCCAGTGTTGGATTAGATTTAAGCATCTAAACTTATTAGGTTTTAGCGTTTAAAACCACATGGTCAGGTTTTGGAACTAAAATCTTATTGGTCAATAGGTTTTGTTTTAATTACAGCCTCTCGTAACTCCTGCTACATAATAATAATAATAATAATAATAGTACAACTTTTCAGAAAGGCACTGATGTTGTCACATTTCAGGCAGCCAATCATATGAACACAAACCAGAAGATAAACCTCTTCTTGCTGCATCTGTCAACCCGAAGCTGTCATCTATGGCATGTCAGACACAAACCAGAACAAAGACAGAAAGCCCATTAGTGTGAGCCGATCAGACACACTCTAAAGGTTGCTGGTAATATTAACAATGTGACAGTAATGTAGCTGGTCTGTTAAAATGAAAATGACCCCAAGCCCTGACCTCCAGGTGACGGCAGACAGACCCTCTGAAATCCTAATTAAAACTGTCCCTCAAGACAGGCCTACTTTTAATAGTAGACTTTGATATTAATTGTACTGCTGTCTCTGATGGACTGGCTCATACAGCAACCTCTCTCTACATTACTAGAGATTACATGACTGACAAACCAAAGGAATCGGGTGAATATGGTTTATCTTAAACAGCGGTTAAAGCGGAGATGTACTGTTGAGATATTGCTGTCATAGACGCCCAAAAAAGCACCCCGTGAGAGCGTGTTTTTGATGAAACACCTGCAGAGACGGTGCTTTTCTGTCAGATGAAAGCCTGAGTGGACACAGGCTTGATGGGTCGTGTCACCATCCAGGGTAATGAATCGGGAGATTGCCATGTATCCCAATGCTGTTGTTTTGTTTCGGCCGACATCCAGGTCACACAATGGGAACTGTGAAAGCTGAGTGAAATGTGTAACCCCCTCATGGTGCACATAGTTTCTAACATGTATTTTTAACCCCTAACCATGCCTAAATGTCAGCAAAGTAGAAAAGTGAAAGGATCTGTGGAAAATGTTGTGTCTTTAGCATGGAAGTTGGCCTCCGTCTGCCCACTCATACCTTCTCATAAGTATTTGATGTCTCGCTACATGACTCTATACATGTTTGTCATCGATTATGTGATGGAGGCAGCGCGATGTTGAGCTTCAGGAACATCAAGTACTAAAGTGAGATGCAACTATAGCCGCTTTCGGACTGTAGGAACCTTTGGCAGTTCTAATAACCTTTTAATCCGCGGGGCCGTTTTCTCCCGTGTTCGGACATACAGGAACTCGGGGCTATCTCCCTTAGTTCCTATAACCATTTCAGCTCCTTCTCCGAGGTCGGGTCTTTTCATGGTTCTATAGAACGCATCTGACGGAGGTGTGTGGTGGTCGGTAGCTACGCCCCATATGATGCTGTCACGGCTGAAATGTTTCATCATACCACACAGACAGAACCGGCGGGTGTTTAATAAGTTAAACTTACACTGGTCTCCTTTGTCCTCTTTTGCCTGCGCTCGACCCTTCGTCTCCTGACTCTCTCTGTGAGCTCTTCCAGCCTCGATTGTTAGACGCCTGATGTGATCGTCCATGATTAATATCACCATCATGCAGACCATGAACACGGTGGCCTCCCCGCTCTCCATATTAGCTTCTTTGTGGTGTTTTTTCTTCTCTCCTTACTTTTACCGTTTTGTTTTGTTTTGTTTTGTTGTTGAATGTGGCGCTAAACGGCTAACGTAACACGTCACTGACGCAGACGGCTGCGCGTGGCGCATCATTCCCGACCTGGTCCCGACTCATGTGCGAATGCAGACTGAAACAGTTCCGCTGGGGAAGGATAGTTATCAGAACAAAATTCGAGTAGGACAGTTCTAATAACTGCGTTCTTCTGTCCGAAAGCGGCTTATTTCTCTGTAGACCAACGTGGTTGGTGAAGGGAAGGTGGATCTTAGGCTGTGTTCAAAACCGCATACTTCTCCTACAACTCACACTAACTTTTTGAGTTAGTATGCGAGTTTGAGTAAGCGAGAAGTTCCCGGATGCATACTAGATTCGCCGAAATGTTGGGTATGCATCATGAGGTTACTACTCATACTCAAACTACCCAAGATGCAACGTAACGTGACGTCGCCGACGTCGTCATTTCCTGTCAAAACGGCAGTTTCAAGCTAGCTACAACGAGGGTAGGTTCACTTCCTGTTTTCAAAACAAAAGCACCAATTGTATCGTAATGGCTTTCCCTATGATAAAAGGCAACGGGTATTTTATTTTGTGAAAATAACCGGAAGTGCGTTACTCACTGCGGCTAGCTTTAGTAGCGCCGAATTTGTGGGAACAAAATTGTAAATAGCCGGTATTTTGTCAAATTTTCAACACGTTGGGGATCTAAACGACTACTTTCTCGCCTGAATATGTTTCAGATGTTGCTAAAGTTTACAGAGTTTAGAGCTTAAGTGAAATCAGCTTCAGGCCGGCTGATTTCTGCTCGGGCAGGAGCGAAATGCATTGTGGGTAAACACTCTGCATACTGTCTGATCGATCACTATGCAGTATGGAAGTATGTAGTATGCGGTTTCGAACACAGCCTTAGCCTTTCCTCAGTCACAAGGTTCCCCAGAGACGATGCAATGTCACGACTGATCGTAAAATATATATCTTGGTCCATAGGAAGAAAAATGCGGTTGTTAAAAAGTTGCTACATTTTCCGTCCTCGTTCCTCTACTAAATTGAAGCTCCCGTCACGCTCCTGCTGATGTTACCACTTCTGCCATGACGTAACAGTGTGGATGCTCACTGTGTCCTGATGCTGTAGAGGGGGACGGTGGATACAAACCCCCTGTCCTTCAAGTGAGAGTTTGCCGGTTCGAATCCTGTCCCGCACTATCTTTTCCACCATGTATTCACCTTTTGGACTCATGTGATTACTGACTTTTCTACAGAGTTCCCACAACATTTAATTGTTGGTGTTAAATATTGTACATGGTTAGTTTTGGACCATATGTAGTTTTCTAACACCAGTTTAATACTCCGTGGTCGCTGTTCCTGTTATGTGATTCGATCCTGATGTCATCTCACAATCTTAAAGCCTGGATTGTGAAACTACATATTGGACATGTGGAGAAACATTCCTGTTTTATCATTTTGGGTGAGAATGGACCGGATAAGGGGAGCGGGGGGGTAATGTGTGTTTGCTTGATGATGCTTCATGCTCGGTTGGATGTCATTATGTTTGCTGTTTAGATGGTAATAATTTCTGCGGGAGCAGATATGTTTTTGGTTTTTGTTTGGATTCCTCCAGGTGCAGAGTCAAGAGGGTTTAAAGATACTTAAAATGCCTTTTCCCACTAGTCACCATGAATCTGTTATAGATATCTGACCAATGCTGCAGCCTCAAGCTAACCTCAGGAGAAACTGAGCCAGCTTTGCATCTGATGAGAAAGACATCTTTTAGATTTGTCCTTTTCAAATACTGACTCTTGTAATATATTTCGTTAGTTGTCTTGATGTACGCAGAGACTTTTTAATGTCTGGCACGATCTCTGGACCTCGTCTTAATGACTGCACGGCGCTGTATTTTTGCCCAGAGGAATTTCCCTCTTAAAGGGATAGTTCGCCTCTTTTGACATGAAGCTGTATGACATCCCATATTAGCAACATCATTTATGAACATCTTCTTACCCCCTGCTGCGTCCTGTGAGCAGAGTTCCAGCCTCGTTTTGGTGTTGATGAAAGGAGTCCGGCTGGTTGGCTGGGGTTTAAAAAATAAAGCGCTTTGCTTCTCAAAACAATATGTGTTCAAAAGAGTAATACATTTGCATCACAAAATTGTTCTCCAGGAAAAGTCAGACCTCACAATCGCTTGGCCCTATTTTCTCTCTACCTTTGTATCACTGCGTGCTGTGTAGACAATGCAGACCGAAGTGCAGACCGAGCAGTAAACACCGTAACAGGTGCAGCTGTTGGCAGGCAGCAGCATGCAGTGATAATATTCATAAAATGTTAATAAAATGTTCATAAATGATATTGCTAGTATGGGATATCATACAGCTTCATCTCAAAAGAGGCAAACTATCCCTTTAAATCTGTCAACCAAACCTAGAAAATAGGCAACATCATCATAATAAACTGGTTTCTGCATGACATATGATGTCAAATCTGCAACATTTGCAGTTCCTTCAGCAGAAGGAAGAGAAAGAAGACATGTCTTCATTTTTGTGGCTGAGGAATTGGATGTTGTCCTGTGCGACAGGTGCATAAAACAGGAGGAAGCACAAGACTTCCTGGTCTCGTGTGGTAGAAATCTGCTAAACACAGTGAACAGGTTAAGCACACAGATTAATAAACTGCGACTTAATTTGGAGACCTATTCTCCTGAGATGCATTATGGTTTTCCATGGAAGCCTAATTTTTCTAACACAAATAATCAATCTGATCTTTAGCTTGGTTGGGAATGGAAATTAAATGCCGCTTTAAGTTATGTCGTATTTTGTATTACAGACACATAATCGCCTGTTTCAAAGGTTCCTTCTGAACTGCGACCTCAGCTCATGACGGCTCAAAATGAATTAACATTATTTTGACTCCAGGAACAACTCTCTGCAGTGAGGTCAGTGAAAGAGACGAGTTAAACTAAGGTGTGGATCACTGCTGTGTTTATTTGAGTCTTTGCTTGTTAGCTGACTTGTCTCTTCATTTCCGTGGTCTCCTTCGCTTCACCCAGTAAAACGAGATGTTCCTCAGAGCTTTGTCTGAAAGGGACATCAGAAGGCAGCGAGGCATTTGTAAATGAATACATGCACATGTTTTTTTTCATGCTAATCCACAACATTTTACTTTGAAGCAAAGGTTCTTTTTACACTACTGCTTTTGTAATGCAGGTTTGGAAACTTTACACATTTAACCCTCGTGCGGTCTTAACATTGTGTTTACTCCCCTTGTCCTACGGGTCAAAAATGACCCGCCCTACCAAAGTCCCAAAATAAAGCCAATTAATTTCATTTTAAATCCAAAATCTATTTTGTATGATGAAACCACCTGTTATTTATCTATATAACTCAATTCAATACATTTTTTTTGTCATGTATTTTTTGTTACACAATACAAAAAGACAATCACCAGTTTTCAGGATTACACTTTTTTTTTATACCACAAACCAATTGTCAGTTGGACCAACAGTTTTCTTGTTTTCTCAGTTTTCTTTTACATAATAAAGGTTTATTATTGCTATTATATAAATGTGAAGTCATTACTTCAGAATGAATTATATTGAAAGGGGAAAAAACAATGAACTTTTTTCTGGTGTTTAAATGTTTTTATAATTCACGGGTCAAAAATGACCCATAAGACCATCTTTGTACCCTAGTGGTGTACAGCCCACATGGAAACATAAACAAACATAAAGTATGACTTTTTCTAATGATGGGGTCCCTTTAGGAAAAGTCATAACATTTCAAGTTGGAAAAAGATAGTTTACGGTATTTTTTTCTACAGCTAAACATGGTAGTGGGTCACTTTTGACCCGCAAGACAGCAGGAGGGTTAAGACTTTTTTTTTTTTTTTGCAAACGAAACACACAAGCATCTTTTAAAATACGATGTTTTGTTATAGATTAAACAACCTGACAGTAACGGCTGGTGAAGCTGAAGCCGTTATTCAGTTAATAATGACAGATAACTGGTTAAAGAACTGCTTTTCATGACAGATGATGCACAACTTTAGTGGCTGTAGCCTCTCAAGTATGAAGAGCGGTTATCTTTGTGATGATTCACATCAAAAAGAAGCACTGAAGCCAACTGTTAAATTGTCTAACAGCAGCGCGGCCGCTGGTAATTACCATCCCCGTCTACTTACTCTCCTGGATCTTTGGTGCGTCTTGCATCATTTTGTGTAATTCCAATTCTTTCAGCCTGATGCAGAGCTCACAGATTTCATCCGCCTCGCTCCACGAAGCCGTACCGAGATCCTCTGCTGCTGCACTGAACACTTCAAGAGGCTGGTAATCAGGCACCGTCAGGTTTGAAGTTTTAAAAGCTGCTGGAGCTTCAACCTGCTGTGAGGTGGAGCAGCTTTGATCAACGCCGCCAGCCATATTACAGGAGCCTCTCCTGGGAGTGACAGGCAAAGACTTCATCGCTTTGGTGCTGAAAGACGGCCATTTTCTCTGGCTTTCCATCTTGTCATGAATGGATGGGAAGTAATTGCCAGCAGCCATTTTTCCCCAGAAGGCATTGTTTTTGTTTAGTTTCAAAGTGGAAGAAACCCATCTGTAATGTTCTAGAATCTTAAAGGTTCAGCATCAAGATTCCACATGATGGAAAATCCCATAAAAAGCCCCCAAAAAAACAACAATGACTTGATCCTACTGTGCCAGATTGAAGCACTGGATTACATTTCTTTACTAAGATAAAAATGAGCGCTGCGGTTTATCTGGAAGCACAGCCGGCAGCTTCACTGCTGATAGTAGTGTTTTAGTCAGACACACACACACACACACACACAGTGACACTGTAGTTTGTAATACATCTTTGGATTAAAGTTGGTTACCTGTGATCTGCTAACAGCATGCTGTAAGTGTTGGGAAACTAAGGGGTTCAGTTTCAAAGCCAAATGTGTTCCTGTTCCTGCCTGATTTACACTTTCCGCCTCTCAGCAGTTCAGGGCCGGTTCTGTTGTGTTTCCCTTTTCATAATACATCAAATGTTCTGGGAGACCGGACTGGATTCTTGCTTTTTAATTATGTGTCTTCAGGAAGCTCACCTGGTAGAGGATAAACAGCAGCCAGACCCATCCTGGACTCTTTAAAGGGATAGTTCGCCTCTTTTGACATGAAGCTGTATGACATCCCATACTTGTAATATTATTTATGAACATTTTCTTACCCCCTGCTGCGTCCTGTGAGCCGAGTTCCAGCCTCGTTTTGCCGTTGATGAAGGTAGTCCGGCTAGTTGGCTGGGGCCACAACAATAAAGCGTTTTCTTCTCTAAACAATATGCGTTCAAAAGAGTCTGCACGGTCTACACAGCACGCAGTGATATGAAGGTAGAGAAAATAGCGCCAAGTGATTGTGAGGTCTGACTTTTCCTGGAGAACGATTTTGTGATGCAAATGTATTACTCTTTTGAACGCATATTGTTTTGAGAAGCAAAACGCTTTATTTTTTAAACCCCAGCCAACTAGGACTACCTTCTTCAACACCAAAACGAGGCTGGAACTCGGCTCACAGGACGCAGCAGGGGGTAAGAAGATGTTCATAAATGATATTGCTAATATGGGACGTCATAAAAGTTAAAAGAGGCGAACTATCCCTTTAACATATTGTGAAAAAGCTTTGAGCTGCAGTTAAGTTTGTGCAGTTCTAAGTAGCTTTAAAGTGAATATCTGCTCTGAGCTCCTTTGTCCTCCAACACAGCCTGAACCCTCTCAGACGAGCTTTCTGTCCTTTCTTTAAGAAGTCTTCAGGAATAGTTCTCCAGGCTTCTTGAAGGACATCCCAAAGCTCTTCTTTGGATGTGGGCTGCCTTTTGTTGCGTTCTCTGCCAACATGATCCCACACTGCTTCAGTAATGTTGAGCTCCGGGCTCTGGGGAGGATTCATCCCTCCATCAGACCTGCTGCCACTGATTTTCAGCCCACTTCTTGTGTCCTTTGGCACAGCTCAGCCTTTTCTCCCTGTTTCCCTTCCTTAAGAACGGCTTCTTCCCAGCCACCCTTCCATGGAGCCCATTTCTGATGAGGCTTGGGCCAACAGCAGATGGATCAGCTGAAGGTCCAGATGCATCTCTCAGCTCCTGTGTCTTTGCTGGATGTTTTCCTCTTTCTTAAGGACATCACTTTCAGATCCTGTTCATCTGCTGTAGATAGTTCTTTAGGCCTGACACTTCTTCTTTTGTCCTCCACTTGTCCAGTTTCCTCAAATGTTTTAAGGACACGCTGCACACCATGCTGAGATATGCCAAGTTTTCAGCTAACAGCTCTTTGGACTGAGGACAAGTTTCGGTGCAATCTGTTGGTTTCCTTAGCTATGAAATAGTTTTTGAATTGGCTCTATATGAATGAATTGGATTATTCTGAAAATAATGATGATTACAATGAATTTAATTCCAATTGGCTTGAATTGGACTATATTATTTAAGTGCCTTGAGATGACATTTGTATTATTTGGCGCTATATAAATAAAACTGAACTGAACTGAATTGAATTTGGGAATCACCTTGTTGGAGCAGAAATCCTGTTTTCTGTCTGTCAAACTGTTTTATCTTTGCTGTTTTTCATAGATGAAACTAAAGAAATGGTAGGTTTTTATTTTCGGTTTACATACAGCTTCCTAACTTTTTGGGAAGCTGTTACAGCTGATGTTGTTTGTCTATAAAAGATGCAAAAGGAGGATCGTTGTCCGATCAGCCATCCTGAAATGTCTTTCTTTCTTTCTTTCTTTCTTTCTTTCTTTCTTTCTTTCTTCTGGTGACCGAAGGACTCAGTCTTGAACAGCACGGCGACCCTTTAACTGTTTTTATGAGACATTAATGAAGTTGATCTTTGAGAGGAGGCGGCGGCTCACTGACGCTGGCGAGCAGCGAAAGCGCACCAGCCTCTCCCTCCTCTCCATCCTCTCCTCCCACATTCGGGTTTGAGGAGATCTCTCTCGGAGCTGGAGAGGAGAGGTCGGCCGTGTCCCTCCGCCAGCAGCCGCCGGGCTTCTCTGCAGCCTCCCGCCGTGTCACCATGGATCTGCGGACTGAAGGAGTCTTTGGGATTATCGCTCGGGTCGTCCTGCTCGTCTCCTGCTCGAGCGGGACAACCGCAGAAGGTGAGTCGGCTGCGCGCTAATTTACTTTTTCACGGTGGAGCCCGGAGCCGGAGAGGCAGCTCTGTACCATGGGTCCCTTTCATCGGCATCCAGTGAGATCATTTATAAAATGAAATAAAAAAAAAAACAACAAGGATTTTAGTTAATAGTTTTTAATGGAGTTGCTTCCAATGCGTCTTGGCTGCACATCCGCCCGGAGACACAAGGAGTTAAAGTGGTTTTAGTGAATATTGTCTCACACCTGGATGTTCTAAGATGCCACATTTCATTCAACACTGTTGCCTTATTCTTCTCCATCCCTGGGACGTGTTGTCACGTTATCACAGTTGTAATTCAGGGCAATAAAGATCTCAGCTGCACAGACTGAAATGCGCGCATTATGTCCACTGTTAGAGTGGCTCACCCACTGGGCAGAAAACAAGGTTATCTGTTGGCTTTCTGCTTGATTTAGTGCTCAGGTGATGAGCATCCTGGGACTGAGCCAAAAAAAAAACAGTGTGAAGGTGTGTGTGAGAGAATTAAAGATTGTTGCAGAGGGAGGGCTGTGACTGAAAGGTTTGAGTCTGAGGAGGAGAATGCCAGACTTTGTGCTCTAAATGCCACATAATCACGTTTGACTCAAACATCAGACAGGTGTGAAGCAGGGTGGGAATGTGAGGCATTTCTGCTCATCCTCCTGATTGATAGGAGGAGAAAGAATCTGTGGACAAAAGAAACGGGGGGAGATAGAGATGACGTATGCCTGCATGATGACAAAAAGTCCTCCATACTGTGTTATTATCTGATGCTGAAGCTATTCTTCCTTTGCTACCTTCTCTGTGGTTAAAGAGAAACATGACGTGTGCAGATACCGTCTAATCTTCTCTTTTCTTCCTCATCTGTTTCGATTAGTCTGTCTGGTCTTCCCGTCACTTTGTCCTGCACTCATCAGAAATCATGCTGCTCATCCAAACAGTTCACAAAGATATCTTTCTGATCTATCAGAGTGCTTTTTTTTGAACGCCTGGGCCTGAAACCCAGACGCTGGGATACCACAGTTCACAACTTTTCCAGGATTTCCACAACGCTTAGCTTTACAGTCACATGACATTTTTCTTGGCTTTTGACGCCGTCTTTGCGGCATCTTCAACACGACAACAAATTCACGTGCATGGCTTTACATTCGGAGGTCTCACGCTGAGATTTATTCCATGACAGTGGTGTTGCATCCCACGACTAAAGGGGGGAGCCAAAGAGCAAAAAAAAAAATAAATAAATCTGCCAAATTCTCCGGTGTTGCTTTAAGAAAGAATGTGTGCACCTCACACTTCAGAGCCTACCTGCAATCGTCTCTCTTGAGCTGGAAAAAGCTCATAAGGCAACACATAACATACCATAAAACAAAGCAGACAGGTCATTATTTTTTTTTTACTCCTTGGGGGTGCGAGCTCAACAGCTCTTCTTTGCTCTTTTACTCTTTTTCCTGCCTCTGCCAGGATCCTTCGCTCTGAACTTGAAGAGCTGATAGCCTCCCTCTGCAGCTTTTGTTGTGTTCATTATTCCACAGCCCAGACGCATTCGCTGTCCCCCATTAAAGTGACGAGCATCTCAATAGTCAATGAAAACAGCAAAGAAGCAGAATTCCATCGCCGTGTCCAACAGTTATTTTAATGCAAATCACTAATTAAATGGAGTAGAAATCACTCAGAATGACAGAGATGTACGAATGTATGTTCCCTTAATATTCTCTTAAAGCACTTTTAAGAGAATAAACAAGGTGTTTGTTACATCCGAAGCATTTATGATAAGACCAAAAAAGATAGACGAATGCGTTGTGTTTTAATTAAAGTGATTTAAACGGTGCTCCTAACAAATTGAGATTAGTCTTGGATTTCCATTTTGAAACCACGCAGTTTCTAATTGGCTTCAGTTTGCTCGGGAGCCTGACGATTAGACTCTGGAGAAAGTGCTCCGAGTCCAGATTTGCTCTGTTCCAGAGTGATGGATGCATCGGGGTGAGAGGAGTGGACGAAGTGCAGCACCCATCACGCTCAGTAGCTGCTGTACAACCCTGTGGGGACAGCGTTACGGTCTGGGGTTGCTTCTGTTGATCAGGTGCAGGTTCAACCGTGTTATGTGCCCAGAAAAGGAGGTCAGCTGACTACGTCATTAATTAAGTCCAGACCTGAACGGGAGAATCTTTGGGACGTGCTGGAGAAGACATTTCTTTAGCTTATTGAAACAATGGTGAATGTGTGGGGAGGCCCAACACAATACTGGTGTCCCTGATGTCTTTTTTTTTTAGCCAGACAGTGTATTTTGTGGTGAGATAACGTAAGATTGTCACAGCTGAGACACATTCGCTGTCCCCCATTAATGTGACGAGGGGGCTCCTAATGAAAAAAGTTAGTCTGGAGCCCGAGTTTAATCTTCCGGGTTCCTTCTCTCTTCATTAGATGCCCCGTCGTTATTCTTGTGGTTTTTCCCCGTCAGGCTTGGGCCAGCTTCTGTGTAAAGTACAGTTTTTGGTGTTTTTGGTATTCTACTTTAGTCTTTATGACGTGCCAGTACGGCTGTAATTTTCAGTTCTATTCCAAAATAAGCTGAGTTTTACCTCCTGGCTCCTGCCTCTCTTTACCTGGGCCCTCCTTCCTCGCCTCCGCCGCTCTGAACCGTGACAAGTTCTTCCCTTTAATGTCTTCCTTCTGCTCTAATCTGCTCTAGTTTGTTATTTTCTTCCTTCTTCATTGTGTGCGTGTCCTCATCTTTCTCTGAAGGTATTCTCTTTTTATGCTCGTTACTTCCCATTTCCACTCCGGTTGTATTTAGTAAATGTTAGTTTGGGAACAATTCAAGCATAATCATTAAGAGGTGGGAAAATCAAAGAATTCTTTCACTAATTATTACAAAGTTGTTCTAAGTTGAGGACATTTTAGATCCTCACGGTCAAAGACTTCATTGTTACGTCATGATGTTCTGCAGAAGAGCAGATGTGAGAAATTCTCACCCTCGGTTGGATACTACAGGGCTTCAGACTGAACATGGAGGTGTCAGAGTGACTAAATACTTCCAGCTTCCAGGTCTTTTGAAATCGCCAGCAAGGCTCTTCTCATTACAACAATGGCAGCTGCTGACTAATGTCCCAAGTTTCACATAAGACGAAGACCTTAGCAGGAGATCTCCATTTGAAAGAGTTGCCTTAGAATGGCTAACACAGTGCCGGCACCTTTTGTTTAAGAAAGGAGCCGACTTGCAGCCTGATGCACGCTGCTCTCAGTGTGACCTGATATTTGTCAGATTATAATCTTGCCCACCTCAACCTCAAATTTGTAATATGTAACAGGAGCATGATGCTTAAACTTTGTGGAGACGGATGCACTCATGCAACTCTCCGAGGGCAGGACTGAGGGTTTATTACAATTACAATAAAAATCTATATAGTTATAAAGAGAAGATTCACCAAATTCATGGGAAAAATTAATTATTAAAGTGAAACTCAGCTACAGAAATGACTCATTTCTGCTGATACTACAGTGTAAAATGATTAGGGCTGGGCAATGATTAAGATGTTTAATCTAATTAATCACATGATTTCCCTGATTAATCACGATTAATCGCATTTGTACGCAAAATCCAAAAATGAATCCAAAAGTAGTGTATAGCTTTTAGCATTTAGTTTTATTTTAAATGTGCTGCCATATGAATGAAAGTGCCATAACATTTGTTGTGCAAACACACTTTTAACATCAGCATCTTTCTGTAGTTTTTATGTAGAAGCCTCGCTCCACTGTTTGTTTCCTTGAATGACTTGCTGCTATCAGTTGTGTGTTTTGCCTTTAAGTGATATTTCAGACTGGAACTACTACGCTGACAAGACAATTCAACTTGGCTGTTAATGCAGGAGTTTTTTAAAAATTTATTTTGAAATACGTGCTTTTATGTTGAAACAAGTAAAACAGGAAGTAGCGCCGGTTAGCTCCGTGAGCTTCACACAGAGACCGAGGAGCACCTGTAGCAGTGATGTCCAACGTTAAAATGAAAATGGCCGAGTAAAAGTTCCGTACACTTCTCCATGTTTGGTGGATCTGCCGATTACTTTCTTTTCCGGTTCCACAGCAGACAGCAACAGACTTTTACAAAATAAAAGCCTGTGAGCAACAGACTTTTACAAAATAAAAGCCTGTGAGCAACAGACTTTTACAATAATAAAACTTGTGTTAATATGCGATAAAATATTTATCGTTGTTAAATAATTAACAAGTTAACACGATAATAACGAGTTAACTCGCCCAGCCCTAAAAGTTATGCAATGCAAGACGTTCATATTTATTCCAGCTTTGTTCTTTGGTAATGAGGAGATTTGGATGTTACATTTTTAGTGTCCATGTTGAGAAGAAAAAAGAAGACATTTTTCTTAAAGCACTTTTTCTATCGAATAAACAAAGTGTTTGTTACATCCGAAGCATTTATGATTAAACCGAAAAGATAGACGAATGCATTGTGTTTTAATTAAAGTGATTTAAACGGTGCTCCTAACAAATTGAGATTAGTCTTGGATATCCATCTTGAAACCACGCAGTTTCTAATTGGCTTCAGTTTGCTCGGGAGCCTGACGATTAGACTCTGGAGAAAGTGCTCCGAGTCCAGATTTGCTCTGTTCCAGAGAGATGGATGCATCGGGGTGAGAGGAGTGGACGAAGTGCAGCACCCATCACGCTCAGTAGCTGCTGTACAACCCTGTGGGGACAGCGTTACGGTCTGGGGTTGCTTCTGTTGATCAGGTGCAGGTTCAACCGTGTTATGTGCCCAGAAAATGAGGTCAGCTGACTACGTCATTAATTAAGTCCAGACCTGAACGGGAGAATCTTTGGGACGTGCTGGAGAAGACATTTCTTTAGCTTATTGAAACAATGGTGAATGTGTGGGGAGGCCCAACAAAATACTGGCGTCCCTGATGTCTTTTTTTTTTAGCCAGACAGTGTATTTTGTGTTGTCACAGCTCAGACACATTCACTGTCCCCCATTAATGTGACGAGCATCTCAATATTTAATGCGGAATTTTATCGCCATGTCCAAAAGTTATTTTAATGCAAATCACTAATTAAATGGAGTAGAAATCACTCAGAATGACAGAGATGTACGTATATGTATGTGATTTATTTTCCTGGCTCATAATATTCCTCC
Organism: Odontesthes bonariensis; assembly: GCF_027942865.1. Lineage (NCBI taxonomy): Eukaryota > Metazoa > Chordata > Actinopteri > Atheriniformes > Atherinopsidae > Odontesthes > Odontesthes bonariensis. Next base: position 9,527,080 of record NC_134519.1, on the reverse strand, counting down.
AGTATCACTAAAGAAGACATATTATGCACCTTTTTTCACAAGCTGACTTAATTTCCCTGCGTTTTTGTGATGTGACTGTCACGCTCGGGTCAAAATACCAGTACAACAGCTCCCTGTTAAACCATAAATATACAGCTCATTTCACAGCAGCTTGGACACAAATAAGCCTTGAAGCATTTGATTACCACATGAGAGAGCATACACTAGTGAATGAAATAATATAATGACGTGAACATTTGCTTCATGTTTTTGTTTTTTTTTAGCTTAGGGTTGTAATTCAGTAGAAGAAGTAGTTGTTGTAACCAGAGGATAAACCCTGAGGAGGAATTTCCAGAATTACTTGAATCCCTGGAATGATATCTGGGATATTGAATCCTATAAGAGTTTATTGTTTTCCGACTGAGATTTAAAACAGTTGGTAAGTGACATAATTAAAAAAAAAGAAAAAAAGTGTTTCCATTCACTTAACTGGCATCAAGACTTCTTTGAAGCATTAAAAAAGTCACCTCAAGTGCACAAATGAGATTTCTCTTTGCTTGTTAGTTGAAGTAAAGTCCATTTTTCCACGTTTTCTGAGTCCCGTCTTCTAAATGCGAATTAAAAACAGCCACAGAAGCCTGCTTCATGTTTCAGTCGCATCTTATAGCAAGAAGATTAACTTTTCTCTTTTCAGATTTAAGATTAGTTTATTGTCTTCTGCATTTAACCCATCCAGGTCGGCACCTGTTGAACACACACATGCACACGGTTACACACTCATGGAGACAGATTTCAAACACTGGAACACTGAACGCAGAATCTTTGGGATGTGCTGGAGAAGACATTTCATTCGATTATTGAAACAATGGTGAATGTGTGGGGAGGCCCAACAAAATGCTGGTGTCCCAATTGGGTTTATTTTGTATTTTGTGCAGGGGTGGGCGAGTTAACTCGTTAATTATTTAACGCCGACAAATATTTTATCGCGCATTAACGCAGGGTTTATTATTTATTTTATTATTGTAAAAGTCTGTTGCTCACAGGCTTTTATTTTGTAAAAGTCTGTTGCTGTCTGCTGTGGAACCGGAAAAGAAAGTAATCGGCGGATCCACCAAACATGGAGAAGGGTATGGAACTTTTACTCGGCCATTTTCATTTTAAAGTTCTTCCAGACGGCGGAGTCGACAGAACCAAAGTCATCTGTAAACACTAAATGCTGATGTTAAAAGTGTGTTTGCACAACAAATGTTATGGCACTTTCATTCATATGGCAGCACATTTAAAATAAAACTAAATGCTAAAAGCTATACGCTACTTTTGAATTCATTTTTGGATTTTGCGTACAAATGCGAATAATGGTGATTAATCGGGGAAATCATGTGATTAATTAGATTAAACATTTTAATCGTTGCCCAGCCCTATTTTTGTGGTGAGATAACGTAACGTTGTCACAAAATACCAAAACACGCCTCGACTCGCACGAGGCCACACAAGAATGTCACCAAACATGCTTTGGGAAACATTGATTATAATTAATTACATCAGGCGACTCCTGATTTTTATTGTCTGTAATTGACTTAAAGCGGCTTCATTCATCACCAGTTTTCACTTACAGGAGAAGTTTCACTCATCACCGATTTCTAAATGGAAAAACAAGCTTTTTACAGCTCAGGAAACAAGACTGAAATTACATTTCTGTCAAGTTATTATCAGCAGTTGATCATCACATCCAATCTTGAGGGTCGGTTTTGAAACGTATATCCTGTAACAGTCTGGTTGCATCTTTGTTTCTGTCAGTTTTCTTTGCTTTTATTTTTTTTTTCCCTCAGCCTCTCTTTCGCTCTCTGTTCGCCTCTTACTGTGCTCATCTTGCCAGGCGTGACCCAGCAGCACACTCATCATGCACGGACCATAAACCACAACAGCATAATAAGTTAAGACTGCGGGGATACCAGCTGCAGGTTTCAGAGCGATTCTCACGTCTGCTTCCCCCACGGAGAGTTTACCCCGTTCATTACGGACACGCTGCTAAGTGACAACAAAGTAAAAAACACATATTTTAACAACGGATGGCACTCTGATGACTTGTTAGCCAGAGCAGTGAGCTGGTGTGTTACTGGAGTTGACTTAATTAGATTCAAGGAAGTCATTGAGTGAATCAGCTATCCGCAGGGTCGTGAAGTCGCTGTGCGTTTAATCGCCTTCCAGTATGCATCACAGAGTGACCGGGGGTTCAGCCGCTCAGAAACCGGCACTGAAACGAGCCTTTAAACTGCCAACAAGTGTAATTTGCTGTTTAGTCCCTTCAGCTGGAGGTTAGTATTTGGTTTAAGTGGATCTCTCTGAGGGAAACCACAGAAAAAAAGCCTTAAAACTTTAAAAAATAACAGTCAGCAAACCTTCTAGTGGTTGTAGCAGCTCACTTTTCTTCACATCAATCAGTTCATTCGCGTAAAAACAGGAACTATAAGTTGTAGAAAGGACGTGAACACAGTAACGGCGTCAGACTGAACAACCTGCTCAGGTGGAGCAGTGATTTGATCATGAATTATTAGGCTGGCGGATCAATCGGGCTCCTTCTGTCCTTGAGCATGACACTGACTGCACCATGAATAATTCGTGTGAATTCGTGCACACATTAAGACTAAACAAGTGAATGTCTCCACTTTGGCTTCAGTGCAAAACAGCATTCTGGTGAACATTTATGTGCTGCAGGATGTGGGAAATTGTTGAAGAAGCATTATATCGATGCAGAGTTGATGCATTCACAATAATTATACATCTCTTACTGACCAAAACTTTGTCTTTTCAGCAACATATATACACGTTTATGCTCAAAGCAGAACATTTTCTGCACCTGTGTGCCGTGAACACGTAGAAATCCCTCCCGTAGGGACAGACCTTGAGCTTAAAAAAGAAAGACGGATACACGGGAAAAACAGTGCTGAACCTCAAAATGATTTCTCTTGAAAGACGGTGTGTTTAAATGATGCAAAACGAAGCAATGCAGCTGCAGAGGTGCATTGAATAACAATAATATCATTAGAGGTTTTTGTCTTCCTTCCTCACCTTGGCTGCTTCTCTTCTTTCCTTCCCGGGTGTCTGCTGTGTCTCGTGTCCCTGCTGATTTGTTTTGTTCAGACTTATTTCACATTCTCTGGGCTGAGCAGCGCTCTGTTAAAATATTCTGTATTAACTGCTGGTTTTAATTAGCCGTGCTGTAATGTTGGGTATTTTTTTCCGCTGCCACAGTCAAAAATCGAACTTGTAATTTTGTGATTAGATCAGTTTTTACCCCTTTGATTCCAAACATGTTCGGCCGTCGTTGCTGTTGTTGTTGTTGTGTAGCTGTGGGCTGTTCTCTTTGATTAATACCGAGTTAACTCATAAAACTTTAATCTTTTCACATATTCTATAGATCTACAGATCTGTGCTGTATGTTTGTGAACCCCACACAATGATTAAAAGTTGAGAAATCAGTGCTGCAGATCTTCAAATGCTGTAAAGTTTTTAATGAGGCTATCTCCTCTGTGATGAATTCGCTGTGTGTAACTGCTGATTACGAGACGCTGCTCTGGAGGCAGGTCTGTCTGTGTGATAGTGGGATGCTAATCTTCACCAGAAACCGTGATTGTGGATGCAATGCGCTCCAGCTGGGATGCAGTTCTGTTCAATCCCCTCAAATAGCTTCACGTCACACTGGGAGCTTTTTAAAAGTGGAGACTTTTGTCAAGCCAACTGTAAAAGCTGCATTCAGTCTGTAAAATTACAGACTTCTGTGGTGTCTTACAACCCCGCAGTTCATTTCTCTGCATTATCCTCAACGGGATTTAAGGGATAGTTCGCCTCTTTTGACATGAAGCTGTATGACATCCCATATTAGCAATATCATTTATGAACATCTTCTTACCCCCTGCTGCGTCCTGTGAGCCGAGTTCCAGCCTCGTTTTGGTGTTGCTGAAGGTAGTCAAGCTAGTTGGCTGGGGTTTAAAAAATAAAGCGTTTTGCTTCTCAAAACAATATGCGTTCAAAAGAGTAATACATTTGCATCACAAAATCGTTCTCCAGGAAAAAGTCAGACCTCACAATCGCTTGGCCCTATTTTCTCTCCCTTCGTATCACAGCCTGCTGCCACCAGCCTGTTACGGTGTTTGCTGCTCGGTCTGCTCGGTCTCCACAGCACGCAGTGACTATCCCTTTAAGGGGGGGGACCATGGGCACCACAATCTCAAAATGGTGAAACATAAATCAGAGCTTTCATCCTGCACAAGGCTGGATTTGAACCTGATTTCTAACATGCAGAGTCTTAATGATGGACTGGCTGTGGTGTGGACAGGCTCTGTGGCGCAATGGACAGCGCGTTGGACTTCTAGCAAAGTAAGGTGTAATTCAAAGGTTGTGGGTTCGAGTCCCACCAGAGTCGATGTTTATGTTTGGAGGATTAAATCTTGATTAACCACATAAGCTTATGCTTGGATATTGGTAACTCAGATGGTTCTGATTAAGCAGAACATTCACCAAATAAAAAAATCCTTCCACTTATCAAGCAAAACTGAAGCACTGTTATCCAAATCTCCAGAGACAAAAGTTCATGAGGAAAGTTTCCATAGATTCGTTTGGAGTAAACAAAACTAACAGTGTAATGTGTTTTAGAATATACCAGAATAAGCTGCCTTAAAGGGATAGTTCGCCTCTTTTGACATGAAGCTGTATGACATCCCATAGCAATGTCATTTATGAACATTGACTTAGTCACTGACTTTCGTGCTGCCGCCTGCCGACAGCTGCGCGGCTGCGCCTGTTACAGTGTTTACTGCTCGGTCTGCACTTCGGTCTGCACGGTCTACTAATTAACATTACTTGCTTAGGGTTAGACTTCAAATCAGAAGGCAGAAATATGATCTTTTAACAACACCACTGTCACCGTACTGGATACCATTTTGCTGGTTGCCATGGTGACATTTCAACACAACATGTTGCAGCATTTCCTCACCTCTTTGTTGGGTTTAGGCAGTGGCATCACTGCGGGACAAACTACGTGGTCAGGGTTAAAAAAACGTCATGGATAGGACTAGATTATATTTTTTTCTGTCTCTATTTAGGCAACACAGATGCTAATTTGATACCTCACATGGAGTTTCCATCACACCCGCGAGAGATTGCACTTTTTTTTTTAACAGGTCGTTATTGCCTGCACGAAGAAACAATCCACAGTTGCTCCTTTGGAGGAAGACGGTCTCAGGAAATCTGCAGAGCAGAGAGAGAACATGCTTTGGGTTTAGATGCAGTACGGTAAATGCACGGGTTTAAAAGTGGTTTATTTATCGCTTCTCTTCTTTTCTTGAAGAGGGTTCAGGTTGGACTCATAAAGAAGAGTTTCCTCCCCGAAAGGAAGAATAATGAGATGAGAGGAAATAAAACTTTAAGGGTCAGTGCGGCCGTAAACTCAAACTCAAAAGCACAACCTGATGGGTAAAGAAAGTAAAGGTGATTTCTAGCTCCTACGTTATTATGAACGTCGACAGATTTCACAGCGAAGGTGGAGAATAAAAAGAAAAGGAATGATGTGTATCGTCCTCATTTGATCTGGGTTATTTTGCTCTAAAATGAGGCAAAATAGTGGATGAATCGACACCCATTAGCGCGATGACCTCAGGTAAAAGGATGGATTCTGATGGAGTAACAAAAACTGCAAAATGGACAAACGAGTACAGCTTCAGATGCCCCAATGAGTCATATTAAAACCAAACGCCTCATCGCTGTGCTGGGCCCAGAGCGGCGAGGGCAATTTGAAAGCTGTAACCCAAAAACAAACACAAAAAATAAGACTCCCTAAAAGCAATAAGTTGTCCTTCAGTTATTTGCTCCCTGGAGAACCCACCTATAGCACATCGCTCACTTAATAATCATCCTCACCAACTTTCCCTCCACATTTTATTTGTTTCATTACTGAGCCAGAGCCAGGGGCAAGGTCTGGCAAAAGCTGTTTATCAGCACAATGGGAGGGGGCTGAAATCCCTCCAGAGAGGTCCGCTGTTTGTGTTTCCTTACTCGCAATATTTCAGCGGTTTGCTTAAATTACTCCTGTAAGTTGAGCAGCTTTTCACCTCCATTTAAGAATATGTATTCGGCTTATCTGTTCAGCTGCCACCCCGAAGCGAGTCTGCATTCACACCAGCAGACACTGACCTGGTTGGTTAGCTGCAGACACTTTTCAAAAGGAATGGAAAGACTCGCACTGAGGTCTTGCTCCTCTCTGGTCGGTGCATTTTTAATGCTGCAAGTTAAACAGGCCGTTTTTCTATGTGTGGACCTGTGGGAGGTTAACTGGTTGGTGCATGGAGACACCCAACAGCTGCTGTGTTCACTGGTTGGTAAACATAAAGCAAGAGCTCAGGGAGCATTCGGTGTGTTTGAGGATCAGTTCGACACTGAATATTGAGGGAAAATTTGCCTCCGTTTATATGCTGAAAGCTGCTGATTACTGCTAATTGAATATATCTGCATTTTTCAGGATATTCTGGTCTCACTCAGCAATTAATCCAAAAATGTTCAGTAAATGCTAACATCCTCTTAGCTCCTGGTGCCTGAGGTTAAACGCATATATGCATATTTCATTATGGCGAAGTTAGTTTTTTCCCCTTATTTTCTGGCATAAAATAAGTTCATCTTCTCACCGATAACAGTTTGGTGAAAGTCGGCGTCCTTCGGACGATATTTAGATCACTGGAGATCCGCGTATGTCCATATAACGGGAGAGAACAGGGCAGAGACAATACAGCCTCTAAATAAGGCATTATCTGTATTTATTTCACCAATACTTTAAGACCAATGAATGAATGAACGTGTACTGTTGCACTGTTAGCTCAGAGCTGCCGTGTTGTTGTTATCCGGTGGTATCAGAGGGCTTATAGGAAGCTTTTAACACACGCGTTTACTGGGATGACGTCATCGACGCGCCGCTGCAGCACAGTTTATTCCATAGACATATAAAGAATTATAATGTCTCTTTATAATGTCTATGGCTTATTCACTCCGTGCTCTGTGACGGTCGGCTAACTTCAAACAGTTTGTTACTGCTAGTTTTGTGCAACATGGCAGAATATTTATCAGATTTTGACGACGTGGAAGACAACTTTGAGGACGATGGACGTCCTTACCGGAGTGAATGAGCTGTGCTGTAAAAAATCTGTCAACCACATGATATTAAAAGATATTTTTAAGCCTATGAGAGAGTCCCTTGAATTAAAAGACAAGCATGTCTTTAAATAAGTAAAAACAGATGTTTTAAATCAGCAATGAATAAAGCTTTAAGTTCTGTTCAGCCTTGTATGAAATGGATACTTCCCTGAGGATGAAAGATGGTTTCATAAACTTTCTTTATGACCAGAAGCGTCAGTGTAATGGCAGCAGATTGTTACCTTATCGGTAACGTCTGTCTTTCTTTTTGCTGCATGACTGAAGGTCTGACAGTTGGGTTTGAATGGCACCGGTGGCTTTGGTTTCTCTTTGATTCTTGGGAGCTTTTTCTCGGTTTCATTGTGATGGAGTTGTGCCTGAACACATTTGATGAGTGACTGCTGTTACATGACTTCTTAACCTTAAACCTTTGCCTCTTTTGTCTAGCCTGACTGTATGTTATCTGATCATTGCTTCGGGACTAAAGAGACTATCCTTCTGCAAGAATAGAAACCATCTTTATTGGTAATTTTTTTCATGTTTTCTGGTGGTCACTATATTTGGAGTTAGGTTCATTAAGGAGAAGAATAAAGGTTGTTTTTTTTTTACTCTAACCAAGCGAAACCCAACCAGGAAGTGACTAAAGTGTTGGAATAAAATGTTGTTTTTGTTTTTTAATGACAGCACACAACTCAGAAGTGAAAACACAGTTGGCATATGTTGGTATTAAACATGCCTCCAGCAGCATGGGATGGGAATCATAAGGTACCATCAATGCATCTTGATGCACTGGAAAAAATGCCCCTCCAAAAAAAGGTAAAAAAAACAACAAATAAAAGACGCTTTTGCTTGAAATAAGCAAAAAAATCTGCCAATGGAACTAGTGAAAATCGGCTTGTCAAGATTTCTTGAAATAAGATGTGATATTTAGGACTTTTGAGATAAAAGTGATCTTGAAATTAGCTTAAAAACCTCTTCAAATGTCAAAAAAAGCTTGTTTCATATGAAATCCGACTCAAAACTATTTGTTTTCAAGACTTTTTTCATTTAACAAGATATTCAAGATGTATTGTCTTCAAACAAGTCCCTATATCTGGATGAAATGGTACTTGTGGCAGTTGTGTCTTATATTAAGTGTAATGAGATATTTGGACTAGAAATGAGACAAATATACTTGGTAAGACTTTGATTTCTTCCAGTGTGAATCTTTTCTTCTATACCAGGCTTTTTTTTCTCACTGTGGTGCTTCCAAAGCAAAAGGGAGAGATGTGGCCTGTTATCTGGGTGTTTACTTTTGCCAAAATATTTTCCAGCATTAAAAAAGATCCGATGGGTAATTAGAACTGTAGCAGCGAAGTTGTAGCACATTAATCCAGATGTTGGCATGTTCTGAATCCCAGGACAGGAGCCAACGTCCTCCTGTTATGTGCGGTGGGCAGTATAATCACTCACTGACAGCTCGTTATCGAACACGAGAAGCCATCTGTTCCAGTCTTATAGGGTACTTTGGAAATGTGCCACGCATCACATGCCGGAGCTATCCTACCTGCTTAAAAGACTCCTTTGGTTTTTGGTGCTGTGGTGGAGTGTTGGCACCAGAGTGTCCATCGGATATCTTTGAGATGAGATGTTGTATTTGGGCTCCAAACAAACCACAGAAGCCCTGGTTCTGACTGACGTTGAACACAAATCCTTGGCAATAAAAGGACCATAGAGTTTGCAATTGCTCCATAGTCCTCTGGATGGAAGCAACTGCATCCAGCTGTTGTACATCCTGCCCCAGATTGAAATGTTTCAAGTGGTTTCTTACGTTTGTATTTCCAAAAATGTTTTAGTTAAGCTCTATAAAAGCCAAAGCCTTCACTCCTGCTTCTCTGAGTTCCTCCTTTTGCATTCTGTCAACATTACCTTATCAGTTGGCATGCAGAAAATCTATTTTTGACATTTCTAAATCAATTCAGAATCTTCCACGTCCGCATCTCCTTCTGATGACTGTGTGGCTTCATCGAGGACATTTGCTCTGATGTGGAAACGCTCATCTGAGTCATGTTTTCTTCCAGCTATTTTCCTCTAAAGGGGCTGTACTTTAGAGGAACGCATTATTTGTAGTTGTATTTGAGAGTTTGAGCAATTTATTTGGTATTTTCCATCATCTTTCTACCACCTGCAGCTCCAGATTGGATGGCACAGAGAGGATTCTGGGTCTCAGATGTCAGACACTCAATGTTCTCTGCTCTATAGCTCTTTAGTCATGCTGGCATTCAGAAACAGGGATGTTTAATGACATCAAATGACCACGGTGGTCACATACTGCCTGAATGTCTGACAGTTAATGTTCCAGATGACTTGTGCAAATTGGGAAGAGAGGAGATAAAGGCTGTTGTTGGATTTACTCTAAAATGATTCACTCAACATGCCACCCGTCATGAATGTGGATTTATTAACCCAGAATAAGAGAGGAGCTGATTGGAGGGGCACAGTCCACCCATGTGGAAGGGTTTGTCCTTTAAAAGAAGTGTTTGTGTTAACTGTATTAAAGTAAGTTAGATAAAGAGGCCACGAATAAGACATAGGAGCTCTAAGACTTCCAACCCACTGTAGCAAGGTCCAGGATTCGTCCCGCTGTTGTGACGAGGTCCCCAGCTACCTCAAACCTTTTTCCTGTGGTGTGCATCCAGAAAGCTGTGCCAGTTCACAGCCGTTGCTCCATCAGCTTTCGATGGGTGTAGCCGTGTGGGGATGGAAACAACTTCCCGCTCCTTCTCTCTGATTAGTGTGGGCATGTAATATGCTGTTTCCACAGAAAAAGCCTCTTTTCAGGAGCGTGTCAGGGGAACGCCAAAGGGCTCACAGGCAGGAGGAGGATGAGAAAGGGAACCATTTTTATTAAGCTACATTTTTAGAAATATATAGATTAAGATGTTTCCAAAGCAGGTAGGCCAATAAGCAGAGATGGGACCAAGTCACACATGTGCAAGTCTCAAGTACGTCTCAAGTCTCAAGTAAGTCCCAAGTATTTTTTTCTTGGGCAAGTCAAGTCACCTTATTATTGCAATTTTACCTGCAGAATCTGATCTTAATAAAGTGAAAACACAAAGATATAAGTAACTGTCAGTAAACATCATTGGCCAATGTGTCCAACCTGTCCACCCCGTATCATATCAAGCTAACGTTAGCTAACTACCGTCTAGGCTAACAGGATAATATTAGCTAATTTGACGAGCACTTACTGGTCAGAATGGATCTTCAAATGACGAACAAAGTTGTCGTCTATAGCTGTCTGAGATGTTGATGCCGCATGTCTTGCACTGTTCTGTTCGTCTTTAGCCGTCAAAATGGCAATTATGAAAGCCGAAGACAACGACTCTCGGTCCCCCTGCCGCTGACATGTTGATGCATATCTGATATGAGTTTATTCTCTCCAATAAACACTTAAGGTATGTAGAGAGGACATGACTGATTGACAGGGTAGGGATCCAATCATGACGCCATTCTCAGCCTGCGCTCCTACCGGGTAATCAAAATGATTTTTTTAATTATTAATTTTATATTCAAACTGAAAACATGAACTGAATAACACTCAAGTCAAGTCAAGTCAAGTGCCGAGTCTTTAACTTCCAAGTCTGAGTCGTGTCTCAAGTCTTTTATTTTTTGTCAAGTCACAAGTCATCAAAACAGCGACTCGAGTCGAGTCCAAGTCACAGCGACTCGAGTCCCCATCTCTGCCAATAAGCAAAATGATCCAGGGAGTAGTCGACAGAGCTAAAAACAGGAAACCATTGTCTGAGAAACTAAGATGGGGCTGTGGGTCAAAGACATGTGCAATCGGTATATTTGTAAGCAGAGATGGGGACTCAAGTCACTGTGACTTGGACTCAAGTCGACTCAAGTTGCTGTTTTGATGACTTGTGACTTGACTTGACAAAAAATAAAAGACTCGAGACTCGACTCGGACTTGGAAGTTAAAGACTCGGCACTTGACTTGAGACATGATGACTTGAATGACTTGAGTGTTAAGCATCTAGCATAACTTCGAACTTTGTTCGTCATTTAAAGATCCATTCTGACCACTAAGTGCTCGTCAAATTAGCTAATATTATCCTGTTAGCCTAGTCGGTAGTTAGCTAACGTTAGTTTGATATGATACGGGGTGGACAGGTTGGACACATTGCCAAAATATGGTTGGTCCCATCTCTGTTTGTAATGCATAAATTGTCAAGCAATAAATTGGTCAAAACAGAATTGCATTGAGGTATTTTTCTTGAAACATTCAGCCTGAAGTGAAAGTTTTATTTTCCTTGTGGACTTCTTTAGAAAAACTCTCAGAGTCATCAGTTTTCCTCGAGGTTTTTATCTCCCCTCTTAGCGGCTTCAGAGCTGCTGGAGTGTGTGCCGTAATCATCGCCTAATGACAGATTATCTCACGAACACTAAATGACTTTAATCTTCGCCTAATGACAGATAATACCACTGCACTCCTGCCATGTGTGCGCGCGCTGATTTGCATTTATGTCCTGTTCCCTGGGTGCTGAATTCTCTGGTTGTGGCGAGTCACGACATTCCCAATCCGACTAATAAGATAAAAAAAAAACTTTGCAGTAAGTTTACTTTCTGCCTGCAGAGAGAAACAGAGGCCTGAAATTCAAATCGTAAAGCTGTGAGGCGTCAGATGACAGATGATACTGAGAGAGGTAAACGTATTCGCTCTCAGTTTTTTTAGATTAAATATGGTGATGTATATGCAGGACAAGGCGATCATTTGTTTTCTTGCTTTACACTTACTGACTGGTGTTAATTATGCTGAGGGGATGTTGGTTATGCACGTGCTCAGTGTTGCAGCAAAGGTTTGATTATTAAGCTGCTGCAGGCTGAGGCGACGTAATATGAGTTAGAGTAAATTATTGAGATGTTGGAGGCTAAATGGCAAAGTCAGGGGTGTTATTACTCACCCCGTCAAGGCTATTCGGCACCTTTAGAAAGAGTTGGTTATTTAAGCTGTGGCGGCTCCGGGGGAATATTAGGGGGGCTTGATTAAATCTCCGTGCTCTTGAAGTATCCCTCATCTGTTCCAGGATTCATTTAGTAAATGCTGAGGATGGAGAGTGTAAATTTGACTCATTTCAAGTGTTGCAGAGCCCTGTCTCATGGGAATTTATTGCTTTCTGGTATGCCGGCTGGGAGGAACAATATCATAGCCATTTAGTGTAAATATGTGACGAAGCTCCTTTCGAAACCTCCGGGTAGTTTATGATTCATGAGGGCAGCATCAGCAAGAACCAGGATTAGGAAAAAGGGAAAGTAGCCGAGGATAAATCCCCCCTTCATATTTCTTCTTTAGTGTCATTTATGGAAATGTGTGTAGGCAAAGTGGAGCCATGAATGGGATCTGATGAAGTCAAGGTTACACGGCAAATGAAAAACCACCAGTCACCGAAGTGGATTTATTAACCTCGGATCGGGTGGTTCAGAGAGGAGGTGACGGAGGGCTACAGTTCATCCAGGGGATATTAGCATCTGCTGAACCGGTGTGTTTGCTCAAGGCCGTCCTCAGAAGAAGTCCGGCCCCCAAAAACAATGAAGCCATTTATCAAACGCAGCCGTTGTCGTCGGAGATGACTTGTTGTCGCTTCGAACGTCAGCTTTCGTGTGCGGAGGTCGTGACGCTCCATCACTCAGTGGCAGGAGACCCAAACAGTAAATGGATTTTACACTTAGAACTCTATTTGCAGCCGCTCATGTATTAGTTATGACTGCCATAATTTGATATCTTACTGGGAACATTAAACTTACCAACTGAAACTGCATTAGCAACCAAGGTCGCACCGCTCTCTCAATCTCTATTACTGTGGATATTAGCCTCTGACAGGTTCTCCACTTAGGAACACTCTCTGCTGTAGTCGGTGAAAACGTCTCATGTTGTTAAAACAGAACGAGGTCACACTAATCAGAATATTACAAACATATTAAGACATATTGTCTCTTTCTTTGTCTCTTTTTATGAGATTTCCGACTGAGCTTTTTTACTGTGAAAAAAACTGTACTGCTGGAGGGATCTGTTAAAAATCCAGGCGCTATTTACGTTGATGTGCAACCATGCCAACGAGAAGGTTGCGCGCACCTGGGAGCAGCCAGTTGAGCTTTTCAAAGCTCGAATAAAGTCCAGAATAAGATCTCAAAGTTGAAGAGGAGAGGTCTAAGATGCAGAGGGGGAACAAAGCGTTGTAGAAGGAGGAGGAAGTTTCAAACATTCTATGGAAGTTTTTCTGTGCCATCAGTTTGAATATGAATTTCTAATATTGCATTTTTACAGCATCAAAATCAGACTTTGAATTGTGAAAACCAACAGTGGAAAAAAAAAATCAATTTCTAAAAACAAAATTCATCAAAAAAAATTAAACATCTAAAAAAAATTCAGTGGGAAAAAAAATCAACATCTAAAAAAAAAAATCAACTTCTAAAAAAAATTCAGTGGAAAAAAAATATTTCTTTGAAGTTTTGAAATTTTTTCCCACTGAATTTTATTTTTTAGAAATTGATTTTTTTTTTTAAATGTTGGTTTTTAAAATTCAAAGTCTGATTTTGATGCTGTAAAAATTCAATATTAGAAATTCATATTCAAATGCTTTTTGCATTTATTCACTACTACACTTTACATATGCACATACTCTGCACTTTAACTGCTTTTTGCACTTCTGATGCTAAACTGCATTTCGTTGTCTCAGTACCTGTACTCTGTGCAATGACAACAAAGTTGAATCTAATCTAATCTAATCTAATCTAATCTAATCTAATCTAAACTCTGATGGCACAGAAAAACTTCCATACATTTCTTTCCATGATCATCATGGGAAGTCCGAGATCACTGGCAGATAAAATGGCTAAGCCTGTAGTCCTGACCATGATGTTCCAGGAATATGCCGTTTTCTTTCTTTCTTTCTTTTTTTTTTTTACAGAAACATGGCTGCTGGAACAAATCAAGCACCTCCCTACCTGACCTCCGGTCTATGCAGGCAGACAGAGAGGAAACAGTAAAGGGGGGGGGGGGGGGGGGATTGCAGAGCTTGTTAACAACAGATAAAGAGCGTCTCTCCACCCCAGAAGTTGAGCTGGTGGCTGCGGCTAACAGAGTTCACCTGAGTTACCTGCTGGTGCTGTGCATGACCACTTTAGCTCTGTTGCTGTCAGGCTGCAAAAACAACACCCTGGAGGATTCATCTAGATTTCAGCCACACCTCTCGACTCAAATGTGCAATGAATGCTCCAAGCAGAATCGATATTTTACTGCCTTATACCCCAGGAACTCGATGAGGTGTGGATCATTATTCTGGACTCTCAGCCTCTGTGTTCATTGTGGTGTTTGATCCACAGAGCTTATCAGAGGAGGAGGTTAGTTGGATCTGCTTTGTCCCCGTTGATCTGTCCGACCACAAAACCAAGTGGAAGGAAATGAGTCAGCTGTTTATGTTGTGATGGAGATGTGGGACAGCAGTCTGCTGTTCATGGGCTCTGTTCTTATTTCTCCTCCTTACCCCAAAAAATAGCATTTCTTTGGCATAGACACTTGAGCTCCTACACAACAAATGAAAGCCACTGTGGTTAAACACAAGCTGACATAAAAACCTTATTCAGTGATCATTTCTCAGTGTCCTAAAGCACAAATAAACGCGTCCATACATCTGCACATCTCCACAGAACCCTGTGGCAGAAACCTGCTTAAAGAGGTGGGTAGAGTAGCCAAAAATTGTACTCGAGTAAAAGTACCGTTACTTCAGAATAATATGACTCAAGTAAAAGTAAAAAGTAGTCATCCAAATAATTACTTGAGTAAGAGTAAAAAAGTGCTCGGTGAAAAAACTACTCAAGTACTGAGTAACTGTTGAGTAACGTCTGATTTATTTGTTAACACAAGCATTCAATCAGACAGACAAAAATACTAAATAATCATCTTTAGGCAAATTAGGGTTTATCCAATTGCTAAAAAAAATTAAAATGAATTAATTAATTACAAAATAGCTTAAATTAAAATAATCCAGGTAAATTCAAGTACTTCAATAAAAAATAAAAGAGACTTAGGAAATGTTTAAAACATATGTCACCCATATGTAACCTAAAAAACAAACATTCACCTATCCATGGGGGAAAAAAACTAATTAAGGAAACTTGCCGCTACATGTTTCCTCAGGTTAGATGTTGAGTTTCTGCTGAAATGTGCGTTTGTTTTGGTTGATACAGAAGACACATAATTTAGCTGCTGTTTCTCACTCTTTGTAAGGTAAACATGCTTTCAGTATGAGGCCTCGTCTGTGTCTTCATTTCCCACCGTTGATTCTGACATTTTTCATCGGTTTCTTTGTTTGTTTGCTACGACTGCTGATGCTAAAGCTAAGCTAAAAGATTGAGTATGGTCACGTGACCAGACTGCACGGCTACGTTTGATTGGTGAAACAGTCAGGTGGTAGAGCCTTTGGTGGAAGTCTCTCTCTCTGTCAGAATCAGTGTTGGGAGTAACGGCGTTTAAGTATAACGGCGTTACTAACGGCGTTATTTTTCCAGTAACGAAGTAATCTAATTAATTACTTTCCCCATCGTTACAACGCCGTTATCGTTACTGAGAATATAAAGTGGCGCGTTACTACAATTTGGTTGTAGGCTTTCGGCTATACATCAGCTGCCTGGAGAGAGCAGGGGTGGGGATGATGACACCGTTGCAAATGCGATGATGATTAGCTGTGTGGGCGGATCATGCCCTGCTCACGCTGTCTCACTGCTCGCGCTGACGACTAAACACACACAAGACAGCGGCGACGAGCCAGGGAAGTTCACAGGTAGCGTTCTCTACCTGGAAGTACCGGCACTACTTCTCACCCGTGGAGATAAAAGGCAAGAATGTGTATGTAACATGCACGCTATGCCCAGGGAAAAAACCTTTATCCACATCTGCCTCAAGTAACTCAAATCTAATGAAGCACCTCACATCAACCCAGGCGAATATGAAGCACTTGTTGCTTCTGCAGCTGCTAACCCAACCCCAAGCCCAAATGCAGTGAGCGTGAGCCCCAGCAAAGGAGGCGGAGCCACTCGAAAACAAACATCACTCGATTTTTTGGGTCAGAATTTATTTATTAATTTATTTCTACGCATCATTTGGCAGGCTGCAATCTATTGAGTTCAAATGAATACAGAATGTTCTAAATGACTGTATTTAGTGTTTTTATATCTTCTATTTTCACTGAGTCTGGTCCATTTTTTTTTTCC
Organism: Odontesthes bonariensis; assembly: GCF_027942865.1. Classification (NCBI taxonomy): domain Eukaryota; kingdom Metazoa; phylum Chordata; class Actinopteri; order Atheriniformes; family Atherinopsidae; genus Odontesthes; species Odontesthes bonariensis. The sequence goes on along the minus strand of NC_134519.1, from coordinate 9,510,667 downwards.
CTTTAGCACAAGTTTCTTGTGTTTACCTTGGAATGAATTAAATCAGTTAATTTATCCCTTTTGTTTTTCGATCTCATTTCATTTTTAGATTTGATAATTGCATATAAAGTCTGTTGCGTCTGAAGTCAGCAGATCGCATCTAATGGCTGTTTGAGGAGGTTTGCTTATCAAGTTTGTTACCTGAGCTTTAGGATGCAGGTGTTGCTGTTTCTGTGAAGAAAAGTTTGGGATTGGAGCAGAACCTTCTGCAGCTCCAAGTGTTGCCAGAGTGGGCGGTTTTGATTCTGATTTTATGGGTTAAATTTGCTTTGGGCCAGCGGTTTGGGGTCAGCGTGGTGGTTTTTTTTTTTTGTTTTTTTTTAAAAATATGTTTATTAATTTGTGTCTAAAATTTGTGTCTAATCTGTGTCTAAAACCTAGAAATAACTCTGACGTTATGTCACAATTTAATATTGTTAATTTAAAAATCCTAGTGGAAACAGTTCGGCATCTGAAATCAACAACTTGTTCTCTGGACATAATACCATCCGACTTTTTAAAAACTGTTTTTACCTCAGTAGAAAGTGATCTCCTACAAATAGTTAACAGCTCACTGGCATCAGGCATTTTTCCCAAGTCACTAAAGACAGCTGCCATTAAGCCACTCCTAAAGAAGAGAACTCTAGACGCCTCTATGATGAACAACTACAGACCTGTCTCTAATCTCTCTTTTATATCTAAGATTATTGAGAAAGTTGTATTTAACCAGCTCAACGACTTTCTGAATGAAAGTGGAAGTCTTGATAACTTTCAATCAGGCTTCAGACGTCATCACAGCACTGAAACAGCTCTGGTCAAAGTGTTAAACGACATCAGGTTGAATACTGATTCTGGTAATGTTTCAGTCCTGGTCCTGTTGGACCTCAGCGCTGCGTTTGATACTGTAGATCACAGAATCCTGTTGCACAGGCTGGAAAACTGGGTTGGACTTTCTGGAGCGGTCCTTAACTGGTTCAGGTCCTACTTAGAAGGCCGGAGTTATTTTGTTACAATTGGCAGCTATGAATCTGAGCGAGTGGCCATGACTTGTGGAGTCCCCCAGGGGTCAATTCTTGGACCTCTTCTGTTTAACTTGTATATGCTCCCTTTGGGTCAGATATTGCAGAACTTTAACATCAATTATCACAGTTATGCAGACGATACACAACTTTATGTGTCTCTGTCACCGGACGACTGCAGCCCAGCAGACGTACTGTGTCAGTGTCTGGAGGAAGTAAACACCTGGATGAGAGAGAATTTTCTACAATTAAATGAAGACAAAACTGAGATCATTCTGTTTGGTAGCAAAGAGAAGAGGGTCAGCGTTGGTAAATATCTTGAGACTCGGAACCTTACAATCACTGACCAGGTTCGTAACCTCGGAGTGTTGATAGACTCAGATCTGACTTTCAGCAGCCACATCAAAGCTGTCACCAAGGCAGCTTTTTACCACCTCAGAAACATCAACAGAATTAAAGGTTTCCTCTCCCAAAAAGACCAGGAGAAACTCATCCATGCATTCATCTCCAGTAGACTCGATTACTGTAATGCTCTTTTAACTGGACTTCCCAAAAAGAGCATTAAACATCTGCAGCTCATCCAGAACGCTGCTGCTAGAGTTTTAACCCGGACTAAGAGATCTGAACACATCACACCAGTTTTAATATCTTTACACTGGCTTCCAGTCAGTCACAGAATAGATTTTAAAAGCCTGCTGATGGTTTACAAATCCCAGAACGGTTTAGGCCCAAAATACATCTGTGATATGTTCAGAGAATATAAACCCAGCAGAGCTCTTAGATCCAAGGACTCAGGTCAGCTGGTTCAGTCCAGAGTCCAGACTAAACATGGAGAAGCAGCATTTAGCTGTTATGCTGCTAACAAGTGGAACAAACTGCCAGTGGAGATTAAACTTTCAGCAAATGTAGACATTTTTAAATCCAGGTTAAAGACATTTCTGTTCTCATGTGTCTATGCATGAAATATCTTTTAACTTATCTAGACTGTTGCCTGTTTTTAAATTCATTTAAATGATTTTATTTGTTTCTTTTTATATTCTTTTATGTATTTTTAATGCTTCTTGCACTCCCTGCTGCAATGCTTTTATTTTATGTAAAGCACTTTGAACTGTTTGTACATGAAATGTGCTATATAAATAAATTTGATTTGATTTTTGATTTGATTTTTCAACAAAAACAAACACAAAACTCCAACACAACACTCAAGCAACACACAATGAATCAGTTACACACAATCAGTATCCATATCTATAAATACAGTAAAAAAAAATACAAAAATGGGTAAATAAAAGAAAAGAAGAATGGGTGCACAACAATGTGTCCCATTATTATGACCTTCCAGGGAATTCCTTTTAAAAGAATGGGAGATGCATTGGGGTCCAAGTAATTCAAATAAGGGTTCCAAACCTCATAAAATTGGTTGGAGTTTGAATGTGATACGCAAGTCAAGTATTCCAGAGGCACCAACTCAAACAGCACTTTATGCCATCCCTTAACATTTGGTGGCTTATTGCTAATCCACTGCAATAAAATATTCTTCCTCGCTGCAAATGTAAGAACACAAAACAGTCTTTGATTTGTTAACCTTACACCTTTAGCAGGTAGGCCTAATATAAGAGACAATGGGTCCATCCCCAGCTTTAATCCCAATATCTTTTCAATTTCTGTTAAGACATTAGACCAATATTTCTGCAGCTTATGGCAGGACCAAAGACAGTGAGTTAGAGTGCCAATTTCTGTTTTACATTTAAGACACACTGGAGACAAACTAGGGTTGAACTTATGTCTGTGATTAGGGGATATATGCATCCTATGCAAAATCTGTATTGATTTGATGCGGTTACAAACTGAGATTAATTTAGCATAGGCCCATATACTTTCCCAGTCAACAGCATTGATTGTGACAGACAGTCAGCGTGGCGGTTTTTAATTGAAGCTGTTGTAGGTTATATTGAAACGCACTTCATCCAATCGGTCATCTTTATGTGTTGATAGCGATGCCCTCAGACATGTCTGCATCACTGCATCAGGTAGCTGTCGCCTAACGATGCTATTTTTAGCAGCAGGTTGAGCTGCAGCGGCAGACTTAGCTGGAAGATGCCAAAGGTGGCACAGAAGTTACAGGAGTTACAGAAAAGAGTTGGAAAGCAACAGTTACCGTCAATTAGGAAAGCGAGGCCCAGACCGGGGTGGTTGTAGATCAGGAGGAAGAGCAGTCTCCCACCAATCAGAAGGTCAGTGGTTCAATTCCAGCTTCCCTAGGCCACATGTCAAAGTGTCCCTGGGCAAGACACCATCTATGAACAAGGGCCGGGCGAATTAACTCGTTATCATTGTGTTAATTATTTAATGCCGATAAATATTTTATTGTGCAAGTAACGCAGTTTTCTTTAATTTATTTTTTTATTTTATTATTGTAAAAGTCTGTTGCTCACAGGCTTTTATTTTGTAAAAATCTGTTGATGTCTGCTGCAGAACCGGAAAATATTTTATCGCGCATTAATGCACTTTTAAAAAAAAAATAAAATTTTTTTTAAAAATTAATTTTATTATTGTAAAAGTGCGTTTGCTCACAGGCTTTTATTTTGTAAAAGTCTGTTGCTGTCTGCTGTGGAACCGGAAAAAAAAGTAATTGGCGGATCCACCAAACATGGAGAAGGGTACGGAACTTTTACTCTGCAAGTCATTCAAGGAAACAGACAGTGGAGCGAGGCTTCTACATAAAAACTACAGAAAGATGCTGATGTTAAAAGTGTGTTTGCACAACAAATGTTATGGCACTTTCATTCATATGGCAGCACATTTAAAATAAAACTAAATGCTAAAAGCTATACACTACTTTTGAATTCATTTTTGGATTTTGCGTACAAATACGATCAATCGTGATGAATCAGCAAAATCATATGATTAATTAGATTACACATTTTAATATTTGCCCAGCCCTACTATGAACCCCACATTGCCTTCCAATGCATCCATCAGTGTGCAAATGAGTAGAAAGCACGCTGTGGTGGCTGGCTGACGTTCAAATGTGCATTCGTTCTCATACAGTAAATGACAACAGCAGTTGAATGCTTGACTACATATTGAGCAAAAATTTGGGTAGTTTTTCTTTGTGTTTTGGTGGTTTTTGAAAGCTTTTCGGGCTGGAAGTCCTGTGTAGCAACGCTGTCAACGGGTGGTTAAACCCGGTGTTCTCTTGGACAGGATAAGTCTGTAGATCCTTAGCTTTGAAAGATGTCAGGGAGTAGGGTTATCTAACAATGGCTGCTACTTAAAGTATCCAGCACAAAAACCATGCTCATCCTGAATGTCTCACTATGATTACAACAATAAACTAACTACAAATACAACATGAAGAAAGTCAAGGACATGCACGCCAGCTTCTACTCATCCCAGTATTAAGGTAAATGTGGTCTTAATTGAAAATGCATTGGCTGTGTTGTTTCTTTTTTTGTGGGATGTTTTATATGTAGAAATGCATATTTGCAAAAGGGGACTTAGTATGTTGTCGTAAAAGTGGCTCTTCCCTTGATTTTGCTCTGCCAATGTGGCTCTTGTGAAATAAATAGTGAGTATCCCTGTTGTAGAGAAAGAATGACGAGGGGACAAAGTAGCAGAAAGTATGAAAGGATAAATCACAGAGTTCAGAGTCTGTCTGGTAGTAGTATTCCCCCTGTGTTGTGACATTTTCTCCTGCCTTTCTCATTTTATCCCTCACTGACTCTGCTGTGAATGTGTGGCGGCCACCATCTGCTCTCTGGATACATTGTCTCACATCCTTGAGATGATTTGCCTTCATGAGATGATAGAGGAGGATGACACATGATGGTAAGTGTGAAGAAAAGTAGGTGGAAAAAAAAAACAGATAAAGACAAGAAAAAGGCTGAGGATGAGTGTAGGAAAAAACAATCTGAAGAAGGGGATTAGGGTGGAGCGCAGAAGATGAAAAAGGCATCTCCAATAGTTCCCCATGTCTGTTTCCCCGCTGTGATGTTCAGCTGCTTCTACAATTTCTCCCCCGCTGGCTTTTAAGGAGTGCATGTGCATGTGTTCCGATCGAGCTGCATGTTTCTGCTCGGCAGCAGAGCTAAATATTAATGGGATGGAAAAGTGAACATTTAGGGAAGGTTCTTGTGGAAGAAGAGTGGTTTGATGTCTCTGTATTCATTACAGTGTCACTCCTACTAATAGAGTTATCACTGACTTTTTCTCACAGTGCCAATTGAAATCTGATCGTAGTTGATTTTGCCTTCAGAACGATGTGAACATCAGGAAAGTATCAGACTGTTTGAGAGGATTTTGCCATCACACAATTTAAAAGCTTGTATCTGAATGTCACGTCCATGAGGTTTTCCCCATGTTTTTAGTTCTAAAGTTTTGCCATTGTTTTTCCCCACAGTTTCTGTCATTAGTTCATTCACTTCACCTGTAGTTTTCTTCTCAGCTGCACTCACTCACCTATCACCCATTCAGTATTTAGTTTCCAGGTTTCCCCATTCTCTTTGGCTGTGTTCGAAACCGCATACTACATACTTCCATTCTGCATAAGGCATACTGATCGATCAGACAGTATGCAGAGCGTTTACCCACAATGCATTTCGCTCCTGCCCGAGCCGAAATCAGCCGGCCTGAAGCTGATTTCGCTTAAGCTCTAAACTCTGTAAACTTTAGCAACATTTGAAACATTTTCAGGCGAGAAAGTAGTCGTTTAGATCCCCAACGTGTTGAAAATCTGACAAAATACCGGCTATTTACAATTTTGTTGAATTCGGCGCTATTAAAGCTAGCCGCAGCGAGCAACGCACTTCCGGTTATTTTCACAAAATAAAATACCCGTTGCCTTTTATCATAGGGAAAGCCATTACGATACAATTGGTGCTTTTGTTTTGAAAACAGGAAGTGAACCTACCCTCGTTGTAGCTAGCTTGAAACTGCCGTTTTGACAGGAAATGACGATCGGTCACGTCACGTCACGTTGCATCTTGGGTAGTTTGAGTATGAGTAGTAACCTCATGATGCATACCCAACATTTCGGAGAATCTAGTATGCATCCGGGAACTTAAAAAAAGTTAAAGTTAGTAGGAGTAGTAGGAGAAGTATGCGGTTTCGAACACAGCCATAGTGAAATCCTTACTCCGTTTTCACCCTTCACCACGGTCACGCCACGCCAAGTAGTTTCATGTTATACCAAGTCATGTTCTTTGTTTGGTTTTGCCTTAGCCATGCTTTGTTTTTATTCCAAAGTCTATTTCTTGTCATCCGGCTCAGCCGCGCTTTGTTTTTTGAATTAATAAAACAGTTTTGCTTTTTGAAAAGTCCGCATCCGTGTCCTGCCACCCTGTACCTGTCTTAAAGTGACTAACACAAAGTCTACTGAATATTTGAAGGCGTCTTTAGCTTGCTGTAGTAACATTTATGACTCCCAAACTTGACTGATATGATTCACTCTCATCAATCCTGTGTCTGAAGCTGTCTCAGGAAGATATGATCGTTAAACAAAGTTTTTTATGCAGATAGTAAGAGAAGGTTCATGGAAACTGAGGTGGTTGTTGCTTTTTGTTAGAAAAGAGCTAATGCTGCAGATGGAGGTGAAACTGCAATGAAAGGTCACATGCCCCCCTTGTAACAAAGGACTGTCGGTACCAGCTGACATTAGGGGTGGGCGATCACATTCTTAATCTATAAATATTCTCCATGATGATGTTGACAGTAGTAATATAGATTATACAACAAGTGTCTGTGTTGGCAGGTAACATCTGTATGATATCTCACAGAATATGTCGTTCTTATTTACGTTCTGAGCTATAAAAAGATCAGAAATGACTAAAAGATAATAAATAGTAAATAGTAAATATGACACATTAACCAGCAGCAGTCCATTGATTTTATAAATGTGACATCATAAAATTAAAGTTACCTTTTGGCGTCAGCTGCATTTTGATTTCAGTGATACTTGCATGTAAAACGACATTAGCCACAGTCTTTCCAACACGTTGTTGTATTAAAGTCTCTTTATAGAAAAAGAGTCACTAAATTGGCAGTAAACAAGTCTGTGGACCTCTTTAAGTGAAGAGAAATTCACTCAATGAGCGTGGTTACATGACATTAGAGAAAAAAAAACACATTTTTGTGGATTTTGTGGACGTTTAAAACTTGACTTTTGGCCAAGACAAACTCAATTTAAGTTTATACAGACTAACATGTCGCTAACTCACTCCTGCATGTATAGGCTCAACTGAACTGAAATGCCTGATCCCGAGGCGCACTGCACATGCTCCGAAGTTGAACGTTTTGTAAAAACAGTAAAGTGTAAGTCCCAATCCAATCCAGTTTAATTTAAAAAAGCAGGTTTAAAACAACAGAATCGACCCAAAGTGCTGCACAGTCAAACCTACATAAAAACAAACATTAAGAGACGTGTGAAAACAAACGGAAAATGGCTTGAAATAAGAGTTAAAAACTCACAGAAATGTATATCAACACAGCAGGATTCCTAATAGCGCTGCTCTCATCTTCATATTTTTGCTTTTCTTTTGTCAGACGGCTGCATGCATGAGAAACTGAGGCTGAAAATCAGCCCGTGAAGATTATGTGCCAACTCGAAGTCGCTTAAAGCCTTTCCAGACTGTCGCTGTGCTCTAATAAAATCCAGATCTACAAAAATCACCATTCAAATAACTTAAAGACAACATCTGTACAGTGATTTCAGCTGTATTTCCATGTACGATATCTCCCACAGCGGGAATCTGTTTTCTCACAGTACACAGCATCAAGGCTGCGGACAGTAACTCGTTTTCCTCTCCTGTGTCTGCACACTGGAACGAGTACGATGGTCCAGTAATATGCACGGCTGAGCTGTAACCACAGCGCGACTGTGCAGGTAATTATTCTGGCTGACGGAGGGAAACCACGTCAGCTTATATACTGATTAGTGACTTGTAATTGCACCTGCCGGGAAACAAACACCTCTTACATTTGTTCCACCGTCAGGCTTTCTGACAATTAATCTTTTATGACGATAATTAGTTTATGAAAGACTTCCCAATCTAATAATGAGAAGTCTTTCAGAAAACGCAGTCTTTAAATTGTGTTTGTTTACTCACATCTATAATGTGTTTAATGTAATATGAATAAATGCCCCAGATACATATAATCACTTCAACTAAGGCTAGAAATTCAAATCAGACACGTGGAACTCATGTAGTAGTTTAATAAATACTAGGGCTGGGCGAGTTAACTCGTTATTATCGCGTTAATTATTTAACGCCGATAAATATTTTATCGCGCATTAACGCATTATTTATTTATTTATTTTTATTATTATTTTTTGGGGCTTTTGTGTCTTTCATGGATAGGAAAGTTCAGAGAGACAGGAAGCATGGGGCAGAGAGAGGGGGAACGACACGCAGCACGGGGCCGTCTGATGCGGGACTCGCCAGCTGCAGTGAGGACTGTAGCCTCTGTACATGGGGCGCCTGCTCAACCCACTACGCCACGGACCACCCCTGTTTTATCATTTATTTTATTATTGTAAAAGTCTGTTGCTCACAGGCTTTTATTTTGTAAAAGTCTGTTGCTGTCTGCTGCGGAACCGGAAAAGAAAGTAATCGGCGGATCCACCAAACATGGAGAAGGGTACGGAACTTTTACTCGGCCATTTTCATTTTAAAGTTCTTCCAGACGGCGGAGTCGACAGAACCAAAGTCATCTGTAAACACTGCCAAGTTGAATTGTCTTCTCACCGTAGTAGTTCCAGTCTAAAATATCACTTAAAGGCAAAACACACAACTGATAGCAGCAAGTCATTCAAGGAAACAGACAGTGGAGCGAGGCTTCTACATAAAAACTACAGAAAGATGCTGATGTTAAAAGTGTGTTTGCACAACAAATGTTATGGCACTTTCATTCATATGGCAGCACATTTAAAATAAAGCTAAATGCTAAAGGCTATACACTACTTTTTAATTCATTTCTGGATTTTGCGTACAAATGCGATTAATCGCGATTAATCAGGGAAATCATGTGATTAATTAGATTAAACATTTTAATCGTTGCCCAGCCCTAATAAATACAGAAATAACTAAACTTAAATCTTACCGGGAGAGCACACGTAATCATATCTGGAAGATACAAAAGCGCATTGATTCGATTATTTCATCATCATGACCGTACTATAAAGTGCAGCTGCAGGAGCTTTCACCAGCCAAACACCAACAAATGTCATTTCTGTGAAGTCTATTATTGTCCTTAACAAGCAAAAACACTTTAAGCTCCAGCAAAAAGATTAGATCTGAGTCAGCCAGAGAACAAATGGGTGTAATACTGGTCTGGAGTGATGCCACCTGCAATCCTCTGCACCATCAGAGGCATAATTCTGACCAGAAACTGGAGTACAAACAGGGCTTTATCAGCTTGTGTTTTCTCTGGTGTTTATGGATTCTTCTTTTCTTTTTATCAGTTTCAACCTGGAAACCTTCAGTATTTTTCTCTCTGTTTGATTTGGGCAGCATGACTATGCACCTGCAGAGACATCGTGATGTCCAACTTGGAGCAAAAAAGACAATTTAGAGCAAAACACTCATTGCAAAACAGAGGCATGTTTGCCAGACTGTAATGAGGAGCAACATCATATTAACAACAAAGTCCTGACTGAAGTAGAGCTAAAAGAGACGGATAAATCATGTTGGAGAACCCAGACAATAAGCAATGTAGTCTGATTGGTTCAAAAAGAAGGCAAAATGGATGTTGAATGATTGTGAGAAGGTGGAACAGTCTACATCTGCAGGAAAAGCTCATATTTACCATAAATTACTGGATGGAAAAGATGGACAACGGGGGTCAGCTGCCTAAATGACGCATACACACCAAAACCATGTCTATGCCCTTTCCTACAAACAAACTGACATTTATAAATAAAAGATATGCACGCCTCATGTACGCCTCATGTACGCCTCATGCACGCCTCATGCACGCCTCATGCACGCCTCATGCACGCCACATGCCTGCACAGTTTTTTTTTTTAGTCTGATGTGAGGTGGAAATGGAAAAAAGACGTGCATGTTTTCAGTGAAACACAACAGACATTCCACAGTATTCATTATGGAAGTGAGTGTTTCTCATGGTTAATTTCTCCCCATTTATTCCTAATTGGGGGGCTGCTATAAATACCCGCCGTCGTGTACCGCGGTTTTTTGCGTAATGGTCGTGGAGGACCTCGCTAATGAAGCTTTAAAAGAGAATTAGTATTCAGAGATCAGCCTGATTTTTGTGCAACAGAAATCTGCCCCGTGCTCCGCTGTGGGCTCCACGCAGCTGTTTAGGAAAGCAGAAAACACAACACGATCCACTTGTTCATTCCTGCCTCCCCCCCGATAATCTCTTTGTCCAAAGATTTGATGCCAGCTCGTGAGCTCAGGCACATTTTCGGCCTCCTGCTTGTAATCAACCCATTCATTCTTTTTTTTTTTCCTCTGCAAGGTCATTTCCTAATTTCAGAGTTGATTGCTTCTGTTACTTTAAATCACAATTTTTTTTTTAATCTGTTCACGATTTCACCAAACAAAACTAATTTAATTTTTGCAGCTTCACTGACTGGTGTCTCCATTTTATATTAATAAAACCGCATTTCTCTGTGGCTTTTATGGGGTGCAAATTGTGTTTTTGATCTGAGAACGATTCATCTGGGGAGCCTCTGCGTCAACATGTGAGTGGAAATCAGGTTCACGCATTTGTTCAGTGTCGTAGAGACCAAGAATTATAAAAGGTGATGTGCAGGGATGTGGATGCACACAGTTTTACACATTAATCTACATTTTTTTATGTATCCGTCCCTGATCTTCTGTACTGAACTTAATCACATAGAATTAAAAACATCCCCTTTAGCAAAGTGCACCGTTTCTTAAGGAGTCAGTTTAGTAAATCTCACAGTGGTTAATGAACACATAGGATCTTGCAGCAAAACATCAACCTTTTTAAATTATTTTTAGGCTTTACAAGAAGTTCCCATCATACCAAGTTGAAGGACAATGGGCTTAAATTGGCCTCAAAAATAACTGGTGATCTACAAATATGCCTTGAGTTGCACACGTGTTTTGCAATCCACAAATACAAATTTCCTTTTTGTAACTTGTGTGTTGGTTTTCACAAATATGTGTGTATTTGTAAATATATAATTTTCCATTTGTGAACCTGAAAATTCTGTTTGTGAATCATGACTCAGCATTTGTGGATTTTTGAGACATTCTTTCCGCTAATCCACACAGATCCACCAACAAATAGCTCGTGATTCACAGAGCACCATCCAGTAGATGGCACTGATTCGATTGTATCATGATTCTAAGGTGCCGATTCGATCAAACAAGTTGAATCGTACACTTCTAGAATGAATGTCGTTCCCATAAACAATGCACATCAGTCTGTGTCAGTCAGTCCAGCAGCTGACATTTATTTCAACTGAGACAAAAACAGGTACTTAACATGTACAGCATTTTTTTAAGTTTACAGTTACAGAATGAATTGAAATGTCCACACAGCACAATTGTGGGCTAGTTTTAACATAACTTAATGAAATGATTTGATGAAGTTTTTCTGGACACGGATATGATGTAATATAATCGATTCCGGGGAGAAAAATCGATTTTTAAAATCACTCCATAAAAAAATCGCGATATGTACATGGATCGATTTTTTTTCGCCCACCCCTACAAATTGAAGCCCATGAAGGAAAGTGTTCTTGTTGTAGGCTTTGTCCACCAGCTGCATCTGAAAGCATTTCATATCAAGCTTCCCTGTTTCACACAGCCAGCCCATTACCACTCTGGGAACCAGAAACATGGATATCTTATGTATCAAATGCATGCAGACTGTGGTAATGATGCTTTATGCAGCCCAGTCTCACAGCGAAATGTGAAAGTCGCAGAAACTCATGGATTCCTGTGCACAGACACAGATCAGGATCAGTATCTGCCTCAGTTAGGCTGTTATGTGAAGTTTTAGTCTTCAGGGGCAAAAGTTCTGCTTCAGTTGCTGTCATCATTACTTCTGGAAAGGACAGGAAGTCCTCTGTTAATCTGAGGAGCCTTTGAATCTCTGTCCCCAGGCAAGCTGAGCTAGGATTGTTTGAGAAGCATGGGAATAAAGACAACATCAAATTATCTGCAGAGAAGTTTGTTAAAGAGCACTTATCTTTTAATATCTCCTGAGGGAGGATGGCTGTAGAGTTGCATGTAGTCGGCTCTGTTGGGGTTTAGCAAAGGTTTCAAAAGGCTGCATTTGAAGGCGATCGCACAGGAGGGAAAACACAAAGATTCATCTCGATGCTTTCAGTCACAACGTCCAATTTCTCTTCTGTGAGGCTGATATGAAGCACAGTCTCTGCACTGAGAGGTTTCTGGTCTCTTGCAGTCAAGGTGTAAAGGAGCCATTTGGCTCTTATTCAGGCTGCGTGTCATTGTGCAGGAAACACCCCCCCCCTCTTAAATCCAATCAGAGCTGGACTGAAATGAAGCTCTAATCAGCTTTTTATAGATTTGTGTTGCACTTTCTACTTCTGAAAAGAGGTTAATGAGTACAGAGTGGCTTTGTGTCAGTGATTATTGTTAGTACATCCACATTTGCAGCTTCTACTTGAAAGGAAAGACCAGGCATTAATCCCTATGGGTGATAGTTCCTGCCCCCGCAGGAGAGGTAAAGATGCATGTGCTGATCTGTGCTCAGAACCTCGGCAGGATTTTGACTTAAAAGTGTTGCATGGCACCTTTTTACCAGATCGAAATGCGCTCCATACACATCTTTCAATATGCAATACAAAGGTGTGCATTTTAACACAAAACATTTCTGTGTTTAAAACACAGACAAAACAAGAAAACTAAACTGTGTCTAAAACCTAGAAATAAATCTGACGTTATGTCACCATTTAATATTGTTGTTTTAAAAATCCTAGAGGAAACAGTTCGGCATCTGAAATCAACAACTTGCACTCTGGACATAATACCATCCGACTTTTTAAAAACTGTTCTTACCTCAGTAGAAAGTGATCTTCCTCCAAATAGTTAATCATTTTAATTATTTAATTTGTTTCTCTTTATATTCTTTTATGTATTTTTAATGCTTCTATTTATTTTATGTGAAGCACTTTGAATTGTTTTGTACATGAAATGTGCTACAAATAAACTTGACTTTGACTTTGTTTATACATAAATGAACAGGAATTAAGAGAGAGGCCAGAAAAGCAACTGTGGAAGCACATCGCTGGGTTAAAGGTCAGGACAAGATGTTATCTGCAAGAGGACAGTTTGTGTAGCCTTGAACACCAGCTGGGATCTGAACCTTGATTTCTGCAGTGCACAATGGCAAGGCAAGGCAAGGCAAGGCATCTTTATTTATATAGCACATTTCATACCACAGGCAACTCAATGTGCTTTACATAAAGACAAGGCATTTAAAAGAACAGCATAAAGCAGCAATTTAAAGAGAAAATAAATTAAAAACACAGTTAAAAGCAATCAAAGAAGAGGGGGAAAAGAAAGATGTAAACTCAACCATAAGCACACCGAAAGAGAAATGTTTTTAACCTGGATTTAAAAGTGCTTCCAGTAGGGGCTGATTTCAGTTCTGCTGGTAGTTTGTTCCAGTTGTGTGCAGCATAACAGCACAATGGGGCTGCACGGTGGTGAGGTGGTTAGTTAGCATGTTCTCCCTGTGTAGGTGTGGGTTCTCCCCAGGTAAACATGCATGTTAGGTTCATTGGTGGCTCTAAATTGAGTGTGAATGGTTGTTTGTCTCCGTGTGGCCCTGTGATGGACTGGCGACCCGTCATGGGTGAAACGGCCACTCGCCCGATGACGGCTGGGATGACAGATCAGCTCAAATGATCCACACTAACACGGCAAATGGATTAGAGCTGCTAAGACACTGCAGATATTGAGTATTTCGGTCACCATCCAGCTGCTGACTAAGTTAAAAGTCACATGTGTTCTCAAGTTTGTGTTTACATGGAACAAACCGGAAAAATGGGTGATGGTCGTGTTGTGTTTTAGAGCGGACTGTGATTGTTCTGCCCCTAACCCTAAAGAAAAGATACCGTCTAAGTGTTGTCAGGTTATTGGCGTGATGGTGTTGATCTTTGTTGACTTGCACCTCCTTCCTCCTTTGTGGCGTGAGAATGGCGTCTGTTCTGATGTGAAAACGCTCTCTTCTGCCTGTGATGCTGTTATAAGCGATATTGAGGCTGTTTTCAGTTGGAGGACTTGTTCATAATGAAGCGGGTGTTGGCAGTGATTATAAACTTCCACTGGCTCCTGAAACCTTGGTTCTCTGAGTAGGTGCACAGTGCCGTGCGGGCTCCTCACAACACAGAAGTCTGTAACAACCACAGTCCGACGCGGTTAACTTGGCTCTTTGAACCACCGAGCATAAATCTAATTAGCAGAGCTGGTTTGTTGCCAGATTGGTGGCTGTGCTTCATTTCAGCTTCTCTTCGCAGAATTGCTTTTATTCCTCTGAAATTCAAGTAAACAGTCCAACTTCTGCAAATTCTTGTGTCATTTCCATTATAAAGGCAGAGCTGTTAGCTAGCTAGTTGTTAGTCCAAGAATAATACATCAAAAACGCTTATTCGTGACGTTTAAAGGGATAGTTCGCCTCTTTTGACATGAAGCTGCATGACATCCCATACTAACAAACCTCTCATCCCATACCTCACAATCGCTTGGTGCTATTTTCTCTCCCTTCGTATCACTGCGTGCTGTGTAGACCGTGCAGACCGAAGTGCAGACCGTAACAGGTGCGGCTGTCGGCAGGCGGCAGCATGCAGTGATACGAAGGGAGAGAAAATAGCACCAAGCGATTGTGAGGTCTGACTTTTTCTTGGAGAACGATTTTGTGATGCAAATGTATTACTCTGTTGAACGCATATTGTTTTGAGAAGCAAAACGCTTTATTTTTTAAACCTCAGCCAACTAGCCGGACTACCTTCGTCAACACCAAAACGAGGCTGGAACTCGGCTCACAGGACGCAGCAGGGGGTAAGAACATGTTCATAATGATGTTGGTAGTATGGGATGTCATACAGCTTCATGTCAAAAGAGGCGAACTATCCCTTTAAGTGTTGGGGGTGGGGTTTGCTTGAGTAAAACTTGAATATTTATAAAAAAGACTGTTTAACAAGCCAACTCTGCTTCTATAAAACTATTTTATTCTGACTTTAAAGCAAGATAAATATGCAGATGAATTAAGAATACCTTTGTTTGGCTCTTTGAAAGCCCCGAAGCTCACAGCTGATCCGGTGTCTGTGGAAGCAGGTGCCTTTGCTGAATGTTTGCAGGTGTGATCAAAGTCATTTGAAGAAACCGTAGATGTGTCTGACCAACAGGGGAGCATTCAAACCCCCCTGTTCCTGATTCATAACACAATGACACCCAGCGGAGCCTTTGCTGTATTTGTATAGATGAGGTTGTGGGTTTCCAGCTGGGATTTGCCCGTTTGGGGACAAAATTTAAAAAGTTGATGATAGATAAAAGCCTCAGGAGGGTAATTCTCCATAGATTGAAGCAGGGACATTTATGTTGGTCTGTCTCTGCTGATCAGAGGTGGGTAAAGCAGCCAAAAATTGTACTCAAGTAAAAGTACTGTTACTTCAGAATAATATGACTCAAGTAAAAGTAAAAAGTAGTCATCCAAATAATTACTTGAGTAAGAGTAAAAAAGTGCTTGGTGAAAAAACTACTCAAGTACTGAGTAACTGTTGAGTAACGTCTAATTTATTTGTTAACACAAGCGTTCAATCAGACAGACAAAAATACTAAATAATCATCTTTAGGCAAATTAGAGTTCATCCAATTGCTAAAATAAATTAAAATTAATTCATTCATTACAAAATAGCTTAAATTAAAATAATCCAGGTAAATTCAAGAACTTCAATAAAAAATAAAAGAGACTTAGGAAATGTTTAAAACATATGTAACCTAAAAAACAAACACTCACCTATCCATGGGGGAAAAAAAGCTAATTTAGGAAACTTACCGCTACATGTTTCCTCAAGTTAGATGTTGAGTTTCTGTTTGTTTTGGTTGACACAGAAGACACATAATGTAGCTGCTGTTTCTCACTCTTTGTAAGGTAAACATGCTTTCAGTATGAGGCCTCGTCTGCGTCTTCATTTCCCACCGTTGGTTCTGACATTTTTCATCTGTTTCTTTGTTTGTTTGATACGACTGCTAATGCTAAAGCTAACACGTCCCCACGCTGAGATTGAGTACGGTCACGTGACCAGACTGCACGGCTGTGTCTGATTGGTGGAACACAGTCAGGTGGTAGAGCCTTTGGTGGAAGTCTCTCTCTCTGTCAGAATAAAACATTAAAATGAGGCGTACGCGGGGGGATAAAAATAATGAGGCGTAGAATACCAAAGAGGTAAGAAGAAAAGTAACCAGCTCATTGTAGCCTAATGTAGCGGAGTAAGAGGACAGTTTCTGCTGCACACATCTACTCAAGTAAAAGTAAAAAGTATAGAGATTTAAAACTACTCCTAGAAGTATATTTTTTTCAAAAACTTACTCAAGTAAATGTAACTGTTACTACCCACCGCTGCTGCTGATGCATCCTCTCAGCCAGCTATCGGGGTATTTTCTCTCAGCATCAGAGACTGCTGTGGATGGTGTTTCCCTGGTTCAGCAGAGGTACTACAGGCTTTAACGTAATGGTAGATGCCCTGTGAATGAGAATGTGTTTTCATTTCCTGGTTCTAACTGTTTCTATGTCCTAACACCTCTGGGATGCACCAAACCTGGATATTTTTATCATAATAAATGAAAGTTATGTTCTCTTCAAACTGTCTGCAATCCAGTAATTCCAGATGAGTATTTTTTTTTCTTTAGCAGAAATCCTCCACGACTTCCTGTTCGAGTAGACAACAACTCTAACATCGGCCCAAACAACCGGGTTTATTAAGCAACTTGGATAGCAAAGAATGCTGCGTCTGGCCTCACATTTCAATATAGGCTTTATTTTGTTGGCTGCTGACCGTTTAGAGAGGCGCTACGCTGCCCTGGCATCCAATTTGCATAAAAATAGCTTGTAGTATAAGCTCCTCTGGTGGTGCAATGCAGAGTTTTCAATTTTATGAATCTCCAGTGTCCAATTCAGCGTTTCCTTTTGAAATAGATTAGATTTGCAGAGGTGCTTGGGTGATGTGGAAAGTCTTGTTTTGTGTATTTCATTTGAATAGCAGAAGAAAATTCCATTTTGTGCCTTTTTTCTTCTCCTCTGCCCTCAATGAGAAAGACTCGTGTTGAATATATTAAAAGTAGAAATGTATAACTTAGTGCAGCCGTTGAATTAGTAGATATTTTATTCTACATAAATCTTCCTGGGGTCATTAGTGTGAGTGATTTAGCTGACAGCCTTCCCTTTAAATCTGCATATTTCCGGCGTTATGATTCACAGGCTGATTCGGGCTCTGCGGTGTTGGAAGTGACACCGTCGCGTCTCTGAGCTCGTTTCATCTCTGCCGGTTCCACCTGACAGTTTATGGATGAAGATGTTTCAGATACCTCAGTTACGTGGCTTGTTGCTGGTTTTGATCATATCGTTTAGTTGATGTCTGTCTCCCACACAGCCGCCCACGTCGCTGATCGTCAGTAAGGAGGACGACTGCATTCTGCTTTCAAAGCCAGTGGCAGATTGGTGCATATATGCATCGTTCAGAGTGGGATTTCTAACTGGATAAGTCTCGATGACCAGGAGGAATCCTCGTTTTTTTCCCGTGTGAATGCAGAGTTTGGGATGATGAACAAATATTCTTGTTACTTGCAGCCAGACAGGAGAAGAGCTGAGGATTTTAGGCTTTAAGCTGTTAGACTGACAGACTTTTATCTGGCCAGAGGTGTGTCTGCTCTCCAGAGAGGAAGACTGTCAGGAAAGAGGAGCGGGTCAGACTCGTACTGAGGTGTTACAACTGAACAAATTCTCCAGAGAAGAGACAAAACTGCACATCCCTCTGAATGTGTGAGAGAGAAACAACGGGGGGCTTTCAGACTATGCACAATTCTTATTAAACCTACATACTGGACTACAAAGAAAAGTGGATACTGGCTTTTGGAGGAGCTTAAGATATAATCCCTTCTCTTCATAATCAGAAAAATCCACAAATGTGAGTTCTGATTAGGGGCAGGCGGGTCAAACTGAACACATACTGAACAAACAGCTTATTGATTGGAGGATTTGGAAAATATAGTTCTTGGACTCTGGTAAATCTACTCAGAAAGCTCTATTTATGGTTGGTACACCCCCCTGTGTCTGCACTGGTCTGTCAGTGGCAGCCCTAAAGTTTTTAAGTGGTCTTTGAGCTTAATTGCTTTAATCGGCTGCGCTTTTTAAGGCGTGGATATGAGGCACGCCTGGTTGGGCTTGCTGGGGATTTCACCACACACAGCGCTGTAGCTTACAATTGCACTGCATACCCTAGATTTTATTATAATAAAGCCCTCATGTTTTGGCCATTTGTTGATGGCTGTGGCTTGGTTTAAGAGTGGGAGCTTCCAGTTGAAAGATTGGATCAAATCAAAGTGTTCTTGGGCACACGCTGACCCCCACGTTTCCAACCACTTGCCCATTGTCGTGCGTGATTGTAGAGTGCATATCTATGATGAGAAGGGCTGGATGTTATCTCTCGTCTCCAATAACAACGGTGCGTCAGCAGTATTCATGACTGATTCTGCATGTACAGCAATGATAAACGATCTGTACTCTGTATTCAAACAATTAGCATCAAATGTCGCAGCTGTCACAGAAAAATAAATCGATCGATCTGTGAACCTGGCTCAACTTTTTTCCATTGTTCGTCCTCTATAAGTAGAAATCAAGTCTTTATTACTGCAGTATTGGTTTTGACGGGGAAGTATCACACAGGACTGGTTTATGAAAGCATGTTTCCTGTCAAACCCTCAATGTTTAACTCTTATTTTTGCTTTTACTTGCTGTTTAGTTTAATCTAAAACAGAGATACTCACTATTGTTTTCACAAGAGCCACATTGGCAGAGCAAAATCAAGGGAAGAGACACTTTTACGACAACATACTAAAGTCCCCTTTTGCAAATATGCATTTCTACATATAAAACATCCCACAAAAAAAGGAACAACACAGCCAATACATTTTCAATTCAGACCACATTTACCTTAATACTGGGATGAGTTGAAGCTGGCCTGCATGTCCTTGACTTTCTTCATGTTGTATTTGTAGTTTTTTGTTGTATCATAGTGAGACATTCAGGATGAGCATGGTTTTTGTGCTGGTTTTTGCCCTTTTTTATTAAAAACCGATCCATTGTGCCTGCATCTCGCGCTGGCTAAAGGAGCTAGCGTGCACTGCAGTCAATGTGACGGTGGTTTAAGCGGGCTGCGTTGCCAGGTTTAACAGAGCCCCCTTTAGGAAACACCATTATGACTTAATTAATACTTAATAAAAATACTTAATACTGTGCAGTACTCGCTGTATGTTATTTGAAAAAAATTATTATTACCATATTGTTATACGCTACTATGCGAGTGCGAGCCACCAATTAAAGGAAAACGCCAGAAAGTTTCAAATTTACTATTTTCCCTGGTACATGTTCCCCAAAATCGATTTCTCACCTTATTTACATTTGTCAGCCCGAGAGAGTAACATTCGCGAATGTTTGAAATTCAAGTTATACCGCTCTGGCTCTCCCTCCCTAGCGCCGCCATGTTCACTCAACATTACGTCAGAAATGCAAACATTTTTTCAACAGCAATGGAAGACACTTACGAACTGTCTTGGTCTGACTCGGACCCGGAGATAGAATGCGAAGTTTCGCCTGAGTCCGAGTCAGATCATGATCAGCCTCTCGATCCAAGTTATGTTAGCTTATAGCCATCAGCCGAGATGGTCGGATAAGGCTAAAAATAAGGATGGACAAGTGGCTGTCGCAGCAGCCGCGACACCGCCGCCAAATGCTAACGACTCACCGGTTGTATCCACGAGGCGTGAGGCGTTTCCGGACCCCATACCCAACCTTGTGTACTGTTTCCAGGCCTACCGGCAGGTGACCTACTTTCTCCATGGGAGACTTGGGAAGCGCTTCTGAAGAGTGATTCCCTCCTGTGCGGTGTGGGCGATCAGGGATAAATATGAGTCGCAGGACGGGACCTACAAGGGTTTCCTTCACGCCGACGAGGCAGTTGTAGACTATCACTACAGATATATGTGAACATACATGTTGAAATAAAAATAATTTCTAATTCTACTATATACAGGTAGTATTCAATCATTGTGTATTTCCAAGTTACATTCTACACTTTGTTAGAGCACACTCCCGCCACACAAGTAGAATTTTATTTCCGCTGCACAAGTAGAATTGCATTTCTGACGTAAAATATGCCCGGATGTGGCTGAACATGGCTGCGCCCATGGCCAGAAGTGAAAAAATCTGGGAGCGCAAGGTTATGGGTTGAATAATGTAAAACAGTGTGAGAAATCGATTTTGGGGGACAGGTGTCAGCGAAAATAGGAAAATTGAAATTTTCCGACGTTTTCCTTTAAAGCTTGAGGAGCCGCGTAATGAGGATCTCTGATCTTAACCAACTGGCTCACTTCAGGCATCAATAACTACGTAGTTACTTAGTAAATACGTTAGTTTTTAGGACATCGTGGCTCATTTTAGGATAGAAACTCTGAAAAGATACAAGGATTGTTCAGGCACCAAGTTTGAGTTGTTTTACTCAGCCTTTTGTTTACTTCTCAGCTTTTTATTATCAAGAAAACAAAGTGTGCTGTTGAGCTAAAGAAATGCAACATTCAGAGCATCTCTATATGTTGTGTTTAATACTTTCTGTCTTTGTGTACAGCCAGCCTGGGAGGAGCAGGCTGGAACCTCTGTGGGTCAACCTGAAGGCAGGAGTTGTGTGGATTAGTAAAATGAGCATTGACGTTTTCTGCTTGAGGGGGATTGTTAGTGCTTTGGAGCAAAAACAGCCATTGCAGGAGCTTCATTATCCTGCTTCCTGCTACGTGCTCTGCGCAGATAAACGAGCCGGCTGGCGTTCATACTGAGAAGCACTGAATTCTGGGTGTTGCCGGGATTATAGGGCTCTGAAGCGCAGGACCTTCTGTTCACTGCTGTTTGCTGGGGTGATGGATGGAGCTCATCAATATTCAGGGGTTCTTACTCAGTGTTGGACTCTGCGGTTATTTTTCTGTTATTCATTGAAGAAGTCAGCAGAAAGATAAACTTGGCACCGTATGAGCTGATGAATTGTCAGGAGGCTGAGTGACGGATGTCCAGGTGGATATCTGACTGAACTGAAAAGATATTTTCTCATCAATCAAATGCCAATATGAGGTTTTTCTTATCCTGCTGGTGAAGTCTTAGCTTCACCAGCAGCAGAAACTGGCTTTTTCTTTCGTTTCGTGGGTGAAGATCATCATATCTGAAGTCATTTTCCCAGAATAACATCATTCCCTTCTTACCAAAGTGTTCAATAAAAGGAAAAAACGTCATTACAAACTTGCTAAGCTGAAAATAGTGCAAAGATAAAATGTCAACAGATATTTTAAAGTTAATTTCAGAATTTATACCAGCAATATGTTTAAATAATTAGATTTAAAGTTGTGTAATGCTGAAAAAAACATCTGCTGGAACATCTCACACCTAAGTGGGTTATTTGGTAGCTGATCAACAAGTTTACTGGGTATAAAAAAAAAAGAGAGAAGCTGAGTTTTTCAGGAGGTTAACAACTCTGAAGGAGAAAGTAACAAAAAATTTCAACAATTTAGCTTTTAACAGCCAAAAAACATTGATGGCTTAGACAAATATTTGCTATATCCACGAATTTAAATTCAAACCACACAACATGAAGGAAAAAACATATAAATGAGCTCCACTGCCACTACATTGGGGCATATTACCATCTTTGGTAAAAAAACTTATTTTTTCAACGTGAGATATTTCACTGCCCTCACCCTCAAAACCAGAATCACTGCTGCTTGTGTGAATGTTCTGCTCTGTTTGCTCCACAATCTGAGAGCAATAAGTGAAAATATGAGAGCAAAAGTCATAAGAGCGAACAGAGGAAGCATGAGTATGAGGGAAAAAACTCCAGAGCAGCAAGTTCAGAGCAGTGAATCTGAGAATCTGAATTCAACTCCTGCCTTAGCAATTCATTGAGAATCTGAATCAGATTCTCAATGAATCTGAGAGCAGAAATATTGGCACAGTAGAAGGAACTTTGAGGAGGAACAAGGTATCCAAACGCCTCATCAAACATGGCGATATGACCCAGTACGTCTTTCTTTAAGCCCGTCTAATTTAAGATGGACTGAGGTAAAGTAGAAACACTGTGACCCTGAGATGGACCCATCCAGGGTGCACCCTGCCTTTAGCCCACTGACAGCTGGGATGGGCTCCAGCACTCTGGCGACCCTGAATAGGATTCAGGGGGATAGAAAACAGACGGATGAATGGTTTGGTGCATAAAAATCTGGAATCATGGCCATTCGGCATGTTATCGGTTCAATATCCAACATCTATGATGGTGCTCAGGCAGCATGAGTACCTAATTATGAAGTAAACTTACTGTAAAGGCACCAATACTGCTGAACAATATAGATTTAAGAGCATCCTATACTTCGCTTCAGATTACATATTTTTCTGGGAAGATTTTGATTTATGTACATATTTATTTATTTTATTTTTTAGGGCTGGGCAAGTTAACTCGTTATTATCGAGTTAACTCGTCGATTATTTAACGCCGATAAATATTTTATCGCACATTAATGCAGGTTTTTTATTTTTTTTAAATTTAATTAAATTTTTTAGGGCTTTTGTGCCTTTAATGGATAGGAAAGTTCAGAGAGACAGGAAGCAGAGAGAGAGGGAATGACATGCAGCACAGGGCTGTCCGATGTGGGACTCGAACCGGGGCCAGCTGCAGCGAAGACTATAGCCTCTGTACATGGGGCGCCTGCTCAACCCACTACACCACCGACCACCCCTGTTTTATTATTTATTTTATTATTGTAAAAGTCTGTTGCTCACAGGCTTTTATTTTGTAAAAGTCTGCTGCTGTCTGCTGCGGAACCGGAAAAGAAAGTAATCGGCGGATCCACCAAACATGGAGAAGGGTACGGAACTTTTACTCGGCCATTTTCATTTTAAAGTTCTTCCAGACGGCGGAGTCGACAGAACCAAAGTCATCTGTAAACACTGCCAAGTTAAATTGTCTTCTCAGCGTAGTAGTTCCAGTCTAAAATATCACTTAAAGGCAAAACACACAACTGATAGCAGCAAGTCATTCAAGGAAACAGACAGTGGAGCGAGGCTTCTACATAAAAACTACAGAAAGATGCTGATGTTAAAAGTGTGTTTGCACAACAAATGTTATGGCACTTTCATTCATATGGCAGCACATTTAAAATAAAACTAAATGCTAAAAGCTATTCACTACTTTTGAATTAATTTTGGGATTTTGCGTACAAATGCGATTAATCGTGATTTATCAGGGAAATCATGTGATTAATTAGATTAAAAATTTTAATCGTTGCCCACTCCTAGTTATTTTAAATATTTTTTGGGGCTTTTATGCCTTTAATGGACAGGACAGTTGAAGAGAGACAGGAAGCAGAGAGAGGGGGAATGACATGCAGCAAAGGGCCGTCCGATGCAGGACTTGAACCGGGGGCCAGCTGCTGTGAGGACCGTAGCCACATAGTTAAAATTCCAGGTGCTTGACTGACCTGTTTGCAGTTCAAATGACATCAAGAACTAAAACAAGTTGTCTCTTTAGGTGCCAAATGTGATGTTAGAGGAACAGCTGATGCCTGTTTGTAGGTTTATCACTGCCTCACAGAGATAAACATGCAAGTTATTTAAGAACGTGTTTGACATCAACTTACGAGCGAGCGTTTTTTATTTTGTTCTTTTTGTCGCAATGTTGTAAAATGTTTTGCTAGCTGCAACCTGGCATCTTCAGAAGTAAATGTCAGGAGAAAAGTGTGCCGTCAGATGGTGAGGCTGACGCAGGGAGGCAGCATCTTAATATTCAGAAAGGCTGGAGATGCAACACAGCCAGGGTCAGTGTTGAGGTTCACTGGCTTCAGAGGCCGGCAGGTATTCGACGTTCACTTCCATTCTCCTCTGAGTTGTCTGTTTGTGCTCCGCCGGTCACACCGTCGGGGACGCCGGCTCTTAAATGCCAACGCTCTGCGGAGGAAAACTGTCCGGGTGTTTTTAACTCCGCTGCCCTCTCTGTGTCCGAGTGTTACCTCAGCGAGGTCGAACTCTCACTGCACATTTTCTCCTCAGGGATTACAGCTCTCTACATAACAGAGCGGCCCCTCTAATTTCGCCCATTCAGTCTACTGTAATTCACCTGCTTTTAACACCAAAAGCTCAGCAACCACCCACAGAAAGTGTCTGTCAGGGCACAGCCTGCATCAAGAGGAGCTTCAGATTCAGAGAACTGGGATGATTGTGAAGTAGCTGGATGGCATTTAAAACAGGGGAAATAATCTTGAAAGCACTCTTTTATGAAGTCATCATAAGTTTTGACAATAAAGAGCAGTTTGACTTTTATACAGCAGAATGATTAATGATAACTGGTGTGTCTTAGATAGACTTCAGACTCTAAGACCAGATTAGCAGTCAAGGAAAAACTCATGAGATGTATAATGTCAATGGTTTAAAGTTGTAGGCGTTACATCTGCTGCTACCTCGAACATCTACTAAAAAAAAAGGACTGCAGCGCTGGATGATGTACTGATTGATGCCACATCAAACCCAAACAAATTACTCTCCTCCTCCTTAAGATTTCCTTGTTTGCCCTCATAGATACTAAAGATAATATTTAGAATTTAATTTTATGGATAAACAACACAGATTCATCGAGTTAGCTGCCTTTTCTCGGCTTGTAGGACTCATAGGTCAGCATTAAAGGGATAGTTCGCCTCTTTTGACGAACTATCAAAAGATGCATGACATCCCATATTAGCAATATCATTTATGAACATGTTCTTACCCCCTGCTGCGTCCTGTGAGCTTAGTTCCAGCCTCGTTTTGGCGTTGACGAAGGTAGTCCGGCTTGTTGGCTGGGTCACAAAAATAAAGTGTCTTGCTTCTCAAAACAATATGCGTTCAAAAGAGTAATACATTTGCATCACAAAATCGTTCTCCAGAAAAAGTCAGACCTCACAATCGCTTGGCGCTATTTTCGCCTCCCTTCGTATCAATGCGTTCAGCCGCCTAGCGACAGCCGCACCTGTTACGGTGTTTGCTGCTCAGTCTGCACCTCGGTCTGCACAGCACGCAGTGATACAAAGGGAGAGAAAATAGCTCCAAGCGATTGTGAGGTCTGTTGCCTGTGGTATGAAATATAAATAAAGATTGATTGGTTGACTGATTGATTGATTGATTGATTGATTGATTGATTGATTGATTGATTGATAAAGGATATTGCTAATATGGGATGTCATACAGCTACATGTCAAAAGAGGCGAACTATCCCTTTAAGTTTCTCATCAAACAAAAACTGGTCAGCAACAATGACTGGACTAAAAAATGTCCAGTGTCTGGCAACAGATTAGTATGTGTGTCTAATGCCTTTGACATTGGCACCAATAACTAGAAAATTTCTGAAGAAATTTTGATGGGTGCCAATCTACTGCCCTCCCCATCAACAAACCCTTTAGTTCAGTGAAAGTTGAGAGTCTCCTGTCACATATAAACTTTGAATGATGTCTCTGTGATGCTGTATGGCTGAGTTATGAGGCCTCCTAAATGGGGCTGTTTTTGGCATTTTTGGCTTGTTAAGTGCTTTTCAATCGATTTACTGAAAATGCTCTTGAGCAAAAGTCCTCCAGAAAACCTGGAGAACTATTTCTAAAGAGCATTTTAAAAGATTAGAAGAATGTCTGGCTGTTTGGAAGTCAAATATAAAGAAATTAGCTACTGTTTTCAGTCTGTATTTAACTCTCAGTGAGTAACCAACGCTTTGGGTAAATATCATCACAACTTCCGCCTTAAAGTGGCTCTGTTAATGTAGTGGGAGTCCACTCTGCCAAATAGAAATATCAGCGACTGGTTGATGTTAAGAGGCAGATGAATACTTGTGGTGTTGAGATGAAGTGCGCTGATGTTGACAGAGTAATCGAAGCCAAAGCCTTGTTGACAGAGTTGTGGGCTCAGATCTTTCTGCAGCGTGAATCATAGTAATTGGCTCTCGTCTCAGTGGTGGAGAACAACAACATAAACAGATAGACTTTAAATGGAGGCAGCGGTAGTTTGACTTCAGCTCAGAATGGAGGAAAACTGAATATTGATGCGTCTGATGTTCATAAATCTGCAGGATGCGTTTAAACTGCATCTCATTCCTACTGTGGGTCTTTGGTTTATTACATCATCCGTTCGTGTTGTGTAGCTTTTTTTCATGGAGTTTCTGTGCGATAGAAGGAGAAATTAAAGGGAGCGTAATTAGCATAAATGATCACATCATGCAACGGGACATATTTATCGCAGCCGGTCATCTTTAAACCAAATGTGTAAAGATTTCCTCCGACGGCGCTGATTCGTCTCCATCAGCCTGTAATGAGTCAGTCGGGACGCCGTTCACATCCACAACACCACCCGATCGCAGCCTTAATTCATCCATCGAAGCACAATTACGCCACTCACTCATCCAACTGGACATCATTACCCGCTCATTCATCTAATATGGTGCTGTTACAGCAGAAAAACCGCTGTCCACCTGGGGAACATTAAACCTTAAACCTGCCTCAGAATGATTACGTCCCCCTCTGCCTCTCATTTTGTAATATTCACAGCCAACAGTTTTATATCATTAATACCTCTTTATGGCTTTATAATGAGACTTTGACAGCCTGTCTGATTAGCCTTCCTTTTTTTCTAAGCTGATCATTTTGAAATGTAAGGCATGAAACGGTTTTTCACCTCGGCGAGGAGATGGAGGGGAATCTATCTCCAGCTCTTTCAGACATCATGACATCACTGCGCTTTGTGCTGTTGAACTCGTTCTTCTGAACCAATTCGCTGTGTTTTCACTCTGCAGAAGAGTTTTGAGGATTCTATCCAACGTAATTGAGCTACAGAAATATTTATATCCATGCAAGAGAAGAAATTTCTGCATGACGCTAGCGGCCTGTTGTCCTTATTTGACTTTAAACCTGAGAGTTTAAGAGTTTCATAACAGAAAGGCTTTGCTTTTGCTCATAAGTAAGACAGTGTGCACTATAATCTCACTGTTGTTTTCACGACTTATTATAGCTTGAAAAAAACGCCCCAAATTTTGTCCCGTTGTCGGATGCATTGTTTCTTTCTACACGTATAGAAAAATTTAACTTTTTTATGAGCCCAATTTGTTTTACCAAATTATTATAAAGATGAGGCTCTAAATATGGTTCCCACCTTTTTATATAATGTCTTAGAAGTGGAGCTGCCTGAATGAGCAGAGGAATTAATTTAAAGAGGTCCCAACTGCACATTAAATGATCCTATAAATACCCAAATGCACATTTAAAGGGATAGTTCGCCTCTTTTGACATGAAGCTGTATGACATCCCATATTAGCAATATCATTTATGAACATTTTCTTACCCCCTGCTGCTTCCTGTGAGCCGAGTTCCAGCCTCGTTTTGGCTGTAGTTCGGGACGAGGAGAAGCCACCTGCCAATCAGAAGGTCGGGGATTCGACTCCAGGCTTCTCCAGGCCACATGTCAAAGTGTCCTTGGGGAAGACACTGAACCCCATGTTGCCTACCGATAGTGTGAAAGCACTTTGAGTGGTCAGATTGATACAAGTACCGTCCATTTACCGTTTAAGTTCTATGGTAAATCAACCTTTTGATCCTATTGGGCTTTTCAGTCCCTTGACGAGTCACACTCCTAAACACCTAATAAACCTAATATTTATCTCTTCCATACTTTTCAGAGGGACAGCCAACATGCTGAACATAAGGAATGAATCGATCTGATGACCCAATAGGGACATTTATAGATTTAATAATCAGGGAACTTGTCTGTTGGAGACTAAAAGCACTTTAATGCCCTTCCTCCGTTGATTCACTTCTTGGACCGGGTGGCAACATTAATGCAGGATTACATGTGCAGTTTGTAGTTTAAACCTATCAGCAGAACTCCTGTGACACTTGTTTTTTCATTTGTCATTTTGTGTCATTGTTTGGTTAGGTTAGGATACCAAATCTATTTAGCTGGTTGATTTAAAAAGTCTTGATTTGGAATGAATTTCACTTTTTGAAGGCATTAAAGGATTTAGGAACGTTTCCCTTCTGCAACAAGCTCAACAGCTCTCATAGGAGGAATGTTGCCTGTAACATTTGGCAGCGATCACTGCTCTTGAACATATTGAGCACCTTTTCAAAGTCACTTTTCAACATTCAATCAGACAACTAATCTTCACCAAGTGTCTGTTTGGAAACTTACTTACTTAAGATTTTTAAAGCCGTTTTCAGCTGTTTTCATTGGCTGAATGATACAATGAACAAACTGGATATTATATGTCACGTTTTTGGGGTGCATTTTTATTAATGAGATAATAAAAAAGAAGAATTGTAAAGACAATGTTATTGTTTGAATTGTAAGAAATAATCTCCTGCTACTGCAGAAGGTTAAAAAGCGACCCCTAAAATGAACGTTATGAGAGCTATATGCAGCTGTCGTGATGGTGTTTGTTTCTGCTTTGTTATTGTTTGACAGATGTGTGTGACAGCACGCTGGTGTCCAGCCTGCCGCCATCATCCTTCAGAAGCTCCTCCCAGCTGTCCAGCAGCCATGCGCCAGGTTTCGCCAAACTCAACAGGAGAGACGGTGAGGAAGAGTTTCTACTGCTGACATTGATGCATTTAGACTTGATGCTGCTGCATTTGATCACTCTGTAACAACCAACACTGACTGTAACTACACAACTTACCCCTAAGTTATGTTTCATATATGGTTCCTGTCCACGTTTAGCCTTTACATTTGAGATATCCGAGCATTGTTAGCTCACAAAGCATTCTTAATTGATAGGAAATAGCAAGGTGCGTATGTTAGCAGTAGCTAGCTACCATTAGCTAGCAATAGCACACTCCATTAGCACCAGACCAGCTTCTGTACTCTACACAACAAGTTTGTTGTACACTATTGAGTCAATGAAGGATTTCTATTGACGTTTCAAAGATCCCACTACATAGTCCTCTATGTGGTAAACAACTGTACAGAACACAGCCTTATAAGTAACTTACAGCTAACTAATTTAGCATGTAGAGGATCACAATACCTTCTGTGACCAGGTATAATCAAACGGGGACCAAGCAATAGATCCTTGGCCGTGGCTTAAGGAAGAGCGTGGTTCCCTCACTCCTCCGTGAGTCAAACTGGTGTTAGGTTCGCTGGTGTTTGGTTCGCTGGTGTTTGGTTCTCTGGTGTTTCGTTCACTGGTGTTTGGTTCATTGGTTCACTAGAGTTTGGTTCACTGGTGTTTGGTTCACTGGTTCACTGGTTCACTGGTTCACTGGTGTTTGGTTCATTGGTTCACTGGTGTTTGCTTCACTGGTTCACTGGTGTTTGGTTCACTGGTTCACTGGTGTTTGGTTCATTGGTTCACTGGTGTTTGCTTCACTGGTTCACTGGTGTTTGGTTCATTGGTTCACTGGTGTTTGGTTCAGTGGGTCACTGGTGTTTGGTTCATTGGTTCAGTGGTGTTTGGTTAATTGGTTCACTGGTGTTTGGTTCATTAGTTCACTGGTGTTTGGTTCACTGGAGTTTGGTTCACTGGTGTTTGGTTCACTGGTTCTCTGGTGTTTGGTTCATTGGTTCACTAGAGTTTGGTTCACTGGTGTTTGGTTCACTGGTTCACTGGTTCACTGGTGTTTGGTTCATTGGTTCACTGGTGTTTGCTTCACTGGTTCACTGGTGTTTGGTTCATTGGTTCACTGGTGTTTGCTTCACTGGTTCACTGGTGTTTGGTTCATTGGTTCACTGGTGTTTGGTTCAGTGGGTCACTGGTGTTTGGTTCATTGGTTCAGTGGTGTTTGGTTAATTGGTTCACTGGTGTTTGGTTCATTAGTTCACTGGTGTTTGGTTCACTGGAGTTTGGTTCACTGGTGTTTGGTTCACTGGTTCTCTGGTGTTTGGTTCATTGGTTCACTGGTGTTTGGTTCAGTGGGTCACTGGTGTTTGGTTCATTGGTTCAGTGGTGTTTGGTTAATTGGTTCACTGGTGTTTGGTTCATTGGTTCACTGGTGTTTGCTTCACTGGTTCACTGGTGTTTGGTTCATTGGTTCACTGGTGTTTGGTTCAGTGGGTCACTGGTGTTTGGTTCATTGGTTCAGTGGTGTTTGGTTAATTGGTTCACTGGTGTTTGGTTCATTAGTTCACTGGTGTTTGGTTCACTGGAGTTTGGTTCTCTGGTGTTTGGTTCATTGGTTCACTGGTGTTTGGTTCACTGGTTCACTGGTGTTTGGTTCATTGGTTCACTGGTGTTTGGTTCAGTGGTTCACTGGTGTTTGGTTCATTGGTTCACTGGTGTTTGGTTCATTGGTTCACTGGTGTTTGGTTCACTGGTGTTTGGTTCTCTGGTGTTTGGATCATTGGTTCACTGGTGTTTGGTTCACTGGAGTTTGGTTCACTGGTGTTTGGTTCACTGGTGTTTGGTTCACTGGTGTTTGGTTAATTGGTTCACTGGTGTTTGGTTCACTGGAGTTTGGTTCACTGGTGTTTGGTTCACTGGTTCACTGGTGTTTGGTTCTCTGGTGTTTGGTTCACTGGTGTTTGGTTCATTGGTTCACTGGTGTTTGGTTCACTGGAGTTTGGTTCACTGGTGTTTGGTTCACTGGTGTTTAGTTCATTGGTTCACTGGTGTTTGCTTCACTGGTTCACTGGTGTTTGGTTCATTGGTTCACTGGTGTTTGGTTCACTGGTTCACTGGTTCACTGGTGTTTGGTTCATTGGTTCACTGGTGTTTGGTTCAGTGGTTCACTGGTGTTTGGTTCATTGGTTCACTGGTGTTTGGTACATTGGTTCACTGGTGTTTGGTTCACTGGAGTTTGGTTCACTGGTGTTTTATTATAGAGATCAGTTGTTGTTGTATGCTGTCAGTACAGTTATACAGAGAAGTGTGTTATGAGTGTTTATGTGAATGCTTGAATGAGAAACGCATCTTAAAGAGCTTTGTGGAACTTTGTAAAGCTTAAACAGGTGTAATGGGGGCTGTTTGTATCTGAGATATGTATTTGAAGGATACATGTGAATGGTGTTTGTCAGTCCAGCATGAAACCCAGAGGGCGACAGGAATGCTGATGTGAGGCTTTGACAAATTGAAACATTGGGGTTTCGCCGACTTATCTTAACATCAAAGCCCAGAATCTGCTGAAAGGATGAGGCGGATTTAATCTGGGTCTGATTAATTTTCACCACCTTTGAAACTTAAAGGTGGAAAGTGGAATGAACAGAGCCTCAGTCCTCAGGTAGTTGAGCCTTTCAGAAAACACACGAGCCTTTCGGACCTTCGGTTAGTGCAATGTATACAATACATCCAAGGACAAAGAATCCATTGTTTTATAAATTGAATTTTAAATCATGTTTCTTTTAAGCTGAATTTAATTTCTGTTGGTATTAAGAAGTGGGCTGAAGCTTCAGTGACACTTCATGTAGCTGTGGCAGAAACTGAAGGAGCACATTTTCATTGTTGCCCTTTGCTGACTCATGCTGGAGTAAAGCCACCCGGCTGTAATGGAGTTGACATTTCTTGGTCTCTCATTAACTGTTACAAGGAACAAGATGAGCCAAAGACATCACACTTTCTAAAATATATCACCGTGTGCAGTTCAAACTTAACCTTTGACTGTTTCTTAAATTCATTTTGAAGATTTTTTTTTTCTCTTTTCAACTCCCACTGGTTGTTTGATAGCTCAGAATATCTGTGTTGACTTGAGTTTGGCTGGCTGCCATCACACGACGAGGCATCAAGAGATGAGTCTTTAAAAAAAGGACGGATTTTTGGACCTCTAAGAGCTGCGTCATAATCAAAGAGAAATCCATCAAAGCATAGCTTTAGTGACATCTCAAATAGGGGAAAGGCCATGTGATGCAACCCAGTTAGTATAACTAATGTTCTAACAATAAATTACTTCAGGCTTTAACTTTTTTCTAAAGATTAACAGCTGGAGTCACCTCTAAGTAGCTGTCAGTCTCACTTCAAAATGTATTATGGATGTGTGCACAGCTCAAATGTTCCAGTTTCACTATGAAGACTAAAAGACTGCAAATGACTTCATCTCCCGGGCTTCAAAATCACTCCATGTCCACATCTACCTTTTAATATCGGTGCATGCTGATCTCTTCTTTGCAGATTGTCACATGCCTATGTTTTGCCTTTCGTTAAACTCACTCAAAAGTGATACAGTGTGATTATAAGATGTTCCAAAATGAGTCACAGTCTTAGTTCTGCTGGACCTGAGTGCTGCCTTTGACACAGTTGACCATGCAACCT
Organism: Odontesthes bonariensis; assembly: GCF_027942865.1. Taxonomy (NCBI): domain Eukaryota; kingdom Metazoa; phylum Chordata; class Actinopteri; order Atheriniformes; family Atherinopsidae; genus Odontesthes; species Odontesthes bonariensis. Next base: position 9,478,111 of record NC_134519.1, on the reverse strand, counting down.
TATTACAGAGGTTAGAAGACTGGGTGGGAATCTCTGGTCGTGCTTTAAACTGGTTCAAGTCCTATCTGGAGGACAGGAAATATTTTGTTGAAATTGGTAACTGTGTCTCAGACCAAATGGCTGTGACCTGTGGGGTTCCCCAGGGGTCAATCCTGGGACCCGTATTTTTCAATCTGTACATGCTTCCACTAGGCCAGCTAATACGCAGCTATAATGTGTCCTACCACAACTATGCAGATGACACGCAGATCTACGTGTCACTTTTGGCAGGAGAACACGAGCCTGTAGATACATTGTGTCGCTGCATCGAACAGATCAGTGTGTGGATGCAAAACAATTTCCTCCAGCTAAACTCAGACAAAACTGAAATCATTGTCTGTGGCCAACAGAAACAAAGAGAAAGTGTTATCAGTCACCTTGAGACTCTCTCTCTAAAACCTAACTATCAAGTTAGAAATCTCGGGGTAATATTGGACTCAGACCTGAACTTTAACAGCCACATTAAATCAGTAACATCAGCAGCTTTTTACCATCTAAAAAACATTGCCAGAATCAAAGGAATAGTGTCTAAACCAGACTTAGAAAGACTGATCCATGCGTTTGTCTCCAGCAGGTTAGACTACTGTAACGGCCTGCTCACTGGGCCCTCTAAACGGGCTGTAAGACAGCTGCAGTACATCCAGAACGCTGCTGCTCGAGTCCTGACTAGAACCAGGAAATACGACCATATTAGTCCAGTGCTCAGGTCTCTGCACTGGCTTCCTGTCGCTCAGAGAATAGACTTTAAAACAGCTCTGCTTGTGTACAAGTCTCTTCATGGTCAAGCGCCAAAGTACATCTCTGACATGTTAGAGCCATATGAACCAACTCGGGCTCTGAGAACCTCAGGGAGGGGTCTCCTGCTGGTGCCCAGAGTCAGGACTAAACAAGGTGAGGCTGCGTTTCAGTTTTATCCCCCTAAAATCTGGAACAGTCTTCCAGAAGATGTAAGACAGGCCTCAACTCTGACAATGTTTAAATCCAGGCTGAAAACAGTTTTATTTAGCTGTGCATATGACACCTGAAAGTATTTTATCTGCACTCTTTGCTTTTTAATTAATTAATGATTATTTTAATGGGTTTTTAATTTCTTTATTTTATTTTTTTTATTTCTTTTTAATGATTTTATTGCCTTCTTGTGATTTTATGTAGCTGTGAAGCACTTTGAATTGCCCTGTGTATGAATTGTGCTCTATAAATAAAATTGCCTTGCCTTACCTTATGAGGAGGCAAGAGAAGGTGAGAAGTGCTCAGTTGCAGCTGGTTAGTGTTACAGTTTTGTGTAAAGGATTAAAACACATTGTTTAACTTGGATATTAATGAATACAGGGTTACATCTGGACAATTGCACCTGTTAACGTGCTCTCCTGCAGAGACTGGCCTGTCTGACCACCCTGAAAATTACAATAACTGATGTCCACAAAGCAAGAGAAGGCTGTGAAAACAGCACAGTCTGTTCGGGTACGTTTACTGTTGTGTTTTTGGTATTTTTTTGCCGTTTTTTGGTGTCATTTTGAAACTACAGTTTCCAAGATTGGTGAAGCTCTTGTTTAGGTAAGGAAGATTCCAGCAGTTGAACTTGGTGGGTGCGAGGCGTGGAAGGATACGGATGCAGATACTTCAACAACAAAACTGACTAAACTATGAAAACAAAACATGACTAAGACCAAACAAAACAAAGAACATGGCTTGGAATGGCTTCAAAACCGCATACTACATACTACATACTTCCATACTTCCATACTGCATACTCATCGATCAGACAGTATGCAGAGCGTTTACCCACAATGCATTTTGCTCCTGCCTGAGCCGAAATCAGCCAGCCTGAAGCTGATTTCGTTTAAGCTCTAAACTCTAAACTTTAGCAACATTTGAAACATTTTCAGGCGAGAAAGTAGTCGTTTAGATCCCCAACATGTTGAAAACCTGCCAAAATACCGGCTATTTATAATTTTGTTCCGACGAATTCAGCGCTACTAAAGCTAGCCGCAGTGAGCAACGCACTTCCGGTTATTTTCACAAAATAAAATACCCGTTGCCTTTTATCATAGGGAAAGCCATTACAATACAATTGGTGCTTTTGTTTTGAAAACAGGAAGTGAACCTACCCTCATTGTAGCTAGCTTGAAACAGCTCACGTTCCCTATTAGTGAGTGAAAGATTCAACACTTTGTGAATTCTGCTTCAGAGCGGACACTGAATGATCGAAAAAGCGACGTTGCTTTGAACAATTGGTAAGATTCCCAGCCCTGGAGACAGAGTTACCAGAGGTGCAGATGTAACTGGGTTAAGAAAAGCAGACAAAAGAACTGTGAAAGAGTAGATCATTTCATCCCAAAGTGCTGCAACAGGCAACGGACGATTTGTAAGATTTGCTTCGGGGTATGTGGCTGGATCTGAATCTAAATCTCTCTAACTGTGTGTAGCCGGCATTTAGAGTTCCTGGTGTAGTATCCTGCTGTTTGTTGAGGAAACTGATGAATAAATAAATGTTTCCTTCCCAGTTCTGAGCCAACTATCTGCCTTCAGCAGCTCTGAGAAGCAGATTCACTCTGGAATCAGAGTCTTGTAATACCACCTTAACAAGATATCTATAACACACATTTCAAACTTATTCCTGTTGATGTACATAGAAACTTATCTGGGGACTATATTTCATGCTACAGAGCATGAAGGTAAAGCCAATGTACCTTCTTTCTGTTCTAAGAGTTTACAGATCAGGGCACGATAGAGAATAATCTCATCCCTAGCAGGTCTTATAATTAAATTAATGAAACTTCAAATGAACAGCAACACATGACATGTCAAAAAAATCAAAAGCAATGTGTGAAAAACTAAGTGAACCCTTACTGCTTCCACAGGATTTAAGGTGGTAAGAAGCAGGCAGGTGCTGCTGATCAATGCACCTGATTAACTGATCATCAGTCAGTGTAAGCTCCTCTATTAAAGCTGAAGTTCTGTCAGTTTTCAGGTGTGTGTTAACACGATGCCAAGGAGGAAAGACATCAGCAATGATCTCAGAGAAGCAGCTGTTGCTGCCCATCGATCTGGGAAGGGTTATAAGGCCATTTCTAAACTATGTGGAGTCCATCATTCTACAGAGAGAAAGATTATTCACAAGTGGAAAACATTCAAAACACAAATCTGGTTTGATTCCAAAGAGATTGGACTGAAGGCAAGTTTCGGTGCAATCTGTTGGTTTCCTTAGCTGGGAAATTGTTTTTGAATTCTCATGCTCTATATGTCATGAACATGGGGTTTGGTGCCATGTTTTTAGTTTTGTGTTTTAGTTTCTCATGCTTTGGTGTTTAGTCTTTAGTTTTCTAGTCCATGTTTAGTTAAGTTTTGCCATTTGCTTTTCCCTCACTTCCCATGCCAGGTCATTGGCGCTATATAAATAAAACTGAATTGAATTGAAAAATCACTCGCCATCCTCGGCCTGTCTGACTCCGAGCCGCAGTTCTTTGCTCGGCTTTGCCTCCATGTGCTAACCTCACCTCAGCCTCGCATTAGCTTCTCTTTTCATTCCACAAGTTTCTCAAAAGTTCTCAGACTTTGACCCGATGTGGATCATCACAGTGGAGGTCTGAAGGAAGCGGGACACCGGAGCAGGATGGAAAAGCCTTTTAGGATAGATCGCTCAGCTTTAGTTTCCCCTTCCTCCCCTTCGCTTCTGATTAGGTCCTCTTTGTGTTGGCGTCTTCCCCTCCTCACTTTCTTCGGCCGAACTGTCCCTTTCTATCTTCTGCTCCTTCTGCATTGCGTGTCATTTTCCGCAGCACCAACTAATTCGGTCCGCTCTGCTGTCTCGCCGAATGTTAATAACAGTCTTCATGTTTAAACATTTTCCTTCTTCTGTGGGCGAAGCTGACAGTTATCAGTGGCGTGACTGCAATTATGCTGAAATGTGACTTGAAAAGAATTACAGTGTTACAGTAATCATTTTCCCAAAGAGAGCTGAAGGCAGAATTAAACTTTAATTGGAGGATGTAAATTGGGACTGTGTAGGAAAAGCCAACTAATCAGCTATTGATCATCATACTCAGTTATCCCCTGTGACCTCTAAGAAGTTCCACTTGTGTGTTGCACAACAGGAACGCTCTCTGCAGTGTTTCCAGGCAAATAAATTGGAATAAATTGCCTAAATTTACATATATAAATGCTGAATCTTTTGATGACTAAATACACTGGGCTGCCATGCATGATAAATGAGTAGAAAGTCCAGTCAGGAGTTATCTTCATCATCACTGGCTTCGGTAACAGGTTTTTCAGGTCAAATTCTTCTCAGTCTGTACCACACACCCTCTGACAAATATTGATGAATTAGGAAGCAAATTGAGCTTTACTGCACTGAAAAAAACAACTCATAAGATTTACTTAAAAAACCCTTTGTAAGTATTTGCACTCAAATTATTTAAGTAATATTTAATGCTGCAATATCAAGTAACACTCACTTGCTAGTATCAAGTAAATTTTACCTACCATAAAACATTACAGTTGTATTTATTCAAACAAATTTAGTAAACTTGTTTTTCATAGGCAGGAACATCATTTTACTACTTCTACTACTATATCTGTAGTATTTGCTGTTTTGAAGTAACTTAGTACATTTTAACGATACACTTTCAGAGTATCACACTCCTCAGCCTCCCTGGTAAGGTCTATTCGGGGGTACTGGAGAGGAGGATCCGCCGGATAGTCGAATCTCGGATTCAGGAGGTGCAGTGTGGTTTTCGTCCTGGCCGTGGAACAGTGGACCAGCTCTATACCCTCCGCAGGATCCTGGAGGGAGCATGGGAGTTCGCCCAACCGGTCTACATGTGTTTTGTGGACTTGGAGAAGGCGTTCGACCGTGTCCCTCGGGGACTCTTGTGGGGGGTGTTCCGGGAGTATGGAGTGCCGGACTCCTTGATATGGGCTGTCCGGTCTCTGTATGACTGGTGTCAGAGTTTGGTCCGCATTGCCGGCAGTAAGTCGGACATGTTTCCTGTGAGGGTTGGACTCCGTCAGGGCTGCCCTTTGTCACCGATTCTGTTCATAATTTTTATGGACAGAATTTCTAGGCGCAGCCAGGGCGTTGAGGGGGTCCGGTTTGGCGACCTCAGAATCGGGTCTCTGCTTTTTGCGGACGATTTGGTTCTGTTGGCGTCGTCAGACCTTGACCTTCAGCTGTCACTGGAGCGGTTCGCAGCCGAGTGTGAAGCGGCTGGGATGACCATCAGCACTTCCAAATCCGAGACCATGGTCTTCGGCCGGAAAAGGGTGGAATGCCCTCTCCGGGTCGGGAATGAGATCCTTCCCCAAGTGGAGGAGTTCAAGTATCTCGGGGTCTTGTTCACGAGTGGGGGACGAATGGAACAGGAGATTGACAGACGGATCGGTGCGGCGTCTGCAGTGATGCGGGCTCTGCATCGGCCCGTCGTGGTGAAGAAGGAGCTGAGCCAGAAGGCGAAGCTCTCGATATACCGCTCAATCTATGTTCCTACCCTCACCTATGGTCACGAGCTGTGGGTAGTGACCGAAAGAACGAGATCGCGAATACAAGCGGCCGAAATGAGTTTCCTCCGCAGGGTGTCTGGGCTCTCCCTTAGAGATAGGGTGAGAAGCTCGGTCATCCGGGAGGGGCTCGGAGTAGAACCGCTGCTCCTCCGCATCGAGAGGAGTCAGATGAGGTGGCTCAGGCATCTGGTGAGAATGCCTCCTGGACGCCTCCCCGGTGAGGTGTTCCGGGCCCGTCCCACTGGGAGGAGGCCCCGGGGAAGACCCAGGACACGTTGGAGAGACTATGTTTCTCGGCTGGCCTGGGAACGCCTCGGGGTCCCCCCAGAAGAGCTGGAGGAAGTGGCCGGGGACAGGGACGTCTGGGTTTCTCTGCTCAAGCTGCTGCCCCCGAGACCCGATCCCCGGACCAGCGGAAGATAATGGATGGATGGATGGACTTTCAGAGTAAAGTTTATGTAGTATTTCTAAGTTTATGTACATACAACTATTAAACATTTAAATTGTATGAGGAAACCTAATAAAACTTACTCTTCCCCCATAATTCATGTTATTACGTTAAAAAAAATGTTTAATTTTACTTGAGAAGCTCTAGTTCTTACTGAATCTTAAAAATACAAGGTAGAAATTATGACAGTTACTCTAATAGAGTTTACTTCACCAAAAAGTCACTTTTTTCAGTGTGATTACTTATATTTCACATAGAATTAGTACAGACAAATTACCCTAAAATCCCCTCTTTTCCTGCCTGTCCTCACTAACACATTATGACACATTATGAAGCTGCTGAAATTACCACCCTGACATCATATTCTCATGCAAATGACCAGCGCTCATTCTGTCCATCACAGGACTCTTCAGCTTTTTTTCTGTCCCGTTTCTCTGCCCACCTTTCTCCTCCGTCTGTCTCTCAAGCAATCTTTACCTCCTCCCCTTGTTTGGAGGACAATTGGTTACAAAAACAGCCGTTTGTTCAGTAGCCTCAAACAAAGACAAACATATTTGTGAAAAACATCTTCTTCCTCCCGGTTTCGTCCTTCTCTCCTCACCGAGCTTGAATTTTCTACCATCATTACTGATGAGAAACCAGCTTTTTTTTTATGTTTTAAATGAGCAGACTGAGAAAAGTATATTTTATATGATGCAGTGCTGTTGCTTCCTAATAAAAATGGGTGGAAAAGGAGAGATCCAGCTGTTTCGTGTTGTTTATGCATTTCAGTGTGAGGGTGAAAGCATCTTGTTGTTATCTGAAAGACCCTTCGCACTTGTAGTTTTCACCGTCACCGTCTCATTTGACCTTTTGTCTAATCGTGCACATCTTTCTATGACAGTAGACATATTTCCCTCATAATATAGGGCAAAAGTTCCTGAGCCTTCTGCTGAAATGTGCAGATTTAAAGCTGTGTAACGGTTCTGTTTGGTTGAAAAATACTGCAGTTCAGTGAATGCCCGCTCAGAGCTGGCCTCAGTCGATCTGGAGCCCTTATTTTACATAAAACTAACATGTTTAAAGCTGGTACAAAAGATGGTTTCGGTCTGCTCTGCCAGTTTCCCTTTTAATGACCACAGCAGAGGTCTGATGTCTGAAGTACACGATGTTTCCTGCTTATTTTGACTGTTTAACACATATTTAACAGAAATATGTGTTATAATGGACAGCAACAGTCCACATTTACATGTTCGATTGCACTGAGATCAGGGATACACACATATTGGCCTAACTTTCGGTGTGTTAGGCTCGTTGGCTCATCTACACAGAGGATAACATCAGCTGAGGGCGGTGGCTGATTTTTATTTGGCGTTTCCTGGTTGTTTTGTGCTGACTTTGCCCTAAAACTGACATAAAATGTATTTATATTCAGTTTTCTTGGGCCATGAAAACATTTAAACTGTTCTTTTTATAAACACAAGCAATATTTTATTATAACTTTTCACATAAAAAGAGCTTAAAGGGGAACTCTGGGGCATTTGAAGCGCAATCCCATTGCTAGCGGTTGTCAAATACTGACAGTAGGACACAGACCGGTGCAAATCGGCGCTCCCTTTGCGGCGATTGCGCTGTTTGCGCAGCCTGTCATGCTTGCCAAATACGTGGTGGCCAAGGGGCAAATAATAAACCTTCCACGTAACACAACAATATTATTGTTGTAATGTTTTAAATACTTGAATGCAGTTTTTCTAGAGAAGATAATTCTTTTGTATATGGGAGTATCGTCCATCGACTCTTTTGGGCTTTCACATGCGCGCGCATACCAACAACCGGTGAGTTACATGCTGTTTATAAAGTTGTTTTGTAACATCCCCATGCCAGTAATGTGAGAACCATGCATATGGTTTTGATGGTAAGGCTTGTGACTTTATTGTCGGATGGTTTATAAAGTGGTGTGACGTTTCTGCTGTGTGCAAGTTGTTGTTTTACGTGGAAGGGTTAGCAGTTGCCCCTTAGCCACCACGTATTAGCCTCGCATGACAGGCTGCGCGAACAGCGCAATCTCCACACAGGGAGCGCCGATTTGCACCGGTCTGTGTCCTACTATCAGTATTTGACAACCTCTGGCAATGGGATTGCGCTTCAAATGCCCCGGAGTTCCCCTTTAAGTACTTGATTTATTTCTAGTGATGCATATTTTATTGTTTCTATGGCATTAAATGGAAAATAAATATTTCGATAACTCTTGAGGAGCGAATGTCCCACCAACAGCTTATAAGTCTTAAACTTCCCACCAGTCTGTTAGAATTAAAGAAGCATTTTTGGGTGAGCATTGAAATGTTTTAAAGAACCAGAAACAGAAGTCTAATCGTCTTCTTTTCAGGCACTTTGGACCAACTAAAGACATTTTCACTCAACCAATCTTAGTAAGAACCCTCATAAGTGAATCTGCATTAGGGAGAGGTGCAAAAGAATAGTTTTGAACTGTATATGAAGCAGTTAAAATCATAATAAGTGTATATTAAAGATGTTTAATGGAGGTTTTAATCAGTGTTGATCTCAGAGCAGTGATGCCACATTTCTGACCTCCATCAGTCTTCACTTTCCTTCGGTGGCGGTTGGATCTGATACCTCAGCAGATGTGGTGGTGGTGGGGGGGACTAAACATATCTCTTTGATTTAAAGTGACAGACACTAATTAAAGTGTGCAGGTCCTCCACCATCAGTTAGCTGCAGTCACTCTGACAGCCTGGACAAAGTAAATCTTTGTTCCGCCTCTTCGTCCCCGAGTTGTTTTCCTTTAATCTCCTCCTTCTTTTCTCCACAGTCTGATTGCCAGGAGTAAAGGTCAGAGCGTCTGCTCTTTTCTTTTCTGCTGACACTGGATACATCTGCTCGTCAGGAGCTCATTAGCTTTGGCCTGTAGCGCTGAGAGGATCCGCCTGGACCGACACTGATTCGTTCTCCCTGCTGAATGTTCTTGTTTAGTCTGTTGTTCCACCTGTTGCTGATCTGAACTTGCCACACACATGGTGAGAGGTTACGTGAATGAAGAGACGGCTTTTGCAGAAGAGCCATTTTAAGCTTTTAAATGTTAATCAGGTGAACAGTTTCATGTTCATGCTTCAGCTTTTGGAAGTCTGAGCTAAACTCACAACTTCAAAATGAACTATAGGCGGTTCGATTCCCGCTCTCACTGCTCAAAGACCGGTGAGCTGACAGCTGGAGGGATGGCAGTCCACCTCCTTGCCACGACCGAGGTGCCCTTGAGCAAGGCGTCGTACCCCCCTGATCCCCGGGCGCTGTGATTGGCTGCCCACCGCTCCAGTGTACGGCATCTGTCTCCATGACTGTGTGACCCTGTGCAGGTGTGTGTTCAACAGGTGGCAACCTGGATGGGTTAAATACGGAGGACAAATTTTGTGTGTTTGCGTGATAATAAAGTCTTAAAGGGATAGTTCGCCTCTTTTGACATGAAGCTGTATGACATCCCATATTAGCAATATCATTCATGAACATCTTCTTACCCCCTGCTGCGTCCTGTGAGCAGAGTTCCAGCCGAGTTTTGGCGTTGATGAAGGTAGTCCGGCTAGTTGGCTGGGGTTTAAAAAAATAAACCGTTTTGCTTCTCAAAACAATCTGCGTTCAAAAGAGTAATACATTTGCATCACAAAATTGTCCCTCCAGAAAAAGTCAGACCTCACAATCGCTTGGCGCTATTTTCTCTCCCTTCTTATCGCTGCGTGCTGCCGCCTGCCGACAGCCGCGCCTGTTACGGTGTTTGCTGCTCGGTCTGCACAGTCTGCACAGCAGGCAGTCTGTCGACATGGCTCTCTAGAAGAGCGTCGTCTGCATGTTCAGTGTTAAAAACAGCTTTGTTTGGTTTATAATTGATGGAAAATATGAATGCTTTCATGCACAACACTGATGGAGCCTTCTTACACAACAGGAAATGCTCTAACAGTGTCCACGAAATAGGCCAAAGACTCTAAATCCCTCAAAAAACTGAGGTGACGACCACACAGAACCACAGAATCGCCTGATAGTTGCACTGAAAACAGAGCAAAATTAGAATAATTTAGGTCTTTTTTACATTTGGCTGTTGTGTTTTGTGAACTTGAGGTCGTTGGAGATCTTTTATTGGTGCCTCCTGTCTGAAAACTTTGAGGCAGATGACTGCAGTACGATCAGCTGGGATTCAGCATGTCGTCCAAGCAGAAGGTCGTCAAGGAAACGTTATCACTGAATCTTACAAAGTGGCCATCTGGACAAACAGAACTGCAGTGTGGTTCTATCTTTATGATCTGCCTTTTTCTTTCTGCTAAATAGCGGACAAGCAAAGATGGCAGAGGAGTTTTCCCATTCAGCATCCATTTTGTTTCTTGTTACACTCTCATTAACTCGTGGCACGCAGTGTTTACGCCTTTAGCTCATCCAAACGGTGGCCGATACCGGCTCCGAGCTGGAAAAACAGAGATGGCTTTGTGTCCTTTTGTGTTTTGACGATCACCCTGCGAGTCGTGTGTTTGTTTGTGTGCTCAGTGGGTTTCTGGTTAGCTGCCTCCTCCGCCAGAGTCCGTCCATCTGTTGTTTAAGCTCTATGTCATCCTTTTGGCCCGATAAAACACACACACACACACACACACACACATCTATATATCGCCTCTATCTTTTGCATTTTAAGTGTCTTTATTGCACATGCCTGCTCGACCGTCCACAGTTTAACAGATTGCGGTCAACAACCTTCACACTTTCAACACAAAAACAACACTGCTTCCACACTTCACACTGATTTCCCTCGGCTAACTTTTATACTTCAGGTAAACACTAGTCTTGTTCAACAAACAAACCTGATTAAGAGATTACATAACATGGCAGCTTTAGCTGTGCAGCACTGCGTTGAGCATCCGTGAGCGGCCTTAATGCAGCTTTACGAGCTGCTGGCTGACACAAATTTGGGTCAGAATGGTGGCGAACCAACATTATTACTGCGTTTTTTTCTGACCTGATCAATACTTCAGCTCGCTCTAATCAATCACATTTTTATTTCTGTGGGAAATGTCTCGACCTTGTGACGCAGAATCGATACATTACAACACAGCTCCTTTATTGATGACATTTAATATGAGGAAGGATACAAATATTAAGGTGTACTGAGAAGCTAATCAATGCCTGGCAGCACACCTTCTCATTGATTTTTTTTTTTTTGAGGGGGGGGGGGGGTTATATCGGCTTCTTGTTGGCCGTGGGGTTTTCAGGCCACCGAGTATCACTTTTTTGCCGTGTTTCTCTCTCCAGATTGTGATACAGTTTAGTGTGAACATTGATTGGATCCAAAATGAGGTAAAAAGCAACCTGAGATGAACAACAACACATGACATATTAAACTGAGGGATTTAAGGTGGTTATTTAACAAACATTAAGGCAAAATGCAGAATTAAAGATGTGAAAAATAAACAGCATGTAAGTAGCAGCCAGCTGCTGCTGATCAATGCACCTGATTAACTGATCATCAGTGTGAGCAGGTCTATAAAAGCAGAAGTTTAGTCAGTTTTGCTGCTCTGCAGCATTCAGGTGTGAGTTAACACGATGTAGAGATGGGATCAAGTCACACATGTGCAAGTCTCAAGTCTTAGCTTTCAAGTCTCAAGTAAGTCCCAAGTAATTTTTTTCTTGGTCAAGTCAAAGTCAAGTCACCTTATTATCGCAATTTTACCTGCAGAATCTGATCTTAATAAAGTGAAAAGACAAAGATATAAGTAACTGTCAGTAAACATCATTGGCCAATGTGTCCAACCTGTCCACCCCGTATCATATCAAGCTAACGTTAGCTAACTACCGACTAGGCTAACAGTATAATATTAGCTAATTTTACAAGCACTTACTGGTCAGAATGGATCTTTAAATGAGGAACAAAGTTGGAAGTTGTTGTCTGGCTGTCTGAGATGTTGATGCCGCATGTCTTGCACTGTGCTGTTCGTCTTTTGCCGTCAAAATGGTAATTACGAAAGCCGAAGACAATGACTCTCGGTCTCCCTCCCTCTGACATGTTGATGCATATCTGATATGAGTTTATTCTCTCCAATAAACACGTAAGGTATGCAGAGAGGACATGACTGAATGACAGGGTAGGGATCCAATCATGACGCCATTCTCAGCCTGCGCTCCTACCGGGTAAATGATATTATTTTTTTTATTAATTTTATATTCAAACTGAAAACATGAACTGAATAACACTCAAGTCATTCAAGTCATCGTGTCTCAAGACAAGTCAAGTCCCGAGTCTTTAACTTCCAAGTCCGAGTCGAGTCTCAAGTCTTTTATTTTTTGTCAAATCGCAAGTCATCAAAATAGCGACTCGAGTCGACTCGAGTCCAAGTCACAGTGACTTGAGTCCCCATCTCTGGCACAATGCCAAGGAGGAAAGACATCAGCAGTGATCTTAGAGAAGCAATTGTTGCTGCCCATCGATCTGGGAAGGGTTATAAGGCCATTTCCAAACTATCTGGAGTCCATCGTTCTACAGAGAGAAAGATTATTCACAAGTGGAAAACATTCAGGACAGCTGTCAATCTTCCCAGGAGTGGACGTCCCAGCAAGGTCACCCCAAGGTCAGAAACCCAAGGGCTACATCTCAGACTCAGCAGGCATCAGTTAGTATGTTAAAGGTTAAAGTTCGTGACGGCAGTTAGAAACAGACTGAACAGGTATGGCTTGTTTGGAAGGGCTGCAGCAGAAAGCCTCTTCTCTCTAAAAAGAACATGGCAGCACAGCTTAGGTTTGCAAAGCTGCATCTGAACAAACCACAAGACTTCTGGAACAATGTCCTTTGGACAGACCAGACCAAAGTGGAGATGTTTGCTCATAATGCACAGCAGCACGTTGGGAGGAAACCAAACACAGCATGTCAGCACAAACACCTCACACCAGCTGTCAAGCACGGTGGTGGAGGGCTGATGATCTGGGCTGGTTCTGCAGCCACAGGACCTGGGCACCTTGCAGTCAGTGAGTCCACCATGAACTCCTCTGGATACCAAAGTGTTCAAGAGTCAGATGTGAGGCCGTCTGTCCGACAGCTGAAGCTGGGCTGAAACTGGCTCATCAACAGGACAAAGATCCCAAACACAGCAGCAGATCTACAGCAGAATGTGTGAAGAAGAGAAGAATCAAGGTGTTCAACGGTCCAGTCAGAGTTCAGACCTCAGCCTGACTGAGATGCTGTGGTGGGACCTTCAGAGAGCTGTGCAGAAACCAAAGCTGCAAACCTCAATAAGCTGAAGCAGCGCTGGAGAGAAGAAGCCGAGATTCCATTACTTCAACTTCCTGCTGCTGGATCGAAAGGTTCACTCAGTTTTTGTCCAACACATAATAACACAGGGTTAAATGTCACGTGACTGAATGTTTGTTTTCTTTTGCTTTTGCTTTTGTTATGTCTTAAAATTGGGCGTATTTTCTTTTTCAGGCGAACTGAAATTCCTCAAGAAAGCTTTTAAAGAAAATGACCCGCCCTACCAAAGCCCCAAAATAAAGCAACTTAATTGAATTTTACATCCAAAATCTATTTTGTATGATGAAACCACCTGTTATTCATCTATTCAACTCAATTCAATATATTTTTTATCATGTATTTTTTGTTACACAATACAAAAAGACAATCACCAGTTTTCAGGATTACACTTTCTTTTTTTTTTACCACAAACCAACTGTCAGTTGGACCAACAGTTTTCTTGTTTTCTCAGTGTTCTTTTACATAATAAAGGTTTATTATTGCTATTATATAAATGTGAAGTAATTACTTATGAATTAATTATATCAAAAGGGAAAAAAACAGTGAACTTTTTTCTGGTGTTTAAATGTTTTTATAATTCACGGGTCAAAAATGACCCATAAGACAATCTTTGTACCCTAGTGGTGTACAGCCCACATGGAAACATAAACAAAAATAAAGTATGACTTTTTCTAATGATGGGGTCCCTTTAGGAAAAGTCAAGTTAGAAAAATATAGTTTAAGGGATTTTTTCTACAGCTAAAATGGTAGTTTGTCACTTTTGACCTGTAAGACAACAGGAGGGTTAAAGATGTTTGCTGTGGCTCGGTCGATAATCATCATGCGCTAAGAGAAAAGTGGGATTTTAGTTTAGATTGAAAGGTCAAGCAACACCGAAACTGCTCTCATCTCATCCCACACAGATATAAATCTGATAAATCTGATAAATCACACACATGTGCTGGGTTTTCTCTGCCTGCAGGAGCTGGAGGCTGGTCTCCTCTCGTCTCAGACGGGTATCAGTGGCTGGAGGTCGACCTGGGTGAGCGCACCAGGATCACAGCTGTCGCCACGCAGGGCCGCTACGGCAGCTCTGATTGGCTGACGTCCTACCTGCTGATGTTCAGCGACACGGGACACAACTGGAGACAGTACAGACAGGAGGACAGCATAGGGGTGAGTCCACAGTTGGATAAACAGTAACCACAGCAGCAGCACAGTCGCCTTTAGGCTGCATCGCAGGGCAAACGCACAGCCTGTGTGAAAGAATCTGTAATTATGATTCAAGCCATCAAACAAGTGGCTTTATTTTTATAGCTGCGTCTGTGTATGGACTCTATTTGCCCTCTGGGATCAATAAACACACTGTGTTTGTGTAATGTAAGATAAAGAGGCGTAGTGTTGCACAGTCCGACGTGGCTCCATCGATCCAGCACAGATAATTTCAGTCATCGAGGATTCATCTCTTTGTTTATAATGTATGAGCCGGTTCTGGAGCTCTGATGACAAAACATTTGGCTGCAGATCACGAACAGAGAGGCAGTCGAGTGGCACGATTTGTTCCACTTTTTTATTTCCAGTTTTTTACTCTCTGTCATTTTTTTTTTGTCAACCCAGTTTAATTCAGGGGGGCTTTACTGGCACCAAAGTTTCAAGAAACTGATTTTGCCAAAGCATCAGAATACAATTTTACATTTTCCTGTTCAGAAACAGGAGTAAAGAACAGGATTGGAGACAAAGCGTAATGGATTCCATCAGCTTATCCTTCTATACCCGGGTGGATGTTACCAATGTTTTTCAAAGGAAAGTGTATTTCAGCTCTGCTTGGTGCCTGTGTGTTCTCCCTGTGCATGTGTGGATACTCCGACTTCCTTCCACTGACCAAAACCAAACAATTTAGGTTGATTGGGGGACTTCTGATTCAACTCAGGGCGCGAATGTGAGCATTTACAGCTCTCTCTTTGAAGGACTCGGGACCAGGCGTAACCTGCCTGTTGCCTGCTGATATCCAGGCAAACATCCTCTTAAAGAAAAGGTAATTTTGTTTGTTCATGCCCTTAAATGCGGTTCAGAAATACCGACTCTACAAGCAGCAAGAGGGAAATATAACTCCAGAGCATTTCCACATCGGAGCAGACGCCATTTTTAAGTACTTTGTTTAAAGGGGAAGTTCTTTTTTTTTTTTTTTTAAACCTGGACCTTATTTTCTGGCATAAAATCCGTTCATCTACTCACCGATAACAGTTTGGTGAAAGTCGGCGTCCTTCGGACGATATTTACATCACTCGAGATCGGCGTATATTCTTATAACGGGAGAGAACAGGGCAGAGACATTACAGCCTCTAAATAAGGCATTATCTGTCTTTATTTCACCAATACTTTAAGACCAATGAATGAATAAACGCATACTATTGCACTGTTAGCTCAAAGCTGCCGTGTTGTTGTTATCCGGGCTAGCGGAGTACGCGTTCATTCATTCATTGGTCTTAAAGTATTGGTGCAAACACACTTTTAACATCAGCATCTTTATGTAGTTTTTATGTAGAAGCCTCGCTCCACTGTCTGTTTCCTTGAATGACTTGCTGCTATCAGTTGTGTGTTTTGCCTTTAAAGGGATAATCCGGAGTAAAATGCACTTTAGATCAATTTACGGAATGTTGGGAGTACATACGTTGAGTAGACATCAAAATCATGTCATTCGGATGTGTTTTGAGAATTTAGATTTGACCGTTTTTAGCCAAAAGTCGTTAGCCTGGAAGTTATGAGGGCATATCGTATCGCCGCTACAAAACGCTATTTTTATACCTCTTCTACAGCTCCAAACAACATAACACTTACGTGGTAGTGAGTAGAGGGTCCCTAAAGCTAAACCGAAGTGTCCCGAGGTCTTCATGTGGTCGGATATAGAGTCCAGAATGAATTTAATCAAGCCAGTACCTTTCTGGAAATGATGCTGCTGCAGCTGCCGCTACAGACCGTGGTGAAGTTGGTTTGATATTGGATATTCGACAGATATTCACAATAAGGAAATAAGGTGTCTTTTTTTTCCAATACCTCCCAAGCCTTGTGACCTAGTGAGTGTAGTACCAACCACACACACCTTTTTATACACCAATTGAATGCACACTCTATTTTATATTCATTTCTGTCGAATATCCAATATCAAACCAACTTCACCACGGTCTTTTGCGGCAGCTGCAGCAGCAACATTTCCGGAAAGGTACTGGCTTGATTAAATTCATTCTGGACTCTCTATCTGACCACATGAAGACCTCGGGACACTTCGGTTTGGCTTTAGGGACCCTCTACTCACTACCACGTAAGTGTTATGTTGTTTGGAGCTGTAGAAGAGGTATAAAAATAGCGTTTTGTAGCGGTGACATGATATGCCCCCGTCACCTCCAGGCTAACGACTTTTGGCTAAAAACGGTCAAATCTAAATCCTCAAAACACATCCGAATGACATGATTTAGATGTCAACTCAACGTATGTACTCCCAACATCCCGTAAATTGATCTAAAGTGCATTTTACTCCGGATTATCCCTTTAAGTGATATTTTAGACTGGAACTACTACGGTGAGAAGACAATTCAACTTGGCAGTGTTTTGCAGATGACTTTGGTTAAAATATGTATCGCCGTTAAATATTTAGCGAGTTAAAGACATGGTTGGTAATCCTGTTCAGAAACACATTTTGTAATACTGGCTGAAATGGTCCGTCTATCCTGAGAGAAATCTATACAAGATGTATTTAGAAAAAGGGACGAAAATAATCAGACCTCTGTGGCAGCTGCGGGACTGAGAAAAAGCTGACCAATCTGAGATCAGCGTCCCGCTGATCTCAGATTGGAGCGCCTACAAAAAAACAATCAGATGCCTCTGCTTTCTGCCTACGCCCCCCTCTGTCGGCTCCCTGCTCCGTGTGCGCACGCAGTTCTACCGGCTTTGGATGAAGCACTGACGGAATGGGGAGGGGGGGGTGGAGCTTAGAGGAGGGGCCACTTTCAAATCTTGCTAGCTCTCTTGCTAGCTCTCTAGGATTACCTACCATAGCTTTAACGCGATAATAACGAGTTAACTCGCCCAGCCCTATTTAGAATAGAACAGAATAGAATAACCTTTATTATCCCACGAGTGAGAAAACTGCACGTCACAGATCTCTGTGCTGAAGGGATATACACATGTACGTATTGGTGAAAGTAATCGGAAGGCCTACAGAATTGATGGAGATAGAAGAGATTTAACTCAATTATCTCATCTTAAATGTATTATTAATTACATGAAACAACACGGTTGATTGCAAAACAATGGATGACAGTTTCCGTGTTTGCTCCTGGAAACTTTCTCCTCCTACTATCTGGCCCTCCTCCACTTTATTCCCCGACACGCTCACTCTCACGATTAAGAGTCGACTATTGATTGTTCAAGTTGAGTAACAGATATATAATTACCTCACTTTAACGCAAACAGTCAGTGCTACCCCAGTCTCTTATTTTACTTGTGTATGGTGAAAAAAAATGTGGAGCAGCACAGGTATGGACAGATCTGGGTCATCTGCTCCTTGTAGTGCTGATTAATGTAGAAAAACAGCCATATGGGTCCCAGAGGCGGTGAGGCGTGACTTCCTGCCTCCTTGTAGACGCAGCGCTGTCCTTCAGTGTTTTCTCACTGCACAGCTTATCACGTCGGGTTCGTACCTCGTGTTGGCGGCACCTCGGTGTATAAGCTCTGGAATATTAAGTGGTTTTCAGGCAGTTTGAAATATGTTGAGTTTTCTGCAGTGTGACAAACCTACATTTTTTTTTTCCCCCACTTTGAGCGTGGACGTTAATCCAGGTTGAAGCCACATTTGTTACAGTCGTGCACACACAGGATTAGAAGCCCAGCTGAGGCAATTTCTTCCTGTGGAGGGAATCCGGCTAATCTCGGCGATGAGGCTCCTCGCAGCTTAAAAAACGTGTTGATCCGAGGCTTCGCATAAACTCCGCACAAGCCCAGCTACATTTCAAAGTGTGTCTGAACTTCTATGAATGACTCAGCCAGGCTTAAAGAGTCTGTCCCAAGCTGCTGGATCAACCCACTGGGCTTCAGATCCCACCATAGTGGTCTGAAGACCGGGGGAGGCAACATGTTGTTTTCCTTGACGATGCCTTCTCTTCCTCTCTTTCCTAAGAAGCCTGCGGGTGCTTTGAAATACTGCAATCTATCTTGTCTTTATTGTCCCGTCGCTTTATCAGTTTGTTTTCCCCCGCCTGGAGGACTGAAGACGAGGGAAGGAATTCTGTTCTTTTCACTTTCCCCTCTCCTAAATTTCCCTTTTTCCCTATTTCTATTTGCTTTATCTGCTCTTTAACTCCATCTTTGTTCTGCGATTGTGATTTTCTCTCCCCTTTATTTTGTTCCTCCGTCATCTTCCAGCTCTCTAGTGTCCTTCTTCCCTTCATTCCTTCAATCAAAGATCCTGCTCGGAGCTTTGAGCACACAAAAACATCTGACTTTGCTCGGTTTACCAGATAAAAAGCACCTGATGTTGACCTGATGTGTCTGTCCTATCATTGGGAGGCTTGATGTAGGGTCCTTCTTATCACATTTCTAAACACAGTGTTACCTCCATTTTTTCACAATTTTATATTATCTTATGTTTCCAAAATGTTTTTGGATGAATACAGTAAAAAATAAAAGCTGACAAATTAAATATGAATGATACATTTAAATCTTCTAATTGAAATCTTTTCTTTCTTTGGAGCACATTATTGTCCCTAGGGGCGCTGATTTATGTTTCTGCTGGGGGGCGCTCGCCGTGCTTGCGTGACTCGTTGCTGTTTTGACACACGCACACATTCGTCTCACAGCAAAACACACATTAGATCAATAAGCAGCAGCAGCCGCAATAAACACACACAGTCTACACGCTGGTGCTCCATACGAGGAGTTAATGTCAATGCAACCTGACGCAAAAGGCTCCGATGAAGATGAAGGAAAAACAAAATCCACAATCCAACATCACAGCCTGAATTGAATAGCGCACTGTAACCGTACAGACTTATAAGTGTGACTGGAACTGTCCGCTGTGCTGAAAGTCAATATTGATTAAGATTAAGATTAAGATCAGATTTATTTGTACAGCAACTACACGGAATTTTTCCTCCGCTTTTAACCCATCCAGGTTGGCACCAGTTGAACAAGCTGAAAAATTGTACTCAAGTAAAAGTAAAAAGTAGTCATCCAGATAATTACTTGAGTAAAAGTAAAAAAGTGCTTGGTGAAAAAACTACTCAAGTACTGAGTAAATGTTGAGTAACGTCTGATTTATTTGTTAACACAAGCATTCAATCAGACAGACAGAAATACTAAATAATCATCTTTAGGCAAATTAGAGTTCATCCAATCGATAAAATAAATTAAAATGAATTAATTAATTACAAAATAGCTTAAATTAAAATAATCCAGGTAAATTCAAGTACTTCAATAAAAAATAAAAGAGACTTAGGAAATGTTTAAAACATATGTAACCCATATGGAACCTAAAAAACAAACATTCATCTATCCATGGGGGAAAAAAAATGAATTTAGGAAACTTACCGCTACATGTTTCCTCAAGTTAGATGTAGAGTTTCTGCTGAAATGTGCGTTTGTTTTGGTTGACACAGAAGACACATAATGTAGCTGCTGTTTCTCACTCTTTGTAAGGTAAACATGCTTTCAGTATGAGGCCTCGTCTGCGTCTTCATTTCCCACCGTTTATTCTGACATTTTTCATCTGTTTCTTTCTTTGTTTGCTACGACTGCTAATGCTAAAGCTAACCCGTCCCGCCGCTGAGATTGAGTACGGTCACGTGACGAGACTGCACGGCTACGTCTGATTGGTGAAACACAGTCAGGTGGTAGAGCCTTTGGACGAAGTCTCTCTCTCTGTCAGAATAAAACATTAAAATGAGGCGTACGCGGGGGGATAAAAATAATGAGGCGTAGAATACCAAAGAGGTAAGAAGAAAAGTAACCAGCTCATTGTAGCCTAATGTAGCGGAGTAAGAGGACAGCTTCTGCTGCACAAATCTACTCAGGTAAAAGTAAAAACTATAGTGACTTAAAACTACTCCCAGAAGTATAATTTTTTCAAAAACATACTCAAGTAAATGTAACTCGTTACTACCCACCTGCTGAACACACACATGCACAGGTATAACACACTCATAGAGACAGATGCCGTACACTGGAGCGGTGGGCAGCCAATCACAGCGCCCCTCCAGCTGCCAGTTTCACCAATCTTTGAGTGGCGAGAGTTGGAATCGAAAGACATAAAAAGAACCATTGTCATAAAGGTTATTGATAGATAACCTTTAGTTAACCTCTCTTTAAAACTGTGATTATTATGGAATACAGGGGCATGAAAAGAAGAACCCTGCAAGCCCAAATGCTTCCTGAACTGCAGCCAGATCTTAACTGACTGACCGCTGGATTGATGCTAACATCAGTGGCTGGGAAGAAAGTTCCGTATGGACCCAGGCAGGCTGGTTAGTTGTGGGTTTGTTGGTCCAGTACAAGTTGGAAAGTATTATTGGATTCTCACAGGATGGAAAACGCTGTTCTGGATCAGCATCACAATTTTATCCATCATAATTAAGATTTGTCAAGAGAGCAAATCCAAGAATAAACCACAAAAACCCCAATTAAGAATAAATGTATTCCACTCATGATTACAGAGGAGTTAATAAGTTAATCATATGTCTCAGCTTTTACTCAGCAGTGGGGGAGACGGTTAACCTGCAGGTCAACTTCAAGGCGAGGCGTATAATCAGGTCGGTCAGATGGAAGAAAAGGAAAGACCGAACGCCCGATGGGTCGCTTTCAATCAGAGAGAAGCAGTCGAGTCCTCTGTCAGTCAAGCTTTAAATTCAGTGGAAAGATTTCCCTATGAGGCGGGTTAACCAGCTTAATTTTAAATGAACACGTTCCCGAAACTGTATCTGCATTACAGAGAAATAAATGACTGGGTTATGAGCAAATATCTTACAAACATGGGCTGTATACGAAACGGCATACTTCTCCTACTACTCCCACTACTTCTACTAAGTTTTTGAGTTAGTAAGCGAGTTTGAGTAAGCGAGAAGTTCCCGGATGCATACTAGATTCTCCGAAATGTTGGGTATGCATCATGAGGTTACTACTCATACTCAAACTACCCAAGATGCAACGTAACGTGACGTCGCCGATCGTCATTTCCTGTCAAAACGGCAGTTTCAAGCTAGCTACAACGAGGGTAGGTTCACTTCCTGTTTTCAAAACAAAAGCACCGATTGTATCGTAATGGCTTTCCCTATGATAAAAGGCAACGGGTATTTTATTTTGTGAAAATAACCGGAAGTGCGTTGCTCACTGCGGCTAGCTTTAGTAGCGCCGAATTCGTGGGAACAAAATTGTAAATAGCCGGTATTTTGTCAGATTTTCAACACGTTGGGGATCTAAACGACTACTTTCTCGCCTGAAAATTTTTCAAATGTTGCTAAAGTATTGGTTTTTCATATTAATATAACAACATCCAACAATTTAAACATCCAAAACATATGGCAGTAAAGAAAATAATAATTAAATGATTAAAAAAAGATTAAAAAAGGATTAAAACCGCAGTAATTAGACAGCGAATTACTGTGCAATGAATATGAAATAATGAAAATAATAAAATTAAATAAATACATATATGATAATAATAATAATAATAATAAATAAATAAAAAAGTATTCAAAATTTAGGTTACAGCTTGCACTCCCAACAACAAATTAAATAATTTTCATTATCTCATTCTCCCTCCCTCAACAGTTCCAGAAATATCCTCCAAATATCATAAAATTCAGAAGCCCTCTTTCTAACAAAATAGGTCAGTTTCTCAAGAGCCAAACTCGATGTTAAGTTATTTAACCAGTGAGTAAAAGAGGGGCAACCAACATTCTTCCAGCATAATGCAATACAGCGTTTGGCCTGCAATAAAAAAAGGTCGACCATTTTTCTTTCCTTTACAAGATAAAGAACAGTCATCTGGATAAATGCCTAAAATACATACCTCAGGGCATAAAGGTATAGGGAAAGTTGTGATCTGAGAGGTATCCAAATTTTTTTAATCTCTTCACATTTCCATAAACAGTGATATAATGTACCCTGGTGATTGTTGCACTTATAACATAAATCAAGTATATTAGGATCAAATTTACTTAATTGTACAGGAGATATATATGTTCGCATTATCCATAACATTTTACTTTAACGCAGCCCCACAATGCTTTGTGTCGCCCCCATCAGTGTTAAACATGTTAGACCAGTCACACACATCAGGCTCAATCTATTAAACGCTCTAGTTTAACTTTTATTAAACTGACTTTTGCGTGATCTTTAGTTTACAAACGTATTCGTATAACGTGCCATCATACATTTATGTTTGTGTTTTCAGTCGTTTCCAGGCAACAGTAATGCTGACAGCGTGGTTCAGTACAAGCTGCAGCAGCCGGCGGTCGCTCGCTACCTGCGCCTCATTCCTCTGGACTGGAATCCCAGCGGGCGGATCGGACTCCGGCTGGAGACCTACGGATGTCCCTACAGTGAGTCTCCTCTTCTTCAGTTTGAGTTAACTCGTTTGCTATTTGCCTTGCTGAATATACCGACCACGTGTTCCTGAAACATCCTTTACTTAAAATTCTGCCACAACTCTGGCGTCTTCACAATGAACCGGGAGAAGAAATGTGTATATTTGACTTTTTACAGGAACAGTGAAACAACTGGTATTGACAGAGTTTTTTAAGCACTTAGGCAGCCTCTGTCAGACTTCAAAAACTAGCCTGAAGTCATTTTTTGACGAAGCCTTGTCTCTAGAACATCACACAAAACAGTTACTAAACTAAAGACCTGCCTTTTCCAGCTGCGTAACGTCTCCAAACTAAGAACTATCGTCTCTAAAATTAATCTTGAGATGCTGATACATGCATTTATTTCATCAGGTCTAGACCACTGTAAGTGCCTGTTCACCTATCTAAGCAAGAAGGATTTGACTCGTTTACAGCTTGTACAAAAATTCTGCTGCGAGGATCCTGACAGAAGAGCCCACATCGAAGAATGTGGTCAAAAATTCCCATAAACACACTCCTAAACCTTGTGGAAAGCTTTCCCAGAGGAGCTGAAGCTGTTAGATGTCACTTAAAGGGATAGTTCGCCTCTTTTGACATGAAGCTGTATGACATACCATATTAGCAATATCATTTATGAACATTTTCTTACCCCCCGCTGCGTCCTGTGAGCTTAGTTCCAGCCTCGTTTTGGCGTTGACGAAAGTAGTCCGGCTAGTTGGCTGGGGCCACAAAAATAAAGCGTTTTGTTTCTCCAAACAATATGCGTTCAAAAGAGTAATACATTTGCATCACAAAATCGTTCATCCAGAAAAAGTCAGACCTCACAATCGCTTGGCGCTATTTTTGCCTCCCTTCATATCAATGTGTTCAGCCACCTAGCGACAGCCGCACCTGTTACGGTGTTTACTGCTCGGTCTGCACAGTTTACACAGCCCTTAGTGATATGAAGGAAGAGAGAAAACATGTGTTGAGCATTTAGGCCCATTTGAATCTAGTTAAGCAAATTCATGCAGATTGATTCAACCCCCAAACGCATTAGCCGGACTTTCAGAAATTTGATTTTGTATAATTTTGGTCAGAACAGCATTAACATTGTAAAAGTCTGATTTTAGCCAAAAAAAGAAGATATAGCTTCACTTAAAGTGTCGTATAAATGTGCTTACTGTGTCCAGTTTCTTTCAGGAAGTTCTTGAAACAGCCTAAAGCCATTAAATCCAGGCTAAAGGCTAAAAAAAAAGTTAATAAGAGCTTGAATAAGGGCAACTGAAGAAGAAGAAGTCCAGTTGCTCCTATTATTACCACAACCTGGATGACTGAGAATCTTCATCAACATACCAACACGGCTAAGTAAAAAGGGAAGCTATGATTTAGGGATCTACAGCTAAAAGCTAACACTTTGTGGATCAAGCTAGCTGCTTTACTATCAAGCTAGCTGCTTTACACAGCCAGTGAAAGCAGCAAAAACAAGGCGCTGGCTGGTGAAAGAAGACACTGAACATGACGAACTCAAAACGTGATTTGGTTTAAAATATGACATTCAGCAACATCTGTTACTTGGATACACAGGCTTTTGTCTGGGTCACAAACCACTGTATTTCTGCTCATCTGCAGCTCAAACAAGCTCACGGCAGCTGCCGAACACTCGGCTGTCTGCGCTGTTCCTCTGTGCCACTCATTGAATAGAAAAGAAAGAACTGTGTCTGCACAGGGGAAAGAAAGAACACACTCTGCTACTCATTTCTTGTGGTTCAGTGGACCGTCTCATGCAGAAAGTAGCTCAGGTTTGTTGAAAAAGTTTACCAGGTGCTTCATAGATAAAAAAAAAGGGGACCAAGTTAGCAACAATGATGAGTTGTGTGAATCTATTAAACATAACCAAAGTGTTCTGAGTCCATGTTACATGTATCACATAATTTATTCTAGCATCTGTTGAACATGAATTTGTAATCCACTGAAATCCCTACAAGAGTAATTAAGAAATATCAGTTTCTATGACAGCAGTGGACTGAACGACCTTGTCGTACCTGTGGCTGAAAATAGAAGAACCTGCAGTATGAGTGTACATAATGTTAGTTAAAACTAGGGCTGGGCGAGTTAACGCGATAATAACGAGTTAACGCATTCATTATTTTTTTATTCTTTTAATTAAAAAAATATATATATTTGGGGGGGTTGTGCCTTTAATGGATAGGAAAGTTCAGACAGACAGGAAGCAGGGGGCAGAGAGAGGGGGAACAACATGCAGCACAGGGCCATCTGATGCGGGACTCGAACCGGGGCCAGCTGCAGCGAGGACTATAGCCTCTTGTACATGGGGCGCCTGCTCAACCCACTACATCACGGACCACCCCTGTTTTATTATTTATTTTATTATTGTAAGTCTGTTGCTCACAGGCTTTTATTTTGTAAAAGTCTGTTGCTGTCTGCTGCAGAACCGGAAAAGAAAGTAATCGGCGGATCCACCAAACATGGAGAAGGGTACGGAACTTTTACTCGGCCATTTTCATTTTAAAGTTCTTCCAGACGGCGGAGTCGACAGAACCAAAGTCATCTGTAAACACTGCCAAGTTGAATTGTCTTCTCAGCGTAGTAGTTCCAGTCTAAAATATCACTTAAAGGCAAAACACACAACTGATAGCAGCAAGTCATTCAAGGAAACAGACAGTGGAGCGAGGCTTCTACATAAAAACTACAGAAAGATGCTGATGTTAAAAGTGTGTTTGCACAACAAATGTTATGGCACTTTCATTCATATGGCAGCACATTTAAAATAAAACTAAATGCTATAAGCTATACACTACTTTTGAATTCATTTTTGGATTTTGCGTACAAATGCGATTAATCAGGGAAATCATGTGATTAATTAGATTAAAAAAATTTTAATCGTTGCCCAGCCCTAGTTAAAACCGTTTTCAGGTGTTACATCTTCTGTGTCTCATTCTTACGTAACATCCAGTCTGTTATTCTGCATGTTAATCCTGCATGTTAAGTGTTAAAGATGATTTATTGTGTATCATTTATACGTCCTAGGGAATATGGATTGTTAGCAATGAGTAATGTGTAAAAGTTGGACTTTGATAAATTGCCCATTGTGCTTTGGATATACATTCAAAAGTTATTTAAGGGCGGTAGCAGATATATACAGTTTGTATTGTATTTATCAGCTGGTGTCAGTTCTCACCAGATTCTTGGCTGCTTAAGAAATTTATGCAGCATCCACAGCAGAATCCTCCTTGGACAGAGGAATGCAAAACACTGAAGGGAGCTGATAGCTGAGTGGGCTGCGTCTCCCTTCGGTGTAAAGACTGTCAGCACGGAGGTGCCGGTTCAGCTCCTATCTGGCCAAAACTTTGCAGCACATTGTTGCCTCCTCGCTCAACATTTCACACGTTTGCTCTTTTGGGATGAAGAAGAAGCTTTGCATGAATTTTACTTGCTGAGATGAAGATATCATCGCAGTATATATGCAGTCGAAACAAATTCCCTGAAGACCCAGACGAATAGTTTCCCTGTGAGCTGTGGACGTGATTTCAACATCGCAGCCCCAATGTATCCATGAATATCTGCAGTTAGATTAAGACCACTTTAGTCCAGGCAGCGTTGTCCTTAAAATTTAATTTCTATCTCACACAAATGGCTCTAAATATGCAAGAGGCACAACTGAAGTCTGTAAATTATGCAAAAATCAGACAACACCGACTGGGATTTGAATTTTGTGGGTGAAGAAAGTTCTTAGACATCCAGACTGTTATTCAACCAATTTAGTCATTAAAAATGCGATTGGAACACAAATCTGTAACTTGAAAGAGAGATGTTGTTTGTTAATATGGAGATTATGTTTGGATTAATGAAATGCAGTCTACAAGAGGACGTCATTCCAATGTGTATTTATCAGGTCAAAATGTTAAAAATAAAAGCATATTAATGAGGGCGGCATTGCACTTTATGTTTTTTAAGAAACCAGCATGCACAGGTGCATGAATGCAGATACAGGTGGCTGTTTAGCCCACCATGTTGTGAGAAGGACCTGCAAAGGTAAAGGACTCGAGCTCAGCTCCCAAACAGGCAAAATCTCTTCACATTACCAATCCTGCTCCAGTCTGGGTTCAATGGAAATAATTAATTAGAGTCTTGAAACTAGAGTCTATTCGGACCATTTAGATGCCTTTTAGACATCAACAAACTGCTCAGTTGGTCATGTGCAGAGGTGGGTTGAGTAGCCAAAAATTGTACTCAAGTAAAAGTACTGTTACTTCAGAATAATATGACTCAAGTAAAAGTAAAAAGTAGTCATCCAAATAATTACCTGAGTAAGAGTAAAAAAGTGCTCGGTGAAAAAACTACTCAAGTACTGAGTAACTGTTGAGTAACGTCTGATTTATTTGTTAACACAAGCATTCAATCAGACAGACAAAAATACTAAATAATCATCTTTAGGCAAATTAGAGTTCATCCAATTGATACAATAAATTAAAATTAATTAATTACAAAATAGCTTAAATTAAAATAATCCAGGTAAATTCAAATATTTCAAAAAAAAAATAAATAAAAGAGTCTTAGGAAATGTTTAAAACATATGTAACCTAAAAAACAAACATTCACCTATCCATGGGGAAAAAAACGAGTTTAGGAAACTTACCGCTACATGTTTCCTCAGGTTAGATGTTGAGTTTCTGCTGATATATGCGTTTGTTTTGGTTGACACAGAAGACACATAATGTAGCTGCTGTTTCTCACTCTTTGTAAGGTAAACATGCTTTCAGTGTGAGGCCTCGTCTGCGTCTTCATTTCCCACCGTTGGTTCTGACATTTTTCATCTGTTTCTTTCTTTGTTTGCTACGACTGTAAACTGCAAAGCTAACCCTAACAATTTTTTCAAAAACATACTCAAGTAAATGTAACTGAGTAAATGTAACTGGTTACTACCCACCTCTGGTCGTGCCTTCTGCTGCCTGGCACCATGGAGCCTAGTTTACTCACTGAAATCAAATGGGAACGAGCTACATTCGCCCTACTCTGTCGATCAGAAGCAAAATGGCACTTAGGTAAACCAATGACTGCCGACTTATAGAAGTAAAGTCACCAAAAAGAGTTATTACAGTGTCTTTGTCCTCAAATGTCTCTTAACTTCTTGGTATTTGTGTTTATACGAGAGTTGCAGTAACAGATGGAGTAGGAGTAAACCAACAGCCTGTTAATGCATCGACCACACTGCTGTTCTCACTGTAAGCCAGTAACTTTTGTACCTTGGTCGTCAGCCAAAAGAATCACGAACAATATGTTCTCGGGATAATCACAGGGATTGAGCTCATTACAGTTACATAAAACAAAACAAAAACATCCTGCTGCAGCCCAATTGGCATATTTGGTTGTGCATAAAGAAGATTGAAAGTCTTTGCAGCTTTGCACAGAGGATGACTCAGACACTCTTTGCTGCTTTGCAATCAGCAGGAAACACTGCATTGTGCAATAAGAGCAATACTGCAAGCCAAGTGGGGTCAAAGACTTGGCAACGTCATTAAAAAAAAAACAGTCACAGAAATTAGTTTTACAGATGAAAAGGAAATTGGATGCTGAGCTCAGCTGCTGCTCTTTTTAAACAGCCCATTATTTGCTGCTACATGGTGTTCCTCACCTCAGCTCAGCAGCAGAAAAAAATCCACCTGAATATAGATATGAGGCTGAATTTATATCCAGTGTAGGCGTTTGTGTGCTTTTGAATTTCCATCCCCTTGTTATGCAGAACAGCATGTTGGGGGCATAATTGCAGGAAATTAGATTATAAAACAGTTTAACAGGAATATGATGGACGTTGTTGTTATGATTATTATTATTATTAAGATCATACATTTGTTCGAGATTCTGGTTTGAATGATGCTCTGATGTTTTACCATGAAATCTGTTTGGTTTTTCTCTTTTTCAGTCTCTGAAGTGGTGAGCTTCACCGACGGCAGCAGCAGTCTGATGTATAAGCCCGGTCCTGGACAGAGACGGACATCCATAGAGGTCATCTCTCTTAAGTTTAAAACCCTGAGGAATTCTGGGACGCTGCTGCATGCAGAGGGACCGGAGGGACTCGGCCTCAGCCTGGAGTTGGAGAAAGGAAAGCTCCTGCTGCTGCTGAGACCAGGTACCAAACACCAAGACACTCAACTCACAGAGCTGGAATGTGTAAAACTGAGAGCAAAAGAGCGTATCTGTTGGGAGAAGTGTACCTTAACGCCACGTCATTGCTGTCAAATGCTGTATATTAGCCCAAAACAGAATCTTTTCCTTAACAAAACCAAGTAGTTTTCCCGTCTGAAACACAAACCAAGTGGTTTTTATCCCATTTAAAACCCATTCTGCATACATGCAACACAAGAAATGACTGCAAAAGATGCTTCTATAAAACAGCCTATTTGACTTTAACAGATGTGTTCAACAAGGCAAATTAAAGAAATTACCATCAAGTCTTCCTTTTAATTAGATTGGGGCAAATGGCCAAAACATACTGCTGTTTACCACAGCTGTCATCTATCAGTGGGTCTACATGATGAGATTAATTCAAATTTAGCTATAGTTGGGTCCTTATTTGAGCAAAGGTAATTCTCCTTGGATATATGGCGGTGAATGAATCGAATCAGAGGCACAAAGCATGTCACACTCCGGAATGATAGGTGGCGCTGTACCCATTTCAACTATTGCTAATAGAGTTCTGTCAGAACCACTCTCGTCAAAACGAGACAAGAAACAGAGATGAATTTCAGAAGCTTATTCTGAATGCATACAATTATGTTTGGCGGTATGGCCCTGTTCGGAGGAAGTTCCCGACTTTTCCATGAGCTCCATGGAAGCCAAGACAGGGAACAGCAGCATCCTCAGGTGGAGTGCCTTCCATTTGCTGTAAAGGCAACAAACCCCCTAGAACAGAGCAAGCAACAATGAACAACAGTATGACATTGTTTGGCAATGAGAAGTCGGTGGAGCAGGGGAGTTGGTGGGTGCAAGCAGAGAGCAAAAAAAAGCAGTGACAGCAAACCAAGTTTAAATGAAGTGCCCCAAATGCCAGCATCCAACTGCGAGCAGCAGCTGATTACCCATTGAGCGCAGCTGGCCATAAGGGTTGGGTCGGCGTCAGCCAATAGGCAAAGGGCGCTTTGACTACGTGGTCTGCCAGAACTAACGCGATGCTCCATTAACGATGCGTGGAAGGACACGAATGCAGACTTCAAAAACAAGACTTGATTTATTTTCAAAAAGAGAACAAGGTTAAGGCCCTGTCACACTGTTGTGTATGAGTTGCGTATGAAAATTAATAATATAATTTTCATACGCACGAAAAGTCCTTGAAAATAAAGAATGACTAGCGTATGAGTAGCATATGAACTGCGCATGCCCAGCGTACGTTTCAACGCGCCTATATCAGCAGCCTTTCCACATTGCTCCATTATTGCAGTAGACGACGCGCTATCAACATCTCTCGAGACATTCATCTCGATCATGCCTCCCAAGAAGCAATCGTCGTTTGCCCGGGCCCTGGGCCGAGGAAAAGGCAAAAAAACACAAGAATCATTCTCACCCAAACCTGCTGAAATGCCTGATGCACCTGCGGCTGATGAGTTACATGCTTCTGAGCGATCAAGATCCCCAACTCCTCCTCCTGACCGCGCCCGTGAATCGTCGGTTGCCTGCCGCCTCCATCTCCGCCCGTCTGGCGTACCTATATCGTACCTCTAGCGTATTCAGCGTATGCCTAGCGTGCTTGAAACGTATACAACCTATGCCTAACGTTCCCCTGGCGTATGTCAGCGTATACCAACGTATGAGTGATAATTTTCATACGCAACTCATATGCTTCTCTCATACACAACAGTGTGACAGGGCCTTTAACATATAACGCAGCTAAGCCGGATGACAAATACTAAACTATGAAAATAAAACATGACTTAGACTAAACAAAACAAAGAACATGGCTTGGCAATACATGAAAACACTTCATTTGGCGTGGCGTGAAGGATGAATGGTGAAAGGATCTCCCAATGACTGTGAGAAAACAGGGAGCCTAAATACTGTGTGGACTGATGAGTGAATGAGTGCAGCTGATGAGAACTTACAGGTGAAGTGAATGAACTAATGACCTGAACATGGGGACTGAGGAAAGAGAAACTGTGGGGAAAACAATGGCAAAAAATAAAGACTAAACAGGAACTAAACACCAAGGCATGAGAAACAAAAACACGAGAAAACACAAAACTAAGAACTAAAAACATGGCGCAAAACCCCATGTTCGTGACAAATAGAGCCACTTCCTGTTGACCTCTTCACCACCAACAATAACAACAAACTCAGGCATTGGAGAAAGATGGAGAACGACGAGCAAGATGAAGCTACGTCCCTCTACATTTGGTCTGTGATGAGCTGCTTGTTGCACAAACGTGATGCACAACGGAGCATTCTCCATCGCGTTGTTTGTTTCTTTCTGACGGCGTCGACAACAACAGTGATGAGATGATGTGTAAACGTGACGTTAAATGGTAAATGGACTGTACTTGTATAGCGCTTTTCAGGTCTAGCTGACCACTCAAAGTGCTTCTAACTACATGCCACTTTCACCCATTCACACACACTCAAACAGCACGTCTATGCCTATACACACACTACGTGCTTTCTAATCATTCACACACACATTCATACACCGATGGATTTATCGGTAGGCAACGTGGGGTTCAGTGTCTTGCCCAAGGACACTTTGACATGTAGCCCGGGGAAGCCGAAGTCGAACCACCGACCTTCCAATTGGAGGGCGACTGCTCTTCCTCCTGAGCTACAGCCGGCAGCAGGCTCACATCTGCACCAAATATACTTCAGACGCCATAAAAACCACTAATTTTCATGATCTGACCAGCAGCTGCTGATCCAAGACCCTGGCTGAGTTCGAAACCGCATACTACTCCTACTACGCCTACTACTCCTACTAACTTTCTGAGTTAGTATGCGAGTTTGAGTAAGCGAGAAGTTCCCGGATGCATACTAGATTCTCTGAAATGTTGGGTATGCATTATGAGGTTACTACTCATACTCAAACTACCCAAGATGCAACGTAACGTGACGTCGCCGATCGTCATTTCCTGTCAAAGCGGCAGTTTCAAGCTTGCTACAACGAGGGTAGGTTCACTTCCTGTTTTCAAAACAAAAGCACCAATTGTATCGTATGACTTTCACTATGATAAAAGGCAACGGGTATTTTATTTTGTGAAAATAACCTGAAGTGCGTTGCTCACTGCGGCTAGCTTTAGTAGCGCCAAATTCGTCTGAACAAAATTGTAAATAGCCGGTATTTTGTCAGATTTTCAACACGTTGGGGATCTAAACGACTACTTTCTCGCCTGAAAATGTTTCAAATGTTGCTAAAGTTTACAGAGTTTAGAGCTTAAGCGAAATCAGCTTCAGACCGGCTGATTTCGGCTCGGGCAGGAGCTAAATGCATTGTGGGTAAACGCTCTGCATACTGTCTGATCGATGAGTATGCCATATGCCGTATGCAGTTTGCAAGTATGTAGTATGTAGTATGCGGTTTCGAACACAGCCTATGTGATTTCAACATTGCATCAGGTTGTACTTTTAGCCTTGGCAGTTTAGCATCGAATTCATGAATCCCACAAGCAACTATAGATGTGCAAAACGGATAATTCAAGTCTTTAAATCGTGCTAAAATCAGAGCATTAAACCTGATCTAATGCTGACTTTTTGGTCGTAGTTTGGTGTGGAACGCTGAACGCTGTTTTTTTGTCAAAAACAGCGTTTAGCTGCGATTTTAAAGAGAAAGAACGTTGGGTAACGTGAGCATTTTCCCTCCTTTCATTAGCAACGAGAAGTGCTTGAAACTGAAGTCCTGAGTTTGAGTCTGACATGACATTACATTACATTACGGTCATTTTGCAGACGCTTTTAACCAAAGCGACTTAGAATAAGTGCGTTCAACATCGGTACGCAAAAGAACTTCAGGTCACAAGAAATCATAAGTGCATTTCCTTCCAATACCAAACAGCTAAGAGCAAAACTAGTGCTAGAGTGAGTGCGATAAGTCAGATACCTCAGCCTCTCACCAACTGCACACCAGTCACAGCGGGGTGGGGATGCAAACCCTGGTTCGGGTAGGGGAAGAAATAAAAGAGGTAAGAAAAGCAGGAATGGGACAAAAACCCTGGTTCGGGTAGGGGGTAATGAAAATATAGAGGGTGCCAGTGGTGGAGGAAACAATAAGTGCGTATCGACATCCACCCCGAGATGTCTGCCAGGCACGCAGCAATGCATGCTTCCACTTGGGTGTCAGAAGGGGGAAAAGACAGAATCAGCTGGGTGTCGTCTGCATAGCAGTGGTAGGAAAAGTTATGGGAGTGGATGACAGAACCAGGAGATGATGTGTAGAGGGAGAAAAGAAGAGGACCCAGGACCGAACCTTGGGGAACCCTTGTGGTGAGCCTACGTGGCTTCGACACAGACCCTCTCAGTGTGACCTGGTAGAAGCGATCTGTCAGGTAGGATGAGAACATGGAGAGTGCAGAGCCAGAAACCCCCATTCCCTCCAGGGTACAGAGAAGGATGTCGTGGTTCACTGTGTCAAATGCTGCAGAAAGGTCCAGGAGAATCAGGACAGAGGAGAGAGAGTTAGCTCGAGCAGTTTGGAGTGACTCAGTTACTGCTAGGAGGGCCGTCTCAGTTGAGTGGCCCACCTTGAACCCGGACTGGTAGGGATCCAAGAGGTTGTTCTGGTGGAGGTAAGAGGACAGTTGTTTAAAGACAGCACGTTCAAGAGTTTTGGACAGAAAGGGTAGAAGGGATACCGGTCTGTAATTCTTGATATCTGAAGGGTCAAGAGCTGGTTTCTTTAGAAGAGGAGTGACTCTGGCAGTCCTGAAAGCAGAAGGAAAAGAGCCTGATGTCAAAGATGTGTTAATGAGGTGGGTGAGGTAAGGAAGAAGATCAGGTGCAGCAGAATGAAGGAGAGGGGAAGGGACTGGGTCAAGGGAACATGTGGTGGGGCGGCTGGATGTTACAAGGTGAAGGACCTCATTTGCAGAGAGGGGAGAGAGAGGGAGGTGAGGGAGAAGGTGGTAGGGAGGGAGGAGTGGGAGGGTGACAGATGTGGATGGTGTGGACAGCTGGGAGGTGAGGGAAGGAAGATCGGATATCGTTAACCGTCTTGTCAAAGAAGTCGGCGAAATCGTCAGGGAGGAGGGAGGAGGAGGGGAGAGGGGGTGGGGGTTGGAGGAGGGATGAGAAAGTTTGGAAGAGTTTTTTGGGATTTGAAGCAGAAGTTTGAATTTTGTTACAGAAGAAGGCAGTTTTTGCAGCAGAGAGAGAGGAGGAAAAAGTGGAAAGCAAGGACTGGAAGGCAAGAAGGTCTTCAGAAATTTCACTTTTCCTCCATTTGCGCTCGGCTGCCCTCACGCTCCGCCTCTCAGTACGCACTGAGTCCGACAGCCAAGGGGCAGGTGGAGCTGAGCGTGCAAGCCTGGAGGTGAGGGGACAGAGTTTGTCCAGAGAGGAGGACAGGGTGGAGAGAAGAAGATCAGTAGAAGTGTCAGGGGAAAGAAGAGAAAAAGATTCAGGGGCAGGCAGAGCAGAGAGAACAGAAGAAGAGAAGTCAGTGGGGGAGAGAGAGCGGAGATTGGGACGAGAAGATACCAAGTGGGTGGGGGGAGGTCGGGAGGGAGAAGAGAGGGAGAGGGTGTAGGACATGAAGTAGTGGTCATGAGATGAAGAGGAGTGACAGAGAGGTTGGCGCTAGAACAGTGCCTGGTGAAGATAAGGTCCAGTATGTTGCCAGCCTTGTGGGTAGGAGGAGATGGGGAGAGAGCTAGGTCGAAGGAGGAGAGAAGAGAAACAAGAGGGTGAAGCTTCTCTGTCTGGATGTTGAAATCACCGAGAAGGGTGAGGCCGGAGCCATCATCAGGGAAGTGAGAGACAAGAGTGTCCAGCTCCTCCAGGAAGTCCCCAATAGGGCCTGGTGGGCGATAAACTACAGCGATGGTGAGCTTGACTGGGTGAGAGACAGTGACAGCATGAAATTCAAAGGAGGAGGGAGAGAATTGCAAGAGGGAACAAAGAGAGTATTTCCAGTCCTTGGAAATCAGCAGGCCAGTACCACCGCCCTGCCTCGCAGCTCTGGGAATGTGAGAGAAAGAGTACACATCAGACAGAGCTGCGGGTGTCGCAGTGTTTTCTGGGGTGATCCAGGTCTCTGTAAGAGTAAGAAAGTTAAGGAAGAGCATGGATGCATAACCTGAGATAAACTCAGCCTTCTGCACAGCAGACTGGCAGTTCCACAGCCCCCCTGCCACCACTTGCTCAACATGAGTAGAGAGAGAAGGGTGGATGAGGTTAGTGGGGTCCCAGCCTCTGGGTCTGACCCTGTATCTGCGTGGGCGCCAAGACCGAGAGGAGAGAACGGGAATGAAGCACATGGTTTCTTGAAAAAATGGTACTTTACACTTATAGGGACCGTCCAGATGAAAATCGTCCTTGAGGAAGTCGGACTTGAAAAAGTCAAGTGCCTTTGTACGACAGCCTTCGTTTGAAGACTGACGCTTCCAACAACAGGAGTTGCTTTGTACTGATTCACTAAGGCTACGGCTACACGAAAACGAAACAAGGTTTTTTTTGAAAACGGGTACGAAAATTCTTGCGACCACACGGAAACGCGCTGCTGTCCAGACGAAAACGGATGAAAACGATGAAACGATGCAGTACACACGCCACTGTGTCACGCCACGCTGTGAGACAATAGAGAAGTGTTAAAATTGGCTCACAGCGTCAACGTGTGACTGACGCAAAAACGTTTTAGCTGTAACAATGGAAACGAAACGAGGCCGTTTTCAAACTTTCCCACTCTGGAACCCGTTTTCAAAAACTATCGTTTTGGGGTGGTGGGAACGCCGGCTCCTTGTGGCCGCGACAGCGAAACGATAAGAAAAAGTATCGTTTACAGTGAAAAACGTTTCCGTGTAGCCGCAGCCTAATTGCTGATTGTCTGCAGGAGTGCAGACCCCTCCCACAGATTAAAAGACAAGTGGCCACTCAGGCCTGAAGCTAGTTTCAATGGGGCTGTTATCACACAGTGAAAAACAAGCCTCCAGCAAATTTACTTTTTAGCAGTCAAAAATCTAGCAAAGATTTAGCAAAGATTTAGCAAAAATCGAGCAAAAAGGCATGTTGAAATAAACCAATCGTGACCAACTCATTTGGCGAATCAAAGGAGTCTCCAAAACTCTCACTTTTAGACGAATTTTAACCCAACGTTACACATCTTAACCAAAAACAGCAGCTAACAAACGAGCCGGGATTGTAGTGAAAAGTCTCAACAAAAAATCAGACTCCCTTGTTTTTGGCCAGTTTACTTTAGTAAACAAACTCAAATACATGTAGCTTTTCTCTTTTTTTAATGGTGCCGTATTCAGGATTTTTTTAAGTGAGTTATTTTGTTGGTAATGAAGAAGCGTTTTGATCTAAAAACTCATCAAAAACATTTTATTTGTAGTCGGGAGATATCACTATGTGGTTATGAGTAGAAGAAATGGACCGAGAGATGATTTCAGAGGCTGATCCGACAGATTAGTTTAGAATTCAGGGTTCAGGCACATAAAACACTCCCTCAGAGCAATATGGCATCTAAACAAGGAGCTTTGGAAGGAATCGGTGGTCGTCTATGAAAAGCTGCCAGTAATACCAGCGGCTGCTGCAATGACCTGAGGATACCTGACAGACAGAGGTGTGCCATGATGCTATTTGTTGGTCTGCCTCAAACCTCCTGTTTTATCCAGCTGGGATCAGCCATCCTTTTTTTAAATTCATTTATTTATGCACAAGCATATAATTTGAAATAATATGAGGCAAGTTTATTTCTGTAGCACAATTCAGCAACAAGGTGATTCAAAGTGCTTTACAGAGACATTAAAACAGTGGAAATAAAAAGCATGATTTAAAATTTTAAACAAAAACGAAAGAAATAAGAACAATAGACAAAATCAGGAGTTAAAATATGATTAAGTTTTGAAGCTTCAGTGTTTCAGCTGATCAGAGGCTTTCTGGGAGTTTGTTCCAGACATGTGGAGCATAGAAGCTGAATGCAGCTCCTCCATGTCTGGTTCTGACTCTGGGAACTGATAGAAGACCGGATCCAGATGACCTGATGGTCTGGAAGGTTCATACTGGGTCGAAGGTGAGGTATGAAATCCGATAGGGCTTATATAGATAACCTCATATATATATACATACATATAGAAATTAATTATGAAAAATAATAAAAATACAATGAATGAATGAATATAAGGTAAAACACAATGTTTCAAGGATGTTTTGCCCAACGTTGAATTGATAAATCAATCAAATCAAACAAAAGATGGTACAAAACTGTGTAAAATAAAGTTGCATCATTTTATCTTCCACCACATACGTTCA
This sequence comes from Odontesthes bonariensis, assembly GCF_027942865.1. Lineage (NCBI taxonomy): Eukaryota > Metazoa > Chordata > Actinopteri > Atheriniformes > Atherinopsidae > Odontesthes > Odontesthes bonariensis. The sequence goes on along the minus strand of NC_134519.1, from coordinate 9,440,820 downwards.
CATTCTTTATAAGTTATCTCAAATGAACACAACATCAGCTCAGGCATGCAAGAAGCTCCTTTTATTAGAGGCTCTTTGTGGTGATTGGCCAGTTTAAATTCTGACATATCCAATCAGGACCAGAGTCGACTGGAAAGAAACCGGGAAAGGTGAGGAAGAGACATTTTGTTTTCCAGTGTCTGATTTATGAGTCGGCTCATGGCGGAGTTAGTAGATGACGACTTTTTAAAGCCGTAAGACAGTTCAATCGGACGTGGCCACCCTGCATCTCTGTCTAGTTATTGCCACGATTGATGGTCCCCATTCATAGCAGCATGTGTTTGGGCTGAACTCTCTGTAAGTTGATGCATGGCTTATAGTTTATAAGATTGTGTGTGTGTGTGTAAACCAGGTTAAAGCAGTTGTTGTCGGGCTGCCATGCTGAAACATCTGTAACGATTGAGGGGTAATTGGGCTCAAAGATTTCCGGCAGAGGAGGTGAGTTTTAAAAGGTTTATTGATGCAGGTAGGTGGCAGGCGAGGGGGTCCGAGTACAGGAAGTCGAAATTCCTTATCCAGAACAGAATGGCTGTGTTCGAAACTGCATACTTCTCCTACTTCTCCTACTACTCCTACTAACTTCTTGAGTTGGTATGCAAGTTTGAGTAAGCGAAGAGAAGTTCCTGGATGCATCCTAGATTCGCCGAAATGTTGGGTATGCATCATGAGGTTACTACTCATACTCAAACTACCCAAGATGCAACATAACGTGACGTCGCCGATCGTCATTTCCTGTCAAAACGGCAGTTTCAAGCTAGCTACAACGAGGGTAGGTTCACTTCCTGTTTTCAAAACAAAAGCACCAATTGTATCGTAATGGCTTTCCCTATGATAAAAGGCAACGGGTGTTTTATTTTGTGAAAATAACCGGAAGTGCGTTGCTCACTACGGCTAGCTTTAGTAGCGCAGAATTCGTGGGAACAAAATTGTAAATAGCCGGTATTTAGTCAGATTTTTAACACGTTGGGGATCTAAACGACTACTTTCTCGCCTGAAAATGTTTCAAATGTTGTTAAAGTTTACAGAGTTTAGAATTTAAGCGAAATCAGCTTCAGGCCGGCTGATTTCGGCTCGGGCAGGAGCGAAATGTATTGTGGGATAAACACTCTGCATACTGTCTGGTCGATCAGTATGTAGTTTGCAAGTATGTAGTATGTAGTATGCGGTTTCGAACACAGCCCAACGGAGTCCAAATCCACACTTTGGAGAAAAACTGATACACAAACAAATTCAAGGAGCAAGCAGGATCAAATCCAGGTCAGGTCCATAGGTTCCAGAAAAATCCAAAAGTATAATCCAAAGGCAAAAAGTCACAGCCGATCAGGGGCTGAAACAGGTCCAGGATCCGACAACACTAGCTAACCGAGACAGAGGTCAGAGGTCAGGGCTGGAGAGGGAACTTTCCAAGAAGTCGGCACAATCTGGCTCCAGACCAGAGCTGTAGACCTGTGGAAGAAGGAGAGAGGACAGGTGACAATGATCAGAGGTGATTACCAGAAACGAGGTAAAGGGAAGCTCAGACAGAGAGGAGGTGAACCAGGTCTGCACAGGGAGGGAGATGGAGGCCATGACGCCATCACCATATGGCGCTCCCATCTTTAAGATTTTCCCCCTTCCCCATTTCTTATATCCTGTTTTCCATCTTTTTCTCAATGAATGCTCCTCTTCTTGTCTTCTATCTGCTCCTCCCTCAGATCCAGGTCCATCCCCTGTTCTTTTGTCTATCTCTCCCCCCACAAACCTTTTTGCTTCCCTCTGAGAGTTTTCTCTTCTCACTTTGCTCGCTTTGAGAAAACTGGAGACGTAAGATTTTACAGAAAGATTTCAACAATGTGAGACGACACCTTTACGTTCCCTCCAGCACTCTTTGAAATGTTTCTGCCATCGCTTCGAAAAACTTCTCAATTGAGACGATGAATTCCCTCAAAGAGAACAACTTAAAACGGGATGTTTTTTCCATCAAGACTCACATTTCTTTGCGAGCTGAGAGTGTTCAGTTCTTAATTTGGAGATTTTTGTCGATTCCTCTAAAAAAAACGGCTTCTTTTTCTGAGATTTTAGGGCCGTTTTGTTTGAACTGCTCCTTTGAGCTCTGTTCTCCAGGACAGCTTTCAGCCGCTGGTGTTGTCCAAAGTGGATTTTAATTTTTGGTAAGAAGCTCTGTGGATATGCTGACATTTAGAGTAAAGTGTGGCCCGTGATCCGTCCATAATTTTGCGCTTAACAGCTGAAAATGTGTCTCCCTGCAGAAAAACAGTTTTATTTTTAAAACTTTAAAGCTTTACCAAATTCTCCACGAACATCTGGCGCTGAATTTTGTGGTGAGGATGCAGAACAGGTTTTCCTCTGATCGCTCTTCAGTGATGGTCGTATTTGTGTTTTAAATGTGAGACCAACACTGATTTGCAGCCAAACCATCATTCGATTCGCCTCTCTGAGTTCCACATGCTTTGAAAGGAGTGCTTCATCTTTGCCTTTCAGGATATTTTCTTCTCCTGTTTTAACCGTTAAAAGCCCCTCCAACACGCCCCCCCCGTGTGTTCTTAATCTCTCTAATTAATGGGAGGGTCTAAAAGTTACCAAAATAATCTAAAAAATTTCAAATATAAAAAAGAATTTCAGATTTTGATTCCAAATTAACTAAAGTATATTCTAACTGCCCAAAGAAAACTAAATTGATAGAACTTATGATTTACAAACATAAATGGCCACAACAATCCCAAAGGTCTTCTTTGGATGTGGGCTGCCTTTTGTTCTGTTCTCTGCCAACATGATCCCACACTGCTTCAGCAATGTTGAGCTCCGGGCTCTGGGGAGGATTCATCCCTCCATCAGACCTGCTGCCACTGATTTTCAGCCCACTTCTTGTGTCCTTTGGCACAGCTCAGCCTTTTCTCCCTGTTTCCCTTCCTTAAAGGGGAACTCCGGGGCATTTGAAGCGTGTTTCCATTGCTAGAGGTTGTCAAATACTGATAGTAGGACACAGACAGGTGCAAATCTGCGCTCCCTGTGTGGAGATCGCGCTGTGCGCACAGCGTGTCATGCGAGGCTAATACGTGGTATACATACCCAGTAATATTGTTGTAATGTTTTAAATACTTGAACGCAGTTTTTCTAGAGAAAATAATTGTTCTGTATATGGGATTATCGTCCATCGACTCTTTTGGGCTTTCACATGCGCGAGCCTACAACCAGCCGGTGAGTGACATGCTGTTTATAAAGTTGTTTTGTAACGTCCCCATGCCAGTAATGTGAGAACCATGCATATGGTTTTGATGGTAAGGCTTGTGACTTTATTGTCGGATGGTTTATAAAGTGGTGTGACGTTTCTGCTGTGTGCAAGTTGTTGTTTTACGTGGAAGGGTTAGCAGTTGCCCCTTAGCCACCACGTATTAGCCTCGCATGACACGCTGTGCGGACAGCGCGATCTCCACACAGGGAGCGCCGATTTGCACCTCTCTGTGTCCTACTATCAGTATTTGACAACCTCTAGCAATGGAAACGCGCTTCAAATGCCCTGGAGTTCCCCTTTAAGAACGGCTTCCTGACATGGAGCCCATTTCTGATGAGGCTTGGGCCAACAGCAGATGGATCAGCTGAAGGTCCAGATGCATCTCTCAGCTCCTGTGTCAGGTCTTTGCTGGATTTTTTCCTCTTTCTTAAGGACATCACTTTCAGATCCTGTTCATCTGCTGTAGATAGTTCTTTAGGCCTGACACTTCTTCTTCTGTCCTCCACTTGTCCAGTTTCCTCAAATGTTTTAAGGACACACTGCACACCGTGCTGAGATATGCCAAGTTTTCAGCTAACAGCTCTTTGGGAATCACCTTGTTGCTGCAGAAATCCTGTTTTCTGTCTTTTAAAGCTGCAGTCTGCAAGATTTGTTGTTGTCATACGTAAAGTCCTACTTTTTGGCATTTTAAGAGTTTACATGATCTATCAGAACGCTTGAAGTTGAAAACGGTGACCTCCGTAGTCACAAAATGCAAGAAATGCTTATTTTTGAACCGAAAAATAAAAAGTTATTCAACTTCCTGTCCCGCCCCTTCAAAACACATGAGAACTCGTGCACGTAGACGTGCACGCCAGATTCGCATACACGACTCCTCATTCATCAACTCACCTGTCATTTGCGATCATGGAAGACACAGTAAGTAGACCAGCCCGTAATGAAGTTCAATAGTCTAGATAAATAAGCGTGGGGACGAGCCTACCTTGTATCGCGCGTGCACAATCGGTGATTGACAGGCAACAGAGCCCAGCTCGTAAACCTGATTGGTTACCTTTTACCGGTCCGGTCTGCAATTTTGTAAACAAACCTGCTGGCTTTGGAGGGACCTAGCGGGACATATAGGGGACCTAGAGAACTCTTTTTTTTTTGTAATGGGGTATTTAATGTACTACTTTCAGAATCCCCGGACAGTTCCAGGCATTATGCTTGAAAAAGAGTTGCAGACTGCAGCTTTAAACTGTGTTATCTTTGCTGTTTTTCACAGATGCAACTAAAGAAATGGGAACAAATACCTTTGTGGCTGCTTGTAACAAAGTGCCTAAAGCAGAGGTCTTCAACAGGGGGTCCGCGACCCCCAGGGGGTCTGCGGAGGTACTGCAGGGGGGTCGCGAAATCTTTGGTTGATTAGACGATTTTTAACATTTAAAAAAAAAAAAAATAAAAAAAAAAACTTTTTTTTTTTTTTTTCAAACAGTTTTTTCTCACAAATTGTGTGCAAACATGTGCCATCCACAGATGGTTTGAGGATTCATTGTCCCATCTACATGCATGTTTAAAGTTAAAATCTGTGGATTATTTGAATAGCTTAGTATTGAATGTACAATAACAGAGTAGCTATATTTATAAACGGCACTAGGCGCCGTTAAATATAAAACACAATTGTATGCCATATTAATAGTAGGGGGGTCCCTGCTCCAACTCTCCATCAGTTTGGGGGTCCCTGGCCTGAAAAACGTTGAAGACCCCTGGCCTAAAGATCCAATTTAAAATGCTTCATCCCTTGAGTTAGGAGCCTTTTTTAATGCTTGAATGATTCACAGGTCAGTCTTCAGAGGCTTAACAAACAAAAGCTTCCCTCTGAAAATGGTCGGGTAGAAGAACTGGACTGAAAGCGAGTGAAAAAGCAGCCGATGTTCGAATAAATACTTTAAAAAGCTTCAGAAAGCTTGAGGAGTGTTGGAACAAACTGTGAGGAAAGGGCTTTAAACAGATCCTGTTTGTTCCCCACTTCCAGTGTTTCTTTTATTTCTGTTTTTATTTATTTATTTACTTTGTTCCCAAATGTCATCATTCTTTATTTTTAAACACAAACAACCATTTTTCTGTGCTTGTGTCCTATCTTGTCACAACACACAAACAAAGTCTTTTGATATTCACCCTTTTCATCTTTTCTGGTCTCAGCTGAGATATTCTAAGCTATTTTGTGTCGCAGTTTGAAAGTCTGTTGTGATTTTAAGCTTTGGAGAATACATTCGGACCTGCTTAACCTTAAAATTCATATTAGACAGGCTACTGTAACAACAGTTCATTACTGTTCTGTACGTTAATCGACTCTTTGTGATCTCGTACATGTTGGATTTAGTTTAGTTTACTAGTTCTGTTGTCCTTCTTATGGTTACATAATAATATATAATGCTAATAGAAAGTCCTAGTATACACTGACTTTGAGAGTAAAAAAAAACTATTTATATGTAAATTGTATTTGTCCCTTCAACCCCGCCACACCTAACCGGACTCACGTCATCTGGCTGCGTTCACCAACTACACGCGGGGGCGTTCCCTTTCCTCACACAACCATCTGAGGAGCCTGGGAGTCATATGTGTTTCGTCCGATTAGAAAATAATGAGAGCCAATCATTAATCGCTGGGTGGGACTTTGGATGATTGGCGGCGTTATGGCCGCCCATTCATGCTCCAGAGGGCGGGAGTCAGGTAAGCTCTGAGCTACGTCACGGGTTGAGTCATTGGGAGTGGCTGCATTGGCGTGTCAGTCAAGATGACGGACAGATTCTTCATCCAATCACATGCACCAGTTTTAGAAAAAATAGCCCCATTTGAAATCATGTCGGTTGTGGGCTCGTCCCAGATGGTATGCGAGTACCAGAGGGTAGGTAACGTCACACCTACATTTTCGTACATTATTTAAAAAAAATTTTTAATAAATAATTGAATGTTTAAAATATTGAGAGCTTTCATAAGATCATTGATTTTGATTACAATTCTTTCAGTTCAACAAACGTTTTGATGAAAAATGCTGTGAGTGCTTTCATGCAAAAGGTAAATTTCAGGCTTTAAGATGACTAAAAAATGTGAGATTTTATGTGATTATTTTCTATTTAAAATGATTGAATTAGTTTGGCTTTCTTTAGAAATAGATTTTATGATCATATTCAGAGAGCTTCCATAGTGTACATAACGGGGTTGAATGGGAATCCTGAGATGTCCTGAGATGGGGAAATGTAAGTCAGAGGTTGGGAAGTTGCCTCCTTCCCAACCTCTGACTTCTTTTTAAATGTCCTTTCACCTGACCTCTGTCCTCTTCTTCATCCAGATCTTTATGTTCTCTGTCCCTGGCTGTTTGATCAACTCTTAAATCTGCTGCTCTACCACATTTTTCAGTGACTTTACTAAAGTAAGCCTGTCTGATCCATTTCTTCTCCAGCATCTTTGATCAATAATTACATCTATGGAGGTCAATCAGTCCTGTTTCCTTCAACTCAGAAGTAACAATAATAAATCAATCACTACTTTCAGTCAATTTTCAGATAAAGGCCTCGATTTTCCCTCATTTAGACTCCTGAAACTCAGTCCTCTGTATGCCGTCTTCACACCCCAGTTCTTGCCTCCCTTCATGAGCTATCAGACGAATTAAGAACAGATTTAAAGATGTAACTGCTCACATCTAAGGCCGCTTAAGCTCCAGCTGAAATAGCAGAACTGTTGAGCCCGTATTCCGGCGTTCAACCTTTCTGATCCGCAGATCAAACACTGCGACGACTAAAAGAAAGGTAAGAAAAGGCAAGGCATGTCACACTCTGGGCTTCACCAGAACAACGATGGGTGATAAAAAGAGACCACAGTGTGCTGTATGACTCAAGATATTAGCAGCTGATAGTATGAAGGTCAAGAAGCTACGATGCCACTTCAAGGCTTCTCATCCTGAACTCAAAGGAAAGTCGGTCGATTTCTTCAGGGATAAATTGGACACAACATCATCTGTACCACAGCTTCTCTCCGCTGTTCATGTAGTTTCAGCTGACTGATGACGCAGCAGCCATCAAACCAAAGACTTTTCCTCTGTCAAACGATGCCGTTTCAAGGCGCATTTGTGACCCGTCGAAAGATAAAAAGGAGAAGCTACACGACAAGACACGTCAGCGGCGTCAATTGAGCCAAAGCTAAGGTATGGCAAGGTCACTATAGTCACATGACTACAGTATCAATAAATCAATAAATATACAATAATCACCACAAAAGTCTGCTATGTAGCTTATCTGTGTGCAAATGCAGTCTCACTCACATAGCCGCTAACATAACAATGGACTCGTCTCCGTCTCCCTGTTAGCATTAGCGTTAGCGGCAGAGGTGCTGAATCCCGCCTTCACTACCTGGTCCTCCTTCCTCCTTGGACCAGTAAGCACCTGCCCTTTTTTTTGGTGATAAATAAATCTAAAGTTTTCTGCTTTCTTTTCATATTTTACATTAATTAGCAAACAACAAATCCCGCTAATAACATCAGCTTTGACTTCCAGGCTCCGTCATCTCGTGGGAGGGAGGGAGGGGGGGCTGGGAGATACCACATTTCAAAAGGGAAGATGATATTAGATCAATTGATTGTGTTGTTCAGAATTTCATTTGTAGTTCATTTATATGTATTAAATAATAGAATAAGCAATACAAATTGACACAGAGTAATTCCATAAATTCATTTAAACAAAAAAAGAAAAACGAACATTTACATTTTCCCCTGGAGCCAAGGTGTGGCCGCTGCCATTACCAATTGACGCCCATGAGACACGTACTCGGTGTCCATGACTGCAGATGAATGAAGCAGCAGACCAGAATAAAGACTGTTTATTGATAACGTTTATGTCAGTTTCGTTGGTGTCGATGATGTGAAAGAAGGTTTGCTTCCCTGTGAGAGTGTGTCACATTTACGCCGCTTTAAGAAGCCGATCTTAACGGAAACGGGGGGTAAAAATTCTGTTGCACAGGTTAAAGAAGAAGAAATATGCTCCAGTATCACCTTTAATGCTTCCTCCATAAAAGAGATATTTTCTCCTTCATCCCAAAGGATTTCACAACCTTTTTCTGTAGTTCACACTTGAAGTCGCGGTTGCTTTTAAGTCCATTTCAGACCGTTGGAGGTGGTTTATCAAAGAAGTCCGGGGCCTTGAACCTCTTCCAAAGGGGAGCCCTGGAGGAAAAGTTTGTGAACCTTTACACGGTGAGGAAAAAGGAAAGTTTTGAGGCAGCAGAAATCTTGCTGCAGACTTTTGGTGCGGATTGTTACGAAGCCTCCGTGACTGTCGTTATGCTTCATGAGAGTCAGCTGCTGAATTAATGACACCTGCAGCTTTTTTTTTTTATTCAAGTAATTTTTTGGGGCTTTTTATGCCTTTTATTGAATAGGACAGTGGAGAGAGACAGAAAGCAGAGAGAGGGGGAACAACATGCAGCAAAGGGCACGTGAGGAAATAAAGAATTAACCATCTCGAGTTCAGCACAGACAGCACAATTAATCTTCCTTTATATGAGCCAAAACCGCTGTGTTCATCCACAGTTTTTCATTCCTCTGCGAATGGTTTCTTTCTTCTCTGAACATGAATTATAGTTTGTGATGAATCTGATTTTAGTCATGATAAAGAAAGCTAGTTTTTTTTTTTTTGCTTTTGACACTGGGGATGTGAAGCAGGCCACAGCTGATGATGACAGATGCTTTTTAAAGCATCAGCACATGCAGTAGCATGTTTAAAGATACCACAGCTCGTCCCATATGTGTGAATCACCCGTGTTAACGCACAGTTAGGTTTGGAAAAACAATAATAGAAGCACCAATCATATGGTGGCTGTTTTCCTGCCGGTTCTTTTTATTTGTATTATTTCATTAAACATTCATTCATTGTTATCTACAGCGGCTGCTTGGCAAAAAAGCAAAACATCTGGATGAAACTGGCCAACGGGACAAAAGAGACATCTAAATTTAAAAGATTAAAAAATTAGGGCTGGGCAACGATTAGAATTTTTAATCTAATTAATCACATGATACACAAAAGTGGTGTATAGCTTTTAGCATTTAGCTTTATTTTAAATGTGCTGCTATATGAATGAGTGCCATAACATTTGTTGTGCAAACACACTTTTAACATCAGCTTCCAGGCCTGTAACCAGGATTTTGCTTGGGGGGGTTCTTTTTGTATATTTTTGGGACTTTGTTCTAGGGGGGTCCGGAGGCATGCCCCCCCCGGAAAATTTTGAAAATTCAACCCTCTGAAAAGGCATTTCCTGCGTTTTTGAGAGGATTTCAAAGTAAGAAACGGAGACTGTAGATAACTGTTTCAGGCAGTATTGTATTCAAAGAATGTATACATTTTCGATGAAGAATACAAATTCAATATATACATTTTTGTAATGCCTCCACATGCATCTTTTTAGACTTTATAGAACACCCCCTGCCTACGGGCCTGCACTGTAAGGTCTTTGGGCTCTCACCGGCCTACCCACTAAGCTAGTTTCATGTTTAACTCATCACATATGTATTTGACTGTGCGTGTGTCCTTAGCCATACTAACAAGATGATATTCACTCAATAGCGTAGCGTAGACTTCACGGGGTACTAAATATGCCAAGAGACATTTTAAGACGTAGTCAGAGCCCAAGCTTAAATAGTGGAGGGAAATTTACTTATGATGTACAATAGTCTACACACATTAAAAGTTGCACAATATGTTTGAATGAAAACACCAATGAACAAAGTATTTCATCGATCAAAATGATTTTGGAGAAACAGTGTATAATGACCAGATAGACAACACATGTGAAAACATTAACACAACTTCTTCAGGGGATCTATTTTCATTAGATATGCTAAGCTTAACGTTTAGCCTATCTAGCTTTAGCTATTTTCCGACTACATCCTGCAAATAATTTACAATATCAACCTAGATGCTGCCTTAGCCTATAGGCCTATACGTGCCTTTAATGACGTTTAATAGCCATGTGACTTAATTAGGCTATACCAGACGGTAAAGGTTACGTGATTAGCCTACCGTGGTGGCTGAGTTTCCCACTCATTGCTGTTAGGATGGGGGTCAGAGGAATACTTGCGCCCCGTGCATCAGTAATTGTTAAAGCTGCAGTCTGCAACTCTTTTTCAAGCATAATGCCTGGAACTGTCTGGGGATTCTGAAAGTAGTACATCAAATACCCCAATACAAAAAAAAAAGAGTTCTCTAGGTCCCCTATATGTCCCGCTAGGTCCCTCCAAAGCCAGCAGGTTTGTTTACAAAATTGGAGACCGGACCGGTAAAAGGTAACCAATCAGGTTTACGAGCTGGGCTCTGCTGCCTGTCAATCACCGATTGTGCACGCGCGATACAAGGTAGGCTCGTCCCCACGCTTATTTATCTGGACTATTGAACTTCATTACGGGCTTGTCTACTTACTGTGTCTTCCATGATCGCAAATGACAGGTGAGTTGATGAATGAGGAGTCGTGTACGCGCATCTGGCGTGCACGTCTACGTGCACGAGTTCTCATGTGTTTTGAAGGGGCGGGACAGGAAGTTGAATAACTTTTTATTTTTCGGTTAAAAAATAAGCATTTCTTGCATTTTGTGACTACGGAGGTCACCGTTTTCAACTTCAAGCGTTCTGATAGATCATGTAAACTCTTAAACTGCCAAAAAGTAGGACTTTACGTATGACAACAACAAATCTTGCAGACTGCAGCTTTAACTCACCTTTAAATCAGGCTTTAAATCACCTGCCGCAACTGGACTTCTCGGGACTGTGGGGGGGGGTTCGTCTGAACCCCCCGAACCCCCCCTTGGCTACGGGCATGGCATCTTTCTGTAGTTTTTATGTAGAAGCCTCGCTCCACTGTCTGTTTCCTTGAATGACTTGCTGCTATCAGTTGTGTGTTTTGCCTTTAAGTGATATTTTAGACTGGAACTACTACGCTGAGAAGACAATTCAACTTGGCTGTAAATGCAGGAGTTTTAAAAAAAATTTATTTTGAAATACGTGCTTTTATGTTGAAACGAGTAAAACAGGAAGTAGCGCCGGTTAGCTCCGTGAGCTTCACACAGAGACCGAGGAGCACCTGTAACGGTGATGTTACCTGCTAGTTTATTTTTATTTTATTACTCCAGGCTTCGTGGTGCGTGCTGTAACTGTGTGAATACGCCAATTACTTTTTTTTTCCGGTTCCGCAGCAGACAGCAACAGACTTTTACAATAATAAAACCTGCGTTAATGCGCGATAAAATATTTATCGGTGCTAATTAATTAACAAGTTAACGCGATAATAACGAGTTAACTCGCCCAGCCCTTTCAAAAATCATTCAAAAACATGTTAAATCAGCCGTGTTTTCATATGTTCAGCAAGTAACAGCAAGCAGTAGCAACATTTCCATCAGACTGCACACATCTGTGAGAATGCTGATGCCGTCTTTGAAAGCAGACGTGGAAATAACTGCTCAGTTTCAGTGTTTTTGTAGATTCTTCCAGTCTTCAGCTGCAGCAGCTCAAACTGACGACGCACCAAAACACTGTATTTGTTTGGGAAACTTCCCACTCTTAAAAGTTGTAGATGCTGACTCAAAGTCTGAAAAAGAAACTCACAAACAGTTACTGATGAAGAAATGAAAGGAGACGGCTCCATTTATTGTTATGCTGGGACAGATGTCTGTATTTTTTGGCCAATAATCTCTCATATCGATTCCTACTCTCCCATCATTCACGCAGTTATCAAATCATCCGTCTAAAGAAACATCCATCCAGTCTTCTCTACCTCCTGCAACATAATAACTGTCCCATTAATCAACGCCAGCGAAGGGAGCTTATTTGTTTTGAAGTTGTGTTGTAAATTCCTCCCGTATTGATTGCATTGTCTCTTTCTATTCCTCCATACTGACATCAAATAAATCATCACTACAGCAGTTCTGACAGCACCGACTTCCTCTGTATCGGGAGGTGAATTTCAGAGCTTTTTCCGTCTGAATGAAGTTGTTTTCCCTCAACAGACGTGCAGGAAAACTTATCCTCTCACAGGAGGAGCTGAAATATCAAAAATACATTTGTCCATCATCCTCCAAACTGCCGGTTTTGCCTCTCTCTGATGTGGGGACGGCGTCTCCCCAAAGAATACGTAATGCATATTTAATGTTGCTCTCTTCAGGTCCCTCTCTCAGCATAAACACAGAGTCTCTGCTGCATCCCCAGTGGGAGATGGATCCACTTATTAGGACCGGCTGGCGCTCATTTAACATTAATGATGTCTCCCCGTGATTCTGCTGCAGATTTTCAAATGAGGCGTTGTGACATGTTCGGCTTCGGTTTTCATCCCAAGTATGAGATTGAGCGCCGGCGGCCTCGTGGTGATCCTCTCCGTGAGAGGTTGAGAAAAGAGCCGGTTTTTTTAAAGCTGGTCAGATAATGAGGAGAGCAAACAAACCTACGAACTGAGAAAGAAAAAGCTGAACAGGTTGCATAACTTTAAAGGAAATGGACATTTTTTTTTTTAGAGAGCTTTTATGCCTTTAATGGATAGGACAGTTTAGAAAGACAGGAAGCAGGGGGCAGAGAGAGGGGGAACGACATGCAGCACAGGTCTGTCTGATGTGAGACTTGAACCGGGGCCAGCTGCAGCAAGGACTGTAGCCTCTGTACATGGGGCGCCTGCTGTACCCACTAGGCCACGGACCACCTCAAGGAGATGGACATTTAATGGAAGAAAACCTGGTTATTAGATGACCACGATGATTGTGTACATCTACAAGTCAAATAAGTTGAATAAAACCTCCAGTTTCCCAGTGAAACTACATTTTATCTTCTCCAATTTTATGCACAACGCTTCTTTTTTCAAAGTCAAGATTAGACTTCGCCCAATAAACGGTGCCGTCGTGTTGATTAAAAGACTTCAAAAATTGCCATTAGCCACACTGTGATTAGTTTCCATCTGTCTGATTTATCATCTCCTGCCTTCTAGTCCTCCTCTGCCATCCATCCACTGAGGTCCTCCTGCCTCTCTCCATCCTCTTTCTGTTTGCCACCTCTTCCTTTTCCCTGTTTCTGACTCTCGTTGCCTCCTTCCAGAGATGGGGACTCAAGTCACTGTGACTTGGACTCAAGTCGACTCGAGTTGCTGTTTTGATGACTTGTGACTTGACTTGACAAAAAATAAAAGACTTGAGACTCGACTCGGACTTGGAAGTTAAAGACTCGGCACTTGACTTGACTTGAAACACGATGACTTGAATGACTTGAGTGTTAAGCATCTAGCATAACTTCAAACTTTGTTCGTCATTTGAAGATCCATTCTGACCAGTAAGTGCTCGTCAAATTAGCTAATATTATCCTGTTAGCCTAGTCGGTAGTTAGCTAACGTTAGCTTGATATGATACGGGGTGGACAGGTTGGACACATTGGCCAATATGTTAACTGACAGTTACTTATATCTTGTCTTTTCACTTTATTAAGATCAGATTCTGCAGGTAAAATTGCAATAATAAGGTGACTTGACTTTGACTTCAATTGACTTGACTTGCCCAAGAAAAAATGACTTGGGACTTACACATGTGTGACTTGGTCCCATCTCTGCCTGCTTCCCAACCTCCTGCTTCTTTTCAAATGCCCTTTCACCTGACCTCTGTCCTCTTCTTCATCCAGATCTTTATCTTCTCTTCACCACTGTCGTCCCTCCCTCTTCCTCCTTCTTAAAGTGGTCCTTGTAACTGTCCCTGGCTGTTTGATCAACTCTTACCTGTGCTGCTCTACCACATTTTTCAGTGACTTTACTAAAGTGAGCCCGTCTGATTCATTTCTTCTCCAGCATCTTTGATCAATATTTACAGGGCTGGACAACGATTAAAATGTTTCATCTAATTAATCACGATTAATCGCATTTGTACGCAAATCCAAAAATGAATCCAAAAGTAGTGTATAGCTTTTAGCATTTAGTTTTACTTTAAATGTGCTGCCATATGAATGAAAGTGCCATAACATTTGTTGTGCAAACACACTTTTAACATCAGCATCTTTCTGTAGTTTTTATGTAGAAGCCTCGCTCCACTGTCTGTTTCCTTGAATGACTTGCTGCTATCAGTTGTGTGTTTCGCCTTTAAGTGATATTTTAGACTGGAACTACTACGCTGAGAAGACAATTCAACTTGGCAGTGTTTACAGATGACTTTGGTTCTGTCGACTCCGCCGTCTGGAAGAACTTTAAAATGAAAATGGCCGAGTAAAAGTTCCGTACCCTTCTCCATGTTTGGTGGATCCGCCGATGACCTTCTTTTCCGGTTCCACAGCAGACAGCAACAGACTTTTACAAAATAAAAGCCTGTGAGCAACAGACTTTTACAAAAATAATTTTAATAATTATACAGGGGTGGTTTGTGGTGTAGTGGGTTGAGCAGGCGCCCCATGTACTAATATTTACATCTATGGAGGTCATCCAGTCCTGTTTCCTTAAACTCAGGAGTAACAATAATAAATCAATGACTACTTTCAGTCAACGTCCTGGAAACCCAGGTAAAGGCCTCGATTTTCCCTCATTTAGACTCCTGAAACTCAGTCCTCTATATCCCGTCTTTTCTTGCCTCCCTTCATGAGCTATCAGACGAATTAAGAACAGATTTAAACATGTAACTGCTCACATCTAAGGCCGCTTAAGCTCCAGCTGAAATAGCAGAACTATTGAGCCCGTATTCCGGCGTTCAACCTTTCTGATCCGCAGATCAAGGTCTGTTATCTCTGCCGCGCTCCAGTCGGTTACCGGGCTGTTGGAGGTTGTTGCTCCTGGACTTTTAAACAGCACTGCTCACTCAGTCAGATCAGCAGAAACACATTCTTCTCTACTCTCTTTCCCAGGTGGCGCTTCGTCCTCTGAGCCGCGGCGTCTGGCCTCCCTCGGCAGTCTGCTCGACGACCAGCACTGGCACCGCGTCGCTCTGGAACAGAGAAACGCTCACCTCAACCTCACCGTGGACAAACACACAGAGAAGATTCAGATCCCCGCAGAGTTCAGCCACTGGGGCGTCACACAGGTGTGTGGAAACACTGCGGCACAAACAGCCGCATTTACAGATATCTGGTATTCTTCTAACACGTGTCATATTATCACGGCTCAGCTGAGCATCGGGGGAGCCCAGAAACCGGTCGTCTCCAAGAGGAACTTCAATGGCTGCCTGGAAAACCTGCTCTACAATGGCCTCAATCTGATAGAAAAAGCTAAACACAACGAGCAACAAATAACCGTCAATGTAAGTATGTTTCCCCGGCAACAGCTTGTTGATGGTGAAGGCATTCAAGGTATTCACATCCTTTTCTTAGATAAAAGTGCCAGAACCGAGATGTTCTTCACAGGTAAAAGTCTTCCATGGAACAAAATGCTGAAGTATTAGCAGCATAAACGGTAGTTTAAGTGTTAAAAGAACTGACTTTGAAGCATCAGGGTGAAAGCAGAAGCTGCTGGTTTGAATCCCTTTTATTTAAGAGGTTGTGACGTCAGTCATTAGAGAGTTTTCAGCCTTCTAACCTTTCATCAGTTTTTATTGATTTTTGGTGAGATGTTTGATCTGTTGAACATATCTGGGGTCCGTTTCACAAAGCAGGTTCAACCAACTCTGAGTCTATTCCTGATCTCTGAGTTGATCTACTCTGAGATAGAAAACTCTGAGTTTTCGGTTCCAGAAACGCTGATTTGAGTGAGTTTAGTCAACTCTGAGTAGGTTCACCTTGAGTTTTGCGTGTGCGCCACAACTTTAAAAAGCCAGCATCAATGGAGCCCCGATTCGAGGAGTCACCATGGCAACGGGGAATGGGAGGGGCTACGTTTCTCACCAACCTCGAATTGGAAATCTTAATAATTAATAATGCGCTCATGCGGCGAGTTTCAACACGTTTTTAGAAAGAAGTGCAACACCGCTGCAGCTACAAAAGCGAAAGTTTAAATGTAGGCCTTTTTTTTTCACTAAACCTGCTTTGTGAAACGGACCTCTGCAGTCACGTGAGCACAAAGTTTTGTTTTGAGTTATTTCAGCCAATCAGGTGAGAGTGAGCGCCTGTTGATTCACTGCTAACTCCTTTCATTTAAAGTGAAAAATCCTCTGAAATGACACAAAAAAACTGTAATAAGATGAGCATGATCTCGGATTTTAGGACGAACGTGGCAGCAAATCAAATCAAATCAAGTTTATTTGTATAGCACATTTCATGTACAAAACAATTCAAAGTGATTCACATAAAATAAAAGCATTGCAGCATGGAGTTTAAGAAGCATTAAAAATACATAAAAGAATATAAAGAGAAACAAATAAAATCATTTAAATGAATTTAAAAACAAGTAACAGTCCAGAGAAGTTAAAAGATATCGTGCAGATTTCATGCATAGACACATGAGAACAGAAATGTTTTTAACCTGGATTAAAAAATGTCTCCATTTGGTGAAAGTTTAATCTCCACTGGCAGTTTGTTCCACTTGTTTGCAGCATAACAGCTAAATGCTGCTTCTCCATGTTTAGTCTGGACTAAACAAATATATAATACATATATAAACACTGAGAAAATCTGTAGCTACAACATAAGCTGCATCCACAACACGAGCAATGCAAGCTTTGACTTATCAGCCCTGGTTGTAAGTTCTGCATCAGATTTCAGTCTTTTGCTGCCCCAGTGAAGAAAAGCAGCATCGATATTTATTGTCTTTTCATAGCTTTGCTACTGAACGCAGTTTCTTTGTGGGAGTGGAAAAGTAATGACAGTAAAATGCAATCTGTCTCTGAAGTATTTTTTTATGTTTTAAGGATTTTTCTTTTACAAAGAGCACCTATAAACCCAGTAGGTTTTGAGTGAATTGCCAGCCTACGTAGCTTTTTGGAACCACACGAAGTTTCCATTTCCATTACTCTAATGTGATGATGGCAGATCACGCAAACCATTTGGGAACAGCAGAGCGCTTTGATGTTCGGCTCCTCAAACTCTCCGAGCTCTGGGCTTTCACATCTGAGGGAGAAGGTGGCATCAGTAGCAGGAGCGCAGCTTTGTAGCTTAAAGACCGAAGGCTGAAATTAACAGTAAATCTGGAGCAAAGTGCTCCTTGCTCCACCAAAAGCTCACGAACTGATCCTTTTCTTTTTATTGTGACTTGCTTGTTAAGAGACAGACTGACAACAATTACCATTTTTTCCCCCTGATTATGTAACTGCAGCCTCAGGAGTAAATGAGGGGATCTGCCACGCAGGTGTGTCCTCAGAGCACCTCTGGGAGAGCCTCAGGATACGAGTGTCGCTGTTGCATGCTGGTTAATGAAGCCCATGACTCTTAACGAAGACAGTGAGTGATGAGAGAACAGGGTTTCTGTACCTCGCTGTCGTTATTAGAGGATGGTGAGCCCGGTGTGGAGCTTCCCCCGAACCTTTTCTAGTAAATCGTGTCTCCTTTTAAACCAGTGATACTCACTATTTTTTTCACAAGAGCCACATTGGCAGAGCAAAATCAAGGGAAGAGCCACTTTTACGACAACATACTGAAGTCCCCTTTTGCAAATATGCATTTCTACATATAAAACATCCCACAAAAAAAAGTAAACAACACAGCCAATACATTTTCAGTTAAGACCATATTTACCTTAAAACTGGGATGAGTGGAAGCTGGTATGCATGTCCTTGACTTTCTTCATGTTGTATTTGTAGTTTGTTGTTGTAATCATAGTGAGACATTCATGATGAGTATGGTTTTTGTGCTGGTTTTTGCCCTTTTTTAATTAAAAACCGATCCATTGTGCCTGCATCTCGCGCTGGCTAAAGGAGCTAGCGTGCTCTGCGGTCAAGTGTGAGGTGGTTTAAGCGGGCTGCGTTGCCAGGTTTAACAGAGCCCCCTTTAGGAAACACCATTAAGCCTTAATTAATACTTAATAAAGATACTTAATACTACAAAAACGCAAACTTAATAAAAATACTTAATACTATAGTATGTTATTTGAAAAAAATGTATTGTTATTGTTACCATATTGTTATAAGCTACTATGCGAGTGTGAGCCGCCAATTAAAGCTTGAGGAGCCGCGCAATGAGTATCTCTGCTTTAAAAGAAACTCTGAGATCCACACGCCTGACACTCTAGTAGTTTTACATGAGTTTTGTGGCTCTCACAGTATATGAACTCAGCTATAGTTCATCGTAACAGAGAAAGGTTTTAGCTGTTCTGAAGGCAATTGCATCAAAAAAACACGGATGTATGTGCGCATATTCGTGCGAATGGCTTTTGCTGCCTTTTATTTCCCGCTTTTTTCCTTTATAGTTTGCAACAGTGATGCGTTCTTGGTTATATCGTTTCATATATATCACCTTAAAGGCTTTACAAAGGGCTTTTAGATGTTATCTCTATTTACACAGCATGATAAAGATAGCAGGCTGATGCTCCCAGTAGAGAACTGTGGCTTTGATGTATAGGGCTGCTGCAGCAATATATGCAGTGTCATTAACTCCCCCCCGAAACAATGGACCACAATGGAAATAACCTCCCAGCATTGGTATTTTCACCTTGTGCTCAAAGCTTCTTTTCTCAAGGAGACTTGCTGATGAGATCACTGTGACAAGGAGTCGCATCGACACGCCCTCTGCATCTGATTAATATTCATGTTTTCTGTTGTTTCGTCCCTCTTGTGATCACTTTTTCTGCCCCACCTCTTCTCTCTCGTCTCTCCGAATGTTTCTCTCTCAGGGAAACGTCACTTTTTCTTGCTCTGAGCCGCTTTCCGTCGCCGTGACGTTCCCAGGGCCCCAGAGCTTCCTCCAGTTGCCGTGGACGACGTCTTCCCCCTCGGGGGGCGTGACTGTAGGGTTTCAGTTCCGGACTTGGAACAAGGCGGGACTCCTGCTCACCTTTAACCTCCTGCAGCAAGGGGGCGTGGTCTGGCTGTTCCTGAGGGAGGCCAGACTCCGCCTGCAGATAAACACACTGGGCAGAGCGCCGCTGGAACTCAGCACGGGTCTCTATTTTAAATTTAGTCTGAAATGAACCCCTCCACACCAACAAAATCACCAAAATTGAAGATCTGTGATCTGGAATCCTGAGTCAGTGTGAAATAATATGTTTTGTATTTGTCGAATGTTTCCCCAGGGTCCTCTCTGAATGATGGTCAGTGGCATTCGGTTGATCTCACATCCAGAGGCGGCCGGCTTACAGTCTCCGTTGACCAACAGGAAGGTGGTGTCGCTCATGCTACCCCCTCATTTCCCATCACCATATCAAGTCAACTCTTCTTTGGAGGTAAGAGTGAAACGTTAATCATTTGGCTGTTAAAGTCTGCTAAAGTGAAAAGCAAACTACCTTTAAGGATACAACATCTGTATTTCTTTATATGTTCCCCCCAGGCAACCAGATGTTCTGTTAAAAGTGGAGTGAGCTCCAACTCAAAGGATGGAGCAGTGATATGTAGCATAACAGACAACTCAGCAAAGAACCAGTTTTAAATTGTAGCTTCGGGCACTTTGTTCCCAGCAGCCTGTCACAGAGACACATCATTTGTTCCCATTTCTTTAGTTGCATCTATGAAAAACAGCAAAGATAACACAGTCTGACAGACAGAAAACAGGATTTCTGCAGCAACAAGGTGATTCCCAAAGAGCTGTTAGCTAAAAACTTGGCATATCTCAGCATGGGGTGCAGTGTGTCCCTAAAACATTGGAGGAAACTGGACAAGTGGACACACACTTTCAGTATCTCCTCTTTTTCTTCTTCTTCCAAAACTGGGAAAAATCTCATGTGTTTTCCAGTCGTGTTTTCCAGAACACGACAGGTTTTATCCTATCAGTGCTTATCGATGCAACCTGCAGTCATGTGACTCTCATCCCTGCTGTTCTGCTGTCTAACTGCTCGTTTTTCATCCCCATCAAGGCTGTCCTGCTGAAGACCACAATCAGGAATGCAGAAACCCCTTTGACATCTTCCAAGGCTGCTTGCGTCTGCTTGCTGTCGAGAACCAGCTGGTTGATCTGATTATGGTGCAGCAAAGACTTCTGGGAAACTACAGCCAACTGCAGATCGACATGTGCGGCATCATTGACAGGTCAGAGCCACCAAAACCCACCTTATTGGTCCATTAAACCATTATTTACCTCCCTGCTGCCTTTCTGAGGGCAACACTTGCAGATATTCGGATTCAGGGAGGTTTCAGTATGTGAAATTAATTATGATTTCATTTACTGATAGAACGATAACTCTACTATAACATTAAATTTCCATTTTTTTTTCCAGTTTCAGTGGTTAAACTTTATTTTACCAACCATAACCAGCATGTTTGTTAGAATATTCTGGACTTTAAGTCTTAAAGATATTAGAATCATTCATTCATGGCTGCACAAGGATTGATACAGGCTTAACTCTTAACTGATGATGATTCAAGGTTCTGGGCTTGAGCTGTATTCAATAAACTAACAATGGAATATTGTTTAAAATTCATTAAAATGGCGTTAAGGTGTTGAACTATGTAGGTTCAAACCCATATCTCAGCCTAGTTATGATAGCTGTCACTTTTTTGTTAATCTCAACCTTTTAGAGTGAACATAACATCACCTAACGATGCATTTAGAGAGTTTAGAGATGATGCTACATAAAGGTGGAATGTTGATTTGTTTAAGCTAGCTTGAGCCAGGAGAGGCTGACAACAACAAGTTAAAAACTCTGTTCATTATTTCAACATTTAGTTTTACTCATCACAAAGGCTTTACCAATGGGAATCAAGCCGCCATCCTTCCGGTTATTGGACGCCCCACTCTAACCACTGCCGCCCAAAACAGTAGGTGTCTCAGGCACCAATTTGTTACCAGGAGTGGGGTTTGAACCCAAATGGGTATTTACCCATTGGATCTTAAGTCCAACGCCTTAACCACTCGGTCATCCTGGTGTTTAGTGCTTTCAATTGAGTCAAATTCTGGTTCCCATTACTATATGTGAAAGCTCCACAGATGGGCTTCTTTAGTTCCAAAAGACATGATCTGTGAGGCTTGGAGATGCTCCCCAGTCCTGGGGAGCTGCAGCCAATCAGAGCCCACGAGAAGCAGCGAGGGGTAAATAAAACGTGGGAACCTGGCAGAGACCAGGCACAGTCAACATTGCAGCATGTGCAAATCTATCATGTTGATGAGCAATGCAATGCCTAATATCTTTTAGTCTGAAATTGACCACAAGTGTATAATTAGGGTTTGTAGCTGGAACCCACATGTTCATATGAAAGGGATCAATCATTCCGGTATAATGGTTGAAATGCATGTTTCTTCAGTTGTGGACTTTGAACCCACTTGAGTATGAGTGGGATTTGTGTCTTAAGAAAATGTAACATAATCAAAATATGTCAAAAGATGCCATTCATTCACACGATATGAACCATTCAGTGCAGTCATGAAAAGCATTTGAGGTCAGATTCCTTATAATTTGTGTGTTCGTGATGGTTATTCAGGGAGCTGTAGATTGACGAGACCAACGGTTTAAAAGCCTTAAGATCAGATTTTTATTGTCATGCATACACATAACCCATCCAGGTTGGCACACACATACACAGGGTCACACAATCATAGAGACAGATGCCATACACTGGAGCGGTGGGCAGCCATTCACAGCGCCCGGGGAGGATGGGGTTACGGTGCCTTGCTCAAGGGCACCTTCGGTCATGACAAGGAGGTGGACTGAGACCCCTCCAGCTGTCAGTTTAATCAATCTTTTTGAGTGGGAATCAAACCGCGAACCTTCCGGTTATTGGACAACCACTGACCCACGTGCCCCAAAACTGTAGATGTCTCAGGCACCAATTTGTTACCAGAAGTGGGGTTCGAACCCACGTGGGCATTTGCCCATTGGATCTTAAGTCCAACGCCTTAACCACTCGGCCATCCTGGTATTCAGTGCTTTCTATTGAGTCAAATGCTTGATCCAATTGCTACATGTGAAAGCTCCACAGATGGGCTTCTTTAGTTCCAAAAGACATGATCTGTGAGGCTTGGAGATGCTCCCCAGTCCTGGGGAGCTGCAGCCAATCAGAGCCCACGAGAAGCAGCGAGGGGTAAATAAAACGTGGGAACCTGGCAGAGACCAGGCACAGTCAACATTGCAGCATGTGCAAATCTATCATGTTGATGAGCAATGCAATGCCTAATATCTTTTAGTCTGAAATTGACCACAAGTGTATAATTAAGGTTTGTAGCTGGAACCCACATGTTCATATGAAAGGGATCAATCATTCCGGTATAATGGTTGAAATGCATGTTTCTTCAGTTGTGGACTTTGAACCCACTTGGGTATGAGTGGGATTTGTGTCTTAAGAAAATGTTACATAATCAAAATATGTCAAAAGATGCCATTCATTCACACGATATGAACCATTTAGTGCAGTCATGAAAAGCATTTGAGGTCAGATTCCTTATAATTTGTGTGTTCGTGATGGTTATTCAGGGAACTGAAGATTGACAAGACCAACGGTTTAAAAACCTTAAGATCAGATTTTTTAGTCATACCATCCAGGTTGTCACACAATAACAGATGCCATACACTGGAGCGGTGGGCAGCCATTCACAGCGACCGGGGAGCATGGAGGTATGGTGCTTTGCTCAAGGGCACCCCTCCAGCTGTCAGTTTCACCAATCTTTTTGAGTGGGAATCAAACCACCAACCATCCGGTTATTGGACGCCCCACTCTAACCACTGAGCTGCCCCAAAACAGGCACAAATTTGTTACCAGGAGTGGGGTTTGAAGCCACGTGGGCATTAATGCCCATTGGATCTTAAGTCCAACGCCTTAACCACTCGGTGACTCATGATTAAAAACAAGACCTTATTTTTTTCTGTGTTTGTGCAACCATATTCATTAAGAAAGATGCAAATTAATTACAAATCCACAGAAAAACAGGCATTGTTTTGATTGGGACATAATCGAAAGTCGTGTTTGTTTTGTTTCTACGTTTTTTATTCTCGAAGAGGAAGAACAAACTCGTTTCATTCGAAGAACAAACAAATTCGAAGAACAAACCCCTCAGAGTTACGAATGAGGGGTTTGTTCTTCGAATGAATTTCGAAGCATAAAGATCAGACTTAAGAGCAGTTTGATGGAGGCATCCTTTGCTAAAAGCTTTTTGACATTAGCAGAGTCGACACAGACACCTTTTCAGCTGAGATGATATTATATCTGTCAGAGGTTTAGTAAAGATTTTTATTCTTCTCTCAGCTGCTCTGAGTGTTTTTGTTTCCTAACTTTATAAGAGACACTCCAACTTTTGTGGAAGTAAAATCTCATTTTTCTTCGGCAAGGTGATTTATTTGTGAGGTG
The DNA here is from genome assembly GCF_027942865.1 of Odontesthes bonariensis. Taxonomy (NCBI): domain Eukaryota; kingdom Metazoa; phylum Chordata; class Actinopteri; order Atheriniformes; family Atherinopsidae; genus Odontesthes; species Odontesthes bonariensis. The sequence goes on along the minus strand of NC_134519.1, from coordinate 9,417,229 downwards.
AAGCATTGTGCTGGGTGTGATTCAGAAAAGAAACAAACAAGCACTCAATAAATAAATAAATAAAAGTGGGGACACACACACACACACACTCACACACACACACACACACAGAGTATTCCCACAAAGAGCTTGGAGATGGAGTTTTATTATCAGAGAAGATGTGAAGCGTGAAATAACCTGTGATGCCCCTGTTTGTTTTCCTCTCCTTGATATCTGACAAATCAACATCTCCGACAGTATTTTTTTAATTATCTTATCTGTTATTCTCACTTGTGTATCTGTCTTATTGTTGCGATTTGTCAGCTTTCATCAGGGTTGTTTAATTTAACATGCTCACGATATCAGTAGCACTAAAGTTATGACAGAAATGCTCATATCTAACAGTTTAGCATCGCTTTAACTATATTTAGACCAATTTACCTGCCATAGTTTACCATAAGGGTGTATTCAAAGTTGTACTGACTTCATTTTGTCACCAGGATGGCCGAGTGGTTAAGGCGTTGGACTTAAGATCCAATGGGCAAGTGCCCACGTGGGTTCGAACCCCACTCCTGGTAACAAATTGTTGCTTGAGACACCTACTGTTTTGGGGCAGCTCAGTGGTTAGAGTGGGTCATCCAATAACTGGAAGGTTGATTCCCATTCAAAAAGATTGGTGAAACTGACAGCTGGAGGGGTGCCCTTAAGCAAAGCACCATACCGCCATGCTTCCCGGGCGCTGTGAATGAATTGCATCGCTCACCAACATGATAGATTTGCACATGCTGCATGTTGACTGTGCCTGGTCTCTGCCAGGTTCCCACGTTTTATTTACCCCTCGCTGTTTCTCGTGGGCTCTGATTGGCTGCAGCTCCCCAGGCCTGGGGAGCATCTCCAAGCCTCACAGATCATGTCTTTTGGAACTAAAGAAGCCCATCTGTGGAGCTTTCACATATAGTAATGGGATCCACCATTTGACCCTGTTGAAGGAGCTAAACACCAGGATGGCCGAGTGGTTAAGGCGTTGGACTTAAGATCCAATGGGTAAATGCCCACGTGGGTTCGAACCCCACTCCTGGTAACAATTTGGTACCTTAGACACCTGTTCTTTGGGGGGTCAGTGGTCGTCCAATAACCGGATGGTTGGCGGTTTGATTCTCCCTCAAAAAGGTTGATGAAAGTGACAGCTGGAAGAATTTCAGTTCACCTCCTTGTCACGGCCGAGGTGCCCTTGAGCAAGGCACCGTAACCCCATCCTCCCCGGGCGCTGTGAATGGCTGCCCACCGCTCCAGTATATGGCATCTGTCTCTATGATTGTGTGACCTTGTGCATGTGTGTGACAACCTGGATGGGTTACGCATGACAATAAAAATCTGATCTTAAGGTTTTTAAACCGTTGGTCTTGTCAATCTTCAGTTCCCTGAATAACCATCACGAACACACAAATTATAAGGAATCTGACCTCAAATGCTTTTCATGACTGCACTGAATGGTTCATATCGTGTGAATGAATGGCATCTTTTGACATATTTTGATTTTGTGACATTTTCTTAAGACACAAATCCCACTCATACCCAAGTGGGTTCAAAGTCCACAACTGAAGAAACATGCATTTCAACCATTATACCGGAATGATTGATCCCTTTCATATGAACATGTGGGTTCCAGCTACAAACCCTAATTATACACTTGTGGTCAATTTCAGACTAAAAGATATTCGACATTGCATCGCTCACCAATATGACAGATTTGCACATGCTGCAATGTTGACTGTGCGTGGTCTCTGCCAGGTTCCCATGTTGTATTTACCCCTCGCTGTTTCTCGTGGGCTCTGATTGGCTGCAGCTCCACAGGACTGGGGAGCATCTCCAAGCCTCACAGATCATGTCTTTTGGAACTAAAGAACCCCATCTGTGGAGCTTTCACATGTAGCAATTGGATCAAGCATTTGACTCTGTTGTAGAAATTAAACACCAGGATGGCCGAGTGGTTAAGGCGTTGGGCTTAAGATCCAATGGGCAAATGTCCATGTTTGTTCGAACCCCACTCCTGGTAACAAATTGGTACCTCAGCTAACTTAGACACTTGCTTTTTTTACCTGTTCAGGTTTAGAAACAAATCAAATGTGTTTGTATGAGGAAGTGCAATTCAATATCTCTTTAATTACTCTTGCTTTTCTATCGATGACCGCTTGAACGCCTTATAAGGATGTTACTAAAGGACAAGTTCAAAACACTTTTACTCCAAAAGCAGCATGGACTATGTAGCCTATCAGCGGTCAGACAGACTCCGCTGAAACCATCATCATGTACTGTATATACCACATCTGACACACTAAATTAGATAAACCCTCCTGAATCCTGGTTGTAATTCAGTCTCACAGATGCAAAAATAATATATCCCAAATAAAAGAGCTAAGCAGTGTGATAATACGAATATAAAGTGAGAGCTAAGTGCTTTATCTGCGCGGTTACAGCTCACTTTGATATTAAAGCACTCTGAAGATAAATTAAGGGAAACAAATCACAGTGTAGGATGCTGACAGGCTGCTGAGTTTGGGCTTTTATCTAAAAACAGAAATAGTTGCCGTTGTCAGTTTTCGTTTGCTTGTGTTGGGACTGAAAAGTTCAGTAAATGTTGCCTGAATTTACTTAAATAAACATGCTTACGAGATCCCCATAAGAAGAAGGGAGGGGAGGTTGGATGGCACAGCTATGGTTTCAATAAGTCTGGCTAACAAGAGCACTTTATTTCAACACTTTCTTCACTTCCTGGCAATAAAATTACTTGTTTAGGTAAGAAAACCTTTTGCTGGCCCTGTGTGGGAGGATGGAGGGAACTGAAAGAAACAGAAATGGATTAAAAATGACTAAGAGGCAATGTTGAGACGTCTAACTTTATTCATTTTCTCTTTCTTTTGATTTGAGATCATGACTGTTAAGTGACATTCCATCAAAAACACAAAAATTCTGGTCGGCTGTAGACAATAACATGACCTGGTTAGGGTAAAAAAGCCGTTAGGGAAACATGTAAACTCCATTTGATTTGATAACGTGACCGTGACCTTTGTTGACCCCGGTTTCGTGTAAACACAGCTCGCCATAATAAAACGTTGTCACTCTCTGGTTGGCTTTAGAAAATAGGTTATGTCTAGTTAGGATGAGAAAGCAAAACTACTTGGGCTGTGCCACATAAAAATCTTATTACAGCATGACTTTACAGTCATGGGCGCCATTTATACCCTTCACTGCAGTTACTCCCACGACCACTAGAGGTCGCATATTCTTTTGAGCGTGATTATTGATCGTATCTGTCAGTGGGGTTACAGTATGGGATGAGAGTAATTCGATTATAGCTGTAGTTGGGTTATGCTCCTTATTTGAGCAAGGGTAAGAATCCTTGGATATGTGGCGGTGAATGAATCGGATCAGAGGCACAAAGCATGTCATAGGTGGCGCTGTACCCATCCATCCATCCAACCATCCATCATCTTCCGCTTCTCCGGGGATCGGGTCGCGGGGGCAGCAGCTTGAGCAGAGAGACCCAGACGTCCCTGTCCCCGGCCACTTCCTCCAGCTCTTCTGGGGGGACTCCGAGGCGTTCCCAGGCCAGCCGAGAAACATAGTCTCTCGAATGTGTCCTGGGTCTTCCCCGGGGCCTCCTCCCAGTGAGACGGGCCCGGATCTCGTTCTTTGGGTCGCTACCCACAGCTCGTGACCATAGGTGAGGGTAGGAACATAGATTGACCGGTAAATCGAGAGCCTCGCCTTCTTGCTCAGCTCCTTCTTCACCACGACGGGCCGGTGCAGAGCCCGCATCACTGCAGACGCCGCACCGATCCGCCTGTCAATCTCCTGCTCCATTCGTCCCTCACTCGTGAACAAGACCCCGAGACACTTGAACTCCTCCACCTGGGGAAGGATCTCATTCCCGACCCGGAGAGGGCATTCCACCCTTTGCGCTGTACCCATTCCAACTGTTGCTAATAGAGCCACTTCCTGTTGACCTCTTCACCACCAACAACAACAACAAACTCAGGCATTGGAGAAAGATGGCGAACGCAGAGCAAGATGAAGCTATGTCCCTCTACATTTGGTCTGTGATGAGCTGCTTGTTGCACAAACGCGATGCCCAACGGAGCATTCTCCATCGCGTTGTTTGTTTCTTTCTGACGGCGACAGCAACAGTAATATCGTCTCCTTTGACTTCCGCGTCACGACCCCGGGAAAAAATCTGGAGCATGCGCAGAACGCAAAGTCTGATTCACCACGTGCTTCAGCGTCTACAAGCAGGTTTAATTTGACTTTCAACCCAGTTATCTCGGGGTCTTAATCAGACTACAAGTAATCCGATCCGATCCAATTTCTTGTCAGATTAAGATGTCTACATGCACCTGATAACTCAGTCTAATTGTAATTTAGCCAATAATCCGATCCTTTCAGTGCCATGTGACCCCACTGTGTGTGCGTAAATAAACACTGGACGATAAGTTCTGAGGAGGAAGACTGTCTTGGTTTCGACCACACAATTAACTTAAATTCAATAAAAAAGTCTGAAAATCAAAACATGTCAGAACCGCTTCGCTACATGTAATCAGTACATACACAACGGACACATTTAGAGCTGTGACACTGGTAATGGCCATCTGTTAAACTGCTGTATCACCAGTTAACTCGACTAAATGTAGTTTAAGTGAAGTTCTTTGTTTATCAATAGAAAGTTTTTGCTGTAGCTGTAAATACTTTAATACAGACGCTAATTTAAGCAAGTTTCTTCAACTAAAAAGCTGAAAAGCACCTGAATAGTAAGAACCTTGTTCTTTGTCATGATTTCTGTCTCTGGCGTTGGAAGCTTGTCAGACTGATTGAAAAAAACGACTGATTGTTAGCAGCTTTAAAGCATCTCTAAAGAAGTTTGTGAACCTAAAAACTATATGAACTTTTGTTTTGCACATTCCTGAAATTAGCCGAGAGCTACCCTAAGGGGCTGAGGGCGGTTTGACATTTTTAGGGGCTTTTGATGGCGTCTTTGTGGCGTCTTCAACATGACAACAGATTCAGGCGTCTGGCTGTACATGTGCAGGGCTCAGGGGTTTGTTTCTATGACGATAGCGTTACATCCCACATTCCACAGAGCCAAAGAGCAGTAAGGTTTCTGCTGTGTACATATTTCCTTTTCAGTCACAAACTTTCCTTCTAATACCTGACATTTCATCATCATTATTTATGTTAAGTAGCTCACAATATTCAGAGGTGCACTTGCACACAGGAATATGACACATTGGTGAAAAATGTGAGAGCCTAATGTAGAAAATCAGGTTCTGCTGAATGTGAATGCATTATTTAACACACATTGGCTTCTTCTGAACTCAGACAATAGCTTCTGATGCCCTTAAATATGTAAACAATACACAGAGAAAGATAAACACGTCATTTCCCTTCTCAAATATCACAGTTTACTGATGTTTATTTTCTAAAATACTAAATATCATATGTCTGTCTCTTCCAGTTCCCTCCATCTCCTCCACCCACACAGGACCGATGGTTACAGCAGCATGATATCTATCTATAAATAACACAGAGCTTCAGTCTCCTGGGAGCTAAATTCATTGAAGGAGTGTCATCAAACAGTCCGAAAGTGAAAGGATAATCTCTGTTGAGTGGAAAACTTTTTCTCTTATAAGGAGTGAAAGAAAACCGTGAAGCACGAAATGACCTTTCTGAGAACTTAGAAGTGTTTCGAATTAAATTTCTTTCCAATCAAACCATAATAACTTGTTTTTTTTTCTTAAACCAAGTTAACCTGTAGATGTCAAAAATCCAGATTTGAATCAAAGATATTCTTTTTGAGGTCCTTTTGCCCAACTTTATAACCACCAGAATATTATTGGTCTTCCTCGTGCCACCAAAACAGCTCTGACACGACATCCTCGGAAGGCAATTTTATTTGTAGAGTACAATTCGTACATAAGGCAATTCAAAGTGCTTTACAGCTACATAAAATCACAAGAAAGCAAATAAAGTCATTCCAAAAAAACAGAAAAAAATAATCATTAATTAATTAATTTAAAAGTGAACAAAGTCATCTGTAAACACTGCCAAGTTGAACTGTCTTCTCAGCGTAGTATTTCCAGTCTAAAATATCACTTAAAGGCAAAACACACAACTGATAGCAGCAAGTCATTCAAGGAAACAGACAGTGGAGCGAGGCTTCTACATAAAAACTACAGAAAGATGCTGATGTTAAAAGTGTGTTTGCACAACAAATGTTATGGCACTTTCATTCATATGGCAGCACATTTAAAATAAAACTAAATGCTAATGATAAAAAATTTTATTCATGAGTTTGCGCCACAATAAAGAAGCAAACATTAAAATGCTCTGGTTTCCTTTCTTGGAATGAGTCATTAGTCATGTAAATACTTTAATTCGCATGTTAACCATTTATAAGTTAACCATATTTTTAAGTTTCAAAACAAAACAAAAGGTCTGTTTACATATCGTCCAACAACCGCAAGAGTATCGGTTGAAATCTGAGAGTTTTAATACGCAGTTGAATGTTTCTTCCCTTAGATATTGTGGACATAAAGGAGGCGTTTGGTGTCCCGTTGCATTTCCAGAGCTTCACCCTGTGCTCCGTCTCTCCGTGTTTCAGGTGTTCTCCCAGTCACTGCGAGCACGGCGGCGTCTGCAGTCAGTCCTGGACCGGCTTCCACTGTAACTGCTCCGACAGCGGCTACAGCGGCGCCACCTGCCACAGCTGTGAGTCACATGACGGCACATCATCGCCGGGTCACACGACAGGGCAAAGATGGACAGACGGGGAGTGACAAGAGGGCTTTAATGGGATTTTAAAAAGACAATTTGGTCCTAAATGCTTTTCTCTGTGACTTGCCAACAAGCAAAGTCAAGTGTTTCTCAATTTACATTTTGTTTTTTCTGACAGGACATCAGATTTTGAACAAACCATTAGCTCGGTATGCAGTGTTACATCCATCACAGGGTGCAGATTTCACTTATTTTCCTTATTATAGTTGTTTTATGGATTACAGAAGTTGCAGATGCTTCAGTTTAAGCCCTCAGATTTGATTCAGCTCACTGAGAGTTGGAGCTCAGTGAAAGAAAGGATTCATTTACATCCTGCTGCAGATCAGGATTACTTTTGGTAAAACTGGAAAATAGGAAGTTAATTTGGGCAGAGGATGCACTCTCTGAGGGATGTTTGCCAAATCGCAACAAAAGTAATTAAAATACTTGAAATAAGGCACAAAAAATAAGAAGAAAAACCCAACAATTCCCTTTGAGCTGGTGGTTGAGTTCAGCCCAGGGGAGCTTTACACCCAAAAACAGAAACAGTATGAGGACCTGAAGCAGGAGCCACTGCTAGAAGTGATAAATATGACTTTAATTTCAGAGTCTTATGCTTTAAAGTAAGATAATATGGAAGTTTTTTCTGTGCCATCAGAGTTTGGATACGAATTTCTAATATTGAATTTTTACAGCATCACAAATCAGACTTTGAATTTGAAAAACCAACAGTGTAAAAAAAAAGTCTATTTCTAAAAACAAAAATCTGTGGAAAAAAATTCAACTTCAAAAAATTCAGTGGAAAAAGAACCAGACTCAACATCCGGGTAGACAGGGAGAAGCAATCGATCCCCGTCTCAATTCATCCAACGGCAGCCAATCAAGTTACGCTCCATTGGACAGATCAGCTCAATAGATATTAGTAATATCTATTACTCAATTTTACTAACACAAATGGCAAATAAAGTAAACTCACCGAAGCACCATCACTCGCGTTGGTGGACATGGCTGATCTGTCCACACAGATCTGTGCACAGAAAAACTTCCACAAGATAAGATCAGAAACCTGATTAAACCCCTGCTCGGATCAGAGCTGTGAGTCAGGATCTGTTGCTCATCTGTAGATAAAATCAGTGTCGGACTTTTAAAAACTGTTGGCTTCTTTCCAACCTCTGTGATCAGCCTGATCAATAACTACATATTGTAGGAATTTAACATGCCAGGGAGCTAACAGTTGATATCTGCACTTCGTTTCTCTCTGAAGCAGGTGATCAGACATGTTGGTGTGAGGGCGATGAGCCGGCGGTTAATGAGATGTTAGAAGAATAAGTAAAAGCGTGACGGTGAGGTTGGATTTACTGGTCTAAAACGGGTATTTTTTCAGCCGTGGAGCATAAATTATAAACAGGTGAGCAGAGTGTGGGAACCTTCACGTATAAATCTGATCAAAGGGGAGACGGAGATGAAGGCAGGAAGACTTATGGAGGCAGATAAAGTTTTCCCATCAGTCATTACTGTCACCTCCGGTGTGAGGAAGCTGTTGTTTGTGGACGCCGCTGCAGAAGTGATGCCTCAGATTATTTTCTCCACTGTGACAGATTGATTCAGTGCTGTTACATACACATGAAGCTGCACAGATGATCCTCCACAGTCTGTGGTCTTCATCCCCCTCACAGCTCCTGTCTGACGCTGATCTCATTGTTTTCCTCCCAGCTGTGTACGAACAGTCCTGTGAAGCGTACAAACACAGCGGCGACACGTCGGGGTATTTTTATATCGACGCTGACGGCAGCGGACCGATCAGGCCGCAGCTGGTCCTCTGCAACATGACAGGTGACGCATGCAAACTTCGGTTCTCCTTCTCTTCCCCCCCATCATCACTCAGTGTTTTACACGATTCACATTTACATCATTTTAATGGATGTTCCACTTTATCATTCCCCTTCATTTTCAACCTCTAACCCGCTCCTTATGTGGCTTCACATTACTTGTACAACCCCTTGAACATGATTTTAGCTGACACGCTTCCTTTTTTTTATCCCTCTACTTCATATATTCTGTTTGTTTCAGTCTTTTTCACAGCTTAAAATTCATATTTGGATACTTTACTCTGGATGAGTGATCATTGATCTTTGTTGAAAAGACCTGCCTTGTCACGTCCATGGGGTTTTTGCCATGTTTTTAGTTCCTGTTTAGTTGTTAGTTTTACCTTGTTTTAGTTTTCTCTCATGCCTTAGTTTTCTAGTCCAGGTCCGGTATTTAGTTTAGCCATGTTTTCCCCAAAGTTTCTGTTGCTTTGCCATCACCTTCATTCACTTCACCTGTTTTTCCCCTTAGATGCACTTACTCACCAATCACTCAGTCAGTATTCAGTTTACAGGTTTCCTCATTGGCTGTGTTCGAAACCGCCGACTACTCCTACTAACTTTAACTTTTTTTAAGTTCCCGGATGCATACTAGATTCGCCGAAATGTTGGGTATGCATCATGAGGTTACTACTCATACTCAAACTACCCAAGATGCAACGTAACTTGACGTCGCCGATTGTCATTTCCTGTCAAAACGGCAGTTTCAAGCTAGCTACAACGAGGGTAGTCTCACTTCCTGTTTTCAAAACAAAAGCACCAATTGTATCATAATGGCTTTCCCTATGATAAAAGGCAACGGGTATTTTATTTTGGGAAAATAACCGGAAGTGCGTTGCTCACTGCGGCTAGCTTTAATAGCGCCGAATTCGTGGGAACAAAATTGTAAATAGCCGGTATTTAGTCAGGTTTTCAACACGTTGGGGATCTAAACAACTACTTTCTCGCCTGAAAATGTTTCAAATGTTGCTAAAGTTTACAGAGTTTAGAGCTTAAAGCTGCAGTCAGCAACTTTTTTTTAGTCATATTAGCTTGAACTGTCATAGGATTCTGGAAGTAGAATATTAAATAGTCTGTTTAGGAAAAATAACAAAATCTGTAGCTCCCTCTGAAGCCTGTAATCATGCTTGCAAAAACCGAGCGCTTTTAACCAATCAAGTTAGGGTGGAGGAATCCTACCTGTCAATCACAGCTTGTGCACACGCTGCTGAGCGTGAGTCTGCCCCAGCTTGTGTGCGCTCACACTGGTGTGAACTCACGTGCACAACCTCGTCCACAGAGGGGGAGGGGTTTGGGGGGCGATTCGGAGCTTGTTAGAGGTTGGGGGAGGGACCTGAAAGTTGTATCAGTTCGAATTTTCCGACTTTAGACTCGTAATTTTGAAAACCTGCCGACTGCAGCTTTAAGTGAAATCAGCTTCAGGCCGGCTGATTTCGGCTCGGGCAGGAGCGAAATGCATTGTGGGTAAACGCTCTGTATACTGTCTGATCGATGAGTATGTAGTTTGCAAGTATGTAGTAGGCGGTTTTGAACACAGCCTCAGTCAATATTTAGTTTCAAGGTTTCCTCATTGTGTTTGCCAGATCCTACCCGTCAATATCCTTCATGTCAAATCAAGTGCTTTGTTTTTTCTCAGCCATGGTAATGTTTTGTTTTCTCACAGTTTAGTTATTGTAATCCGGCTCAGCCGCGCTTTGTGTTGTTTTTTTTTTTTTTTGAATAATAAATCAAGTTTGCTTTTTGAAGTCCGCATCCGTGTCCTTTTACGCCTCACACCACCCAAACCTGACATGCCTTAAGTTAAACATACACCCACCGACCACTTTATTAGGAACACCTGTTCAGTTGCTCGTTAACACAAACAGCTAATCAGCCAATCGCATGGCTGCAGATCAGTGCACGTAGAGGTGGTCGAGACAACCTGCTGAAGTTCAACCCGAGATCCAGGACGGGGATTTAAGGGACTTTGAACGTGACATTGGTTGTTGGTGCCAGACGGGCTGCTCTGAGTGTGTCAGAAACATCTGATCTGCTGGGATTTTGCTCGTTGATGTGAGAGGTCAGAGGAGAATGGGCAGACTGGTTCCAGATGACAGGAAGGCAACAGTAACTCCAATAAGCGCTCGTTCCAACCAAAGAACACAGAAAACCATCTCTGAACGCACAACAGGTGGAAACTTGAAGAAGATGGGCTGCAGCAGCAGGAGACCACACCGGGGGCCGCTCCTGTCAGCTGACAACAGGAAACTGAGGCTCACCAGAACTGGGCAAGAGAAGATTGGAAAAACGTTGCCTGGTCTGACGAGTCTGGATTTCAGCTGGGACATTCAGATGGTCGGGTCAGAATTTAAACAACATGAAAGCAAGGATCCATCCTGCCTTCAGGCTAGTGGTGGTGCTGGTGCAATGGTGATGGGGGGTATTTTCTTGGCACACTTTGGGCCCCTGAATACCAACTGAGCATCATTTAAATGCTGCAGCATATCCATCCCTTTCTGACCCATCTTCTGATGGCTTCTTCCAGCAGGATAATGCACCATGTCACAAAGCTCATATCAAACAAACTCAAACTGGTTTCTAGAACATCATAATGAGTTCAGCTGGCCTCCACAGTCACCAGATCTCAGTCCAACAGAGCACCTTTGGGATGTGGTGGAACGGGAGATTCTCATCATTGATGTGCAGCCGACACATCTGCAGCAACTGGGTGATGCATGTCAATAAGGACCAAAACCTCTGAGGAATGTTTCCAACACCTTGTTGAAAGTATGAAAGAATTAAGGCGGTTCTGAAGGCAAAAGGGGGTCCAACCTTTTACTAGCAAGGTGTACCTAATAAAGTGGCCGGTGAGTGTATATCAGACACAACTTTAAAGTCTTTAAAGGCTACTTAGCTAGTTAGACTCCTTACTTGACACTAAAACAAAAACATAACTAGTTACTGTCGGTGTTTGTTGGCCTGAGGAGTAAAGCAACCAAAAAGTAGCGTAACTAGCTAATGTAGCTGAGGAAGCTACACATATTGTAGCCCTGACTCTTTTCGTCCTCTAACCAGTCCACCATAAACCCGACACCCGGTGGCGTGTTGCATCTGGAGCTGGGATGTTTGCTGTCGATATTTTGGGGGGTAGTTTGCAGGTTGGTGCCTCTGGAGAACAGGCTTGTTCTGGTGCATCCTGCAGACTCTCAGTCAAACTCAGATCTGGGGACTTTAGAGTCTGAGACGGTTTTTGCAAAACAATATGCTTTAATGTCCCCTCTGGGAAATCTGTCTTGGACTCAAATTCTGTGCACGTAGATGCCTTCAAAGTTTACAGCAAAAAAGATAATACGGCACATTGTTCCCAGCGTCCACAGAGTCATGCATAGCCATTACAAATACAATATGCTGCACAATCCCTTCAGCCTCACACTGAGCTGTTTAAAAGTTTGATAGAGCGAGGAACAGAGAAGTTTTTAAAACTTTTAACTTTATAAAGGAAAAACTCAATCATCTACCAGAGGGCAAAAGCCCATATTGTGCAATAACTCTGCTGAGATTTTAAAGCTGCAGTCTGCAACTCTTTTTCAAGCATAATGCCTGGAACTGTCCGGGGATTCTGAAAGTAGTACATTAAATACCCCAATACAAAAAAAAAAAGAGTTCTCTAGGTCCCCTATATGTCCCGCTAGGTCCCTCCAAAGCCAGCAGGTTTGTTTACAAAATTGCAGACCGGACCGGTAAAAGGTAACCAATCAGGTTACGAGCTGGGCTCTGTTGCCTGTCAATCACCGATTGTGCACGCGCGATACAAGGTAGGCTCGTCCCCACGCTTATTTATCTGGACTATTGAACTTCATTACGGGCTAGTCTACTTACTGTGTCTTCCATGATCGCAAATGACAGGTGAGTTGATGAATGAGGAGTCGTGTAGGCGCATCTGGCGTGCACGTCTACGTGCACGAGTTCTCATGTGTTTTGATGGGGCGGGACAGGAAGTTGAATAACTTTTTATTTTTCGGTTAAAAAATAAGCATTTCTTGCATTTTGCGACTACGGAGGTCACCGTTTTCAACTTCAAGCGTTCTGATAGATCATGTAAACTCTTAAAATGCCAAAAAGTAGGACTTTACGTATGACAACAACAAATCTTGCAGACTGCAGCTTTAAGGTGTTGGACTGAGTTAACTCTGCTGAGTGTTTAAAGGTAGGGTAGGAGATCCTGGATTTTGAGTCCAGCGAAGCTGCATTTTGAAAAAACACAGGTCAAAAGTCCCAACCCTTTTCTTCACTTTCCCCCCCAAGGCACGCCTCTAGAGTACATGAACGCGCAGGAGCACGAAGGTGCACGAGCGCTGTTCTGACAGCAAGCATTGATTGGTTTGGCTAACGTTTGCTAACTTTTTCTCATGGCGGATTCACAGGTATGAAAATACCTTTCAACATCACAATGAACCGTTTAATAATGCTAGGTGCTAGCCAAGCTGGCTCTAGTTTAGCTTCCTGCCAAGCTTCTGGACGAATTCGTTCACAAAGAAGGGTACGCGCACAGGGGGAAGGAGGGGGAGGGAGGGAGGGGCAGATTGCAGTTTGATAGACACATCAGAATCAGAATCCAATCATCGTTAACGGTCCGTTCAGTACGATTGGATAGTGTTGTTCCTGGATTGTTTGTTCTAGAGGCCACTAAAACTTTTAATTTTTGTGTCAAAACTTTTAATTAATTGGTTGCAATGGGGGTGTGAAGAGTATTTCAAGCAATATGTAAAAAATGATCCAGAAAAAGAACCCCTACCCCACCTTTAAGGTGTTGGACTGAGTTAACTCTGCTGTTAAAGTAGGGCTCCTTTTGGGAGAAACAGTATTAGACAATTTTATCTTTCATTCCTTCTTACTACAGGCTTCTCAGCTAAGACGATGCTCATCTTGAATTATGAGATATAGGATTTGTTCCACAAATTGGACCAACAGCTGAGGTTTTAAGGTGTTGGACTTAAGAGCCATTTAGCAATTGCCCGTATGGGTTCAAACCCTGACTCTTGGTCCTAATTTATATACTTTACATGAGACAAGTATTCAGCTGACAGAAACCGGAGTCAATCCTTTGATATTATGATGATTTTTGTGGTATGTTTTCTCCAGTAAAGTTGCTTCATATTCATCAGCTTCTACATTTTATTTGTTTCATGACAGCACAAACATCCTACAGATTAATCAACAATGAGACTCAACTTGCAGTTCACGTTTAAAACGCATCTATAGCTGTTTTAGTTCGGTTTTCACTCCTTTTCTTTGTTTGCTTATGTTGTCGCTTCATGTCGGCCGTGCATCGTTAATTTTGGAGTGATCCTGCACATATTGTCAGACAAAGGTTGTTATGCTTGTGATGACTCATCAATATCATCTGGATCAATTTATCGCCACCAGAGGAGAACACGTGGATGGTGATCCAGCACAACAACACGGAGCTGACCAGAGTGCGACCCTCTCCGGGTGTGAAGCAGCATTCAGTTTACTTTCACTACACATCAGAAGAGGAGCAGCTGCTGGCCGCCATCGACCAATCGGAGCACTGCCAACAGGAACTGTCCTACCACTGCAGGAAGTCCCGCCTCCTCAACACTCAAGGTAACAAATCTGACTTGACAAAACGTGCTGGTTACACATGATGTCTAAAATCCGCCTCACCATGTCACATTCCTCGCATCAGTGGTCAGAAAAGGGGCAGCATTGCTCCTGCTGCATTCAGTGGCACCTGGGAAATCAGAGTTTCTCATCTATAAACAATGGCTGTGTTCGAAACCGCATACTTCTCCTATTACTCATACTAACTTTAACTTTTTTTAAGTTCCCGGATGCATACTAGATTCGCCGAAATGTTGGGTATGCATCATGAGGTTACTACTCATACTCAAATTACCCAAGATGCAACGTAACTTGACGTCGCCGATCGTCATTTCCTGTCAAAACGGCAGTTTCAAACTAGCTACAACGAGGGTAGGTTCACTTCCTGTTTTCAAAACAAAAGCACCAATTGTATCGTAATGGCTTTCCCTATGATAAAAGGCAACAGGTATTTTATTTTGTGAAAATAACCGGAAGTGCGTTGCTCACTGCGGCTAGCTTTAGTAGCGCCGAATTCGTGGGAACAAAATTGTAAATAGCAGGTATTTTGACAGGTTTTCAACACGTTGGGGATCTAAACGACTACTTTCTCGCCTGAAAATGTTTCAAATGTTGCTGAAGTTTACAGAGTTTACAGCTTAAGCGAAAACCAGCTTCAGGCCGGCTGATTTCGGCTCAGGCAGGAGCGAAATGCATTGTGGGTAAACGCTCTGCATATTGTCTTATCGATCAGAATGCAAGTATGTAGTGTGCGGTTTCGAACACAGCCAATATAAGAAGGGCAAGCGTTCTCAAGCCTGCATTTTATGTATTTACCTAAAGAGCCAGCTTTTGACCTTCTGCACCCTTCTGAGTTTCTGTGACTTCACCGAGTGGCAGCGACCTTTGTGAGAGCACAAAACCTCATCATGTTTGATACGTTTCTATCCAAAAAACCTTTGTGTTGATGAAGATTTTCAGTCATCCAGGTCTCACCTCTCATCCGAACTGAAGAAGCCTTTCAGATAAGAGGTGAAACGTCTTCAAGATCCAAGAAGTGGATCGTGTAGTTACCTTTATTCAAGCTCTTATGAAAAGAACCTTCGTCTTGTACTTCTAGCAGCTTGTTTAAAACAGAAAAAAGCTTTAAAATCAATAGTCGCTGTACAAAAGAAGTAATGCCCTTGAGAATCACATCTTTATCCTTTAGATTTCCTATGTTTTGCTCTCCAGGAGTCAATGGTTCTCAATTAAAGCAATAAAAGTATAAAAGTGTTGCTCCTGCACGAATTTCTGCAAAATCAACCATTTGTTAAAATGTGTCTTCACCTGAAATCAGCACCGGTTTATACTAAATCAGACAAATGCACCCAAACCTACAGGATACGTACGGTATATTTTCTTTCAATTCTGGTGTTAACTTAAACGTTGCTGAGCTGGAACGACCGGAAACATTAGACAAAGCTCTGGAGCGGTGAGAAGAATCCTCACTTTTCCTTTTAAAAGCAAAGGATTCAAACCCACAAAGCTTCAGCCTGAAGTCTGCTCAGCATCGACTCTCTTTTATTTCTCTTTTGTTGTGAGAACATTTCTCTCCAATTTTTACAAATCTCTTAACAATACTTGGATCAGATTCCTACATCCTTCTAACTGAAACTCTAAAAATATAAAAATGCTTTTGAGTTTGTTCTCTTCTGGTGCCAAACTTGTATTCCAGTCTTGTGTTTTGGGATCATATTCCTGTGATTCTCAGGGAGATCTCACCATTCAAACACCTTCTCCGATCCCAATCCCTTTCATCTATTAATCTCATCTCGGGGGGGGGGGGGAGATCGCTGGAGTCTTTTATTTTCATCCGTTTTCCTTCAAGTCGCCTCGAGTGTGGGCTCAAATAAGAAATGAAAGCGTTAAATGTTGAAAACAAAATTGTAATCCCTTTGATCACTGTGCCGCATTCAATCTGCTTTAGCAGCATTGAACTGAAAAACGTAGGCTGTCTGCAGCCTGAACAGAAGGAAAACAGAAGCGTCACATTTAGCCCTAAAGGGCCACAATTACAGACGTCAAGAAAGCGTGTAAGCTTGTGTTTTAGCTTTTTAATTCCTTTTAAAGAGGCACGTCCATCAGGGCTCTGCAGGCGCCAGCAAATTAGCAAAGAAAATATTAATCTAATTATATCCGGGACAAGTTGTGGCTGCACGGTGGTGTGGTGGTTAGCATCGTCGCCTCACAGTGAGAGGGTTCCAGGTTCAAGCCCGGGGCCTTTCTGTGTGGAGTCCGGTGTACAGCTTCCTCCCACCATCCAAAAACATGCATGTCAGGTTAGTTGGTGACTCTAAAATGTCCCTAGGAGAGGGTGTGTGTGATTGTTAGTTTCTGTGTGGCCCTGTGATGGACTGCCCAGCCAGCATGTCCATGTGGGGCCCATGAGGTTTAAATTTGCGGTGCAGATAAGGGTCCCAGGTGGGTTTGTCTGCTGTTTCCACTGTGGCCTCACCTGTGTTTGCCCAAGTTGCTGTGTGGCTTTGGTTGGTCTTTGTATTTAGTGAATGTGAACATTCTTTTACTTTGTATGATGTGTTTTATCTGTATTGCCTTTGGAATAATTTAAAGGTTAGGGTAACCCTAACCCTTCAAGTTGCACTTTGAAACCAATATGGGCAAACACAGGTGGGGCCACCGTGGAAACTGCGGACAAACCCACCTGGGACCCTTATCTGCTGCCCAAATTTAAACCTCATGGGCCCCACATGGACATGCTGGCTGGGTGGCGACCTGTCCAGGGTGTACCCTGCCTCTGGCCTGATGACCGCTGGGATAGGCTCCAGCCCCCCCGCGACCCGACAGTTGGAGTAGCGGGTATAGTGTCAGGGTTCGGGTTGGCAGGACACGGATGCTCCAAAGGTGTAAAGCAAAAACTGGGTTTATTCACAAAACAGGGTTTAACAAAAGGCGCGGCTGAGCCGGATGAAAAAACTAGGGCTGGGCAACGATTAAAATGTTTAATCTAATTAATCACATGATTTCTCTGACTAATCACGATTAATCACATTTGTACGCAAAATCCAAAAATTAATTCAAAAGTAGTGTATAGCTTTTAGCATTTAGTTTTATTTTAAATGTGCTGCCATATGAATGAAAGTGCCATAACATTTGTTGTGCAAACACACTTTTAACATCAGCATCTTTCTGTAGTTTTTATGTAGAAGCCTCGCTCCACTGTCTGTTTCCTTGAATGACTTGCTGCTATCAGTTGTGTGTTTTGCCTTTAAGTGATATTTTAGACTGGAACTACTACGCTGAGAAGACAATTCAACTTGGCAGTGTTTACAGATGACTTTGGTTCTGTCGACTCCGCCGTCTGGAAGAACTTTAAAATGAAAATGGCCGAGTAAAAGTTCCGTACCCTTCTCCGTGTTTGGTGGATCCGCCGATTACTTTCTTTTCCGGTTCCACAGCAGACAGCAACAGACTTTTACAAAATAAAAGCCTGTGAGCAACAGACTTTTACAATAATAAAATAAATAATAGAATCTGGATTAATGCGCGATAAAATTTATCGGCGTTAAATAATCAATGCGATAATAACGAGTTAACTCGCCCAGCCCTAGAAAAAACAAATTACTAGACATGGCATGAACAGTGGCGTGGGGGGTGAAAAACAGAAAGTATTTCACAAAATGAAAGGGGAAACCTGGAAACTAAATACTGAACTGGGAGTGATTGACAAATGAGTGCAGGTGACATGAGTGAAACTAATGAACTGAACATGGGAAGTGAGGGAAAAACAATGGAAAAACTAAACATGAACTCAAAAACCAAGACATGAAACTGTCATGCCATGGACTTGAGTTTTATTTTAGGTTAAGTTTTGATGTTCGTATCATGTCCAGGCTTTGCTTTTCAGTTTTGTCATTGTTTTTCCCCCTCACTCAGGTCATTAGTTCACTCACTTCACCTGTGTTTTTTCCCTCAGCTGCACTCACTCCCCAATCACCCTCACTCCCTATTTAGTTTCCTGCCTCACCTTTCAGTTTTGCCGGATCTTTGTTGATGTCACTGTTACTGTTGTTGGTGATGTTGATGTTAGTTGTGATGCCACGTTTCCACGCCACATTTTCGTCAAAGTTAAGTATTTATTATCCATGCCATGTTAAGTGTTTTGTTTTTCCACGTATTTATTAAGTCAAGTATTTTGAATCCGGCTTTGCCGCGCCTTTTGTTTTGTACTTTGTTTTTTGTTAATAAATCACCCTTTTCTTTGTAAGTCCGCATCCGTGTCCTCCCCTTCTACACCACACGTGACAGAAAGATCCGGCCTGAAATGGACGCGGCGGACTACACAACCTTCTGGGAGCTGGCTGGGGACTTCTGTTGCCTCTCATCGAGCTGCACCTCCTGGGAGAAACTGAACTCTGCCAATGAACTAATTGACTTTTTTGTACGAAAGCAGGTTCTCAGGCACATGTCAGGAGTGACGCACATCTGGGCAGAGGTGAGGGGTGTACAGCGCGCTGCTATGCTGGATATCTTTGGCATGGAGCCACAGAAGGTAGCCGCGCTGTACACACCCTCCCTCACCACTCCAGCATCCCAGGCCCCAGCCCCAGCGGTCCCAGAGCTGGCCCCGGCCCCAGCGGTCCCAGAGCTGGCCCCGGCCCCAGCGGTCCCAGAGCTGGCCCCGGCCCCAGCGGTCCCAGAGCTGGCCCCGGCCCCAGCGGTCCCAGAGCTGGCCCCGGCCCCAGCCGTCCCAGAGCTGGCCCCGGCCCCAGCCGTCCCAGAGCTGGCCCCGGCCCCAGCCGTCCCCGAGGCTTTAGAGCCTGACCACGACCACGAGGCTTTAGAGCCTGACCACGACCAAGAGGCCACAGGGCCTGACCACGAGGCTTTAGAGCCTGACCACGAGGCTTTAGAGCCTGACCACGACCAAGAGGCCTTAGGGCCTGACCATGACCAAGAGGCCACAGGGCCTGACCACGAGGCCACAGGGCCTGACCACGAGGCCACAGGGCCTGACCACGAGGCCACAGGGCCTGACCACGAGGCTTTAGAGCCTGACCACGAGGCTTTAGAGCCTGACCACGACCAAGAGGCCTTAGGGCCTGACCACGACCAAGAGGCCTTAGGGCCTGACCATGACCAAGAGGCCATAAGGCCTGACCAAGAGGCCACAGGGCCTGACCACGAGGCCACAGGGCCTGACCAAGAGGCCACAGGGCCTAACCATAAGGCGGCAGAGCCCGACATGGACTCACTAGTTCGAGCCCCTCCCTCCCACCCCCAGACTTTGGGGATGTCTGGGATCCATCCCTTAAAGGGGGGGCTCCCCCCCCGTCGGAGGTCCGTCCGACCGGGGGACGGTCTTCGCCTCCTGCTGCCACGCCACGGGATGTCTGGCCGCCCGCCAGACCACCACCTCCTGCTGCCACGCCACGGGATGTCTGGCCGCCCGCCAGACCACCACCTCCTGCTGCCACGCCACGGGATGTCTGGCCGCCCGCCAGACCACCGCTTCCTGCTGCCACGCCACGGGATGTCTGGCCGCCCGCCAGACCACCGCCTCCTGCTGCCACGCCACGGGATGTCTGGCCGCCCGCCAGACCACCGCTTCCTGCTGCCACGCCACGGGATGTCTGGCCGCCCGCCAGACCACCGCTTCCTGCTGCCACGCCACGGGATGTCTGGCCGCCCGCCAGACCACCGCTTCCTGCTGCCACGCCACGGGATGTCTGGCCGCCCGCCAGACCACCGCTTCCTGCTGCCACGCCACGGGATGTCTGGCCGCCCGCCAGACCACCGCTTCCTGCTGCCACGCCACGGGGGGTCCGGGCGTCCGCCGGATCACCGCCTGCTGCCACGCCGACGGAAGTCTGGGCGTCCGCCAGACCACCGCCGTCTCCTGCTACGCCGTCTGCGGTCTGGGCGTCCGCCAGACCACCGCCTGTTCCGGCTACGCCGTCTGCGGTCTGGGCGTCCGCCAGACCACCGCCTGTTCCGGCTACGCCGTCTGCGGTCTGGGCGTCCGCCAGACCACCGCCTGTTCCGGCTACGCCGTCTGCGGTCTGGGCGTCCGCCAGACCACCGCCTGTTCCGGCTACGCCGTCTGCGGTCTGGGCGTCCGCCAGACCACCGCCTGTTCCGGCTACGCCGTCTGCGGTCTGGGCGTCCGCCAGACCACCGCCTGTTCCGGCTACGCCGTCTGCGGTCTGGGCGTCCGCCAGACCACCGCCTGTTCCGGCTACGCCGTCTGCGGTCTGGGCGTCCGCCAGACCACCGCCTGTTCCGGCTACGCCGTCTGCGGTCTGGGCGTCCGCCAGACCACTGCCTCCTGCTGCCCGAAGCCGGTACCACGCCCGGTTATGGTTCCCCGTATGACCGGCTTCGAGCCCCTCCCTCCCACCCTCAGACTTTTTAGGGGCGTCTGGGATCCGCCCCTTGAGGGGGGGGCTCTGTCATGCCATGGACTTGAGTTTTATTTTAGGTTAAGTTTTGATGTTCGTATCATGTCCAGGCTTTGCTTTTCAGTTTTGTCATTGTTTTTCCCCCTCACTCAGGTCATTAGTTCACTCACTTCACCTGTGTTTTTTCCCTCAGCTGCACTCACTCCCCAATCACCCTCACTCCCTATTTAGTTTCCTGCCTCACCTTTCAGTTTTGCCGGATCTTTGTTGATGTCACTGTTACTGTTGTTGGTGATGTTGATGTTAGTTGTGATGCCACGTTTCCACGCCACATTTTCGTCAAAGTTAAGTATTTATTATCCATGCCATGTTAAGTGTTTTGTTTTTCCACGTATTTATTAAGTCAAGTATTTTGAATCCGGCTTTGCCGCGCCTTTTGTTTTGTACTTTGTTTTTTGTTAATAAATCACCCTTTTCTTTGTAAGTCCGCATCCGTGTCCTCCCCTTCTACACCAAAACTTGACAGAAACAACCTAAAACATGATAAACCATAAAACTAAAAACAATGTGGAAAACCCTATGGACGTGACATATAGAAAATGGATGGAACGATGGAAGTTGGGGTTGTTTGTGCCAAGAAATGTCAGAAGATATCTAAAGTGTTTCACAGGTTAAGTAGAACGAGAATCGTTTAACGTCAGCATGCATCCCGTTAATGAGTGTTGGGCCGACATCATCCTCGCCTTTGATAACCAGATTTTAGTTTGGTCGCCAGTTTTCTGACACAAATCAACGCCTCTCCTCAGAGTTTCGTGTCTCCTGTGGAGCTGCAAAGAGAACATGAGAGATATTTGCGGACGTGAAGCGAGATTTCGGCGCGTCGGCTAATAAAACGATGGCTGAAAACTGTGACAGTGATAGAAAAGGAAGAATGGGTGTAGAAATAGAAATTCCATTATAAACTCCCCGCCGCTCGCTGGGAAAGCAAAAGAAAAGCTGACTCAGCGGAGACGTTTCAAATCACCCTCCTGCCATCCTGCACGCTCTCAGAATGTGAAATGCACTTTTCTGTTTAAGCCGTCATCGTCTGCTGTGTGAAGACGATATATTCAGCGTCGGGGGTTTGGAGCTGGCAAACATCCGTCTGCTTCAAATTCCGCCTTTTTTATTTTTGTGGGAGGCGGAGAGGTGGGGAGTCTTTTCAAACCACAGTCGGCTATTTTCTCACAGCCCAGTTTTATCCACATCAGAGCACACTGGCTGTTGTGCCATACGTTCTGTATCCCTGCACACATCTTGCTTCATTGTGGAGGAGGGAGAAAAGGCTTAAACTCTCAAGCTTTTCCTTTCTTTTTGGATTATTCATATGTTTGAATAAATAAATAATGACTGTATTTGGTTGGTTTGACTGTTCTAAAAAAGAAAAGTTTTGACTGCTCAGATGCAAAAACAGCCCGGCTGTAGTTGAGCTTTGGCCTGTCACAGTTATTACATGATTAGTGTTATTTTCTCTAATTATAGGTACAGATATTCAATTTCTATTGCTATTTTCATGTTGTTTTCCACCATTTTTGGAGCTTTTCATCGCACATAAATGGAGAATTAGTGCGACCAACGAACCACCTGAAGACCTGTAACCTGTCATATCAGACAGCAGAAACATCTGTCACCATTAACAAAGGTTTAGTTGCATAGCGATAAGCTGCAGAACGCCCAGATGTTTCGTTAGCTCAATGACTGGGAGGTGGCGACGTGTGGAAACAACTGTTAACAGGAGAGATGCTGCAGCAGCAGACCCTGACTTAGATTTTTTTATGTTTCTAATCCAATAAATGTCCCTTTTTCATAAGCTGAAGGAGTATAAAAAAGGAGTTTTATACTCTTAATAGTGTCAAAAAAGAACAAATAATATCATCAAATTGCTAGAAATCATTATTGATAATAGGAAGTAATTATAAAAAAGTAGGGCTGGGCGAGTTAACTCGTTATTATCGCCTTAACTTGTTAATTATTTAACACCGATAAATATTTTATCGTGGATTAACGCAGGTTTTATTATTGTAAAAGTCTGAATGCATCTCATTCACACAGTTACAGCAAACACCACGAAGCATGGAGTAGTAACATAAAGATAAACTAGCAGGTAGCATCACCGCTACAGGTGCTCCTCGGTCTCTGTGTGAAGCTCACGGAGCTAACCGGCGCTACTTCCTGTTTTACTTGTTTTCCACATAAAAGCACGTTTTTCAAAATAAATTTAAAAAAAAACTCCTGCATTTACAGCCAAGTTGAATTGTCGTCTCAGCGTAGTAGTTTCAGTCTAAAATATCACTTAAAGGCAAAACACACAACTGATAGCAGCAAGTCATTCAAGGAAACAGACAGTGGAGCGAGGCTTCTACATAAAAACTACAGAAAGATGCTGATGTTAAAAGTGTGTTTGCACAACAAATGTTATGGCACTTTCATTCATATGGCAGCACATTTAAAATAAAACTAAATGCTAAAAGCTATACACTACTTTTGAATTCATTTTTGGATTTTGCGTACAAATGCAATTAATCGTGATTAATCAGGGAAATCATGTGATTGATTAGATTAAAAATTTTAATCGTTGCCCAGATCTAAAAATATCTTTAAATTGCTAGAAATCATTAGTGTTGGTGTGTGTTTCAGAGGGCTCTCCGTTCAGCTGGTGGCTCGGTGGTCCCGGTCCCGGTCGTGTCCAGACTTACTGGGGAGGAGCTTATCCCGGCAGCCAGCAGTGCGCCTGCGGCCTGGAGGGCGACTGCGTGGACCCGCAGCTCTACTGCAACTGTGACGCCGACCGAATGGAGTGGTACTGACCATCGTGAACATGTTAATGACTGAAAAGTGGTCTTAGCGACCAAATGTACCTCTAATTTTAGGCCCAAGGGACCGAAAGTTTACTTCAAACAGCAGCTTTTTAAAAAAAAATAATTAAAAAAATTTTTTTTTTATTGATGTGAATACAAGAGTAACAGAGGCCCTTACATATAGCGGTGTACAATGGTGTGGTCATTAAACATGTTTGTATACACCCTTAGATTTAGATCATGTTTTTATATTTTAAGAACAAACGATTGCAGGAAAAAAAATAGACTAAAAGACTATTCAATGAAAAAGGATTTATGACATGTTTAAGATGATTAAACAGTCCACATAAACATAACAGATAAATGACATAAATAATAGAAAAAGAAATAAAAGGGGAGTTTATATTGTTGCAAAAAAGTCCATAGATGGTTGCCATTTACTGTAAAATTTGCTTAAGTTTCTCCTATTTGAATATTCAATTATCTCTACTTTCAAAAATGACATAGTCTCTTTGATCCATTGTGTGCTGGAAGGAGCTGTTCTGGATTTCCAATTCAGAAGGAGGTGGCGTTTAACAATTACAGAGGTAAAAGCTATTACTTCCTATTCTTTAGCGGAGTATAGGGTATAGTCTTCTGGAAGACCAAAATGCCAGTGTGTGGTGAAGTGTGAATAGTCCTTGAGAGTACCTTGGACATGGTGTTGATGTAAAGCAGTGGGAGCAGTAAATTTAAACTGTTTCCTAAATTGAAACCAAATCTTGAGTGTGGCAATAACCGCAGGGTTGAAGGTAAGGCCAGAGGGGTTAGCGGACAGCAGTCTTTTCTGTCCTCTGGAACAACAACCTCAACCACGGCAGCCCACGCTGCCCATCACGACCCCCTGCTGACAAGTTTGAATGAAAACCGAAACAAATCTCCTGTCGAACCTTTTTAAAATCCAAAGATAGGACGCTGAGGTCCAGGTATTTAGCATAGATCCTGGTCCTGTCCCAGTCTCTGGGGAAAGCTCCTGCAGAGAGCTTCAACAACGAAACAAAACTTTCTGAAACACAAAAGAAGGTAAAGAGAAGAGCCACTTCATGCCGTCCTAACTGTCCACTAACTAGTGTCACATCTGATATAGAAACATCAGCACCAGAACAACTGATTTACAAAATGATCCGCAATTTAGCTGAAAAAGGGCCACAGTTTTTATTCTACAGGCACCGTTTTTCATAATGAAAACATAGGAAAACGTTTGTGCTATGAGCCTCCAAATTTACTTACATGGCACAACTCGACAACTGTGAGATTCAAAGTGCTTTACATGCAACATAAAAGCATGAAAACAGACTGAGAGGTGCAGCACAGAGAAAGTTATTCATCAAAGTCCTTTAATTCCGTTAAATCTGTTCAATTAAAGCAGAGCTAAGCAGGAAAGTCTTTAGGTTTGATTTAAAAGAAGCGAGAGGTGACGCAGACCTGCAGTCTGGGAGCAAACCTGTTCCTGACGTCCTGAGATGTCTTCATTTGGTTCAGAAAACTGTGGCCCTAAACCCTTTTAAGCTCTATAAGGACATATTAAGTCCTTTCTTTGGCAATAATCTGAGGTCTTAAGGCGCATTAAGGTGCCATTCTCGCTTTTTGCTCGGCGATGGACAGTTTTGAGGTTGGCTGAGGCGGTGAGGAAGTACGAAAATCTATCGAACGCACCTTCTAAGGCTTGTAAAGACACGCAAATGGTTACTTATTGGGGGAAAGATGTAGCCTGAACATTGTGATGGTCCCACAGGCGGATTCCCATAATGCTTAGCGTGGCGTGTGCTGCAGTGGGAGGGTCCTGTGAGGACTTCCCACGAGCTTTGCAGTCGAGGTATAAAATCTTCCTTTTGTTCTTGTTCTTCCCACCTCAAGAAGACAAGCGAGCGTCTCTGTTCCGGCAGAGGGTGGACGGGCTTTTATTGAGACGTATGAGGCCGGCTTTGGTCTGAGCACCTGCTGGTTTAAGCTCAGCGGCCTTCCTCTTGGCCCTGTTTCAACACCGGTCTCTTCAGAGGGGCGGAGAAGTGAGCAAAATCAGGACGGCTCATCGAATTAGGAACTTTCAAACAAAAAATACACAAAAAAAAGGCCAGAATTGTGTTTTTTGGGGAGCTTTTCGCTTGACTTCAGACATCCAAATGTATGCTCTCAGCTTTATAAGCCAACTCTTTGATGGACGGGGAGTCGGTGTGGAGACCTCAGGACTGGAGTGATATGATCCACTTTTCTGGTATTAGTGAGGACTCCAGTATCAGAGCAGAAAATACCCCCTGACAGCAGTCGAAACGGTCTTCAGGCAATAGCAGGTTGACTTCATGTGGCTTTTAAAGTTCAGGCGGGACTCTGTAACATCCAGATTTCTGGCTTGAGACTGAAGTTAAGCTCAGATTTCTAACCTTGTCTCCAAAGATTTTGACCTCTGTTTTGTCTTGGTTTCACCAAAGAGTTGTTTACTTATTCGAGCCACTTAAAAAAAACGTTTGTGAGGGATTCTGATTCCCAAACAATATGTTATTGTAGATTTATGTGTGTTCTGCATAGCTGTTTTAGTGTAAGTGTGGTTAGTTTAAAACCCGTACGTGCACACTTCATACACCCAGAGACGCCAACGTCACACAGCTGCAGAACGAGGTCATCAGGAGTTACAGCTGCGGTTTGAGACAAAACATCAGTCGGATAGAAGGACTTAACGTCACCATAGCGACCACACCTAGCCAATCAGAGGTGTCCCCACCCCCTGTTTTTCTCAAGAAACTGTTAGTTTTAAGTGGGGCTGGGCGAGTTAACTCGTTGTTGTCCCGTTAACTCGTTAATTATTTAACGCCGATAAATATTTTATCGCGTATTAAATTATGTTTTTATTTTATTTAATTTTTTATTTAAAAAAACAAACATTTTGGGGGGCTTTTGTGCCTTTTAATGGATAAGAAAGTTCAGAGAGATAGGAAGCAGGGAGGGCAAAGAGAGGGGGAACAACGTGCAGCACAGGGCCGTCAGATGCGGGACTCAAACCAGACTTTTATTATTGTAAAAGTCTGTTGCTCACAGGCTTTTATTTTGTAAAAGTCTGTTGCTGTCTGCTGCGGAACAGGAAAAGAAAGTAATCGGCGGATCCACCAAACATGGAGAAGGATACGGAACTTTTACTCGGCCGTTTTCATTTTAGAGTTCTTCCAGACGGCGGAGTCGACAGAACCAAAGTCATCTGTAAACACTGCCAAGTTGAATTGTCTTCTCAGCGTAGTAGTTCCAGTCTAAAATATCACTTAAAGGCAAAACACACAACTGATAGCAGCAAGTCATTCAAGGAAACAGACAGTGGAGCGAGGCTTCTCCATAAAAACTACAGAAAGATGCTGATGTTAAAAGTGTGTTTGCACAACAAATGTTATGGCACTTTCATTCATATGGCAGCACATTTAAAATAAAGCTAAATGCTAAAAGCTATACACTACTTTTGAATTCATTTTGGGATTTTGCGTACAAATGTGATTAATCGTGATTAATCAGGGAAATCATGTGATTAATTAGATTAAACATTTTAATCGTTGCCCAGCCCTAGTTTTAAGTTAAATTCATTAATTTTATCATAATCAGAACTAAGTTTATTTGGGACAGATGAGCGCATTATTTCTTTAGCTTTGATGTAAAACTATCTGACTCCTATAAGAACGTGCTCGTGTTGGAAAATAACACCTTGACCACTCGTGATGCTGCGTCAGATCCAGCTGTCCCCATCACTCCTAAGTGACTTCTTCCTTCCATCACCTCCTCACCTGACAGGAAGATTGACGCGCAGATTATCCGAACATGGGTGTAAATGGACCGAGCCGCCTGCTCAGCTGTCTGTCTGGAGCTCTTTTGGAAAAATTGTCACACGAAGTGTCAGAGATGGAGTGTCGAGTGTCGGGGCGGATATGATACGATCCGACTGACTATTAAAACGTCTTCTCCTAAAGTCGCCCCTTTCCTGAGCCAAAATCTTGTTCCAGTCTTGGTTTTAATGAGCAGGGAAATACGCCGATGAGCTTTTATTCCTTGAAAAAATCTTTATCCTTTTGTTATCATCTGTTCTACACTTCACCTCATGTCTCCTTTCTCCTTCACTTACTCAGCTCCTCTGATTTTGTCTCCCTCCTTTTTCACTTCTTCCCACTGTTCTCCACGTCCTCCTGCCACTTACGTTTTGTTTTTTCGGCCCCTCCTCTAATTTCTTCTTCTTCTTCTTCCTCTTCTTCTTCTACTCCCCCTTCCTCACCCGTCGCCTCCTCCTCTTCCTCGTCTCACAGGACTGAAGACTCGGGCCTCCTCACGCGTAAAGAAAGCCTCCCGGTCAGGTCTCTCAATCTGGGTGACGTCCAGAGGCCGGGTTCAGAAGCCGCCTACAGGGTGGGGCCGCTCCGTTGCCACGGGGACAGTAAGTCGATCTACGGTTGCTATGGTTACAGTTGATGGAAAGAGGACACGGATCCTCTTTGCGTCACATTAAAAAAGGTTTAAATGACCAACAGTGTGTTTAATATTCGACTTTAAGTGGCGCTAAGAGCTGAATGAGTTCCTCTGGAGGAACGGGAACAGGACGCTGCTTCTCCTGAGTTTAAATAGAGCCCTAATTCATTTCAATTATCTGCCCCTTACCTGTAGATGGATAAATAAAGTGTGGCAGTGATTAACTGAGCAAAACCACATAAGAGAAATCACAACTTCCTCAGTTAAACAGGTCGGCTCTCTGTCCCTTCACTGCCCATTTTTAAAACCTGTCTTACAACCAACATTTTTATTCCCTGGCTTTTAACCCAGCATGAGACTCTGTTTCTGTTATTGTTTTTACATTGTTCTTATGTTTTATGCCTTATATTTCGTGTTGTTACTCATGTGCAGCACTTTGTTTCAGCCATGGCTGTTTTAAAGGGCTTTACAAATAAAGTTGAGTTGAGTCTGTTTTAGTTCCATGACGGCGAGTTTTTATCGTGTTTTGCAGAGAACTTCTGGAACGCGGCGTTTTTCGACAAGGAGACGTCGTACCTCCACTTCCCCACCTTCCACGGAGAGCTGAGCGCGGACATCTCCTTCCTTTTCAAGACCACCGCCTCCTCTGGGGTCTTCCTGGAAAACCTGGGCATCAAAGACTTCATCCGGATCGAACTGAGCTGTGAGTGCTGACGGAGCTGGAGGGTGGAGGTTTAATGCAGATTAGGGGGATGTGTCGGGGGGGGGGGCGTAGAAGTCTTAATCTGGATACGTGTTCACCCAGAGGATACAGAAGTGTCCCTCATGGAAGCAGCGTTTATCTGAGCCGAACGCTCCACAACTGACCTGATGCAGCTTGTAGGGGAGGTTGACACCTCACATCCGTTATCCTTTCCCAAAGAGGTCAAACTCACTTCAAACCAGAGTAAACTAATGCAGAAACCTCTCAACCAACAAAGAGACTTTGACCTTTAGCAGAAATATTTGTTTGAATGTTGGACACTCAGATTATGAAGCCGTCCATTCGAGCAGGGCGGTTTCTTTCTACGGCTGCAGATGAAAGATGAACAAACTGTCTCAGACCTGATATTAAGGTTGTAGGTATGGCGTTGGAGTGCGTATAGAGGTGGGTAGAGCAGCCAAAAATTGTACTCAAGTAAAAGTAAAAAGTAGTCATCCAAATAATTACATGAGTAAGAGTAAAAAAGTGCTTGGTGAAAAAACTACTCAAGTACTGAGTAACTGTTGAGTAACGTCTGATTGAATGCTTGTGTTAACAAATAAATCAGACAGACAAAAATACTAAATAATCATCTTTAGGCAAATTAGAGTTCATCCAATCGATAAATTAAAATGAATTAATTGATTACAAAATAGCTTGAATTAAAAATAATCCAGGTAAATTCAAGTTCTTCAATAAAAAATAAAAGAGACTTAGGAAATGTTTAAAACATATGTAACCTAAAAAACAAACATTCACCTATCCATGGGAAGAAAAAAATGTATCGCTACATGTTTCCTCAAGTTAGATGTTGAGTTTCTGCTGAAATGTGCGTTTGTTTTGGTTGATACAGAAGACACATAATGTAGCTGCTGTTTCTCACTATTTGTAAGGTAAACATGCTTTCAGTATGAGGCCTCGTCTGCGTCTTCATTTCCCATCGTTGATTCTGACATTTTTCATCTGTTTCTTTGTTTGTTTGCTACGACTGCTAATGCTAAAGCTAACCCGTCCCGCCGCTGAGATGGAGTATGGTCACGTGACCAGACTGCACAGCTACGTTTGATTGTCAGAATAAAACATTAAAATGAGGCGTACGCGGGGGGATAAAAATAATGAGGCGTAGAATACCAAAGAGGTAAGAAGAAAAGTAACCAGCTCATTGTAGCCTAATGTAGCGGAGTAAGAGGACAGCTTCTGCTGCACAAATCTACTCAAGTAAAAGTAAAAAGTATAGAGATTTAAAACTACTCCTAGAGGTATAATTTTTTTCAAAAACTTACGCAAGTAAATGTAACTCGTTACTACCCACCTCTGCGTATAAGTGAACCTGGATCTACATTTCTACAGCAGGCCAGTGAACAAGATGTTTCCTGTTGCTATAATCCAAACATGAAATTACCTCTAACGCTGTTGCTTTAAGCCTTTCGGGACAGATTGGTCACAGTTCAGAGAGCACAAACACTGATTCGTCTTCACTTCCTCTTTAGTCTTACAGATTTTAGTTCCACTTTTCTGTATTTTTCGAAGCCTTGTGACTTCTGATGGTGGCGTCTCTCAGAAATACCCCCATAAAAGTGTTTTATACTGTGGCTATGGTGATGTAATGCAAGAGGCGCTTCGAAAGCGTTTCCAGTCCATTTCTCCGGGTTAGTTTGAGGTTACTTTGCTGTTTCAGTGTTCTGTAGCATTTCCTTTAAAAATGGATGTGAAGGGACACCCACGCAGAATCTAATACGGGGACTGTGCTGCACCAACAGCCTCTCTCCTCGGGGGAAATCACTGTCATCGGGGTTGTTTCCGGCTCTGCTGCTGATCTGTTGGCGGCCGCCTCGGATCGCTCTGTTCCTCAGCAGCCGACTCTGAGGACAGTTGCTAAATGAAGTTACTGCAGGAAGCCGGGATATTGTTTCATCTTGCGCCCTCTTCACAGAGTAATACATCTTCTCCCTCCAACAATGTGAAGGACGAGCTTTTGTTTCAGAAATGCCAGCGTTTCTTTTTGTTGGAGTGAGCACAACCTGAGTTCCTCCCAGAAGATGTAACGCTTTACAGAAGTGGCAGCACTGCTCACGCATTTTTAAAAAAAGGTGTCGCTTCTTCCTGTCAGACCAGGCTGATATGAGGACCTGTACTGAGGGATTATAGATTTTCAGCCAGCTGAGATCCAGTTACAACTTTGTTAACCATATATATATCATATATCAGCAGCAGAGCTGCTTTATGGCACAGTTCAAGCTGCTGGACTTGTGTGTGTGTTTGATATTAAACCAACAATAAAAGCATTTCCAGCTGGTTGTTTTGTCGTGAGACAATAATTTCTCTGGTCTCCTCGGGTCAGTCTGGATCCTCTTTACTATTTATTATTCATTATTCATCATTTTATGTTAGTAAACGTTCAGATAGACCAGTGATACTCACTATTTATTTCACAAGAGCCACATTGGCAGAGCAAAATCAAGGGAAGAGCCACTTTTACGACAACATACTAAAGTCCCCTTTTGCAAATATGCATTTCTACATATAAAACATCCCACAAAAAAAAGAAACAACACAGCCAAT
The DNA here is from genome assembly GCF_027942865.1 of Odontesthes bonariensis. Taxonomy (NCBI): domain Eukaryota; kingdom Metazoa; phylum Chordata; class Actinopteri; order Atheriniformes; family Atherinopsidae; genus Odontesthes; species Odontesthes bonariensis. The sequence continues at coordinate 9,385,980 of NC_134519.1, read as the reverse complement.
ACATTTTCAATTAAGACCACATTTACCTTACTACTGGGATGAGCAGAAGCTGGCGTGCATGTGCTCGACTTTCTTCATGTTGTATTTGTAGTTTGTTGTTGTAATCACAGTGAGACATTCAGGATGAGCATGGTTTTTGTGCTGGTTTTTGCCCTTTTTTAATTAAAAACCGATCCATTGTGCCTGCATCTCGCGCTGGCTAAAGGAGCTAGCGTGCACTGCGGTCAAGTGTGACGGTGGTTTGAGCGGGCTGCGTTGCCAGGTTTAACAGAGCCCCCTTTAGGAAACACCATTAAGCCTTAATTAATACTTAATAAAAATACTTAATACTACAAAAACACAAACTTATTTAAAAAAAAAAAAAAGCTGCGCAATGAGTATCTCTGAGAGGAATGTTTACCTTTAAGTTGCATCAGCCTCCCTTTTTTGACCTTTTTCGGTAATTTGGGAGCTGAGGATACTGATTTTTGGAGTTTTTCAAAGGAATCTGTGTCCATTGTTGCTGGAAACAAGACTTCAGCTGCTCAACAGTGTGTGGTTGTTGTTTCTCTGCATCAATGGTACCTTCACACATATGAAGTCATCCATGCCATGGACTCTGATCCACCCCCATAACATCACAGGTGTTGGCTTTTGTACCTTTCGCTGATTATTTATTTTTTTTATTTATTTATTTTTTTTCCCAAAAAGCTGCTGAAACATGGACTCATCTGTCCACAGAATAAGTCTTTCTGTCGAGCTGCGATGAGCTCAAGTCCGGGGAGTTTGGCATACGTCCTGCACCGTGGGGATAAACGGCTTCCTTCTTGTTTACCACAGCTTCAGCTTACACTTCTGAATGACTGTGTGGAGTGAAGAGGATTTTACCAGCTGCTCCCGAGCCCATGTGGCTGTGTTGATCATGAGGACATGACGGTTTCTCATGCCCTGCAGTTTCTGTTTCCCCAGACTGTTATGAACCGTGGATGTTGAAAGACTGAAAAGTAATTTTTTACTGGAACGGACTGATGATTCGGAGTTTGAGCAATGCGTCCTCACATGGAAAAAGTCAACCTTTGGTGGACACCAGAAATCTGCTTCTTAGATACTCTTTAAACTTTTCTCCCAAGCTGTTGGCATCAAATTTTAAATTTGTTCATGTTTGCTCTGTTCTTTTGCCGTATTATCTTTGGTCGTTCAGCCATCGAGCCGATTATATTCAGGAGTTTGTCTGATTTTGGTATTTACGGACACTTTTAAACACTTTGAAAAATTGTAACACTTTTTCTGCTGCTGACTGCCGTCCTTTGCCTGAGCCCTGCTTCATTCTTCTGTATCGTGAACCGTCTCGTGTCACATGTACCTCAGGTTACACCAGGTGGAATTTGAAGGAGCTTCCAAATTAAAGGGGAAGTTCGTTTTTTTTATTTTTATTTTTTTTTTTTAAACCTGGACCTTATTTCTGGCATAAAATACGTTCATATACTCACCGATAACAGTTTTGTGAAAGTCGGCGTCCTTCAAAGGATATTTATGGCGTGTTTCCACTAGCACGCAGTACCTGCAACCGGGTAGACTTTTGGTATCACCTCAGCCCTGGTTCCAAGCGAGCCGAAGCGTTACTAAAACGTGACGTCAGCCGACTGACTTCCACTGATTGGCCGATGAGTGTCGTCACTTTTCAATACTGTTTTGTCTGGCGGCCAGGAGTCTTCTCTGGCTCTCTTCTCTTGCCTTCTGTGTGACAAAAAGCCACAGGGTGAGCAGCAACACGAGCGCCTCCATGTCCTCCATGCTATCCTCCTCGCATGTTGTTGTTGTTCTGGTCTTCCTGATTTGTACGTTGCTCGGCGCCGTGTAAATGACGTCACGGAGGTTTCGCGCAGCCGTGTTACGACGACCCCGCCCACGTCGAGGAGGCACGAAGTGATACTCGTTTGTAATGGAAACACAACCAAACCGAGCCGTGCCAAGCTAGTGGAAATGCGCCATTAGATCACTGGAGATCGGCGTATATCCATAAAACGGGAGAGAACAGGGCAGAGACAATACAGCCTCTAAATAAGGCATTATCTGTCTTTATTTCACCAATACTTTAAGACCAATCAATGAATGAACGCGTACTATTGCACTTTTAGCTCAGAGCTGCCGTGTTGTTGTTATCGGGGGCTTATAGGAAGCTTTCTACACGTGCATCTACTGGGATGACGTCATCGACGCGCCGCTGCAGCACAGCTCATTCACTCCAGGCTCTGTGACAGTCGGCTAACTTCACACGGAGTTTGTTTCTGCTGCTGGTAACATGGTTCTTTATTGCTTATTTCCACACACAAAACTAGCAGTAGCAAACTCCAAAGTGCACGTTCGTTCATTCATTCATTCATTGATTCGTCTTAAAGTATTGGTGAAATAAAGGCAGATAATGCCTTATTTAGAGGCTGTATTGTCTCTGCCCTGTTCTCTCCCGTTATATGGATATACGCCGATCTCCAGTAATCTAAATATCTGCCGAAGGACACCGACTTTCACCAAACTGTTATCGGTGAGTAGATTAACGTATATTATACCAGAAATAAGGTCCAGGTTTAAAAAAAAAAACAACGAACTTCCCCTTTAAAAACTTTCAAAGTAACATCAGGCTGGTTGATTTACAGTTTTTAAAATGTTCCAAAGGAAAAGCTCAAGTGATAAAAGGTTGGAAATGACTCGTCTAAGTCTAAATATGTGTTAAAAACCTGAATGTTCACAGATATATTTTTTCCTTTCAGCCTCCACTCAGGTGGTTTTCTCCTTCGACGTTGGTAACGGCCCGCTGGACGCTCGTGTGGAATCGAGCGTCCCGCTTAATGACGACAGGTGGCATCGAGTCCGAGCCGAGCGCAACGTCAAGGAGGCGTCGCTTCGGGTGGATGAACTTCCTGTCGCCACGCAGGAGGCTCCTGCTGACGGTCACTTCCATCTGCAGCTCAACAGCCAGCTGTTCATAGGTGAGCACCAGTTACATGTGGACGGTTTCCTCATTCGCACCAGTCTTGGTGGCTTTGGTGTCTTTATCATTTCTGTCTCCTTATCGCCCTCCTTACAAAGCATACGCACAACCCTGGCATACTTTGAATGTACAATTTATCTTCATTCCTGCGTTTCTGTCTTCGTACCCTCTTAAATCTGCAGCTTTCATGCAGAATCTGAAGCTTTTCGACCATTTTTCTCTCTTTGCCTGCAGTGTAACGCTCGGCCTCGCTCCTACGTTGAAATCAGATGTCGCTTTATGAAAGGCTTTGCTAACCTAAGCTGTGCTGCCATGTTCTTTTTAGAGAGAAGAGCCTTTCTCCTGCAGCCCTTCCACACAAGCCATACTTGTTCAGTCTGTTTCTAACTGTGCTGTCATGACCTTTAACCTTTAACAAGCTAACTGAGGCCTGCAGAGTCTGAGATGTAGCTCTTTGGGTTTTTGACCTTGGGGTGACCTTGCTGGGACGTCCACTCCTGGGAAGATTGACAGCTGTCCTGAATGTTTTCCACTTGTGAATAATCTTTCTCTCTGTAGAACGATGGACTCCAGATAGTTTGGAAATGGCCTTATAACCCTTCCCAGATCGATGGGCAGCAACAGTTGCTTCTCTAAGATCATTGCTGATGTCTTTCCTCCTTGGCATCATGTTAACACACACCTGAATGCTGTTCAGGTGTGTGTTATCCTAAATAAACTACGACTGTGTTCGAAACCGCATACTTCTCCTACTACTCATACTAACTTTGAGTTAGTATGCGAGTTTGAGTAAGCGAGAAGTTCCCGGATGCATACTAGATTCTCCTAAATGTTGGGTATGCATCATGAGGTTACTACTCATACTCAAACTACCCAAGATGCAACGTAACGTGACGTCGCCGATCGTCATTTCCTGTCAAAACGGCAGTTTCAAGCTAGCTACAACGAGGGTAGGTTCACTTCCTGTTTTCAAAACAAAAGCACCAATTGTATCGTAATGGCTTTCCCTATGATAAAAGACAACGGGTATTTTATTTTGTGAAAATAACCGGAAGTGTGTTGCTCTCTGCGGCTAGCTTTAGTAGCGCAGAATTCATGGGAACAAAATTGTAAATAGCCGGTATTTTGTCAGGTTTTCAACACGTTGGGGATCTACGACTACTTTCTCGCCTGAAAATGTTTCAAATGTTGCTAAAGTTTACGGAGTTTAGAGCTTAAGCGAAATCAACTTCAGGCCTGCTGATTTCGGCTCAGGCAGGAGCGAAATGCATTGTGGGTAAACGCTCTGCATACTGTCTGATCGATCAGTATGCCGTATGGAAGTATGTAGTATGCGGTTTTGAACACAGCCTAAATCCAATAAGGCATAAAGTGGAATATCTGTTGCAACATGCTTCTTCAACACTGTAAACTCCTCATGAACTGCTTTCCAAAAACACAACAGTTAGCAGGTCTGATCTCCTTCAACAAAGTGCTGAACTGTTTTTTTGGCCCGATGCCGCCAGCTGCTCAGCACTATTGAATCCGAAAGTGCTGAGGCGAAGGTTTCTGACCACCGAACAATAATCACAGTCAATAAATAAGCATGCAGCAGGGAGCTGTGATTATGCAGCACACGAGGTGTGATGTGATTTTGTGGAGCGACTCTGAACGATTCTGAAGCTAAAGTTGTTCATCAGGCAGTCGAGTAATTAAACACCTACAAACTCCATCAGCACCGAAGCCTCGTTTACCTCGACTTCATCACCGCGTTTCTATTTTTAGAAGTCTGCTCATACGTCTGCGAGATGGGAGACGGGGAAAAAAAAAATCCATCTTTTGTTATCAGGTTACATCTTCCTGTAAATATTTTGTCATTTCAAGTCTGTAAACAGGTGGACAAACAAACCAATGAACTGAAATTGGATGACGGCAGCAGATGGAGGCAAATCTGGGAGAATATTGATTGGTTCAGTGTCTTTCAGCAACAGACAGCTGTTTGGTTAACTAAATAATTGGATGGAAAACACACAAGAAAATGGAGAAAATCCTGAAAATATAGCTGCTGAGCAGATTCCAAAAGTTTAAAACGGAAAATGAGGAAGTTATGCGCGAGCGGTAAACAACATGGGGAGAATTAAGAGGCACCAGCGATCCTGGTTTAGCCTGAACAGATCAATTTCTCATTTAATTGCAAATTAAACATCTCATGAATATTTATGCTCTGTCCTGTTGTGTCTGAACAGCCCGAGACGACACGGTACAATTTGTCCAATGATGGAAACCCTCTGCAGACGTCTTACTTCTGTGATCTGTAAAAGCAATCTAAGTCCCATATTCTGACAGCCAACAAAACAAGTCGTGTAAATATGTGTTCAAATGTAACAGAATTAAAGAAAACTCTCTTTTCTCAGTGAGGATCTGGATCCTGCGTTTAAGTGTTTCGAACTGGGGCGAATTATGAATTTTTGTGTGATACGTTTAAGCGGAAATCACATTTCTGTTCGAATTAGGCGTTTATATTCGACATGAAAGTAACATATTAAACTTTATAAGACCTCAAACTAAATATTTCAGTACATCTGTATGTGGTGAATAAATTATGAATGTAGCTTTTATGTGAAAACATTGTGATAAAATATGAAATGTTTACTTACTGAGTCAAATGAGGCTTCGGCGAGTTTTCACCATCTATTTTCGCGTTAAATGCATCGGACCAACTTCTCCAAGTTCTTTGTGCAGACCTTCCTTCCTCTTTCTTGGCGTAGTCCATCTGAGACGAGGTGGTTTAGTTTTCTAACACATCTAAGCCATTGTAGCAGCCACTGTTTTGTCTCCCTTGTGTCACACACAGACAGGGATGGGAATCGTTAAGAATTTAGTAACTCCGATTCTATTATCGATATCGATTCGGCTCCTTATCGATTGTAACTGCATGCTGTGTGGTCAAATGTTTCAGCATGTTGGAGGTATTTCCTCCCTGTGATGTGTTTGAAGCTCTGCACATGTTTTTGGGGAAATATAATATATTTTTAAATATAATATTTTCTAAATTTTTAAAGATTTAAATTTTTACATTTTTAATATGTTTTTAAATAAATATGTTTTTAATATAATATATTTTTAAATAAATTTTTAATTAAATATAATATATTTTTGGTGAAATATAACCAAACTTTGGAGCGCTTCTGCCTCGACGCCATGTTGGGAGTATTCTGAGCCAAAACACGAAGCGTGCACATGACGTCATTGCGATTTCCAGAACCTATAAACGGGATCATTAGGTGGGCGGATTAACGATTCCACGGGATCGAACGACTGGGAGCCGGTTCTCGATTTCCCATCCCTACACACAGATTACTAAGAATCCATGATCATAGAGACGGAGATATAAAGAAGCATCGAGACACCCCTCGTTTCTTAATATATTGTCAAGAAAACAGGAAATGGCTGCAGTGTACGAGGCAAAAACAGAGTTTTTTTTTTAATTCTAAGCAGCTTTAAAGTGAATATCTGCTCTGAGCTCCTCTATCCTCCAGCACAGCCTGAACCCTCTCAGACGAGCTTTCTGTCCTTTCTTTAAGGAGTCTTCAGGAATAGTTCTCCAGGCTTCTTGAAGAACATCCCAAAGCTCTTCTTTGGATCTCGTGCTATATATAATATGCTATATATATTTTTTTAATTAATTAATTAATTTAGTCATTTATTATTATTGTTATTAGTTAGTAGTAGTAACAGCAGCTTTTATGTGGAAAGTGGACGTCATCGTGTTAGAAAAGGTACGGACTCGGTCTTGTAAAGGTGAAACAGCACCCCATCTTTCTACTTTTTCTCCCACAGTTCTGTTTTTCTATAAAAGGTTTGTTGGATATAAAATATCAGAGGATGTCTTTCACTACGCTTCGTCCTCACCGGTCAGAGGATCACTGCAGGTTCAGCTAAGCTGTTAAAGTTTTGTGTTTGAGGTGCTTTTGTGGGCACAAACGCAGCATTTCACAGTTTCTGGGTTGTTCAGTAGCGAACTGTCCCTCCACACAGACATAAAGTTCCATAAAGCATAAGTAAATACGATCCCTGGGGTTCTGTGTTGTAGTTATTTCTTGTTTTATTTTGGTTAATCCTGTTCCTTTTCTGTTCATTTCCTGCATTATACATTTTATTTATATATTTTTTTGTATCCTCCTGGTTTGGTTTTCTCCTTTTCGTCCCTGTGACTCCCTCCCGGTTTGTTCTTGGCACCAGTTTTTTGGGTGTACTTTTGTGTTTTGGACCTTTCAGCCCTTTTTGTGCCTATTCTTGGAAGGTAATTAAGCTCTTTAGGTCCAATATCTGCCAGGCTCCCGTCTGCTTTTGGGTCCTCTTGTTCCCTGACTCCTGACAGAATTCCATTTACTCGACCTAATTTGTGAAACAAACTGTTCCTTTGTCTGAATTTTAAGCTCCTGTATTCGTATGCCATAAGCCTGCCTCACTTTATAAGGCTGTGAAGTCCATTGTTTTGATTAATAAGCCATGTTATTGCCTGGCATGGATTTACGGTATAATCCACACAAAGCTGTTTCCATTGTAGGTGCTAAAATTCACAGCACTTTAAATTAAGCTCAGTTCTGGATCCATGAATCACTTTCTTTGCCAAGCTTTTATAAGTTTACTATGGAAGCCCGTTTCCACCACTTAATAAAAAGAAATTAAGAAATACTATGAGATAATCTCTCATAATTACGAGATACTAAATCGAAATTATGAGATACTAAGTCGAAATGATCAGATACTAAATCGAAATTATGAGATACTAAATCAGAATTATCAGATACTAAGTCGAAATGATCAGATACTAAGTCAAAGTGATAGTTCGGAGTAGATTCAACCTGGGGTCATTTGAACCGTGATATCCAGCCAAGTAGCCCACCCGAAGTTTGTTCGATCTTGGCTGAACATCAGCTGAGTTACTGAGTTATCCCGAATAGCTTCGTACAAGGGTTAATGGACCCTGGCAGTATCTCCAAAATTACCACACTAAAATCACATGCCATGACACCAAACTTCTACATTAGTACAAATATGGTCTGTACTCACAAAACGATGCATTTGGAAGTTTGTACATAGTCCAGGAGTTTATTATTATCAACACAAGCCTAATAGCTTCTCTGCTGCTAAAGCTGCGTCAACGTCACTTCCCTGATCTGGGAGCTTCAAAGTAAGATGAGGATTGATCTACTACTGTAGACAACAAAGCAAGGCTGCTCAGTTTCTCCATTGATAAAATAAATTCACAACTCTACAACATAAAAATTCATAAAAAAATCATGTAGAATATAGCATATACTTTGTTGTCTACAGTAGTAGATCAACCCTCATCTTACTTCGAAGCTCCCAGATCCCGATTTTTTTCCCATGAATTCGGCGCTACTAAAGCTAGCCGCAGTGAGCAACGCACTTCTGGTTATTTTCACAAAATAAAATACCCGTTGCCTTTTATCATAGGGAAAGTCGTTACGATACAATTGGTGCTTTTGTTTTGAAAACAGGAAGTGAACCTGTGTAGCTAGCTAGCTTGAAACTGCCGTTTTGACAGGAAATGACGATCGGTGACGTCACGTTACATTGCATCTTGGGTAGTTTGAGTATGAGTAGTAACCTCATGATGCATACCCAACATTTCGGCGAATCTAGTTAGCATCCGGGAACTTTAAAAAAGTTAAAGTTAGTAGGAGTAGTAGGAGAAGTAGGCGGTTTCGAACACAGCCATGTTCGTTTGTTTCTGTTTGTCTGGCGGTGTTGTCCTTCCGGTTCAAAGGTCGGGCCACCAGTCCAATCAGCGACGATTCATGTCAAATCACACTGTCCCTTTTTTTTCCCCCAGAAAATGATGTAAGTGTATCGAATTCATTGCAAATGTACATACTGTATTTATTATTATCATACACATCATTATGTTTCTCGCATCTCGGTGGAATTGACATCAAACGTGCCCAAAGTGCATGTTCACAACCTTCAGTGACTCTTTGATCTGTGTCCGAGCAGGTCCGACCACCCTGTGAGGTTTTTATCTCTGTTGCTTTAACTCGTCTCAGAGCTTGAAGTCGTACGGTTCTGAACTCCCTCCATGTTGTGCTCTTTAAGCTCGTCATCGCTCCCCCTTCAATCACCTCGATGATTGCTTTGATCCCCGTTTCCCTCCCTTTAAATCCCGGCCCAGCTTTCACATTTCATACAGAGGAACTGAAAAGGTCTCGTGAGAGCAAATTAATTTCTGATGGCTAAAAGTATCTTGAAGTTTTCTGCTGGCCGCTCTGTTGAGAGGTGGAGTTCATCTGCATTTCCATTTTTTGAAGTTTGCTTTGATCTCCACATCACAAATCCCTCCTTATGTTTTCCGAGGGCGGCATTTGATGTGGAGAGGCTGTCACTTACGTGTCCTCAAAACCTGATGTCGTCCCGGGTTGGAGGGTTAGTTTTTTTGTGCTGGTGCTTTGTTAGTGTGGTCAGAGGCGCTGATCCAGTAGAGTCACACGTCGCCATTTAACCTCATGTTTTCTTTTACGTAGCACTTGACTTGCTTTGATTGGTCTGAAGTCCCTGTGGTTGATTCTTTAATAGGACATATGAGCAGCTGTGTTGAGTTATAACTAATTTCTAGGGCTGTGCAACGATTAAAATCTTTAATCTAATTAATCACATGATTTCCCTGATTAATCACGATTAATCGCATTTGTACGCAAAATCCAAAAATGAATCCAAAAGTAGTGTATAGCCTTTAGCATTTAGCTTTATTCTAAATGTGCTGCCATATGAATGAAAGTGCCATAACATTTGTTGTGCAAACACACTTTTAACATCAGCATCTTTCTGTAGTTTTTATGTAGAAGCCTCACTCCACTGTCTGTTGAGTTCATGACCGTTGGGCCACATCTGGCTCTTACAACATTCATCCGTACAATAAAAGAACCGTAAGTGCTACGATGGGCACAGTTTAGGCTCAATTATGTCTGCTTGGGTTTGAAAACATCTGGAGAAGAAAGGGGTGATCACAAAGTCTGTATTTATTTAATTATCTGTCCTCGTGTCAGCCTGTCGTGTCTGATCTGAATATCTTTGTCGGGGTCATCTCTAAGAATCAAACATGTTTTCTAGGCGAAGCTTCACTTGTGAGGGAGGATGATTCATTGTTCTGGGCCCGTGAACAGAAAGGTGAATTCACATCTTGATTATGTGGATCATTATGCAGAAAACGGGCGATTCTCGGGCTGATTGATACGCGGTTAGATGTGCATGTTAAGCAGATCGGCGTCACCCTGTGAATAATCGCGCTGGGGCTCGTGTTGGCGAGGATTGATGTTCGGCGTCTACTAATGAAAGGACGAGCCTTCCTGAGGAAAGTTTCTTCTTCTGTTGTTGGTTCACTGCAGAGACGGGAGTCTAACGGTGATTTATTGGAGTGAAACGCTGCTGCTGAACAATAGCAAGTTGTCATCCTCAGACTCTGAGGGCAAACAACCGCCTCCTGAGTTCGTGCCTGGAGCACAAAGGGACTCCAGTCTGTGATCTTTGCAGATATAAAGGGCTTTATTAACGTACAGTGTGGTTACATAACTTTAATTTAACAGTACTGTTTACATTTTCTGAAGACTTCATCTGTAACGGTTTGAGCTCTGAAACACATAAAACAGTTTTTTTTTTTTTTATCTTTGTTCATGAGCTGGATGTGTTGAGCACGAATGTCCTGCTCTGTTGTCATGTCCTCAGGAGGCACAGCGTCGAGGCAGAAGGGCTTCCGGGGCTGCATTCGCTCCCTGCAGCTGAACGGCGTCACTCTGGACCTGGAGGAGAGGGCGAAGATCACGCCCGGGGTGCGACCCGGCTGCCCCGGTCACTGCAGCAGCTACGGGTCGCTCTGCCGGAACCAGGGCCGCTGTGTGGAGAAACCCAACGGCTTCCACTGCGACTGCAGCCTGAGCGCGTACACGGGAGTCTTCTGCAGCTCAGGTACACACCTACAGCGATGTCCAGATCCATGACAAAACCAAGAGGCATAAAATGTTTTTAACAAACAGCATCAGTGGTGCTCTTTAATAAGTTTGAGTGGTTAGTTCAAGATGGCGCCGCAGATGGCAGCCTCGGGACTTCGCTCTCTTGTGCTTTGTCTGTTTTTGTGTGTTTATCACGTTTTCTGCGATAATTTCTAGGGATGCACCAATACTGGTATCGGGTATCAGGCCGATACTATTCTAATATACTCGTTAAAGTTAACCGATACCGTGAACCGATACCAATTTATTGCATCAGAGGGTGGCTTGTCATTTTTGTTATATTTTTTTTAGATTGGCGGCTCGGGGAGATGTCGAGCTCATCAGGAACAGTGTGGTTAGGCTAGTGAGACCGAAACCTGTCTTCCAACTCATTGCATTTTTTTTGTGGTAGAAGTATCTGCATTGGTACTCGGTATTCCCAAGTACTCAGAACCAAGTATTGGTATCGTTTGGAAAAAAAAGTGGTATCGCTGCATCCCTAATTATTTCGGTATTTCTAATTTTTATTCTTTTATGTTATTGTTGAGTGTTGTACTTTGCAAGTGAAGTTTTACCGGAGTCAAATTCCTTGTTTGTTTAAGTCAAACCTGGCCAATAAAGCTGATTCTGATAAGAAGAAGTACAAAGCTTTCCATCCTGACTGCATTTCTGATCAATTAGTTCACCTAATTTCCCGAATAGTTCAAACTAAAGCTGCAGTTTGGTGTTCATGTAAGCTCAACCGCGTGTTCATGACCCGAACATTCATCAGTGATCATGTGACGGTGGAATAGATTCTAGATCTGTGTCATTTCTGTCTTTTTAAATTTGCAAAGGCTGAGCCACGAGAGCCGTATATGAAACACGGTGTTCCTTTCTTTCATTGTCTTTACCAGATTAACCGCTGTTGTGTTTCATGTCTGAAGGAGGAGATCTTAGACTATTTAAAGCCAGGGAGATCTGAATGTTTGTAACTTTAAAAGAGGGCCGAGCAAAGTTAAAGCAACCATAAGCAGCTAACTAATCTGACACAGGTGGATGACATCTAGACATCTTTTAAAAAGATAATAAACATATTTCCAAGTCGCAGCAGGATGAGAAAGCAGACTCTGTTACATTCAGACACAATGGAAATTTAAAACTAACCCACCAAAGCTGCGGAATAAAAAAAACAAACTTTGTACTGGAAAAGATTGATTGTATTTGACATCCACAGGACAGTTTTCAGGTGGAGTTTCACTTGAGCGATGCCGCCGTCTCTGACAGTCACGACTCCGCTCCCTCCCCGCGGTTCTGCTTCACTGTTTCTGGCTCATGACTCCCATAAATCAAGTTTTACGCCGTTTTGAAGGTGTAAAAGTTTGGTGTAATTTCTGTGCCGCAAGTCGATCGTTTCTGTTCGCATGAAAATGACCTTGATGATTGAGATTTAAGGCATTTCTTAATAATGAGGAAACACGGTAGTTTCTAACGGGTCAAATTTTTGGACATTAAAAGCAAATCTGCTGTTTTTACTTCACTTAAACACTCATCATCAAGGAGAACTTTCAAACTGTGTGACATCAAAGGTTTAAAGAAATTAGTAGTGGCTGTTTGATGTGAGCAACAGTGCGTCACCACTTTGTTCTTTACACTTTCCATGAGCTTCATAACTCAAGTGGGTTCAGCCGGCTGTATTTCTATTAAAGCACCCTCTTAACTCTCCTCCCACCATGTATTGATGTCCGCTCGTCCTTGTCTCCCCACAACATGATGATTCACACTTTGTTTTTCTGACCGTCGGTGACATTTCAAAAGTTAAGCTTGGTTTCCTGTTGCAAAATCAAAGCATGAACCACGATTTCTGGGAACAAATCTGTAAAAAACACTTACTGTGACCACCAACCTCTATACAAGATAAAGTAATTCACAGAACTCGCGTCACCCAAAGCAAAATGTTCAACATGGGACTGGCTGACACAGATACCTGTTCACAATGCACTTTGTCTTGAAGCCATGTGACTGTCAGCCAGTTCACGCTCTATGGATCACAGTTACAGAGACGCTGTCCTGAGCTGCAGAGTTCCAGCATCAGCACCACTCTGTCTTCTTTGTGTGCTCTGCTCATTTCTCTAGCTGTCGCTCAGAAAGTAAAGTAGTCCTCCAGAACTGGAGATAGCAACTGGGCTAACTTAATTTTTAGAATTAAAGAAGTAACGCTCAAAAAAAGAACCATACGTTCAAACTGCTAAGACTAAGTCTGTGTTCGAAACTGCATGTTCAGCCTAAGACTCAGAAACCACAGCAAAACAGCACAGCCAAGCATGATTCTTCTCTGAAAGTTCCTCCTTTTTCAGATTTTCGAAGCTCTTTGTTGGACAAAGTGATATCACTTTGGCCTCTGGCTATAAAGTAGCCTCTATAATTATAATTTCTGAAGCATTTGCATAGTAACCAAGAAAATGGAACTTAAAGAGTGCATCCTCTGCCAAGGCCAATGTTCTACTTTACGATTTTAACTTCTTAAGCCCCTTAAGCCACTTTTGAAACTTCCACTTGCAAAACATCCTCGATTCCTCAGCGTCTCTCAACAAAAGACGACCCAAAACATTTACTTTTAATTTGCAGTAAAAAATGACTAACTCCCTCTTAACAATGATTAAGTGACACAGATATTACTGAACCTGTAAGTAGTAAGATGCAATCTCCTCAGCTCTTGTTTTGGTGAATGAATTGGATCATAAGTATTTGGAAAGAGAGCATAAAGGGCATTATGTAAGTCTGTCCTTGGGCTTTAAAAGAGATGATGATTAAAAATGGCCTTCAGATGAACTCTGGCCTATATACAGCTGTGTGAATCCGCTAAATAACAGTGACAACAGGGACTAACCCTCAACAGCTTAAAGGGATTTTTTTCATTTCTTTCTTAAGTGGGGTTCTTTGAAGTACTTCTGAGCAATCAGTGAGTAACCTGCAGCAGAAAGCAACCGGAACGGTCTTCGTTTGGAGAATCGGGAGCTTTCCTGACGAGCAAGCTAACAGTAGAAACAACAAAGAACATAAAAGTTGTGATGGACGAGATGAAGCCTCATGAAGCACAGAAGCTTTCCATCCGAGTGGTTTCAAAATGGGCCGAAGCTTCAGGGCGCTTCATTTGCTCGACTGCGCCACCAAGTGGACATTAAATGTAAAGCAGGTGTTGATTGAAATGACAACGTCCACCATGATAATACCAATGATAATAATTAATATAATTGTTTTTATTGTATTTAATATATATGATATTTATTCTCTACAATAACTTCCCTATGGGATTAATTAGTATTTCCATTCTTCAGTATTTCTAATTTCACACAATTATTATTGTGTGCCTGCCTCATTAGGAGAGATCAGCTCAAAATGCTCCCGGACAGGAGAAAATCTTCTCTTTCTGGCCGGCTCCATAACAAAAAGGTAGCTAGCTATGAACAATAAGGTTCTAAATCTGCACAATGTGCGGGTAGATCCATTGCGTTTCACTGGTGCTTATATTTCAAATTACGCGCAAAGCCATCCTGAACCGATCACGTGATTATGAGGCCTCGAACGTCACCACCACGATACACGCTTCACAAAATACATCCTGAATTACTCGACACACGCTTCGCAGCCTCGACACGGAGGGACACATCACTACATAAAAGCACATTTTTCACCATCTACACTACACTACACTTCACTACAACTCAAACCTCAAAAGTTTGTAGATATTCATCAAATTGTTGTTTACGGAGAATGTCTGCGTAGCAGCGACGAAAGAACGAAGCAAAAATACTTTGTTGATGATACTCGTATGATATCGGGATTTGATGTTGCAGATTGAGGTTTTAGTAGAACTATTTCTTGTCTTTTTATTTTGGGTGTAAATCGAAGAAAAGAGACCAAAAAAAAATCTCAAAACAAGGTTAATTAGTTAATTAATTAAGATTAGTATTTTCTCAAGTTTCCATAATTATCTCTTCATTTGTAGGCCACGACAGTGATTAGCAATTTTTGCTCCACAGACTGGGTGGGGCTTTCTGTCACAGCACCAAATGGGTTTAAATCCCACTGAAAAGACAAAGACTTCTTTGTTTCTGTAGGTAATCTGACATCTGATGGGACAAAAATGGCACGTGGAGTTCCTCAGGGCTCAATTCTGGGGCCTCTTTTATTCAACATTTACACGCTCCCACTGGCTCAGATAATGCAAAGCAAGAGAATATGTTACCACAGTTATGTGAAACACACAAATATACATCATTAAATCACCTGGGGATTGCTATTCCTCACAAACACTCTTTAAGTGCCTCGAACAAATAAACAACTGGATGATCCTGAGTTTTCTTCAGTTGAACAAAGACCAAACAGAGGTCATCGTGTTTGGAGTCGAGGTTAAAAATCTGTGTTTAACTTCAGTTTTTAGTGTTAAAAACTACAAACCAAGCCAGAAATCTGAACTTTAAGTCATATCAACAGCCATTATGAAGAATATTTCAAGTATTAAAGGACTTATGTGTCACAGTTATGTGTGTTTACTGGTTCTGACTAAAAACTGGATCATATCACTCCAATCCTGTTGTCTCTATGCCGGCTCCATCAAAGAGTTGATTTTAAAATGCTGCCACTGGTTTATAAATGTTTAAATGGTTTAATCATGAACCTCCACGACCTCTCAGGTCGACTGAAAACTGAAGAAGAAGCTGGAGAAGCTGCTTTTGGGTTTTATTGACCATATATGAAGAACATTAGATTGAATTAAAGGACCTGCTTGTGTGCTGTACCTCTCTTTTTGTTTTAAAGCTTTTATGTTCCATGTAAAGCCCTTAAAAATGTTGAATTTTGCCACATAAACTAATTTGCCTGGCTTTGGAAAAGGAGTAAAATAAACAGTTTTTCAGCATTTATTGTTGGATTTTGCACTGTGGACCAATGTAGCTCACGTCCATCCAGTCATGCGATAGGGTTGATATTGGATCAACAGTGCACGGCATTTATGAGTGATATCAATATTCATGATTAACAGCCTGGAGCTGATTTCCCTTTTTAGCAGCACTATAAAGACGGACTCACATAAAGATTTATATGTGTTTGATGTCATTCGTTGCCTCTGAAAAACTAAATTAATTTGAAGGTCAAGAATCAGCATTTATGTTCTCAATCATCTTTCAGTGTCCTCCAACAACACTCTCTAATCTCCCAGATATTCAGCCAAAGGTCTTACATCTAAAGCTGATTTATCTTCCAGAGGTGTCGGCCAGCTTCACGTCGGGAACGTCCGTCAGCTACACCTTGAAGGAACTTTATGAGCTGAGCAGAAATGGCAGCGCTACGCCCTCCTCCTTCTACTCTGACGGGAATCTGAGGGGAGAGAACGTCTCCCTGAGCTTCAGGACGACCCAGAGTCCGGCTCTGCTGCTCTACGTTGGCTCCGACGATGGGGAGTACCTGGCCCTGCTCATCAACAAGCACGGTGAGGAGGACACGGGGGAGTTGTTTGGTGTTTTCCTTACCTTAACCTCTGCATGATATATTCATACTGGACTTTTTTAACCCTCGCTCATGGTAGGACAGAGAGGCACTTAAAAACTGGCATTTAGTTCAGTCGGTGTATCAAAATAATTATATCCCACAGAGGGATTTTTGCTATAAAAATGTACAGATCGTCTCATATAGCCAAAAAAATCCCAGTTTGATTGTATTCAGTTGTGAAATTTGAAGAAAACCATGATCATAATATGTATGCCAACTCAAAATGATGACCGACCTGCTTCGCTGATGCAAACATAACACGAGACGTGCAGCTGATGGTCTCATTCGTTAGCTCACGCCAGAGATGGGATCAAGTCACACATGTGCAAGTCTTAGCTTTCAAGTCTCAAGTAAGTCCCAAGTAATTTTTTCTTGGGCAAGTTAAGTCAAAGTCCATCCATCCATCCATTTTCTATACCCGCTGAATCCGTCAGTCGGGTCGCTGGGGGTCTTGGAGCCTATCCCAGCAGTCAATGGGCGAGAGACGGGGTACACCCTGGACAGGACGCCAGTCAAGTCAAAGTCAAGTCACCTTATTGCAATTTTACATGCAGAATCTGATCTTAATAAAGTGAAAAGACAAGATATAAGTAACTGTCCCCCACACCGTATCATATCAAGCTAACGTTAGCTAACTACCAACAAGGCTAACAGGATAATATTAGCAAATTTGACAAGCACTTAAGGCTCTAGCATGGTTGCTAGCGTAAGCGGTGTTGATGACATCAAGATTTCGTGCCGGCTTCATATAGTGGCGCAAGTCGATGC
Organism: Odontesthes bonariensis; assembly: GCF_027942865.1. Taxonomy (NCBI): domain Eukaryota; kingdom Metazoa; phylum Chordata; class Actinopteri; order Atheriniformes; family Atherinopsidae; genus Odontesthes; species Odontesthes bonariensis. The sequence continues at coordinate 9,368,727 of NC_134519.1, read as the reverse complement.
GCCAGTAGTTGCAATTTTCTCCGTCACAGAGGTGAAACATGAACTGAATAACACTCAAGTCATTCAAGTCGTTCAAGTCATCGTGTCTCAAGTCAAGTCAAGTGCCGAGTCTTTAACTTCCGAGTCGAGTCTCGAGTCTTTTATTTTTTGTCAAGTCACAAGTCATCAAAACAGCGACTTGAGTCGACTCGAGTCCAAGTCACAGTGAATCGAGTCCCCATCTCTGGCTCACGCTCCGCAGACGCAGCTTACACCCGGTTAAAGACCCCCCTTTTCACCTCTTCTCGTATTCGTTCCTCTACCTTTTTCTGCCTTTCTTCACATTTCCATGAGAATCGGCTCCGTCCTCTCTCTGGATTCACCTTTCCTATCCACCTCTTAATCCTCCCAGCCTTGCCTCCTCGTAAGTTTAGCAGCAAAGTTTTAAAAAAAAGCCGTATTCTGGGTTTATCGCTGAGGCCCGATGCGGCAGGAATAATAATTTGACGGTTCAGTTGACCGCTCAGTGAAAAATTTGGCTCACTTTGGCTTTTAAGAGCAGGACGAGCCGCTTTGAATTCAGATTTTTCAGCATCCAGGAGTCTAAGAGTAGTGCCTCTCTGCAGCACGTGGAGCAGTAAATGGATTTCTTTTCTACTTAATGACTCAAAGAAAGCTGATGGGAAGCAGGGCATTACGGTTTGCTGCTGACCTCTTTAAATGAAGTGTCCAATTAAATCCCTGAGAACTTTTTCTTGTCTGCCCTCGGATAGCTCTGTGCTTTTTACCTTTGGCAGCAAGTGCACCTCCTTAGCCTGAAAACAAGTGTTTCACTTAAAGTCTCTTTACTTAAGAATACATTAGGAGAGCAGCAGCAGGAAGATGGAGGTCTTTAACCAATTCCCTGACATTCTCTGCAATGTTTTGGTATAATTCATCATTCTTAACCTTGCATTTACTGTAATTGTCCCTCTTTTTATAGCTGGAAACCTTCAGTACCTCACAGGCCTTTTTGTTGAAGTCTCTGCTTAATATAATTGACTATCAGAGTTAGATTAGCTGTTATTGATAGGGAATTAGCGCTTATCCTCTCAATATAGCAATCTTAATTAATAGAGCAGGCTTATATTTGATGGATTAAATGTGTAATCTCATTACGAAACGGGGCAAACTTTTAAATGATGGCGATTGAAACTGAGATTTAGTTTTCCTTCTTTTGGAGCTCTGACGTGTCACGCCGCGGTCTGAGTGTTTTGTGCGTCTGTTTGTGAAGATAAGCTGGAGGTGAGATATAAGCTGGACAGCAGCAGAGACGCTGAGGTGTTGAGGAGCGGCGTGAAGAACCTGGCCAACGGACAGCTGCACACGGTTATCGTCGGGAGACAGACGGACGCTGTTTCTGTGCAGGTGACGTGTTCACATCCAACACACAAAGCAGCACCTGAATCCTTTTGGTGTCGCTGGCTCTGCAAAGCACCTTGTAGTATGAGTATGAGCCACGATGTGGTGATGTTAAAGGGATAGTTCGCCTCTTTTGACATGAAGCTGTATGACATCCCATATTAGCAATATCATTTATGAACATTTTCTTACCCCCTGCTGCGTCCTGTGAGCCGAGTTCTGGCCTCGTTTTGGCGTTGAGGAAGGTAGTCCGGCTAGTTGGCTGGGGTTTAAAAAATAAAGTGTTTTGCTTCTCAAAATAATATCAAATCAAATTTATTTGTATAGCACATTTCATGTACAAACAATTCAAAGTGCTTTACATAAAATAAAAGCATTGCAGCGGGGAGTGGAAGAAGCATTAAAATACATATACTAATACAATAATACAATATGCGTTCATGTCAAAAGAGGCGAACTATCCCTTTAAATGTGCTTTGAAATACTGGCTGCTGAAGTTTCAGCAGTGTTGTGCAAGTTCATGCTTCTCGTGAATGAGTTCAAAGTTCAGATCATTTTAATTTCTTAGGTTAGAAGTAAGAATGAAAGTCTGAACTTGAGAATGAGATGAAATTAGTGTCGCTTCTTGCAATGAAATCAATAACACCCATACTGTACTTTACCTTCACCTGCTGCCAGGTACGCTTCTGGCTGTTAAGATAGCTCCTGTTGAGATGTAACAGTGAAAAATGAATATGTGGGTCACACGCTCACGATAATATAGTCACAAAGTATGATGATGCGTGTCGATTATTGGGTTATTACTGAGCAGGGCCAGTATATGTGTGCTGTACATCTCATACAGAGACAATTCAGCATGCTTTATGTAAACAAATTATAACACAAAGAGGAGAGCATAAATAAATGAGGACAGTGAAATGAATGTCTAACAATTGAGAATGGTATGAAACTTTCATAACTTACGCATTTAGTCTGTCGGCAGATGTTAGCCATGCTGTTTCCCTCGCTTTATTGTTTGCAGCTGTATTACCATTTCTGGTGACACTTTTAAAATCCTCATACAGCTCCATAAGCATTATTTGTTCAGCTGCCGAAAAAACAAAAGCTCTTGTCTTGCTCTCCTTTTCTGCCATCTCCGTTTTTACACCATCCACTCGTCAGGGCTTCTTACGTTCCTCGTGCACTCGCACTTAGCTAGGCTATGTAAGCCTCGCTGGTGTTTCTGGCTTTCTTTAGCTACTTTCGTGGAACACCCCTCTGGCTAAAACATGAGCTCAAAAACCAAAACATAAACAACCTAAAACATCAAACCAAAAACATGGGGAAAATCCCATGGGCGTGACAAGGACTTGCAGATATTTTCTCACACTGGACACTGGCTTCAAGTCCTCATGTTTTCAGATTAGAAGTTGACGAGGCTTGGACTGTTTTTTTTAAGCGCAGGCGGACTTCTGCCTGGGCAACACTTTCACACTCTTAAGTTTCGGATACGAACGCTGAATTTCCCCTACAGGAGGAATAAGGATCGCTTGCCCACACCAGCCGTGAAGCAGCACACAACTCGCTTGATGTGACCTGAACCAACGTTGTGTGCTTCTTATCATGCAGATTTATGCACTCTGTGTTGGCGTCTGTTGCCGTAAAGCTGCAGCTGCTGATGGCGTGCTGCTACCAGGTGCAGCCAATGTGTAAACAAGGTGTAAAGCTGCTGCACTCTTTTCAAATAAGGGGCAGATCCCAAGGACAAACATGATAACACGTGTAAATCCACGCATAAGCAGTCCCCTGGCGTACTATGGTACAGTATTATGATATTCCTCTTTGTAGTAAAGTCCGAGTCAGCACTTTAGTGTCACCTCGGCTACGGCAGGGCGGCGGGGACACTACGCATGGAGACAACCGCAGATGAAATATGAAGCATCTTAATCGTATCTGGATCTACAGAATGGCCTATCTTGTTAAGAGCCTCGGATGAAATACGAGGTGAAACTTATCTAAGCAGGAGCCAGCAGACAGAAAGTCTGTATAATTATAAACACGAAGAGATAAATAACAAGGTGACCTCCACTCACACGGGTGCAGCCTCCTGATTCACTGTGCCGTGAGGGTCCAGTGAAATACGAGCTGGATCTCATCTTATCTGTTTCTATCATACTGAGTGGTTTTTACAGTAGGATGCATGAAATGACGGTTTATCCCCACAGCTTTTTTACAACATTGCATGTCAAAACTAACCTGTAACACATCCTTTATGTCCTGGAGTTTGTTTTTCATTTGTCCACTTGAGATAAAACTCTGCATAAAACTCCTCCGGCTAAAAATAAGCAGATTCTTCCTCTCTTTCAGGTCGACCAGAACGGCAGAGAAGAGTTCAACCTCACGTCTGAAGGAGAATTCAGCAGCGTCAAGTCGCTGGTTTTGGGCAGAGTGCACGGTAAGTACATGCACTAAAAGTAGAGACAAAGCCTTTTTTATTTTAGCACCCCAGCTCATTTGAATAACAACTCCGAGGTTTCTGGCTTCAATTCAGCTTAGCGAAGCTCAAAGAAATAAACTCAGTTATTATCACCAGGACTGATTATTCAAATGAAATGGGAGAAAAGCCTGTGGGGAAAATGTAAATGCAACAACATGGATCCACCCACATCAGTTATGTTATATATAGGTATATAAGTCTCCCTGCAGTAATGAAACTCTTCAACATATTCAACTGCTGCACACGACAGAAAAATATGTTTTTTAGATATAAAGATTTGCTTTAAGGCGTCACTTTGTGTTTGACTAAATGTAATGTTGGAGTGGCATAATTAGTTTGTAGAGTGTTATAATAGTCCTTTAGTGACAAAGACTGAGTGCACAACCAGTTATTTATAAACATTAGGGCTGAGCAATTTTATCGATATTTCGTTTCCCGATAAAGTATTGATTTTTCAGCTGTGAGTATCGATTTATTTATTTATTTGTCTATTTTTTGAAGAAAACTTTATTGAAAAGTCAGACGTTACAATTAGTGAAAACACAGAACATTAACGTAATACAATACAGTACCAGGGGGTCACATTATACAAAACGGTGATAAATTAGTACATAAAAATGTTGTATAAAGTGCACAGCTCTCACGTTTGTGTCATATTCGTTTGTTTCTGTTTATCTGGCTGTGTTGTTCAAAGGTTGGACCACCGGTCCAATAAGCGACGATTCATGTCAAATCCCTTTTTTTTTTTTTTCCCCAGAAAATGATGTAAGTGTATTGTATCGTATCGAATCGTATCGTTGGCTGAGTATCGTGAGATTACAGCCCTAATAAACATCTACAGTAGGTCTGTCCTTCCTATTCACATAATTTAGTGAGAGAATTGTTAAATTGACATAAAGGTTTTTTTTCTTAATTGATGATAAAAAAACTGTAGTAATTATCAACCTCAATAATGAGACAGTCAACGAAGATGTTGTTGATTCAGGTGTAAAAATTCACTTCTGAAAGTGAAATTAGGCACAACAGCGCTGCATCCTTTTTAATCACAGTACCCTCCCTGTGGGTATCCATCTCCTTCACTGTCAGACCCCTCCAACGGCCACTTTTATCAACATAAATGGAAAAAAATACAGAGGAACGGCAACAACCGATTTCATAACCAAGAGGACAAAAAGCAACAAAAACCATAATAAACCTTGAGCCAGCTAGAGTTAGGGGGGAAAAAGGCAGATCTGTATCTGCTTTGACTTCTGTCTTTGCCAAAGGACCAACAACAGCCCAAACACAACTAAGAGCTCAGATTATTCCACATATTTATGAGACTGCCCCTAAGTGGCAGCATCTAAACATGCGTTTGCACCAGGGATGGTACAGAGATCTATGTTCGTGTCCTCACTCTACAACCCTCAGAAAATAGTACAAGAGCCTGGTTCTGCTCCAGGGACCATCAGGGATGGATATGTGTGATATTTCTAACGGTTATAATGTGATGTAGAGTTTTATCTAAACCTTATTGTGTGTTTGTGTTGCAGTTAAACAAAACTGTGTTACACTAACATATATTCCCATTAGAACAATTCAGAAGAAACACTTTTACTGTCTTTTAATGTAGTGAAATTAAAGGTATTTCCAATATTTCATCCGTCACATTTCTATCAGTGAGGCTGGCAGCAACACCAGAAACTCCTTTCTGTGGGATGCAATACAGAACTGTGAGTAACGGCTCTTATAACCATGCCTCAGTCAGTTGGGTTTTGATTTATCATGCTCCAAGTACAGATTTTATACCTGGGAAAAAAAAAAAGAAATCACCTTCTACGAGCTGCAGCATCTCCTCCTGGACGGGGGACCTGTTACTGTGTTGAGGGGAGACAGTAATTGTCTGTGTCATGACTTATTCATGTTCTCACTGAGCGGTTCCATGAAATGGGGATTGAGATATAAGCTGTTAATAACACGAGGGGCTGAAAGGCTGAGGTTACAGCTCCCTGTTAGTTGAAAAGGCACCACACGGGCTATTAATAGTAAACCACGAGTCAGCTTTTTGTCACACAATAAATGAGCCAAGGAAAATCTTAAAGTGGCATATTATCCATTGTTTTTTTTTTGTTTGTTTTTGTTTTTTTGTTCTACTCTGCCAGTACGAGTAAATACAATTTCTGCGTCTTCATGGGAGTGATTTAAAATCAAATCAAATTTATTTGTAGCACATTTCATGTACACAATTCAAAGTGCTTTACATAAAATAAAAGCATTGCAGCAGGGAGTGGAAGAAGCATTAAAAATACATAAAAGAATATAAAGAGAAACAATTAAAATAATTTAAATTAATTTAAAAACAAGCAACAGTCTGGATAAATTAAAAGATATCGTGCAGATTTCATGCACAGACACATGAGAAAAGAAATGTTTTTAACCTGGATTTAAAAATGTCTCCATTTGGTGAAAGTTTAATCTCCACTGGCAGTTTGTTCCACTTGTTTGCAGCATAACGGCTAAATGCTGCTTCTCCATGTTTAGTCTGGACTCTGGACTGGACCAGCTGACCTGAGTCCTTGGATCTAAGAGCTCTGCTGGGTAAAAGTGAAATATAATTTTTTTTTTTGTCACGAGTTTTGACCAAATATAGTGTTTCTCTCTTTCAATTCTGAGGTTTTACAGATAAGAACATTGGAAAAAAAAAAAAAAAAATCAACCTAACTGCTTCAATGGGGATTTAGAGGGTAAGTTTCAGCCAAATTCAGGTGTGTGTTAACACGATGCCAAGGAGGAAAGACATCAGCAGTGATCTTAGAGAAGCAACTGTTGCTGCCCATCGATCTGGGAAGGGTTATAAGGCCGTTTCCAAACTATCTGGAGTCCATCGTTCTACAGAGAGAAAGATTATTCACAAGTGGAAAACATTCAGGACATCTGTCAATCTTCCCAGGAGTGGACGTCCCAGCAAGGTCACCCCAAGGTCACCCCAAGGTCAGAAACCCAAGAGCTACATCTCAGACTCTGCAGGCCTCAGTTAGCATGTTAAAGGTTAAAGGTCACCCCAAGGTCAGAAACCCAAGAGCGACATCTCAGACTCTGCAGGCCTCAGTTAGCATGTTAAAGGTTAAAGTTCATGACAGCACAGTTAGAAACAGACTGAACAGGTATGGCTTGTTTGGAAGGGCTGCAGCAGAAAGCCTCTTCTCTCTAAAAAGAACATGGCAGCACAGCTTAGGTTAGCAAAGCTGCATCTGAACAAACCACAAGACTTCTGGAACAATGTCCTTTGGACAGACCAGACCAAAGTGGAGATGTTTGCTCATAATGCACAGCAGCATGTTTGGAGGAAACCAAACACAGCATGTCAGCACAAACACCTCACACCAGCTGCCAAAGTGTTCTAGAGTCAGATGTGAGGCCGTCTGTCCGACAGCTGAAGCTGGGCTGAAACTGGCTCATCAACAGGACAAAGATCCCAAACACAGCAGCAGATCTACAGCAGAATGTGTGAAGAAGAGAAGAATCAAGGTGTTCAACGGTCCAGTCAGAGTCCAGACCTCAGCCTGACTGAGATGCTGTGGTGGGACCTTCAGAGAGCTGTGCAGAAACCAAAGCTGCAAACCTCAATGAGCTGAAGCAGCTGGAGAGAAGAAGCCGAGATTCCATTACTTCAACTTCCTGCTGCTAAAGCTGCTTCTACAAGCTGTTTGGATCATGGGGTGTACTTAGTTTTTCGCTCATTGCTTCTGTATTTTGGTTGGTTTCTGTTAAATAAATAATGGCTGCATAAAATGTCAGGTTTTTGTTAATCTGAGGTTTCATTTACCTAATTTCTACACCTCATAATGACTTTGGTAAGGGTGTTTTTTAAATCTTTCACGGGATTGTAAATCCTCTTAAGATCCTTTGTCTGAAATAAAGCTGCAGTGTGTTTTCACACGTCGTGTTTTAACCCCGTTATGTCCGTATGTGACCTGTCATCCCCTTGGAGGAGGCAGAGAGTCAGATCAGCATCAGAAAAGCAGCAGCAAAGTGGATTTTCTGTCGTTTTCTCCAAACCCCAACATCCATCAGTCTAACTAATGGACCCCGAAGGAATACAGAGAGACTGAGAGAGGGAAGAGACCTGATGTAGTGCCGAGTGTATCAGCTGAAAGCAGCTTACAGGCTGCAGTGATGTTTCCTGCTGCTCTCATCAACACGCAGATGTGTCCCGGTGAAACCGCAGTCACCTCTCAGTCATCCGATCAGACACTGATGCAGCTGCTCACGGCGGTTAATGTCGGCGTCCACAGCTGCTGTTCACGCTGCCGCGAAGAAGTGCCGATGAACGATGAAGGGATGGAAGCCGGCAGAATGAATAGATAGACGAGGAGAGTGCACATATGTCTCATGGAGTGATGGATGCGGACGATAAACTTGGAGATTTGACAGTTTGTCTGCTGCATTAACCTGTCTGTCGCTGCCAGGACCGAATGGGCCAAATAACTCTGCTGGTTAGAAGAGCCGGCCTCCAAGATCCGTTTGTCACCCAGATGGTTATTGAGGGCTCGAGCTGTTTCAGCTGTGCTGTGGAAAGGGTTTTTACAAATGAAAAGAATCTCTTGATGCCATAAAATCTGTTTATTTCTTACTGATGATGGCGTCAATACTGCTTTAAATGTGTTGAGTTCAGTTTGATCAAATAATAATAAATTATAATAATATTCAATAATATTCCGAACAAATCCCATGAATTTAATGTTGTTTATTAAAATAAAGCAACGTCAATGGAAAGACTCGGAGAGCTGTTGTTGATGCTCTGAAAACTGCTGGTCATCAAACCCCGCTTCGCAGACAAAAACTTTTGAAATTTATGGCATCTGCCCAGCAAGCAGCGGAGAGGAACAAAGATTTACCTTTTCAATGCAAACATGTCAAAAAGACAGTTGAATTTTTTCAAAAAGAAGGAAGAGTTGCCTGACGCTTTGAAACGAGTCAGAAAAGCCACGACAAGAGGCGACAAGGGCGGTTACAGCGGTCATGCTGACGAGCAAAAACCGGCTGCAGCAGGTCAGGTTGCCCGCCAGCCTGTGCTGTGCAGCCTAAAATAATTGTAAATTATTGTCATAACATGGATATTATTTGAAATTAAGGCTTGTAAGTCCCACAGCATTGTCAGTGGGCATTTGTATGTTGTTTTCAGCACCGTTTTCTGTGATTTACAAATTAAGCACTGTGTCTATGTAGCACATTTAAAAGTAGCCACGGTTGAACCAGGTGTTAGGGAGAGGATAGAATAGGCTTCCCCCCTCCCATCAGCCTCCCTACCCACTGCATTACGCTTTAAAAGAACAAAGAACCTGAATTTAAACTAAAGTTGTCTGACTTACATTTATCTCTTTCATATCTCTAGCCTGTATGTAGTCCGGCTGCATCTGACGGCCCAGTGTGTTACGTTTCGTGGATGCGAGGCGTGGAAGGACACCAATGCGGACTTCTAAAACAAGACTTGATTTATTTTCAAAAGGAGAACAAGGTTAACATAAAACGCGGCTGAGCCGGATGACAAATACTAAACTGTGATAAAACAAAACGTGACTGTGGCAAAACAAAAAGACTTGACTTGACTTAACGTGGCGTGGCGTGAAGGATGAATGGTGAAAGGTGAATGAACTAATGACCTGAACATGGGGACTGAGAAAACAGAAACTGGGGGGAAAACAATAGCAAAACTAAATACAAGACCTGAACTAAGAAAACTAAGGCATGAAATAAACTAAAACAAGATAAAACACAAAACTAAGAACCCATAACATGGGGAAAACCCCATGGACATGACACAGTGTGACGTAGGCGATGGATAAGGAACCCTTTGTGCTCATAACTCTGAGTTATAACCCATAATTTTAATGTTTCTGTGGTTTATAAACTGTAATGAAGCTGGATATTAAAAAACTGTTGGAGTCGAAAACCATTTTAAGGGTGTAAAAAGTGGATTTCGTGGTTCTAGCTGTGCTAAAACCTCCTGAAATCTTTTCTTCTTCTCAGAGACCGATGGTCTGGATCCGGACCTGGCCCGGCTCGGGTCTCTTGGTTTCACCGGCTGCCTGTCGGTGGTTCAGTTCAACTCCGTCAGCCCTCTGAAGGCTGCTCTGCTGCACCCGGACACCGGCCACGTCTCCGGACCCCTCCTCCAGTCCAACTGCGGCTCTGCGGCTTCAGCCAATCCCGACGCAGCTGAGAACACGCACCGCCCGTCAGGTGAGGGGATCGGCTCTGGTTATTAACTGTTTTTATGAGGTGGGCAGTTTATCGTGTGTGCGGAGGGTTCATCCTCTGCTTTATGACGTCCTCCTATCACGGTGGATGGTTTCATGCCCCCCATAAAGTGAAGATTTTTTTATTATTTTTTTAACTGCGTAATCAAGTTTGTTGTCATTGGTGCTGGTTTGTGTTGAGTTTCCAGTGTTCTCCTCTGAGTAATAATCAAGGCAAAGTTTTAAACTTGACTCTTAGTCACCGTATATATGTGTCAGAATCTAGTTTCATGGTTTATTTTCTGGATTTCACTTTTATTATGTTTGCAGCTTCGGCCTCCACTTTTGTTAGATGCTGAAATGGTGAAAACACTCATTTTGTTCTACTTCTAACTTACTTTAGCAGAGTAACTGAACAGAAATGTGTTCCTCACCCTGTAAGACATAAAGGTTTATGTCTTTGGAAAACAGGTGTCGACATTTTTAAACACATTAAATGATCACGATAAATTCCTTTTTTTTAATGTTATTTGTTAGAATATCATCAGAATGAATCAAATGAATCATTTAAATACAAATTATTATGTCTTTGAAAGGGTGTCTGGTACGCATAAATCCTCCTTTTAGAGTTAAAGTATTCAAGAACTTGGGTGCGTTACATTTCGGTTGTCGCTCGCTGCACACGGGTGGGAGGTGGATGGTCAGCAGGGGTGGGTAGAGTAGCCAAAAATTGTGCTGAAGTGAAAGTACTGTTACTTCAGAATAATATGACTCAAGTAAAAAGTGGTCATCCAAATAATTACTTAAGTAAAAAAGTGCTTGGTGAAAAAAACTACTCAAGTACTGAGTAACTGTTGAGTAACGTCTGATTTATTTGTTAACACAAGCATTCAATCAGACAGACAAAAATACTAAATAATCATCTTTAGGCAAATTAGAGTTCGTCCAATTGATAAAATAAATTAAAATGAATGAATTCATTACAAAATAGCTTAAATTGAAATAATTCAGGTAAATTCAAGTACTTCAATAAAAAATAGGAGACTTAGGAAATGTTTAAAACATATGTAACCTAAAAAACAAACATTCACCTATCCATGGGGGGGGAAAACGAATTTAGAAAACTTACCGCTACATGTTTCCTCAAGTTAGATGTGGAGTTTCTGCTGAAATGTCCGTTTGTTTTGGTTGACACAGAAGACACATAATGCAGCTGCTGTTTCTCACTCTTTGTAAGGTAAACATGCTTTCAGTATGAGGCCTCGTCTGTGTCTTCATTTCCCACCGTTGATTCTGACATTTTTCATCTGTTTCTTTGTTTGTTTGCTACGACTGCTAATGCTAAAGCTAACCCGTCCCGCCGCTGAGATTGAGTATGGTCACGTGATGAGACTGCACGGCTGCGTCTGATTGGTGGAACACAGTCAGGTGGTAGAGCCTTTGGCGGAAGTCTCTCTCTCTGTCAGAATAAAACATTAAAATGAGGCGTACGCGGGGGGATAAAAATAATGAGGCGTAGAATACCAAAGAGGTAAGAAGAAAAGTAACCAGCTCATTGTAGCCTAATGTAGCGGAGTAAGAGGACAGTTTCTGCTGCACAAATCTACTCAAGTAAAAGTAAAAAGTATAGTGATTTAAAACTATTCCTAGAAGTGTAATTTTTTCAAAAACTTACTCAAGTAAATGTAACTCGTTACTACCCACCTCTGATGGTCAGTATCTGCTTTTTTTAGCCACTTATTTCACAAAAAAAAAGAGAAAGGAAGGCCTTTTTTTTCTTATACTAAAAATAATTTCCTGTCGTTTTTGCTCCTTTCAACCACAGACGGTGTTAAAGTTCACAGCAGATGGGTAACGCATTAATATTTGCTGAGAAAACACACGGAAAGATGTTATTCAGAGGTTGTTGATATCCGTAATCTTTTCTGACCCTTTAAGTTTGTGAAGGTAGTTCGTTGGGAATTGAGCCACTAAATTTAGATATCAACATCTGAGTGTATACAGGTTCCTTTTGTTCCTTTTTGCCTCTGTGCACATGTATTCTCAGTGGGAGCAGCCGTTTAATGCTGTATTATGGGCTCATTAAGTGTGTACACCGTGCAGACGAATGACAATGTGTCTGATGAGATAATTAATTTGGACCACAGAGGGGAGTTTCCACTGGCATTTCTTACCCTCTCTTTTGTTATCATCCAGTTTTATGTCCCTTTAAACAAGTCCTTTGTGTCTATAAAGGTCATTATTTGTCTCATCTTGCATCACTTTGAATAAAATACAACATCATATCATGTCAATCACATTTACTCCTTAAATCCTTCATCCACCATTAAAGAACGAAACAAGTCAAATCTTCAGTGTTTTTGCATCAACCAAACTCTTTTTTAGAGTTTTCTTTTGGGTACTCAAAGCCACCGTACATGCAAACATTAACAAAAAGAAATTATTAACTAGTGAGAGGACAACAAAGTCATCCTCACGGCTTGATGGCCCCGTTTAGTTTTGTAATCCAAAGACCCGCAAAAGATAGAATCCTAAACAGTTTATTTTGTCTGATAACGGATTTAAAAAGGCAAAGATAAAATCAGGCTTTAGACTTGAGAGTTTAGTTTGATCAAACAATCTTTGATCTTTGATGCACTTTTCATAGAAAAGATGTAGCACAAAGGGCTTTACATAAGCAATAAAACAGCAAAGATCGAATAAAACCTACCCACCCAAGTCCCTAAACCCCCCAGCATACATATCCAACCCTCACATACGTGCACAGGTGGGCTTATATGGATGTGTGGGTGTGACCGTACTCACAGAAAGCGCTGCCTTAACCCCCGCTGTGAGCACAGGGAGAAAATAAAGCATAACCATTAATAAAGATTTACACTGGAAGTAAGAACAGGATGAAAATAGTATAGGAACATTAAGAGTAGATGACAAAATATGATCAAACTTTAAAGTTAAACAATAGTTCAAAAGGCAAAGAGGTTGAAATATCTAAATCAATTAATACATAATTAAATCAAGAGATGGAGACTCGGTAGAACCGAGAGGCTAAAGATTGGATGAGATACAGTAAATATGAATAAGATCCTATGTAGCATGAAATGATTAAGAAAGAACAAAGTAGAATATCGTAAAAGAAAAGGTTTTTTTTTTTACTTTAAATTTTTTTAACCAAGCAAAAGACATAAATGAATGAGATTAAATTAAAATATGTGCTATAAAGGTATGATTTAACACTCCCAGCTGCCCTCAGACCACAGTAACTAAATTATGCTTCAATGCCCTCTTACTTTTCCTCCTTCTCTTCTATGTTTTTTGGCATGATGAAGTCCTGCTTTTTCAGGTTGGTTTCATACCTTTTTTGTGTGTTTTTCTTCTTTTCCTTCCTCTGTATTTCTTTCTCTGATGTAGATCAGTCCGGTTCGGTGGGTTCAGGTCAACCTTTAGTCAATGCCATGAAGACTGACTCGGCTCTGATTGGAGGTACTATTTTATCATGTTTCATAATATTTCTGTTGAATTACTGTTAAGTGAGTCATAGATTACACTCAATATCTCATCAGCAAGAGAGCTTCTGTAACAGTGATGAGATGGTGAGGATAATCCATCAAAGGGTCCTTTTAATTTCTCTTTGTCTGCCCTTAGACTGATGTAAAGCCAAGATTGAAATTGTTCTATAAAACGGAGTTGAGTCGTTTAAAATTGCCGAAATCTTTGTGACTTTGTGTCTCGGCACACAAAAGACGGCAAAACTAATTAAAGCTCTGCTGAGACGACCGGCTGATGGAGAAACTTTCTCCCTGTTATCTTCAAACATGTCAAAGTTTTAAAAACCAAAGTAATATCATGAGAAATTGATTTGAGCTACATTTCGGAATTCCAATTAGATGAAACTTTTCATGAATAAAGAAATGAACTGAACAGAGGAATCCAGCTGAGTCTGAATGTGTGAAATTCTTAACACTGTGTGCTGAAGTTAGATTAGTGGAGCAGCCAGACCGAAGGGGGGAAAGACTGTGACCACTGAGACAGATTCACAGGGAAATGAAGTGAGCAGAACCCACGCTGTCAGACATTATACGAGGACCTTTCTGTTACCGCAGCACTCATCCTTACCAATGTCTCTGTAAGCAGGTTACTGATTTTATGGAATTATTTTCCAGGCTTTCGTTTCCATCCTCTTTATGGTGAAATTCAACATGCAGAGATTTGGTGGAGCAGCTGATCAAACACAGAAAAATAACACACAACAGAATATATTTTACTGCTTAAAGCTTTGACCGTTTAAGATCAGATAAGGGAAGGAAAAGGATAAAGAAAGGAAAAGAAAGAAAATGTAAAAGAAAGTAAAAGGATCAAGGAAAAGAAAGGATAAAATAAGGAAAAGAAAAGGATAAAGGAAAGAAAAGAGATAAAAGGTAAAAGATAAAGAAAGGTAAAGGAAAAGAAAAAGATCAAGAAAAGGAGAAAGGTAAAAGAGAAAAGAAATGCATGAAGAAAAGAAAGAAAACGTAAAAGATAAAGGGAAAGGAAAATAAACAAACAAAGAAAATGTAAAAGATAAAGAAAAAAAGGTAAAAGATGAAGAAAGGTAAAGGAAAAGAAACAGACCAAGGAAAGGAGAAAGATAAAAGATAAAATAAAGGAAAAGCATGAAAGAAAGCAAAGAAAGGAAACCTAAAAGATAAAGGGAAAGGAAAGTAAAAGAAAAAGATCAAGGAAAGGAGAAAGGTAAAATAAAGGAAAAGCATGAAAGAAAGAAAGGAAAAGGATAAAGGAACATATTTATTGTATAATTTTATAACCCAAATGATGAAACTTTGCACCGACATCGTGTCAGATTAAACTTCCAGTAAGAAATCAAACCAACACCCCATTACTTCCAGCGCTCTGGTGGGTCAACGCTTTACAAATAAACTCTTCTGTTATTTAGGTTTGAAGGTCATATTTCAGAATCAACCTGATTATTACAATATTATTATTATTATTATAGTATTTTGTGCTTCTGCTGACATTCACTGAATGTCATCATTTAAATGGATCCTGTAAGTGCAGCCTACAGCCGCGTTAGCTCACCTGTAGCAGGTGAATATTTCAGTGTGTATGCGCTCTACCTTCCAGGTGTCATAGCTGTTGTCATCTTTGTGATTGTGACCGGCCTGGCCATAACCGCCAGATTCCTCTACCGAAGAAAAGAGACGTATCGAAACCAAGAAGCGAAGGGAGTCCATCAGGAAGACAGCCAAGATTTCCACTACAACGAGCAGGCCGAGTCCCAGAACGTCTCCAGTGAAAACCCAAAAGAGTTTTTCATGTAAGCGGAGATGTGGTGAGCTGCTGCTGTCCTGAGAGGAGGCTGCTGGCGCCTCAGGACTTCCCTCTGCACTACGAGCCGCTCCCACATCTCGATGGACGCGGCGGCTCCAGGCAACATGAAACACAAAAAAAGGAACAGTGCACACAGTTTTGTGTTTTTTCTGTATATCCTGATTGAAACAGACAAACGGTGCAGGGTCTGATAGGTGTTCAGATCCTCGCTTCAACTACTGTAAATATAGAAAAATGTTAGTGTCGTCACTGTCTTTGTGAACGGTTGTTTTATGGGTTGATTTAACTTCTTTATTCCAGTGAATCGGCGTGTTTGGTGTTATTTGGCTGACGAAACTTTTCTATGAACGAATGTTTGCTTAATATGAAGGCGAATGTTTTGCTTTTACTTCTGTCAGAGCGTAAAGTGTAAAGCCTTTTTGTTATATGTGCAGCTTTGGAGGAAGAACTTTTTTTAAGTCTATCTTAAAATATGTAAAAGATTATTTAGGCTTGTCTTTAAGAAAACTACAAAAAAAAGTGTAAATAGCAGCCTCATAATGAGGCTCTCAGCTGCGGAGGGGTGTACTATAAAGTGGGATTAATGGGCCACTCATGGGTGTGTTTAGCCTAAAACCTTTCATTTAACCTCGCTATATCCCCAAGGTCAACTTATTCTGAACACATATCCTGCTCCTGCGAAGGTTGTGATCAGAGTTTAGGGTTTAAATTTCTGTGAAAAGTGCCAAACTTTAACAGCTGGACAGAAAAAAAGAGATTGAAAGACATGTAATCAGTTTAAAATTTGGTTTCGATGTCGGAGTACTCTTCAGATCAAAATTCCGATTGAATTCGATGTTGATTGCTTGACATTGGCTTTGCCCCGTCAAAATCCAGCCCGGATAACTTCACAGTTTCGAAAATGACAGTTAGTGACGTTGAATCGGAGTCAGATGTTGGTGTCAGATGTTTGGGGACGAACACTGGTCGGTAGGGCCCCCTAGGATTTTTTTGCTTGGGGCCCCCACAGACTCTAGAATCGCCACTGCCGGGAAGTGACAAAATTTCATCGTAACATCCTGCGTTTTGGTATAAATTTGTCAATATTACATCTGTTTAACCGTAACCAAAAATAAAGCTTTTAGAAACAGAACTCAGTGCTCAGTTAACGACTCACGTAGCGATGAATGTTCGCATCAAAACCTGGAGTTGTACATTAGCAATGCTACCAAAAAAAAAAGCATATTTAAAGGAAAACTATATGCATTCTCCAGGAACATGTGAGCAGTCCTTTATTATTGTTTGGTCAAGTCCACTTTACATTGCTAATATCCCACATTGACACTTCTATAAGTTCCTCAGCTCCTTCGTCATGGGACAGTGTCAGAGTTTAGTTTACGTCTTAAATATAATTTTTCTTAGAGTTATTATGAAATTAAACCACAATTATCCTCGGCACCACCACCAGAAAAATGGCACCACCTCACTGCACAAATATAACCACTGAGCACATTTTCACCTTGTCCTTTTTTTTTACTTTGAAGCCGTATTTTATGGGGTTTTTTTTTGTAACATTTACAATAGCTTCATGGGTTTGGATGGGTCGTACAAATGCCTGGATCTGCTTGTGCATTCCTTCCTGCAGCTCATCCTGTTTTATAAACATTTGACTCAACACAAGTCAGGGTAGGAAAAAAAACGGGAGGTAATTGAGCTGCCAAGACAACACCAAGGCACCCAGAATACTAAGTAATGTGATGTGGGCTTCTCGAGTCGAGTTTTAGGTTATTTGTAGTGTACCTCTCAAGTCTATCAAATGGCTGCAACCCAAATCATGCATAAATCTACTGTACATCCATTTTAGTCATGGTAGTAGGATAGTACCTGGTGACCTCTTCAAACTGAACGTGCCATGCTTGGAAACCTTCATATTAACCGTTTTGCTTGTGTTTTTATAACAAATACTGAGAGGCTGATGGAAACACGCTATCAGAGCAAACATTCATGAAACACAAACACATTTCATGGTTTTTTTTAACTCGGCACATGAATCAAACATTTTTCTGAGGGATTTTCCTCCAGCGTTACTGTTAAAACACTTAATTTTCTGCTAGTATCGAGTGGCATCTTCAAAGTCTCTTCAATCATGCAAATGAGCGCGGAACGTGTCCTGCAGCTGTTTTGGAATTTTTATACAGTGAGGATTTATTTTCCACATAATGTTTTGTTTTTCTTGGACTTCTCTCTTTCTTTAACATCAAGTTTTCTGTAGTTTTGCAAGCTTTTGAGGAAATGCTGGCACAGGTTGTTCACAGTTATTAAAGGATTCTTCTCCCTGCTGCCGTAGGAAGCCTCTTTCCCAGCTCCCTTTAATGTCTCTGAACAGTAGAGCTGTAACCCTGAGAGTCTGCCACATGCAGAAGCAGTTAATGTGCTTTCGGAAGGATAATCTGCTTCGATCTGACATGTGGTTTGCGATTTGGTGGCAAGCAGAGAGATGATTACACTGAGACAAAGATAACCTGGAAGAATTTGTCAAGCAAACGTCGCTATAATGAAAACGCATTCCAATATTAGGACTGAAAATTGAAGCAAATCCCTCCGAATGTTAATCCGGCTCATGTGTAAAGAGCGCCGCTGATAGGAGGAGGATGAAACGCTGAGAGTATCGACAGCAGCTGAGAGCACAGATGGGATTTTAATGACAACAGTTGTCAAATCTTTAAGGTGGGGTATGCCTATCTCTTGGTTTGTTTTCCTTTTTCTCCATGTGATGGACCGAGTCGGTCAAACATGAGGACACAGAAATAATTTAAGGAAAATGGGTTTATTCCCAAAAAAATAACAAAACTTTAAACAATAGTTTACAGGGCCCTTAAAAGAGGTCAAATGAGGAAACTAAATTCAAAGACAAAAATCAAGATTTTAACATAACCTTAAAGGATAAGACCGTTTTTTTGACATTGGGCCCTTGATTTCACATTACAACATGATGTTCTACTCACCCCTGCTTGTTGTTGGTCATTTGGAGCTGTTCCGAAGATATTCGCGAGGCGTCTGGCTGCTCTCTTGAGATATTCGGCCATGAAACGGTTTCCTATGGGCAAGCTTATACAGGCACAAACTATGCTGTTTATAATTTATTAATTACTATACATTAGCACTGATAACGTGGAGGTGCGTCGCTTACTTAAAAAAATCCGGGTTACTGTAATTTTGATTTTTTTTTGTCGTTAAGTGGGTGTTACTGACGTCCTCGTCGTGCTACTGCCACAGACAGCCCACAGACCTGCTGCCTATTTATTCATTCGGCTAAAATTCAAAATTAGTAACCCGGATTTTTTTAAGTAAGCGACGCACCTCCACGTTATCAGTGCTAGTGTAGAGTAATTAATAAATTATAAACAGCATAGTTTGTGCCTGTATAAGCTTGCCCATAGGAAACCGTTTCATGGCCGAATATCTCAAGAGAGCAGCCACACGCCTCGCGAATATCTTCGGAACAGCTCCAAATGACCAACAACAAGCAGGGGTGAGTAGAACATCATGTTATAATGTGAAATCAAGGGCCCAATGTCAAAAAACCGGTCTTATCCTTTAAAGGAATGGTTCGGCGTAAAATGATAATTTGAGCATCACATGGTCATGCCACATCATTTATATGGGTGATGAGCCTTTCTCCGAAAGACCGCGGCATTCCGAAGTTGGCTATTTTGAAGTGTTTTGTTAGAAACGCAGCCAAAGCAACTGGACGGGGCCAATTTGGAAAATATAAGAAATCGGTTGTTTTTCCGCGATAAACAAGCTCAAAAGCGCTACATACTTCAGCTGTGTCATAACAAAGGGCTTGTCAAGCAAACCAAGGCACAGAGAAGTTCATCGGACCACACAGCCTTTCACTGGCTTGTGTTTTTTGAGGCATCACCGGTAGTTCCAACTCCTAGTCTGACCCGGATGTAGGCCCACTGCTTCAAGTTATCAAAGGGAGGCTGAGACGCAAATATGGCAGAAGACGACCAAAATTTTTTCGAAGACGAGCCATTTGCGTTTGAAGGCCAACCATACTTGTTTGAGCCCGAATATACAGACGAGGAGTTGCGGGAACGGGAGGAACAACAGAGATGTGCGGAGCAAGCGTCAGTGGGCGCTTCTGCTCGGTCACGTACTGGGGGTACATGTTAGGCACAGATATGCCGAATGAAAACACCTGTTTGTCATCTAAAAGACATTTTGTGTCGCTAATAGACAAAGGTGAGTTTTTTTGTTTTGTTTTACATTGCATAGCCGTGTGCCATGTTTTTTGTTCTAGGCAAAAGCAAACGCAACGACAAAATATGCAGTTCATATGCTGTTACACCGTTATCCCTTATTTGTGGTTTCCTACAATGTTTCAAACAATATGTAGATCTACCGAATTGGAAAAGTAAGAAGTATGTAGCGCTTTTGAGCTTGTTTATCGCGGAAAAACAACCAATTTCTTATATTTTCCAAGTTGGCCCCGTCCAGTTGCTTTGGCTGCGTTTCTAACAAAACACTTCAAAATAGCCAACTTCGGAATGCCGCGGTCTTTCGGAGAAAGGCTCATCACCCATTTAAATTATGTGGCATGACCATGTGATGCTCAAATTATCATTTTACGCCGAACCATTCCTTTAAGCTAACAAACAAAACTGACCTGACACACAAGAAACAAAGGGGACTTAAATGTTGGCTGATCAGACCATGACACACTGAGGAAGAGGGAAGGGAAACATCAACACAAATTTTACTTACAAAAGTAAATAAACACAGTTAGCCCAAGAATTAACTTAAATGCCTAATAACTAAACCAAGTCAACAAAATAAACAAATCACAAAAGCAAAAAGAACTAATGCAGAAATTAAAAGTCTTCCCCTCTAGTTGGTATCACCTAATCTGGGATTGGAGTGGAGTGCTTCGTTTCAGCCCAGTCCAAGCAACTGTGTGGCTGCAGGTGTGGCCGCAGGTGTGGCCATCACACTCCACCTAACAACATCCGACACCACACATGTTTTCTTTCTCAGCAGTCTTGATTTAAGAAAGTTAAGTCTTTAGCGAGGAACTGGTGGGTGTCTCCCTCCACCCTCCAACTTCATTGCCAAGAGGAACTCAAACTGAAACACACACTGCATGTGTATACAGCAAATACAATGTTTATGAAGACCCTGAGAGGAGGGGTTTAAATGTTTCATACCACGTCTGCTGAGAACGCTGTAAAACAACAGCAGCTCACTGACGGAGTCTGAAGATGTGTGCAAACCAGTCTGGAAACAGATGTTTGACTCCCGGTCTGTTTGTGTTTTCACTGTGAGTTGTTTTGTCAAACCTTTTTCAGGCAACAGAACCAACTGCCAATGCTTATTTTCTCCAGTATCCTTTTTTTTTGTTTTTTCTCACACATAAACAATTGGATCTGGAAACTTTGGACACTGACACAGTTTTTATTTAAGCAGTTTTCAAAATATTTACGTAAGTTAGTTTCTTATTGCAGTCTGAGGATGAACTGTTTCCATAGAAATATTGAAGACAACTTGATGGTTAGATCATAAAATGGCACCTCATTTATTGAATGTAAGCTACTCAGTGGGTTAGATGCTGAAAAAGAAGAGTGAGGATAGCTGAGTGAGTCATTGACCTCTCATTGACTCCCTGCTCAAATGAAAGGCTGTAGCCTTTCTGAATAAAAATGAAATATTACTTTATTAATCTCCAAATGAAAATGATATTGTTGCGGTATGATAGTGAATGATTGAGGATTTAAAATAAATGAATAACAAACACTCACTGTGGAGAGTAATTGCTGTGGACAGGAATGAGCCTCGGTTACTGATCCTTACTATAGAGAAGCTGAAGAAGCCTCTGGCTGAAGATACTTTCTGTTTTTTATCACTATGTTGTGTAGAATATGTGTAGTGTTGTCCTACTTTGGTTATATAGCACCACTTTACAACAAAAGTCTTTTCTTTTCTGCCTCTTTGGGCTCTATTTGGCTCTATTGTGAGGAAACATGGGATATCTTTCTATGCAGATGACTGCCAAATTTATATCCCTTTAAAGCGTAATAGCTTTTACTCTATCCATCCTGTATTAGAATGCCTCAATGACATCAAGATGTGGATGTCACTGAACTTTTTAAGCTTTAATGAAAAAAAAATATATATAAAATATGTATAAAATGTACGGTTACAAATTTAGGAGGGATCATGGACTGATTTCAAACTTAACAAGCAAATCAGCACTGTTGTACAGAAAAGTTTCTTTCATTTAAGGCAGATAACAAAGCTAAAGCCTGGTCTGACACGGCAAGACTTTGAAAAGGTGAATCATGTTTTAATTACAACTTATCTGGACTACAGGAACGCTCTTTATGTTGGGGTTAGTTGAATTACTCTTTCACACCTTCAGCTTGTCCAGAACGCTGCTGCTCGTAAAATTCTCCTTATAGTATCTAAATGTCTGAATAGTCTGTCCCCAAGATCTGTTGATCACCTGACCTAAGAGTCGATCGGGCTTTTGCAATAATCGCTCCCAAATTTCGGAAAAAGTTGCCTTAAGATGTTAGGCAAGTTCATTCTCTCTGTTTTTAAATCT
Source organism: Odontesthes bonariensis (assembly GCF_027942865.1). Lineage (NCBI taxonomy): Eukaryota > Metazoa > Chordata > Actinopteri > Atheriniformes > Atherinopsidae > Odontesthes > Odontesthes bonariensis. The sequence goes on along the minus strand of NC_134519.1, from coordinate 9,346,739 downwards.
ATTTTAAAATCACACTTGTTGTCTTTAACCTTTACCCCAATGTGAGTTTTTGAACTCTTATATCAAGTTGTTTTACTTATTCTGCCATTTTATGTTTGCTTTTATACGTCTCTTAATGTTCGTGTTTTATGTATGCTTTTAAATTTATATTTGATTGTACAACACTTTGAGTCAACTGTGTTGTTTTAAATTTGCTTTATAAATAAAGTTGGATTGGATTTGATCGGAAAAGTCTTTTAAAAGCACTTTACAAAGAGAAAACTCAACGGATCCCATATGATCAACCACTTAGCAACATGCAAGCTGGAGGAGTGCAACAATCATAAAAATATTAAGTTTTGCATTTCTTACACAAATGTTTGCAAAGCTATACAATAAATGGTTTGGATTTTAACTTTTTTTTGTTGTTGTTCTTGCACATATGTGGCTTACATTTCGTTAAGGCTTGCTTGAATGCATCCATGTATATCCATATAATGACTGCTCGCGTGGCTCATTAAGCTACTATAACTAGCAAGCTAACTGCTAAGAAATTAGCAACACCTGCTAACACTACTCAGTGACAGAATAGCATTAGCAGAGAAAAAAAATACTCGATTCACTCTGTTTGTTTACATATTAACCTGTTTATTCTGTGTGGCATTGTGTTCTAAGGACTGTAAATTGTATGAAGTTAAGTTCTATAACTAAGGAGCTAATTGCTAACATATTAGCAACACCTGCTAACACTACTTAGAGACTGAGTAGTATTGGCATAAAGAAAGTATTGCCACTTCTAACAAGAGTTTAGTCTGTACTAAAATTCAATGTCTCTTTCTATGTCCATGCTCCTTATTACTATCACATTACATGCACATTATTACTATCAAGCATAAAAACAAACAAAAAAATATTAATATCTTGTGTGTATCCAAAGCATATAAATCCTTGCTGCCATAAACTTTAAACGCCATAAAGCCAAATCCATATGGGTGACATACTTCTTCATTGCACTCAGTTACATTACAGTTTATTTTCAGTACGAAGTGTTTTGTAGGTAATAGTTAGCTTTATTTTGAGTCATGCTATCATAAGAGCAACTTTGTGTGATGTATTTTTTACCTCTGTTCCAGTGACGATTGCTTAAAAAATCCTTTTGCTGTTGTAAGACACAATCAAGCAACTTTTTACAATTAAAAAAAAACTTTTTAACACCTTTGTAAAGGTCCATGTCTGAACTGAGAATCAATGGACTTGGAGTTGAGGCCAATCACACATTGTCACATCAAGAATATAACTGGATTTGTCAACTTTAAGGAAAATATAAAACGGTGACAGTTTTGTTCTTGGTTGCTCTTTGCTCTTGATTTCTTGTTTTTTCTCACCAATGCTCTGATTATTACTTAAGGTGTCGTCTATTGTAACTGGTAAATAAGACTGATGTGTAAGTATACAAATGTTGCCCATAATTCTGGATGTTTGGTTATCAACAAAAAAGTGTTTGATGAAAATAAATACCTATGCTTTTGTTAAAAAAAGTGCTTTTTTTTAATCACACTCCAGCAGATATTATTCCCTATAAACTTAGAAATGAGAGACGCCTGCTTCCGCTTAATTACAGCAAGACGCTGGTAAAGCCAAGGCCACTTTCTCATAAGCCTGTTGAACGATGAGTCCTGGGAAGCTCACACATCATTAAGACCTATGATAAAAACAACACATGAAACATTTCACTGTTTCATTATTTATCTCATTTTAAGACTTGGTGAGGACCAGATGTCATGTAACTTTCCTGATATGTAGAATCTAAGAATTTGGAGACTCTGAGTTATTTTAAGGCTCGTAGGTACCAGGATGGCTGAGTGGGTAAGGCATTGGATTTAAGATCCAATGGGCAAATGCCCACGTGGGATCAAACCCCTCTCCTGGTAGCAGCAACAAAATCTTTCTGTGTGTCGAAGTTAACCGAGGACACTTTGGCATGTTTGGGGCTTTGGATCCATTCATTGATCCACTGATTGGAAGACAAACTACAGTCTAATTAACAACTGCCCAAAAATTGTCAACCTAAAGCAGAAATACTCACTGCGTGGCTCCTCAAGCTTTAATTGGTGGCTCACACTTGCATAGTAGCTTATAATTTTTTCATTTTTTCAAATAACATACAGCGAATACTGCACAGTGTTAAGTATTTTCATTTAATTTTTAATTAAGGCTTAATGGTGTTTCCTAAAGGGGGCTCTGTTAAACCTGGCAACGCAGCCCACTTAAACCACCGTCACACTTGACCGCAGCGCACGCTAGCTCCTTTAGCCAGCGCGAGATGCAGGCACAATGGCTCGGTTTTTAATTAAAAAAGGGCAAAAACCAGCACAAAAACCATGCTCATCATGAATGTCTCACTATGATTACAACAACAAACTACAAATACAACATGAAGAAAGTCAAGGACATGCATACCAGCTTCCGCTCATCCCAGTATTAAGGTAAATGTGTTCTTAACTGAAAATGTATTGACTGTGTTGTTTTTTTTTTTGAGATGTTATATATGTAGAAATGCATATTTGCAAAAGGGGGCTTTAGTATGTTGTCGTAAAAGTGGCTCTTCCCTTGATTTTGCTCTGCCAATGTGGCTCTTGTGAAAAAAATAGTGAGCATCACTGTCCTAAAGTATCCTTCATAGACGGTCTTGTCAGAAAGAAAATACATCATTAAAACCTACATGTGACCCATTTCACTGTTATATTTTCACCTAATTGTGAGACTTTGGCTGTGTTCGAAACCGCCTACTTTTCCTACTAGTCCTACTTTTTTGAGTTCCCGGATGTACACTAGATGCATACTAGATTCGCCGAAATGTTGAGTATTCATCATGAGGTTACTTGTCACACTCAATCTACCCAAGATGCAACGTAACGTGAAGTTGCCCATCGCCATTTGAACGGTCAAATTCCGTTAACGGGACGAGAGCAGTCAAAATGGCACAACCGGAAGTGCGTTGCTCACTGCGGCTAGCTTTAGTAGCGCCAAATTCGTGGGAAAAATCTTGTAAATAGCCGGTATTTTGTCACATTTTCAACACCTTGGGGGTCTAAATGACTACTTTCTCGTCTGAAAATGTTTCAAATGTTGCTAAAGTTATATATTTACAGAGTTTATAGCTTAAGCGAAATCAGCTTTTCAGGCCGGCTGATTTCGGCTCGGGCAGGAGTGAAGTGCACTGTGTGTAAACGCTCTGCATGCTGTCTGATCGATGAGTATGCCGTTTTCAAGTATGTAGTATGTGGTAGGTGGTTTCGAACACAGCCTTTGTGATGCCCAGATCATTAGCCAGTCACAGGAACCAGGATGGCCGAGTGGTTAAGGCGTTGGACTTAAGATCCAATGGGCAAATGCCCACGTGGGTTCAAACCCCACTCCTGGTAGCAGCAACCAATGGTAATCTTACGAAGTGGTGTCTGTGTGTGGATGTCCATGGTTGCCTTCCATTTCAAATCAGCCAGGACTGCCAAAAACCCATTACAATGTTTCAGTTTAAAGCTGGTTTTATGTAACCTGACTCACGTCATCTGACTGCGTTCACCAACTACACGCGAGGGCGTTCCCTTTCCTCACACAACCATCTGAGGAGCCTGGGAGTCATATGTGTTTCGTCCGATTAGAAAATAATCAGAGCAAATCATTAATCGCTGGTTGGGACTTTGGATGAATGGGCGCAATGGCCATTCATGCTCCAGAGGGCGGGAGTCAGGTAAGCTCTGAGCTACGTCACGGGTTGAGTCATTGGCAGTGGCTGCAGTGGCGTGTCAGTCAAGATGACGGACAGATTCTTCATCCAATCACATGCACGTGTTTTAGAAAAAATAGCCCCATTTGAAATCATGTCGGTTGTGGACTCGTCCCAGATGGTATGCGAATACCAGAGGGTGGGAGTCAGGTAAGTTTTTATGACCCTCTTACACCAAACGACTGAGATCACTGGATCATGCCGCAGCCCGATTTCGTTGTGACTCTTGAAAGCTGCTTTGTAACACCAAAAAACAGCTTACGGACATGTTAACAAGGCTAAAGATGTCAGATTTCAGCAGAAAAGTTGTTAATCCTGGCACTAGGTTTTCACTCTTCACAGATTGTCGTGTGCTGTGTTCCTAGTACTTCAGTTGACAATATTAAGAGGTGTTTTGTGCTGTTAGTTGTTCTAAAATATCTGAAGAGCTCTGCCGGCATGTTGAAGCAGGATTATTCATAAAAAGTAAAACTCGAGTCACTGAGCTCTCCAGTTTCTCTGTTAAATGAAGCTGACACAGCAACGACTTCCCCCATCAACAATCACCATACACTTACATTCATGTGTGTTCCTTCTAACTGTACAGGGAGAGGACACACATCCTTCAGTGCTGACATTTCTGATGGCTGTTGGCATCCCAGAGTTGAGATCAATGTGAAAAGCAGTGGAGCATCCAGGAGCAGGGGGTGTCAGAGTGATTGAAGAGCCACTTAACCTCTGCCTGTTTAAACGCTCAGACACCCGAGGATTTCAGATGATTCGGCTTCCTCAGATCACTAATCCCTAATCCATTCATTTAAATCTCCTCTTATTGGTTGTGATCAGAGACCAGATGTGAGGCTGATAAGTGGCATCTCAAGCATCAGCGTTGATATCAAAAATTCACATTAAAACATCATTATGTTCAAATAACGTCTACAGCCAACTAAAAATAAAATGAGGTCTCATCTGCAGTGAGTGTAGTTTATCTTGAATGTGTTTTTGCAGGATAAGTTGCACAGAAGTTCGGCTCAGTCTCTTGATCTTTTCTGTCAGCCAGTCATTTTCAATATTTTCAGGTTGTAAAGTATAAAAATGTTCGATTTTAAGGATCTATGTTGACAGGATTCTTTGCAAACACTGCACCGGTGACGACCTTTAGTTTTTTTGTGGAGGCTTTTACCATTGAGGGAGACTGACTTAACATTTAAAGACTGACATTCAGGTTATTTTTCAGTTGAGAAAGCATTCTTGGTCCAAATCTGTTGGTCTGCTGGAGCCTTTGTGTGTAGAATTTACATGTTGATCCTGTATCCGCATTATCGGTTATGTTCAATTCCTCTAGTCTCAAAAGCAAAAGTAAACTGGCCATCAGCGTGTTTGATAGTCAGTCTCCCTGAATACGAGCAAACATCCATCCATCCATCCATTATCTATACCGCTGAATCCGTCCATCGGGTCGCGGGCGGGCTGGAGCCTATCCCAGCAGTCAATGGGCGAGAGGCGGGGTACACCCTGGACAGGCCGCCAGTCCATCGCAGGGCCACATAGAGACAAATGAGACAAACAACCATACACGCTCACACTCACTCCTAAGGACTACGAGCAAACAGTATAGAGTAAAATAAATCCTGCGTCTCCTGTGTTGATGAAGGATGTATTGAAGAATTCATTAGGATTTAGGAAAAACATGAGGGATCCACTGAAAACACACTGATTCACACTTATTTTCAAATATTCGTTCTATATTCATTTTGGACCTTTTCTCCTTTTCAGTACACGCTGATTAGCGATCAGTTTAGTATCTTAACCGAGGACACTTTGGCATGTTTGGGGCTTTGGATCCATCCATCGATCCGCTGATTGGAAGACAAACTACAATCTAATCAACAACTGCCCAAAAATTGTCAACCTAAAGTATCCTTCATAGACGGTCTTGTCAGAAAACTTTGTTAGGCCCTGAATCACTGTCTAGTTATGTACGGGGTGCCAGGATGGCCGAGTGGTTAAGGCGTTGGACTTAAGATCCAATGGGCAAATGGCCTCGTGGGTTCAAACCCCACTCCTGGTAAAATTTTGAACAATGGTAATATTACAAAAGAGTCTTTGTGTGTGTAGTTTGCATGGTTTCATCCCATTTCAAACCAGATTGTACAAACAAGAATCAGAAACGGTGCCGATCTCTCTGGGCCCCGTTTATTTAGAATGAGCCGAAGTGTTCTGACCAATTCTATACTTTGGAAATCTCTTGACTTGATCTCTTGATCCCACCCAAAGAGACAGACACATGGCTTTTTTACCTTCTCCAATTAACCTAACATGTATGTCTTTGAAATGTGTAAAAAAAAAACACATAAATGTGGACACAGAAAAACACCAGCAGGCAACACCTTGCAAGTGACTAAACTAATGTAAGTCACTAAATATGAGTTCAATCACACCAATAAGGTTTGACTTCAGTTTATAGATAAGCTCCTGCAATGCTGACATATTCTACCAGGAGTGGGGTTTGAATGCCATATGAGTGAAGTCTGTCCATTTTACTTTTATTATGCTTTTCTCAATGTAGAGGTTAAACTAAGATCGTATTTATTATCTTTGTCTTATACCATGGGAAAAATATGCGTGAGAACTATTAATCAAGTCAGCATGGGGGCCCACTAAGATGGTTTCTACATAGGGCCAGGAATTTCGTGCTACGCCCCTGTGTGAAGCTGTTGGTGTATAATGGTGTAGGTGTCTGGGATGAGCGTTGAAGGATGGGTAAAATGTTGCCCTGTGATACAATACTGAAAAAAAAACAGTAAACAAAAGCTTTCAAAGAATAAAATATAACATTAAAGGCGGGGTAGGTGTTCTTTTTCTGGAGCATTTTTTTTACATATTGCTTGAAATACTCTTCACACCCCATTGCAACCAATTAATTAAAAGTTTTGACACAAAAAATGGAAAGTTTTAGTGGCATCTAGAACGAACAATCCAGGAAAAACACTATCCAATCATACTGAACGGACCGTTAACGATGATTGGATTCTGATGCGTCTATCAAACTGCAATCTGCTCCCCCCCCCCCCGTGCGCGTACCCTTCTTCGTGAACGAATTACGCATCCAGAAGCTTGGCAGGAAGCTAAACTAGAGCCAGCTTGGCTAGCACCTAGCATTATTAACCGTATAGTTAGCATATACTAAATACTAAATACTAAATAGGGCAATGATCGATGCTTGCTGTCAGAACAGCGCTCGTGCACCTTCGTGCTCGTGAACAAGCATTGCGCGTTCATGTACACTAGAGGCGTGGCTTCGGGGGGAAAGTCTGAAGAAATGGGTTGGGACTTTTGACCTGTATGTTTTTAAAATGCAGCTTCACTGGACTCAAAATCCAGGATCTCCTACCCTACCTTTAAGGGAGCAAAATGTTCAAAATGTAAATCCTCACAATACATCCGGATTAAGTGAAACAACACGTGTCAAACATAGCTGAATAAGCCTCAGTTAATAAGAAAGAGCTCGTGGAAATCACCGAATGAATGCGAGATGGTTGAGTTTCATCACAAGTTGGGTATACTATGTTTGCAAAGATGTAACCGTCTTTCAACGTCCCAACCAATATTTGAATGCTTTATCTAACAATTACAAGGAATTACAGCCTTTTATTGGAAATTAATAAAGATATGTATGTTTCCCTTTTAGAGTTTCTAAAGAAAAACTGTACATGGCAGATATGATGTCTACAGGAGAAGAAAGGGCCAACAACTAGATGATGTCATTAAAAGGGCATAAAAACAGTCAAATATTGGGAGAATAATGCAAAATCCTAGATATAACATTTCTGTCATTTCATTCAACCCTATAGTTGACGATTACGCAGCAATGACAACAACTAGCACAAATAACTGCGATGATATGATTGTTATTAATCATAACTGAACAGAGATTGTACTCAGTTGTGAGGTGAACATTGCCTGCCAACAATTAGAGCTTAAATGTCTTCTTTGAATGTAGTTTTCTGTGTTTTCATTTATGGGTGGACAAGTCAGCTTTGTCCATAAGTCCCTTCAACAGAGAGCGGGGAAATCACAGTAAAATAAAAATTACAGCCCTAATACTTCCATCATTTTTCATCTGTTGTTTTGGCTCATTAGATCTACCGCTGGCTTTTACACCACATTCCATTTTGATCCCTTTGCTGCATTAAATCCCTCAATTATTCACCACCACTCGTCAACGGCCATGTAAACAGCAGCTCTAAAAGCTGTAATTTACCACCACATCCAGCTGAATTAGTGGCTGCTCCGAGGAGTTTAGTTTCAGGGGGACAAATCTGCATCTTGATGAGAGCAGCTGAAGCAGGCAGAGAGGGTTTTTGGGCTGTTTGTAATGATGGTGTAATTATACTGACAAGATGATGTCGTAATCGTGTAAGAAAGCTGGATTGTTGCTCATGTATGTCATCAGCAGACAGCGCCGTTGTAATTTCTACAAAATAATAAAGGACTGAAAGGGAGTCAGTCAAATAGCTACAGATAACTTGTATGATGGTAAAAGCTTAAAATAGACAGCGCTGCTGCTCCCATTGACCGTCGGATAATTATTAATCATGTAATTACTCAAAGTACAACATGGAAATATTTCTTGATCTCCTAATCCCTGATTCAAACCAATCACCAACTTTATAGCCATCCCAATTCGCTAGCTAAGCAACTATAACTGTAACTGTGTTTCTTTTCTAATGGTTCTTAGAGGTTGGTTTACTAAGATGAGCAGTGGAGGGCGCTGCTGTTGCAACTGAAACTTTGTGACGCCCAGATGAATGGTAACTAACAGGTACCAGGATGGCCGAGTGGTTAAGGCGTTGGACTTAAGATCCAATGGGCAAATGCCCTCGTGGGTTCAAACCCCACTCCTGGTAGAATGTTTAACAATGGTAATTTTTCTGACCAATTCAATACTTTGGAAATCTCTTGACTGTTAGATCTCAAAGTACAATGTGGAAATATTTCTTGATCTCCTAATCTCTGATTCAAGCAATCACCAACTTCTAATGGTTCTTAGAGGTTGGTTTACCAAGATGAGCAGTAGAGGGCACTGCTGCTGCAACTGGAACCACAGAAGAAGAAGATTCACATGTGTAAAGCGTAAAATACAACTGCTGTTAATTGCGCATATGCATGTTTATCATCGCTGCCCCGTGTGTCTTGTGTTCATTTGGTGAAGTTTAGTATCTTAACCGAGGACACTTTGGCATGTTTGGGGCTTTTGGGGCGATCCACTGATTGGAAGACAAACTACAAACTAATCAACAACTGCCCAAAAATTGTCAACCTAAAGTATCCTTCATAGACGGTCTCACAGAAAGAAAATACATCAGTAAAACCTACATGTGACCCATTTCACTGTTATATACACCTTTAATGTCTATATGATAGAATAAAACAACACACTGGCATTTGTGTCTATGACCATAACACAAGCACACATAAAATTAAGACCACTGGACTCCAAAACTCTTCCTGTTTGTGGGACATTTTCCCAACTCGCTGCTAAATGAATTCAACAGTTGACTTAATGAAACTGAATACAACATTGGTCTATAGGGCTCATGTGACACTTCCAAGCCTCCTGTTATGTATGAAGAGAAAAACTGAAAAGTTGGTTTAGTCTGTGAAATCCTCTTTTTTTCAGAACAGCACAGAGGTCCATCTCGTTAAATAGCATTCAGAGTCTCTATGGTTTAGTTTGAAGTGTCTATGTACTGTATTGCCTTGTTATTCTGCCAGGGATAACAGATCTCATTACTCATAGCAGGCCTCCGGGAATCATCCAGCCCTCCCACAGATTAAAGTTTGAGCTGCTTTGGTGTAATTAGGTGGCGGTTTGTCCTCCTAATTATCAGCCTGCGCGTTGGAGAAAGCAGTCGGTCCACTATCACTCCCTGCCTCTTGTCTTTCATTCATTAGCTGACGCTTCAATAAAAACACTTCTTTTCATCCATACAGTGCGTGGGCTTTTTACTCGAGTAATTTGAAACAGGAGCCCTAATCAAACAGCTCATTACGACAGATTAAGATAAACGTCAACAGGCCCGACCTTATTTGGGGAGAGTGTTTAAGAAGGTGTATAAATGGACAGACGAAAACATGAACGACTGAGAATTGCGGGTACCAGGATGGCCGAGTGGTTAAGGCGTTGGACTTAAGATCCAATGGGTAAATACCCACGTGGGTTCAAACCCCACTCCTGGTAACAAAGTTAGACACCTGCTGTTTTACGGGCGCCCATGGCTTAGTGAGTCGTCCAATAACCAGAAAGTTGGTGCTTCCATTCCCACTCAAAAAGGTTTGTGAAACTGACCGCTTTCAGTCCACCTCCTTGCCACAACCCGGTACCCTTGAGCAAAGCACCATACCCCAGTGGTGCTCTGTCTCTATGAGTGTGTCAACAGGTGCCAATCTGGATGTGTTAAAAGCCGAGTACAAATTTTGTGTGTATTGCATGTATGCATGACAATAAATATGATCTTAATCTTAAAAATTTGCCAGAACAATGACAGATGCTGTAGAAATATAACAGGGGCACCGAATATTCAGTGACGAAGCAGCTATATCCTTATTTTTGTGACATTTAAATCTCTACCACGAAGACCACGAAGGCGAAGTAGCTCACATCAAGTTTACAGAGAAGGTTGTCTGGATTGTGCTTGGTTTGCGCCACCTTCCTCTTCCTCACAGCCCTCCACCTGCCTGATAAGAGCGTTCAGAGGTTAGTTCATTTTATCGAGGCAGTGAGGAAGCTGGGTCATAATAACTGATACGTATCAGGACAAACACCGACTCCCCTGTGTGTGGATTCAGACACACAGGAGAGGCTGGGGATGAGTGTGAGGATAATACATGTTGTCTGCTGGCAGCCATGTTTAAAAAGTTGTCCCCCTCTGCAGCTATTTCTGCGGCTAAGATTAGCTCTATTTCTCTGGGGGCTGATCTTTTTCTATTAGAGATTAAGAAGGAGAGGTGGGACGAGTCAAGGTGCTCTTAAACCGAAGTGAGAGCGTATCTGATAAACATTCTCAGCAGACTTGAAGGAGTCTTACTCCATCTGTCAATGTTCTCCTCCTTTTTCTGTCCATCTTCTTTCCTCCATCAACCTCTTCAGTCTGTTTTCCTGCTTGTCAAACAGAGAGAGTGCCGATGTGAAATTTAACATTTCATTCATCAGACGCTCCTGCTCCTGTCCCAGGTAAGGCTGGAAAAAAAAGGGCTAAATACAAGAAGAATTGGAGGAATCAAGGTCAGTGTGTGTTTTGGTCATTGGATTGAATGAATTTTAATGGCCGGGTGAAAAAAATCATTTCGTAATAAGGGTTCCAGAGACACTTTACTGTGTAAAATTAGTTCTTATTAAAGGGATAATTCCACTCTTTTGAAGCGAATTGACATCCGAGGTACCAGGATGGCCGAGTGGTTAAGGCGTTGGACTTAAGATCCAATGGGCAAATGCCCTCGTGGGTTCAAACCCCACTCCTGGTAGATTATTTAACAATGGTAATCTTACAAAAGAGTGTTTGTGTGTGGAGTTTGCATGGTTTCCTCCCATCTCAAACCATATCATACAAACAAGAGTCAGTAACTTGGCCCTGATTTATTTAGAATGGGCCAATGTTCTGACCAATTCAACACTCTGGAAATCTCTTGACTGTTAGATCTCAAAGTACAACGTGGAAATATTTTTAAGTATACAATGTCATACAGCTTCATGTCAAAAGAGGCGAACTGTCCCTTTAAATGGTTAGGTAACATTCGGTGCTCTGCCCTACCCAAACCATTCGGCCTCTACGACGCAGACCTGTGGACACCTCTCTGAGGTGGGAGGGGCTTACGAGGTCAATTCGCTTTCATAAGCCGCCACTTCTGCTCTGAAAATAGGGTAAAAAAAACGGGTTGTTTTTTGTGTTTGTATTTTACTCGTTTATTTTTTTTGTTCTGCAAACAATAAAACCAAAATAAAGCCAACGGTTAAAAGGACAAAACGCCTCACTATTCATTTTCATTTTAAAACGAAAAAAAAACAATAAAAACTATTTTTTTCTGTTTTTTAATACTCGCCTCTGAACGGGTAATGCAATACATACACTGACTGAATCACTTTGTTGGTTCCTTGGAGGTGTGTGTTACTAATTATAATTATCTTTATATGGAAACCTTTTAGTGTCAAATGTTGTTTATTTTCACAACAATTTTATTCAAATGTAAAAGAAAAGGTAAGAAACTACATCCAGAATACACATTTATTTCTTCAAGATTACTTCTTCAAGCAAGTCCTGGCCAAGAACGCAGCATTAGACAAAATATCGACGTGGAAGTTTCAACGTAATGACCAATTTCAAATGTTTTCAAAATGTGCCGCTAGGAAAAATAAAATAAAAGCATCCGTACCAACTAAAACCAACATATTTTGCTTCTGGTTTTAAAATAATAATAATATATTTGAAGGTCATTCCAGACATAAGGAGATATGAAGGCATAGAAGGATAGTTTTACCCAGCTCTTAGTGCACCCTGGGAAGGTTTAAAGAGGTTTTGTTGTAAACCAAGTATCACACTGGCTGGTGTGATGTGACAGGAGGCTGGAAATGTAAGATAGTAATCTTAAATTACAGAAAGCCATCCTTTCTTTTTTTTTTAGAAAGGATACAGATAAGTTTATAGATAATATCACTAAAGTCTAACATAGACTGAAAGAAACGCTGAACTATTTTCTTTCTGGCAGCAAATGGTAAAAATGTTTGTATTTTTATTAATATATAGTAGAAACTGTAGACTATACATATTATATATGGTCTTTTCAAGGATTTTCCTGACGACACCAGTGTCCCGGTCAGTGGGTTAATCTCATGTTTTTTGGTTGTGGCTTCCTTACTTTGGATTTGTGAATTCAAGTTTTCCGTGTGACTTGATTCAGTTTATGTTCGATCTTTGTTGCATCTCCTGTATTCGTGTTTTATTTCCTCAGTTTGTTCAGTGTTCTTAGTTAGTCCTGCTTTCTGCTCCCCATGTGCACCTGGACTCAGTTGGCTGATTATCACCACCTGCCTCCTGTTACTCGTTAACTCCCTCAATTACTCCTGGTTTTCCTTTGCTCCTTGGCAATTCATTGATGTCATTTCTCTAGGGTACCCTGGCAGTTAGCGGGCCATTTGTTTGACCGTCTGACTTTGGTCCTGTTGGTCAAACTAACCAACAGGTAACTGTCTGTCAACCATTCAATTCAAACAACTTTATTTGTCCCCTTGGGGCCATTAAAGTCTCTCTGCCTGTTTTCGCCTCCTCCCTCTGGTTTTGGGTCCAAACGTCTGTGAAACTCCAACGACCGGAGATTGGTAGGAGTTCCCACAGTGTATGACTTATTTGCAACTTAAACATTAAGCACAATTTTAAAAAATAACATGTTTTCCTTAAGTAGCCGCACCACTTCAGAAGCTCATTTGTGTTGGAAAACAAATTGATCACATCCTAAACTCCTGTTCAAGACAGAGAGATGATGTTAAAGAATGAGAGTATTAAAAATACCAACTCAGTGTTTGGTAAAAAAGTTCTTTATTTTCAGTTCTAGAGCTGGATTTAAGTTTCTGTTATAATTCTTATGTAATTAATTTTACTGCGTATACTGTTTACCACCTTTTCCAAGACCCCGTTTTTAATCTGTATAATTGCTCATTGTTGCAAGTCTGCTCTTCTGACAAACTTCTCTTGTAGGATCAGATCCATTCATCCATCAATGGTTCATCCACAATATGAAGGAGGCAGAAGTCCATCCATAATGTCGAGAAGCAGTCGAGGTCCTGACTACCTCTGGAAAACTTACAAGAAGCTGAATATGAATATTTAACGTAACCTGTTGAAAAATAAGAACCTCATTCCAACGGAAGAAAAAAAACCATGCCAATTAACAGAAGAAAAATACATCAATTTGACTGGTATTTCTTTATTTTTTGAAAAACTGATGATAACTTTTCTACAGAAAGTATGTTTTATTAAATCCTTTTTGGTATTTTTAGTTATTTCTACAGTAGTAAAGTGTAAAGACAAAGTCTTGTTTTTAAAATGATTTCTTTGTTTACATAAGACACGAATTGAAATGCTGTTTGTAATCAAATTTGATTTGATAAACAACTTGAATTTATATTAAGTTATGAACAGTGACCTCTCTCTTGTTAGGACACCACATCTGGAACAGTGCTGACCCAGTGCCCATGAGCCATGGTCTGTGACATTTGAGAGCAACGGCAGGAGTTGGCGTACTTCCTTTTCTGACGGAGAAGTATGACACGAAAGAGAACCAAAAAAAGTCCAACACCAGGACCTGAAAAAATGGCGAGAACTGGATAGAGGTGTGTGATAAGACTCCAGGACCAGACACTGGAACTGGTGCCCGGTCGGCTGAAGTAGCCACGAAAAAAGGCAAAGTAAGTCTTTCCTTAATCCTCCGACATGCAGAAGTCCTAAAATGTTTCTGGAGATGGTCCACAGCAGTGGCACGGATGAACACAAATGTCCACAATATTTGCCCCAGACTTCTTGTGGAGATTTTCCATCCTGCCCAGACTTAATTTGACCTCAGTGGAAACTGCAAAAGATCTGGTTGAGCTCGTATCTCACGGGAGTACCAGAAATAAAGATAAATGTAGAAATGATTAGATGCTACACAAATTTCAGATTTTTATTTTAAGAACCCAATATGTTCAGGCTGATCCGGAAGCTCTGTCGGTGCTGCCATTTGAATGTGTTCAGCAACAACTCGAAGCCTTTTCCTCCAAATCTGACTGAATGGATTTGCTATAAATGGTCTCTTCCAGGAAGTCTTTCATATTGTGAGTCATATTGCTGCTTTTTGCATATTTTATCAGTATGTGAGCTATTCGCACCATGTCTTTATGTATTAAAGAAAAACCATGACACTGAACATTTCTATTCATACATGAATCTCATCCTTTCTGTTGGGATTTTAGTAAGCTTTAAATCCACACTTGGACACTGTTATATTTCCCTAGGTAGAGTGATAAAATAGGGTGCTGAATCCACCTCAGACTATATGTTGTCCGTCTGATTTATGACGAGATAGCCTGAGGGATAGCATTTGGACAGAAATTGGTATATAAATGTATGTTGGGCCGTTCTTGGATTGTTTAACCTATAAAGATCTTTAAAGTGCTTGTTGACACAGAGACTTATGTGAATTTAAATGATAAAAAGCCTCCGTTCACGTCAAGTCTCAGCTTAATTATTATGTAATGTAACTTAAATGTTCGAGTGCAACTTTTCCCACGTTCGCCCAAAACAACTTGGCCTACGCTTGGGTGATTTGCAAGGCACTCATCTCAGTTTCAAAGCTTTCCGGTGCTTGTGTGACAATGACAGTCGTGTGTGTATATAATTATTCCAGTTGGAAGCCTCCATTTTCCTTCAGGTATCCCCTAAGCTGTCCCATTACCTTGGATTTCTTTAAGCTTTCTCCAACAAAAGACTCTCATTTACCCTGTAGCACACCTCCCATTATCCACACCCACAGGCTGACATTTACAGAAGCCTCCCATTTGTTGTTATCTCGCACATGGCGATGGTGAGCTATTTTCTGCTCAGCAGAAGCCTTTCTCCTCATTCTGCTTCAAATGACTGTTTTTCTCTCCAACCTCAGTTACCTGTTAGTCTCTTCTGATTGACAGGCTCTTTTCAAATTGATCAATTTTGTCCTTGTTTTTTCTCTTTTCACCACTTTTAAGGATTTATGTAGTCATTGTTGTATAATCCTAACAGGAGCAGCAGCAAGAGAAGTGTTTATTGTCCAATATAGCTTCAGTTTACCTTTTTATTACGGTCACAGGCAGAGGGACAAAGATGCTCTGGCGTCTGAGTGTTTTGGCGACTGATGAGAAGCTCAGAAAACAGCTTTATTAAGCCGAGGTACATGTAAAATAAACTCCAACCACCAGTCTCCAAACAGGTTTTCTTGTTGTGGCAGTGGGATTTATCCTTTCCACAGACGGCGCCATAAAGTAGGTTATTGTCAAGTGTTGCTGGATCATTAGTGTCAACCCAACCCTGCTGACGCTTTAAAAAGGGCAATATATTCACACAGCAAAGAGCCAAGAGAAATGTTTTCCAGCTATAATTAAAAGCAGTTTCTACTGAAAGGCACATGAATAATGGATTTCTAAAGAGATCTATTTATTCTCAGGTTTTCTGTATTTGTTTTGCTCACAGAGAGTTGCAGAGCCGAGTTACAGCTGCAGATTTTCCTTTTTGTAATTGCTCTCCTCCTTTTAATTATCGTTCATATTGTAAATGTTGTTGAGCCCTTGTGAGGCAGCCCTCTTAATTAGATGAGAAAATTGGCACGGCGCGTAGGAAAACCTGAGGCGTCTTTTATGAAGCACCAGGAGAGATTTTTGAGTAAACGAAAGAAGAGGCATCTATATCACATTGAAAAACACAAAGTCTTTGCCAACTCAGATGTGTTCCTCAACCTTCAGACTGATTGAGATTCAGGAATCATGTGGATGCCGGTGAGAAATCCTCTCCACGTACAACGTGACAAATAGAAACTTAAGAGACAAAAAGAAAACTGCTGTGATTGAGCGCTCTGTCCAGGGCAGGCTGAGATTACTGTTGAAGATTTTTCTCCTCTCTTGTGCTTTTAGATACTTTTAGCTTCTCAGGAAAAAAGCAGTTGGTAAACATGAGGTCACTTTTCAAAAGATAACAGCAAATTGTTTATTTCCACGTGATGAATTCCAGTTATTTAACCTCAGTGCAGGTTGGAGCTGAAAGAGAACTTCGCTTAAAATCGCATCTCTGACTATAACTCAATATAACAGAGATTTACTATGAGTGAATAAACAACGACTCTCTATTAACCATAAATAAACCTGTTCCTAAATAGTTTTTCAATGTCCAGTTGTGAAATCCTAAAACCTTTTAATCTTTCTTCACCAAAAGTGATATGATAAACTTTAGGTTTTGACTCCAGAAGGTTTGATACAGATTTAAATAACAGTTTTAAATGATAATCTACTTGCTTTGAATGTTATCAGCACATTAAATCACTGCTGTAGTTCTTCTTTAGGAAGGCCAAAATGCAGCTGGTGGTTCAGAAATTGTGTATCATCCACTGATAAACAGACAAAATCCAAATAAAACGGATGACCTCCTGATAATTATGCCACAAAGGACACGGAACTCTGAATTATGCCAAGAATGCTGCATACAGACGTAGCTTTTTAGTCAGCATCAGGATTAGTCCACTTGTACACAGGCATTTCCAAATGTTGTTTATTTTCCCTCCTTTTAAATAAATAAATAAATGTTCTCACGACACTGGCCTGTCCAGGGTGTACCCCGCCTCTCGCCCATTGACCGCTGGGATAGGCTCCAGCCCCCCCCCGCGACCCGACCGATGGATTCAGCAGTATAGATAATGGATGGATGGATGTTCTCACGACTTGGTTTTTAAAAAAGAAATCGGACATATGGAAGTGCAAAACACAAGTTAAACATGCTGTACGGTGTATATACACAAAGTATGATAAAATATTGAATTTTTTTAATTCATAGCTTTAATTAATAGCTCAAGGATGGACCGAAACTTTAGAAAATGAGAAAAAAGCATCAAAGACTCGAAATAAGTACCCAGAAAACACATAAATCAAATATCAATACTAGGGCTGGGCGAGGTAACTCTTTAATTATTTAACGCGACAAATATTTTATTGCGCATTAACGCAGGTTTTATTATTTATTTTTTTTATTATTGTAAAAGTCTGTTTCTCACAGGCTTTTATTTTGTAAAAGTCTGTTGCTGTCTGCTGCAGAACCGGAAAAGAAAGTAATCGGTGGATCCACCAAACATGGAGAAGGGTACGGAACTTTTACTCGGCCATTTTCATTTTAAAGTTCTTCCAGACGGCGGAGTCGACAGAACCAAAGTCATCTGTGAACACTAAATGCTGATGTTAAAAGTGTGTTTACACAACAAATGTTATGGCACCTTCATTCATATGGCAGCACATTTAAAATAAAACTAAATGCTAAAAGCTATACACTACTTTTGAATTCATTTTTAGATTTTGCGTACAAATTATGATTAATCGTGATTAATCAGGGAAATCATGTGATTAATTAGATAACAAAATTTAATCGTGCCCAGCCCGAATCAATACACACAATAATTACGCAAAATATACAAGTGATTAATATAAATATGCAACAATAAGCTATAAGAAGAACAAAAGAAATAGAGACTTAAGAGTGTAGTTTTGTCAGCAGTTTTGTACTAAACTATCACCTGCCTCCCTATTCCTGCTCATCTGTTCGGACAACGGGCAGCGAGCCAATCAGAGCAGGTGTTAAAGGTCATCCTCTGCTCTGTGGCGACTGTTCCAGGTGTGATACCGTTTTTGTTTTCCAAGGTCGGGGCACAATGATGGATTATTGCTTTGTGTGGCTTTGAACTCGGTGAGACGGAGACGGATTTCACCCACTCGTAGGAAGGCGTTTCACTCTGAAGCATCAGAGTGGCTGAATGAAAAATGACCTGCGAGGTGTCCTGAGTGGGGACCGTGAACAACGATTAGAATCGTTCTGATCTTCACGTACCAGAAATGTACAAAACTTTCTCTTGTTGTTGACATTGGGAAATTAAAAAAAATGTATTTAATATATCAACCTTATTGGCCAAGAATTTAGCTGTTGTTCTGTTTTAGACTAAATCATCGTTTTGCAAAATCCCCAAAAGTGAACATTCAGCCCCATTTATGTCATTTGAAAGTCCAAGTCGTCACGGTTTATCTTAACATCTTAAGTCCCAAAGCAACAAAAGTTCCTTTGTTTGAGCATATGTGACCGTGATAACATTGTGCTCTGAAATCTAACCCAAGTGTCTATCTGGGTTCTTCTTCAAAGTCAAGGCCATTAATTTTATGACACCTCAGTCCCCGACGTTGTTCCCAAGAAGTACCCGGTGATCTGAGGAAGTTGGACAACTTTGCTGCCCTACAAGTCAGTTTTATCTTATGTCCGCCAACTTTGAACAGTAATGCATACCTCGCCAGTCGCTAATATATACATTACGACAAAGTGAGTCATTGCTGCGATTAGATAATTATACCCCAAAGGGGGGTACCTTCGCTTTGAAAGTAACCTTTTATTGAATTCGTTGTCATCAGCATGATTAAAATTTTGTCCTTTCACACATTCAAAAATCATCTTATAGATACTTTCAATTCAGTTTATTTACATGGCGCTGAATCACAACAAATGTCATCTCAAGGCACTTCAATGATACAGTCCAATTCAAGCCAATTGGAGTCCAATTCATTGTAATCATAATCCAATTAAATTCAAAATTAGTCCAATTCATACATACAAAGCCAATTTAAAAAAACAGTTTCCTAGCTAAGGAAACCAACAGATTGCATAAAAACTTCTCTTCGGTCCAATCCCCCATCATGCATGAGGCGACTGTGGAGAGAAACGACTCCCCATTAACAGGAAGAAACCAGACTGAGGAAGGGTGGCCATCCGCCTCGACCAGCTGGGGTTTGAGACATAACATTTTGATGAGATTATCTTGGTAACGAGCTGTAACAAATAAATGTCGCTCCTGAGTAGCTCCCTGGGATTTGTCCAGTTTAGGCTGTCATAACAAAGAGAGATATGGGTCACAAATGGACAATAAAAAAGTCTAATTTGGGCAATTTTGCCAGCAGTGTTTCTGCTGCCCCCACTGTAGAGCATTTTAATTCAATGTTTTTTCTTCTCAGCTTTCCCTTTTATGTTGAGCGACTTTCATCATCAGAATTTGTATTTTTATTATGTATTATTTGTTTTTATGGTTGTTGCATATGTGCTTTGTCGAGCACTTCGGTCAGCCTCAGTCGTTTTTAAATGTGCTTTATAAAAAAAAAAAGGTGACTTGGCGTGACTTGTGATCTCTGTGGACTCTGAAAGGGAAGCAAGGGCATGTTTTTGCTATGTGCTTTTCATGTTCAGTCACAGCTCAACTAAATGCACACATGCACGTTAAATCGGCGTCATCGACCTCCACTACACAACTGTTTCGTGAAGCGGGCCTTCTGTGATTTGATTGCTGTTTTCAGCTCTAGTCTCTGGAGTTTTGATGAGTTGTTCATCCCTCCGCAGGGCTTTCACAGCTCGAAAAACAATTGGGTGTACGCAGAAAAATGGCTGTTAGATAAGAAATGGAGGAATGGCTGTAATAGAAAGTAGAGAAGAAAAGGGAACGTGGGCAGAAATACAGTAAAACCTACAACTCTGGGGTTTCACTAAACAGGTTTTTGCAAAGTCATCAGAATCTGATGGAAACAAAGGGATGCAACGACTTTCAAAACGCAGTCGGCTGTTTTCTCTTTATATTTATCAGGAGGGTTTCGCGTGAGCACCAAAGCAAACTCGGCCCATTAAACAGCATGAGCAGCTGTGTGGGGCCACACCCGCTGCTTGAAAGGTGGAATCACGATGCAGACGGCGAACTGATCCGGAGACGTGCTGTGAAGATCCGAGAGCGCCGTCAGCGTCACCTGTTAACCGCTCTCATGTATGAAAAATGATCTGATGGGTGAGTACAACTGTGGTGGATTCATAGTGTGAATCTGGCAACCTGTACTTCTACGATGATGTTGAGGGTTAAGTGCCAGAACAATATACAAAAGATGGAAAAGATAAGGAAAAAGGGAAATGTTCTAAATTAAAGCAAAAACACACTACTACATAGCACCACTTTTTTTTTTTATTATTTTAGTTTACATATTCGAAAAGGATATGTAATCCTATCACTTCTCCGCAAGTCATCAGTTATTATTTGTCCAACTTCCTTAATAACAACAATAAACACCATTTTAATTGCACACAACACAATGTGACATGCAAAATAGGATCATATTATCAACAAAAACTTATCTATAACTCAATCTGGCAGCTCGGTCGTAATTACCACATTCTACTCTGAAAACGGTTTGTAGAAAAACACTTGGCCGAATCAATGAGGATTATTTCAAGCTGCTCGGATTAATTTGCGCCCAATTCTGAGGGAAAGTAGTGATGAAATTCCACTCTGAAGAGATTACTCGACACCCATTATCATGTGGACAAGTTACTCATTTCATTATTATGAAGTAGAGCTCTGCATTAACTAACTTTTAGGAAAGTTATGAGAATATATATATGAACACACAGGAAAGAGTTGTTTTTTTAAATTTAAGTGCAGTGGGATTTGACCAAAAAGCAATGGTGAAAAACAAGTTTAAGAACAGCTTAGAACTGCCTGGAACAGGTTGGAACCGGTTTGGTTCCAGACGGACTTTGAGATGTTGGCCGAAAACCAAACCAATCAGGGAGAAGTATTGTTCTAAGTGTTGCTGGGCAACAGCAACAACACTGAACCAGAAATTAACATGAATAAAAGCTGTGCTGTCTTTTTTACTTTTAATGCTTTTTGATTCCAGTAACTTTAAAGGTCTTTCTTCTTAAAGTGCTGAGTCAAACTAGGACTTTATTTCCAACACGACGTGATGAAAATGGTGTCGAAACTGGCCTGAAACACAATCTTTTGTCATTTTTTTTTTATCAATTTGGCATTTCAGTGACATTATCAGCAGCAGTTATCTTGAATGAATACTCCTACAAAGATTCTTTGTATTAACCTCAGATTAGTGTGGGTCTTTTATGATAATTACTCGCACTTTAGCGCCAACATTTCCCCCTTGAATTAAGGAAGCTTCACAACATTAAAGAGCTTTTAAACAACCATCCTGGCCAAGTAGCATCTTTGATTGTACACAGAGCAGTTAATTAAGACTCAGTGGGAGTGGATTTGTGTCCTTGGCAAACGATAAAATAAGAAACGTCTGTTTACTCACAGACAGCGGATGACAGATTACCCATAAGACTCTGGGGCCGGGCCAAGCCGTGCAGGCGGAACCGTGGGTGGTCAGCGAGTTGACACGGTAACAAGCTCCGAGTCGGTGGTCTTTTGGGAAAAGACGGCCATAACAGACTGCGTGCTGAATGAGAAACAAACACTCCTACGAACATGCTCAGACTGGTGATTAATGGCTGCTGGTGGTGCTTCTGCAGCAATGAGGGACAGAAAAGGCCAAAGTAACTTCTGTTGGAACTAAAAGATAACAGCAGGTTTCATTATTAGTGAATGAGGGTGCAGAATCATTTGGTGATCCGTGTTGAGCTCCAAAAATGATAAGAACCGATAAACGAGGCGGAGATAACCAAGCGGGGACAAAATTGAGGAGAAACGGGGCTCCTGGGAAATCTAACTAATGAAAAGTCCTCACTTTTAAAACCCAGACGGCTGAGCTGCAGACTGGTTTCCTTTCATCTGTCTGATATGGACAAACAGTGGCCCGTTAAAAAGCAACACGGGGTTCTGTGGCGTGTGATGGACTAGAATTATTCTGCTGCTCCAGCCATGTTTGGGAGTGTCTCCTCCACTGTGCGGGTGCCTTTTGATTGAAATTCCCAGGTTGTAGATTGTAATATTGGTGGAAAATTTAGACAAAGTGTAAATCTTACTTTTGAGTGGCTTCTACACATCTGCTTTTGGGGGCACTTTACACGGAAACAAACGGGTTAAAAACTCAAAACCTTTTTGCGGATGCACTATATCGTTTATGGTGACGGCGTTTTGGGGGCATGAAAACGCAAAAAAGTGAAACCGCCCTCCAGAGTGGAATTCTTGAAAACGCTCCACTGTCGCGCCACCGTGTAAAGGATGAAAAACGCAAAACTGCGTTTCTCGTCACATAGAAATGACGTGACAAGCAAAATAAAGCGCCAGAAAACCGTGGGAAACACATCAGTAGGCCATCAACATGTCCGTCCCTGCGGACTTTCAACTCTCCTTAGGCGCGGTAATTGACGTTCAACAGTCATTTCATCAGATAACAGCAATGATGAGCGAGAGCAGTAAAGAACAGACCAAAAATATGAACTACGTTCTCGAAATTCTTGAAGTTCATAGAGAGAGCAGGCGACCTAGCCATCTGGCGTGTTTACTGCATCGATAAATATGAAACGTCACACACTTTTGCGTTTCCGTATGCACGCAGATTTTCACCCTAAAACGCTCGTCTAAACGCAGATTTAAAAGTGAAAACGAAACGCCACTTTTGCGTTTTGGTTTCAGATCGTTTCCGTGTAAAGGTAGCCTTAAATGTGAAACGGGTCTCAAAGTGGCTGTTGTGGCTGCAGTTAAACAAGTTATAGTAGTTGTTTTGTTGTCTCTGTTGGTTAGAATCACTAGTTGTACTATTCATGATAATTATAAAATCCAATATTACGGTTAATGTGTATCTGGTCATAAAAAAAATCACCTGGTATTAACTGATGTAAATACAGCCACAGATGAACTTCAACACATAAACACACACTGGAAAAAAATCTAAATCTTACCAAGTATATTTGTCTCATTGAGTATCTCATTACACTTAATATAAGACACAACTGCCTAACAAGTACAATTTCAGCCAGATATAGGGACTTGTTTTAATACAATACATCTTGAATATCTTAAGTGAAAAAGTCTTGAAAACATCTTTTTTTGAGTCATATCACATGAAACAAGCTTTTTTTTTCATTTGAAGAGATTTTTAAGCTAATTTCAAGATCACTTTTAACTCAAAAGTCGTAAATATCACATCTTATTTCAAGAAATCTTGACAAGCTTTGCTTATTTCAAGCATAATCATCTTGTTCAGATGCAGCTTTGCTAACCTAAGCTATGCTGCCATGTTCTTTTTAGAGAGAAGAGGCTTTCTCCTGCAGCCCTTCCACACAAGCCATACTTGTTCAGCCTGTTTCGAACTGTGCCGTCAACTTTAACCTTTAACATGCTAACTGAGGCCCGCATAGTCTGAGATGTAGCTCTTGGGTTTTTGACCTTGGGGTGACCTTGCTGGGACGTCCACTCCTTGGAAGATTGACAGATGTCCTGAATGTTTTCCACTTGTGAATAATCTTTCTCTCTGTAGAACGATGGACTCCAGATAGTTTGGAAACAGCCTTATAACCCTTCCCAGATCGATGGGCAGCAACAGTTGCTTCTCTAAGATCATTGCTGATGTCTTTCCTCCTTGGCATCGTGTTAACACACACCTGAATGCTGCAGCTTTTATAGAGATGCTCACACTGACTGATCAGTTAATCAGGTCCATATGGAAGCAGTTTACTTTGTTTTTAATACACTGCTTCTGAATTTTGAGTACATTTTTGTTCAATCAATAAAGACGATGGGGAATATGTCAGTTTATTTTTAACTGAGACTATTCACATAATTTTAAGACCTGGTAAGGATCAGATGATTTTTTTAAAATTGTATAATGTCCTCCTGATACATTACTTTCACATGACTGTACCTTTAATTAAATAAACCTAAAGAAGAAAATGATTGGAAAGTAATGAAATAACGTTAACTTGTGCTATATTCTGGTTGAACTGCAAACTAAGTTGAAGAAGTATCTGCCAGGGTAGACTGCAGTTAGACTGGCATATTTTAACTGGCAGTTAAGAAATCAGCTAATACGACATGTTGGGCGATTCGGAGCAGGTTTAAAATGAAATGGATTCATGTAGGAGAACTGAGCCATAATGATTCAGAGTAAAACCGTCATCTTAAGAAAATAAGGATTGCTAGCAGCACATAAACTGACTAAAGTAGAGTTTACTTAAAAAAAAAAAACATGGACGGCTGTGCCTGTAGCACAGTTGAGTGATTTTCTATAGACAGCATGTTGTTTCAGATCTAATATACAGCTTAATCTCAGATGATGAAGACGGCCACCATCTGAAATGGTAATGAACACAAATGATCTTGAGATGAATATGGATCAGATCTAATTATTGCTGCGTGTGCTTTCTGCCGTCCACATGTGAATTTAACGCCTTTTAATTTGCTGTATATGCGAGACGAGAACAGATTCTGACAAGGTGTTTAATACATGACACTTTAATCCGGGCAGAGAAAGCGGCCTGGTGTCAGACTGTTGGTATTTCTGCTGAATGTGATGATTGAATAATGCGCAGCCGGGTTTTTTTGCCATCTGCTCTGCTGGTTTTAATAGATCACAGGAGGCAGAAACCGACTCGGGGATGGAAATGCAGCCGGACATGTGTGTACACTGGTATCAATTAGGAGGAGTTCTGGCACCACAGTGTGAAAAATTTACAGTTAACCCTCTGCTGCTCTCCTCCTGAGAAGATCAACGATGTGCTTACAGTTTATAATTCATGTGGTGTGTGATAAATCCAAGATTAGAAAGTAGGAGGCCATGTATAGCTCAACTGGTTAAGCTGGTGCTCCATTTTCAGAGGCTGCAGCTCCACAGCGAAGCTGGCTGGGGGCTTGAGTCCTAACCCAAGGCCCTTTGCTGGATATCTGGCCGCCTTTCCTGTCCACCTACCGTCAAATAAAGGCCACCAGTGCCCAGAAAAACGTTTTTAATGAAGAAAGTAAAAGTATTTGCTCAACATATCGCTGCTTTGTCATTAACTTGTATTTCTCTTTCTCAGCGGGTATCCCTGGTCTGGTGTTATGGTGCTTGTTGTCCCCTCTTTCCTGTCCCCTCAAACCCCAGCCGGTTAAGGCAAATGGCCGGCCTTCCTGGTTCTGGTTCTGATGGAGGTTTCTTCCAGTCAAAAGCGTTTTTTTTTTTTTTTTTTTAGGGCTGGGCGAGTTAACTCGTTATTAGTGTTGCACGATACCATTTTTTTGGCCCCGATACCTGGCTGTGCAGTATCGACCGGTACCACTCGGTGTGTGTGTGTGTATATATATATATATGTATGTGTGTATATATATATATATGTATGTATGTATGTGTATATGTGTATATATGTATGTATGTGTATATATATTTATTAAAACATTCTTTCTTTAACTCATTGGCTGCCAGCCATTTTCAGTTCAGAGCCACCCATACTGCCAAGTGTTTTTCAGTATTTTGACTGATTTTCCAAGACCCACAGAAAAGTGTGTTTTGTGACTATGTACACACCGAAATTACCAAAAGAAAGAGTAGACTCTCTTCTTTGATCAGGAAAAAAAAGTTTGTTTCTACCATTTTCAGTCTTTTAGTAATAGACCGTAGAACATAGGTTGGTTTCACCAAAAACAGCTGTTTGACCCAAAAAATGGAGAAAACGAGCTCTCTTTTTTTTTTTGTGCATAGTGGCACTGCTGCCACCTAGCGGGTAATTTTGCCAGTATATTCTCTGTTTAGTGTTTACAAGCCTAAGATTTAGTGACGAACTCTGCCAGATTGTCCCCCAGCCCGCTCCGTTAAAAAACGCAATTGACGTCTTTAGACGTCAATGGCACCGAAAGAGTTAATCTTATTATTTAGTTATACTAAACTCATCTCCAGCTGACCTTTCGCATGCTTGCCCCACTCAATAAGCCCCTGTTGGTTTTTAATGAGCAGAACGATGCTCACACGTACCATCTTACACTATATTTGCATAATAATTATACAGTACGGAGTTACTTTGTTTGCCTTAAGCACATTTTTATAATGTGCTTAAGGCAGATTTGCAAAATAAGAAGGAAGAAGATCAAAGGTTTATTATGTATTTGTGAGTGTGTTTATTTCCACCCCAGCATTAAGTCATGGTGAATAACCAGAGACCTGACCTCTCTGTTATAACCACACTCACACAGACCCTGGAGAATAAAGGCATTTTAGCTCTCCGATCCGCTCAGTAAATTTTAAGCTGCTGAATCTTGACTGTCTCTTTCTCTCTGTGCCTCGCTTTTCATTCTCCTCTCCCATC
This sequence comes from Odontesthes bonariensis, assembly GCF_027942865.1. Classification (NCBI taxonomy): domain Eukaryota; kingdom Metazoa; phylum Chordata; class Actinopteri; order Atheriniformes; family Atherinopsidae; genus Odontesthes; species Odontesthes bonariensis. The sequence continues at coordinate 9,320,141 of NC_134519.1, read as the reverse complement.
ACGGGCTGCAGCTCACTGATATCAGGCCTTCAGTCGGAGCTGAGATGTTCCTATCAGCAGCGGATGAATCGGCTTCTCTGAAGCTCATTCATTCTCCCATCAGCTGTCACCCTGCTGTGTCTCTTTTCTCTTCTTATACAAATATTGAATAACTTGGAGGGTGTTTTTATCGTTCTATCACGACATTAGCATCTCTTTTATCCCCTGCGAGCTTACGGCCCTGATCTGGGATCAGCTTCTGAATGTTTTATGAGTTTTATTATGTTGAGTCATTTCTCCTCATTGGTATCCAGCTGCTGTTTGACAGCCTGAAGCGTTTTTGTCTGGTCATTAGCTCGCCCGCTAGCACGTCTCATTTTTTGGCATTTCGGCTTAGTGCAGTAGTTGTACATTCACTAACTTAAGAGCTATAATTAAGAAATAAAAGTAAAGCATGGATAGTTTGTACAGTATATAATAGTAGAGATGGGACCAAGTCACATGTGCAAGTCTCAAGTAAGTCCCAAGTGATTTTTTTTCTTGGTCAAGTCAAAGTCAAGTCACCTTATTATTGCACATTTACCTGCAGAATCTGATCTTAATAAAGTGAAAAGACAAAGATATAAGTAACTGTCAGTAAACATCATTGGCCAATGTGTCCAACCTGTCTACCCCGTATCATATCAAGCTCACATTAGCTAACCACCAACAAGGCTAACAGGATAATATTAGCTAATTTGACAAGAACTTATTGGTCAGAATGGATCTTTAAATGAGGAACAAAGTTGGAAGTTGTCGTCTGGCTGTCTGAGATGTTGATGCCGCATGTCTTGCACTGTGCTGTTCGTCTTTTGCCGTCAAAATGGTAATTACGAAAGCCAAAGACAATGACTCTCGGTCTCCCTCCCGCTGACATGTTGATGCATATCTGATATGAGTTTATTCTCTCCAATAAACACGTAAGGTATGCAGAGAGGACATGACTGAATGACAGGGTAGGGATCCAATCATGACGCCATTCTCAGCCTGCGCTCCTACCGGGTAATCGAAATTATTCTTTTAATTAATTTATTAATTTTATATTCAAACTGAAAACATGAACTGAATAACACTCAAGTCATTCAAGTCATCGTGTCTCAAGTCAAGTCAAGTGCAGAGTCTTTAACTCCCAAGTCCGAGTCAAGTCTTGATTCTTTTATTTTTTGTCAAGTCACAAGTCAACAAAACAGCGACTCAAGTCCAAGTCACAGTGACTTGAGTCCCCATCTCTGCTTCTTAGTTGTAAATACTTGGTCATGTTTAACTGTATCAAGCCTTTTGTGCTGCTTATCTCACTCATTTCTGTGTTCTCAGTGTAATTATAACCTTTCTAATTTAGTAAATGGTCATTTTTGTCTTTTTTCCGAGAGTGTTAATGATGGTCTTGATCCATTTCTGTATGTAATGAAGCTCCAGCCAGTTGGTACTAACTCTCAGTGACTGTCTGTTTCACACTGAACGCCTTGTAAGATGTCATAGCCACCTTCGCATATCTCCACGTTATGACAATTTGCGAGATAACAGGTGGAAGATGCCAAGTTCAATGAGCCACTTGGAGACGGATGAATATGGGGGGGGCGTATAGGTGTTGGTGTAAGAAAGTAAGCATAATTTCTCTCTATTTTCTTATCAGATAAGAGATTGCTTTGTTATATTTCCACTATCTTGTCCTATCTAAGTATTTTGGTATTTATTTCCAACCAAAAGACTCTGGAAAACCTGCATTTTTGTCCTGAATCCAACCAGACTCTGTGCGGTGTTGCTGTGTCCTTCCTGTTCGTGCTCCCTGACTTCACCTCCTACTGCTTTGTAGATCTTTTGTGAATCAGCTTCATGTTCAAAAGTAGTCCTGGAAATCTTAGTTATGCTCATGGCCACAATTTCAGTAAAAGGTTTTTCATGTTTCTACAAAAATCCCACCTCGATGTACAAGACCAGGTCCATTAGGAAAATGTTTTTTGCAGTTAAGCGAGAGGTGGGGCATGACTGGACTGAACAAGCCTGAGTTCAGCCTCATTCGACACCTTTGGGATGAACTCTAACACTCTCACCCAACATCGATAACTGACTTCAATGCTGCTCCGATGCTGCACGCATCCAAAAATCTGGTGGAAAACATGAACCCAGGAGAGTGAAGGCTGTTGTAGCAGCACATGAAAGGTCCTTGAATGTGATATGTGACAAAAGATTGTTGAGATTGCACTTATATTGAATCTTTTTTCAGTACAATCAGGGAAGAAGCCTCAAAGGCTTCACAAGGCTTCATCTCAATTCTAAACTAAACTGAGAAAACTAGACCAAAGCACAGACGAACCTGACGAGAACTGAAATACCACAGAAACCAGGGAGAAGTAACGGCGAGGATCTGACGACGACCGTGAGACCGGAGAGCTAAAGTACCGTGGGTGATTTCAGCTGAGGATAATACAGGTGTGGCTGTGGAGCTAATGGCCAGAACAGGAGGAAAACTATGGGAGAGGAAGTGGAACTTAAAGGAATCAAGACAAAATATGAGAGAAACAAAAAGCAAAGACGCAAATCAAGACTCGACAAAAATAAATCGGAATTAAAACCAATAATAAACTGGAATTAATAACAAACAAGAAAGCCAAATAGAAACAAAACCCAGAAAAACCAAGACATGAAAAACTAAATTGAAAAAAAAAACAGAAACGGGGATGAGAAATATCAAAAATAATATTCATGGGTCTACGAAATAACGACTTTTCTGATTGGTCAGCTCCGGTGGCCTGATGAAACATCCTGACGACTCTGTTTCTGATTGGTCAGTGGCCTGATGAAACATCCAGACGACTCTGTTTCTGATTGGTCAGTGGCCTGATGAAACATCCTGACAACTCTGTTTCTGATTGGTCAGTGGCCTGATGAAACATCCAGACGACTCTGTTCTGATTGGTCAGTGGTCCGATGAAACATCCTGACGACTCTGTTTCTGATTGGTCAGTGGCCTGATGAAACATCCAGACAACTCTGTTCTGATTGGTCAGTGGCCTGATTAAACAGCCAGACAACTCTGTTCTGATTGGTCAGTGGCCTGATGAAACATCCAGACAACTCTGTTTCTGATTGGTCAGTGGCCTGATGAAACATCCAGACAACTCTGTTTCTGATTGGTCAGTGGCCCGATTAAACAGCCAGACAACTCTGTTTCTGATTGGTCAGTGGCCTGATGACACATCCTGACGCCTCTGTTTCTGATTGGTCAGTGGCCTGATGAAACAAAGCAGGTTAAAAAAACATAATTTTCATGGTATCACGTAGTGCACCGTTGGGTCTTTTCCCTTTGGTGCTAATCATGATATACCAATAGCTTTATATAAATTTAATAAAAGGAGAAAAATTACTTTGTCACGGCAGACTGTAAAGTCGGAGTTTCTTCTCTCTCAGCAGTCTTTTTTATAATTTAAATCCCTTCAAGGCCCTTGAATGATTACTGCCTTTTACAACTTTTAGAGAAGAACTTCAAACATCAGTGGATGCTGCAGAATATTACTGATGATACACACACTGTGAGTGCTCCTGTTATTTTTGCCAAATAAAATCAGTTGTGAAAACTTTGTGTTTTCTAAGTGTCTCGGAGCTGGATGTCTCCTCGGAGCTGGATGTCTCCTCGGAGAGCAGCAAAACAGATTCCTGCTGCAAAATTCAATTACCAACCCCCCAGGGTTGACTTGTGTTGGTTTTTATCTCAGTTTAGGGGAGCCAAAGTAAACATTGCTGGTAATTTTTCTGTGATTCTTACATCTTTTTGGGTTATTATTTTGTGTTAGAATTCAAGTTAGTGGAGGTAAAGAACACCCCAGGTGAAAATAAACCTCATCAGAGACTCCGCTGTCCTGTTGGAGAAACAAACAAGGACAAACACGATTTGATTTGGACCATGTGGAGACCAATGAATCACAACAACATCCGGTAACCTGCAGCTACTCCCCTCGATCTGACCTGCCTGACACGGGTCAACGGGCGAGATTGTTTTATGGTCAAGGGGAGAAGAAAACAAAAGTTTAGAGAGTTAAGGAGCAGTTCTGCAGCAAAATTGTCAGACTAATTGGTTTTAGTGCCTGAGGTGGACGCCACAGTGACCGCTCTGCTGGATTCTGCTGCAGGTGATTGACGGGAAACGTAAGAAACGGAGCTCAGACTGAAGCAGGAGGTCAGGCAGAGTGGAAAAGGTGTTTGTTTCCCGGCCAGGACAGAGCAGAGGTCTGTGGCCAGAGCTGCAGAAAGATGCTGAGGACGGCATCGAATCAGGTCAAGCTTATTAATGAAGCACATTTCAAAATAACAGAAGTGGTGCTCGACGGTCAATAAAAATGTAATGAGATAACAAAAGTAGGGCTGGGCAACGATTAAAATTTTTTAATCTAATTAATCACATGATTTCCCTGATTAATCACAATTAATCGCATTTGTATGCAAAATCCCAAAACGAATCCAAAAGTAGTGTATAGCTTTTAGCATTTAGTTTCATTTTAAATGTGCTGCCATATGAATGAAAGTGCCATAACATTTGTTGTGCAAACACACTTTTAACATCAGCATCTTTCTGTAGTTTTTATGTAGAAGCCTCGCTCCACTGTCTGTTTCCTTGAATGACTTGCTGCTATCAGTTGTGTGTTTTGCCTTTAAGTGATATTTTAGACTGGAACTACTACGCTGAGAAGACAATTCAACTTGGCAGTGTTTACAGATGACTTTGGTTCTGTCGACTCCGCCGTCTGGAAGAACTTTAAAATGAAAATGGCCGAGTAAAAGTTCCGTACCCTTCTCCATGTTTGGTGGATCCGCCGATTACTTTCTTTTCTGGTTCCACAGCAGACAGCAACAGACTTTTACAAAATAAAAGCCTGTGAGCAACAGACTTTTACAATAATAAAATTAATAATAAAACGGGGTGATCCGTGGTGTAGTGGGTTGAGCAGGCGCCCCATGTACAAGAGGCTACGTATCGGACGCCTACGTATCGTGTCGTTCCCCCTCTCTCTGCCCCCTGCTTCCTGTCTCTCTGAACTTTCCTATTAATCAAAGGCACAAAAGCTCCCAAAAAATAATTGTTTTTTAAATAAATTTTTAAAAAAACCTTTGTTAATGCGTGATAAAATATGTATCTGCGTTATAAATAACTAACGCGTTAACGCGATAATAACGAGTTAACTCGCCCAGCCCTAAACAAAAGAAATAAAAAGGAGATGAAAACACAATAAGGCGTCAATAATTTAGTCATGCTCTACTCGAGTCAAAAGCCGAAGATAATAGGTGTGACTTAAGCAGCGATTTCAACATATTATCTACCATCTGAGTATATATGGAAAGGTAAAGGGAGAAAGGTAAGATAGGTAAAGAAGATGAAGATGAGCTGCTGGTGTAGAGGTGAGCCAGAGGGTCGAGTATTGAGCCAGAACGGCGGGGGAGTGACGGGCCGAGTAAAGACCTCAGTGCTCAAACTCAGGAGCCTGACAGGCCGGACTGAGAGGGATCTTCAACTTCACCTGTTTTGAAAAACTTAAGGGTTGTTCATTCAGAAACAGTTTAGTTTTCAGAGTCACTGAATTTAGGGCAGAAAGTAGCTCCACCAACATAAACCATGCTGTATCAGGGTTTAAATATAGCTACAAGTGGACTTATTGTTTACCACATTAAATTCAACTCAATTCAGTTTATTTATATTTTGCTTACAAGCAGCCACACCTTCTTGTAAACTTTTAAGGTGATTTTGAGCAATAGTTCTTCAGTCTTTCTGAAGATTTTCTTTGGATATCGGCTGCTTTTTTACTGATTTTGAGTGATTTTTGTTTGTTTGTTAAGCCACTATGAATCATTCAAACATAACAAAAAAGCACCCAATGCAAGGGACGAGTCGGAGTTGTGTCTGTACATTTTATTATTTATTTATTTTACCTGGAAATATAACTCTTGAGATTTAAAATCTCTTTTCTCAAGAGTGTCCTGATAGGCAGCACCTCAGGTCAGCGGTAATAAACACAACAATACACGTAGATGTGGAAAAGGAACTATAAAACACAAGTTAAAGACACCAAAACCTCATGAACTGTAACAAAACACACAGTTACATGACAGACAACTTAGCAAATAACCCATTTTGAAAAGATGACACAGTTTGACAGACATAAAATAATATTTTTGCCCCAGCAAAGTGATTCTCAAAGAGCTAATAGCTAAAAACAAGGCATACTTGGGTACAGTGTGTGGAAAGTGAGGCAGGTGGCAAACATTCAGAGATAAAAGCCTGCATTCTTGGATAATGACACGTTCAATCTAATTTGTAAAAGACACAAAATGTGGGGGATCGTAGGGTAAAGAAGTGCTGAGAAACATGTGAATACCGACGTTTAAGAAAGAAGTTGTTTAGTATGAGCTGATAAGATGTAAAACATTAATGTAGAATGTTAACAATGCTTTTCCAGTACAGCAGGGGGCAGCGTTCAGATTGGATGATGGTTTATTTAAAACGAAACTCAACAAGGGACACTGGAAGGAAAATCCTGTGACAAGCCCAAAAGAAAGACGTCGCAGGTCTGTTTTCTGCTGGTACAATTGGATATTTATTGTGATAACGAGTATTATTAGTTTTTTATGCATTTTATTGTATAGAAATGTGAACTTGGTGTAAGACAGCATGTTCTGAGGCCAGTGAAAGGCAGTCCAAGCAGAGTTTTTATCAGAAATTTGCAACTTTATGGTGGAAGTAACACACTTTTTCTTCTTTTTTTGTAACCTCTCACTAAGTGTAAAAGTATATCACAAAGTGTTTTAGTGTCAAACGCACTGAGGCCAGTTTATTGTCCCTCTTCAGGGCAGAGTTAACACTAAATTTGGGGCTTAAAGACATGCCAGGATGGACTGTTTATCCTAAGTTTTTATGGGATTTGAAAGATTCATCCATCAAATTTTGAACACTCGCTCACGCTAAGCTTTGTGAATAAGTTTTGTTTTCACCGAATAGGTGCTGGAACTGACAGGTTGACAGGTTTGTTTATTTTTTATAGTTTCCCATTCTCGCTGCTTGGATGAATTCAGAAGTTTCAGAGTGAAAAACCCACTTTTTGAGGATTTTAAGGTTTTGACACCATTTATTGTCATTGGCATTGTTACATTCAGCTGACTGTACTTTACTAAACCCTGCCTGTGGCCACAAAACAGAATAACATACATAACATTACGTCCATAATTCAGAACTCCCGTGGTTCACTACAAGTTGAAACAAGCAGAGCACGAATATTTAACTCAGAAGTATCAGACAGTCACGTGACTGAGAAAGAGACAAGTGGGATGTTTGATTCCTTCCTCTAAATTAAAACCCTGATAATGATCAGAAGTTTGTTCTGTAACGCCTTTTAGAGTGAAAACAGCCGACATGAGGATGTGAGAGTGGGAGGCAGCAAAGGATGAAGAAAGGAAATTAAGCGTAAAGGGAGATGATTTCAGAGCTCAGTGAGTCTTTGATGATCTGTTACAAAACAAATTTAGCTATCAGTTTTGCTAAATGATGCAGGTAGAGTCTGCAGGTAGCTGCCGGTATGCAGGAAGCGTAATACAAAGCTCCATCAGGAAGTATAATTAGATGCAAACTGAATGATAAAGTCGTTTTATGGTGAGTCCCCGGGATGCAGCTGTTTTAGATATGTAGCTGGAACGAGGAGGAGTCATCATTACCTTCTGCAGAGAGTTTGTGATTTGGATATTTCTTGTAAAAAATGTCCCTTGGGAGTCTCTGCCACCTTTTTATGAACTCTTCCCTCAAGCTTTTTTCTCTAAGAATCAGAGGCTGGATTCAGAAAATATCCTGAGGCTGAAAGTTCATAGAAAACTGCCAGAAATGAGAGGAAAATCTGTTCTAAATTGAGGACTTTTGGTCAAAGGTTCACAAAATGTTTGAAATACGCCATGCAAGTTATTTTGATTTTATCTAAGTATTGAACTGAAGTTAATTGAATACTTTATTAAACCCCAAACAGACATTTATATTGCAGCAGGAATCACCTCCTGTGACATTCTTTGTTTCAGTGGAGCCGAGGAAGCCTCTGACTGAACACACTTTATTGTGTCACTATGTTATTTAGAGAAATTGTCCCTTGTGTTTAGCAGCTTTTCCAACATTCAGGAGCTTCAGAGCAGTACCAACACAGAGCCAGTCTTATTATCAGTTTGTTAAGTTTCTTTGAGTCTCTGGCTCAGATGCTGCTATGGCAGATTTCCACCACCGACTTCCAGAAGATATCTACAGAAATTCAAGAACCTAAGCTTCCTCATGATGCATAGTCTACATTGTCTCTTCTTATAAACAGCCACAGTGTTGCATTTCCAGTCCAGACCTCTTCTTCCATGAAGGAGACAGTGTTTGGCTTTTTCCTGAAAATCCACAATAATTTACTTTGACGTCTTTACGTTCAAGATGGGGTCACTGTTCCCACAACACACCACAAACCGATTGACCAGGTCCCTGTACCTAGTATTTCTGGAGATGACAGGACTCTGTATAAGTCATCAATTACCCTGTAAACCTCTTAAAGAACGAGCCACTTCTCTCAATAATATCACATTTTAAATCTAGGTAACATATCCCCTAGTGACATAAGAGTAGTGGTGGTTCATAGGTAGGGATGTGCTCCTGTGATTCATTCACATGCTCCTAAATTACTCTTATTTCTTTCAAAACTGTTACTTGGCTAATTAAAACGGGGGGAAAATGTATTAACTGAGTAAACTGTTGTTTATTTATGCAAGACTTTGGTTGTGTTGTTGGAGCGCCCTCGTGTGGCCAATGGTTGTTATTTTAGTGACCGGAAGTTAGGCTTTTAAAGCCATAATGTGTAATATTTCACGTTGTCTATTAACAAATTTGAGTCTTATCATTCACAAGTATTACCTCAATCGTTATTAATTACCTCCATCACAAAAGTGCAGTGTTCTTATATTCTTTATATTCAGCATACGAATGTACATAAGAGTGTTACACTCCATTGAATGTGTCCATGTTGCTCCGCCATTTTAAAACTACGGGATTTGTAGAAGGACATGTCATCAGCTTCGCATTTTCCATGACATGTCCTTCTACAAATCCCGTAGTTTTAAAATGGCGGAGCGACATGGAGACATTCATTGTCCGTGAAATATTACACATTATAGCTTTAAATCCTAGACGCGTTGGCGACCTCAACTAAGGTATGTTCAGAAAAGAGTTTTGTTTCTAATTTTAAGCCGAAAAATTCACTTTAGCTCAAGCAAAGAGTTCATGAATTGCTTGAACGTTATTGTCTCGTGTTTCACCTGCCAACAAGTCGCCATTTTGCGTTTTATTGTTTGGTGGAGTTAGTTGTCGCTGTGCCTCGTTAACTGCGCTGCATCCGGGCTGAAGCTTCGTGTTTCACCAACCAAACCCTCATGTATGTGTTTGTCTACAACAGATATGTTTATATTTTATAAGAAGAGCCTTTGCATTGTATTGTTGTTGGTTTTTTACCCCATGCGAATTTAGCTAAATTTAGTTTTAGTTGCCAAGAGAACATGTGTAGAGGAGTTGGATGCACTTTTTAAGGGGTAGATTGCCAATACTGGGCTGGTTGTAGCTCAGGGGGTGCAACCTGAAAACTGCTGCTTCAATCCCCAAAGCAGGATGGGGTAAAAAGCTGGAGAGTGGAGGTTCGAAGGTTCAGTAACTGGACCTGAGATGGGACAAAGGTGGCCTTCACAGAAGACGCTGGGTCCAATACAATTCTGTGAGCTTTTTTAACAGTCTGTTGGATGGAATTGCTCTGAAGGAGGAAATCCATCACTGAAAAAGCCAATCTAAGTCATAAAACCAGGCCTTTTCTTTTCAATCGTTGGCCATAGGACAGAAACAAAAAGCTCCGACAGTCTGTAAAGCCTCCACTGCTGGATTGACCTGACCCCCAACTGAATAAACTGGGATTTTTCAGCCTGAATCAAAGAAATGAGAGATTCTTTAATCTTTCCATCCAAAAGTGACAGACTATTTATAGTTTCACATATTTTTAAACAGGAAATTTTCTGGTTTTTGCCTTTTTGATGATTGTTGATTGAGTTTCATGCTGAGTGAAGTTGTTCAGATTCTGTTCAGTGAGCTATTTTTCTGTGTAATAATGAACAGGAAGTTTACTTATTTTTTATCCTGGTGTATTGTTGTCGGCCACAGAGAGTTTTTATCTTTTCCCGCCAGAGTTCCAGTGTTTAAGCAGATTTACCAAATCTGTATGTTTTCTCCAACCCATATGTGAGGTTTGAGAATTAAAGCTCAATTTCATCACCTTTGCTCTCCAGTGAAAGTAAAAAGCCTCTCTGTGGTGGCAGCATTGCCAACCTGAGATGCTATTACACTGCCAGAGACTGTCTCACAGCTTAATGGGCAAAGGTAAACCCTTTCCCTTAAGGATTGCTCTTATAGGAAGTGTTTAGGATGATGATATCTACAGCACCAACCCTGAAAGGTGTTCACTCACTCACTTACTTAGGTGAGCCAACAACAGTTTTTCCAGGACTTTGATGATGTGGGATGTTAGAGCAACTGGTCTGTAGTCACTGAGGGCAGTGGATGCATCAGCTATGACATGGACACTGCATGTTAAAGCCCATCCTTAATTTCACTGGATAACACTCTTATTCGGTGTTTCCCCAGTGCAGTCGTTTTGTTTATGAATTAATCCGTGCTGTAAATATGTGTAAATATATAACGTGAGGTATGTAAGACTAATGGCTTCATCGATCTGTTTAAGTAATGACGTTCAGACAGTGGTCACTTTTCCATTTAATGTTCCTCCTGCTTCATGAAGACAGGCCTGCGAAAAGTGGTGGAAAGAGACTTGATACGCATGTTATTTGTCATTCGCATCAGTTGGGCTGTACATAAAGTGAAGTATAATGTAATAGGCTCCATAGAGTCGGTTTTCTCACGTCAAATCACCACAACAATTCATATTAATGTCCCAAATGATGCAAGCAGCTGAAAATTGTACTTTTCTACTTGTTTAAGCGTGTGGAACAGTCAGTGTTTTACTTTTATCATTTGAATTGCTCTACTTACCTCAGAGGAAACAATCCTGAAAGTGAAAATTCAGATTTTTGTTCAGGTTCAGCTTAGGCATGCTGCATAGATGGGAGCAGTTAATAAATATTTATTTATGCTCGGAGAGCGTGAAGGTTCAGCTTAGGCATGGGAATTGTTAAGCATTTAGCAATTCCGGTTCCATTATCGATTCGGTTCCTTGTTGGTTCTCTTATCGATTCTCATCCAGTTGTATATCTATAGTACATATATGGTGCAAATGGCTTTGGTTGCAGTAACACTTTAATTTAACATTTTGCACTCAACTTCAACTTAATCACAATGAACATCGTGACATAAGATACAATTGCAATGATCAACTTTAGCACATTAACAGTTTTTAGACAGAAAAATGAGCCTGTTTGCCTTTTCAGGAGACCTTTCAGGACTTAAAGTGTCTCCAGCTGTGGAGAACACCCTCTCAGACGGGGTGGAGGATGTTTGGACACAGAGATCCCATTGGCAATGTGTCACCACAATATATTTTGGTGTAATATCGCCAAACTTTGGAGCGTTTCTGCGTCGACGCCATGTTGGAAAAACGTTCTGAGCCAAAATACGAAGCGTGCACATGATGTCAGACGTTAGCAGAACCTATAGACGGGATCGTTAGGCAGGCGCCTAACTGCTGGGAGCCGGTTCTCGATTCCCGTCCTTCGTTCAGCTGCAGCTGAAACGCAATCGAACAGTTTTCTCCTCTTAGTTTGGCTCAGATGTGAAAAAAAATCTTAGTTTCTCTTTTGGAACCCATCATTTTAGCCAATCCAACACGTTGAATAGCGTCCGGTCTGTCGGTGAGACTGTTCACTGTAGCTGGAAAAGTCGTCATTTTACCCATTTAGCGCAATTTTTCCTTATTTTTCCTGTTTCTTCCCATCTTCTTCTTCAACAATCAACATTGTGGCCACTTTTATATCCACGGTCTTCCTGTTTCTCTTGTTGAATACTGTCAGTAGTTCGCTGCTCCCTGTTTTTTTTTGCTATGAAATGACACATTTTCAATGAAACAATCAAGTTTAATTTGCAAACCGTTGCCTTCTATGATTTACATTTACAAAACTTTTCTCAACTTTTTGTGGAGCACGTTTGTTTCTTTGTGCAAATCCTGCTTTTTTAAAATGTATTTATAAAGCTTTCTCCTGTCTTCTTTCCTTGCTTAATCCCTCCCTTTGCAAAGTACAAGCAACACAGTTCGTCTTTTGGTCCTGAGCTCATAATTTCTACCCCGGTGTGTCCGTACGATAACATTAACAGGAAGAGGAGAAGTTTCTCACAACTCATAGGATTTATATTTTTAAAGAATTACCAAATCATCTTAAAGCGTGGAAACATTCACACACACACACACACACACACACACACACACACACACACACACACACACACACACACACCTTTTCAGCATCTGAATTCAAAGTCATGGTTCAAAGGTATTTTTAACCTGTGAGAGAAAACACAACAGTGGCTGAATGGATGAAGCTTTCCAAGCATTTTCAGCGTTTTAACCCTCATACCTGATTTAAAATGCAACTTAATTTCCGAAAAGGGTCATTTTTGTCCCCTTTTAAAACGACCTAAAAACATCACATGTTAATATTTTTTTCTGCTTTTTTTTTTTCGTAGATCTTTTATTCCACTTCAGTTCTGATCATAACTACCAAGTTATCAATTATTTTCAAAAATTTAACCCTTTAAATACTGGTTTATATGATGTAAATGCCAATTTCTGTAAAAAAAAAAAAACAAACACAAAAACTGCTATATTTTTAATATATAGAATGCAAAGTGGAATTGTTGAGCGGGGATAATTATGGTCTGGGATATGTCAATGATCAGCAACGACATTGATTTTATGGATTTTGAATTTTTTTGCTATGTTTAATTTATTTATTTATTTATTTTTAAACAAAAAAAACCCTTAATTTCTGAAAAGGGACATTTTTGTCCCCTTATAAAACAACCTAAAAACGTCATATTTGTTTCCACTTTTTTTTTCAGAAATCTTTTCTTCCACTTCAGTTCTGATCATAACCACGAAGTTTTCATTTATTTTCAAAAAATGAATCCTTTAAATACTAGTATATATTAGGTTAACACCAATTTCTGTTCAAAAACGCACACAAAAACTGTGCAAAGTGAAATATTCTATTGGGGATTATTAGGTCTGGTATGTCATTGATGAGCTACAACATCAGTTTTTAGAGCTTTTTAGTTTTTCTGCAGTGGCAGATTACAGAAACGGCTCCCATAGACATCCATTATAATGAATACAGCATTAGACTATGGCACACACACGCAGTCCAGGATTATGAACCTTGTCTGACTGTGGTGCATGCTGGGTAAAAGTCACTGTCCTGATGTGTTTGTGTCATTATGCAGTGCTGCCTCCACTGTTTTACACAACTTCCTCCTCCATCCAACGCTCCCACAAGAAGGAACGTTATCACCATGGCTTTGAAATTGGATCATTTTTTTAGAAGCTGCTTTTACTGTCCTGCTGCAGTTGTTGTGAAATTGATTTCAGTCTCTGTTGAACAATAACACAAACAACACAAACGGAGTGACAGGTTGATTAGCTTCTGGAGTCACGCGGGCTCCCTCAGCTCATCTCGTTCGTAAAACAAAGGACCGTCGCGTTAGATGTATGAAGATATGAGCCGCGGCGGATCGAGGATTTCCCATCAGCAGAGAGGAGAACGCTGCCCCAGCTTAGACATTATTCAGACGGATGGGTGGAAAATAAACAGGTTTAATATAGACTGGGCTGTCAGTGGTCCTCATGTACTGTAAATGAAATGTCTGGAGAGCTGGAAGGTTCTGATAAAGGTAACATATATATATATATATATATATGCTCAGAGCTACAGATTTATGCATGAAACGCACAAACATATTCCCAAAGTGGCGTGAGTAATCTGCGACAGGCTCGGGGGAGGTGATATGGCTCCTGTGCTACCTGCCCATTCAAATACACATTTTGCTTATCCCTGTGCAGGATATTTATACATCCAGAATACACAGGCAGGTGACGAATTAAAGGAAAAACCAGAACCAAACCGTGTTAAGTAAAACATACCTTTTGGAATGTTTGAGTTTAGAACGAGGAAACCTAACCCCTCCATGGTAGATGGGCTCGATAAACCCACCTTCTCGGTTTCTTTAAGGTTTTAAAAGCTATCGTGTAAATGTATGTCGCTAATATGACCAATTAAACCCAACCAAGGAGTGACAAAAGGTGTTTCCAGTGTTTCATTGAGGGAAAGTATGACGACTTGTGTGCTACATCCACCATCTCCTTCCTCCTTGAGACGGCTCTTTAAAGGATAGACTTGAGAAGGACATCTTCTCTATAGATTTGGAAACACTCGAATATAAACCAAAGCAAGGGCCCAATGTATTGGACTGTAATTGGCTTGAATTGGACTGTATCTTTGAAGTGCCTTGGGATGACATTTGTTGTGATTTGGCGCTATATAAATAAAACTGAATTAAATTGAATTATTGTTGTAGATGGTGAACAAAATGAAATATAAATCAGCTGACGAACATGTAGAAAAGTTATAGCAGAGAGGAAGGTGTGGTAGAAATCTTCAGAGGTCTCCATCAGTGGGTTGGGGTGTTGTTTTTGTAGCATGGCAACAACTTAGCTGATGATGTTGCAGAGCGTCAGCAGGTAACACAGGTGAACTCTGTCAGTATGCAACATGGACAGAAACTCAGTAAAAAAATCTGGAGTGTAGCTCCTTCACAGTCAGTGAGGTCACATGGCACTGAAAGGATTGGATTATTGGCTAAATTACAACAAGACTGATTTGAGCAAGGGTAATTATCCTTGGATATGTGGCGGTGAATGAATCGGATCAGAGGTACAAAGCATGTCGGATGACAGGTGGCGCTGTACCCATTTCAGCTATTGCTAATAGAGCCACTTCCTGTTGACCTCTTCACCACCAACAACGACAACAAACTCAGGCATTGGAGAAAGATGGAGAACGAAGAGCAGGATGAAGCTACGTCCCTCTACATTTGGTCTGTGATGAGCTGCTTGTTGCACAAACGAGATGCACAACGGAGCATTCTCCATCGCGCTGTTTGTTTCTTTCTGACGGCGACAACATCGTTAATATCGTCTCCTTTAGCTTCCGCTTCACGACCCCGGGGAAAAATCTTGAGCATGCGCAGAACGCAAAGTCTAATTCACCACGTGCTTCAGCGTCTACAAGCAGGTTTAGTGTGACTTTCAACCGAGTTATCTCGGGTTCTTAATCCGATCCGGTCCAATTTCTTGTCAGAATAAGGTGTCTACATGAACTTAATAACTCATTCGTATTATAATTTAGCCAATTATTCGATCCTTTCGGTGCCATGTAACCCCACTGAGTGTCATGTCCAGGATTACACCACCTGTTGTTTACCAGCTCTGTAATCCTCCTCCTTTACTCTTACCGTCTGTCTGCAGTCTCTGTCTGCCCGTATGGTCTTAAAGCTGAGCAGAGAGCCGTTATTGTTATTCCTGCAGCCATGTTTCAGTAAAATCCTATTTTCCTCTTGATATTCCTGCTGGGTCCTCCTCAGGGGTCCAAACTTAAACATTTTATTTGCCTTTGATTTCACACTCCCCGTGATGATCAAGGGAAGAAGTGGTTTTAAGTCCCTCCCATTTTTTTCTCCGTTTAGTTCCTGCTCTGCATCCTCTTAAACTCAACTCATTTGGGTTTTTTTGTTGTTTTTTTCAGGCATTTCTTGGGCTTCGAAAGCTCAATCTAATGCAACAATTGCAAACAACTTTCCCGTTGGCATGGTTATGTATCATTAAGTCCTTCCAACAGCACGGCATCCAAACCAGGATAAAAAAAGATGTTTAAAGCTCTGCAGACGTGTCCGGTTGCAGTCGTGTTTTGCTCCTAGCAGCAGAGTGACGGTGATTGGAACTTTTCACTCAATGCTTTCTAAACCGCTCTTTCAGTCACTCTTTAATGATGCTTTCACTTGCTGTTTGGTCTGGTTTAGAAAAGCAGAATAACATGGTTAGATTTCGAGTTTAGCCATTTAAAACTACTTGGTTAGCGATAAGAAATACGTTTTGGCTTCCACTGAAATTGAGATTCTCTTAACAAATCACGTATAAATCATCATATACAGGCTTATTGGTAAACCTCTGCAAAAAAACCACAAAATTCACCGAAATGTGTTACTTTTATATGGAGAAAAAAAAGCACAAATACAAAGATTTCAGTTTTGTCCCTTCTTCACATTTTGCTCTGAGATGGATTTTAATTTGACACACAACATAGACGGAATCAACATTCTTTGATTCCTCCATTTTGAGATTATATTACTTTGTTAATTTAAGTCGACAATGTATCCCTCCAGCTGTGCAATGGGAACCTTTCAGGAAAATGTTGATGCAGAGGGCCTATTACATCTGGGCATCTGAAAAACCAACAAAGCGTCTATGACAGGGATGTCCAAAGTCGGTCCTCGAGGACACAACCTTCAACACACCTGATTCAGATCAAGACATTATTAACAGGTTTGTGCAGAACTTAACAATCTGTTGAAGAGATCCATTTAATCTGAATCAGGTCAACATCTAAAACCTGCAGGACAGTGGCCTTCGAGGACCAACATTGGACATCCCTGGTCCTAAGCAAAGTGTTGGCCAGCTTCAGTTTGAGTTGGCATAGATTCTACAAGCAGATTCTTCCAAGAGAAACTCCAGCTATTGAACATATTTGTCCCAAATCCCCTCATAGGTGCGTTAAAGAGCATATGCTCTACATAATGTCCATGCTTATAAAACCATTCAGTGACTCCTCGTTTTCTGTTGTCTCATTATGAACGAAACTGTCTCTATCGTGTCTATCATAGGATGAAGGCGATAATTAGACTGAATCAAGGTGTTTCTTCTAATTTGTCTTGTGTACATTGTAAGTTAGTAACTTCTTCATGTGTTCTACAGTAAAATTCACTCTGTTTTCTTCTTGTAATGATGGAAAAGTTGCAGATTTGATGCTGCCCTGGATGACACCGTCAGCCTGACGCCTGCAGTGAGGACGGGGATAATGCGTTGCGTCTGCGTCGTGATGTACGACAGACAAAGACAAACACAGACGAATGTAGGTGGAAAGGAGCTGAGGGAAAGCTGAACTCGGAACAGCCGCACAGGGGCTTGTGACAGACAGACTGTTCCCTGCACGGCTGCTTTAATGACAGGCAGCAAACTCATTTAGTAAGACAAACAAATCACTGAAAGCTCAGGAAGTATCTGATGGCGCACTAACGCATACCAACACTGCCCCCTGCTGGAGAGACTGCTGCTGATAAAAGACTGGAGGAAAGATGCAGCAGAAAGGAGCTTCACACAACTTTAAGGAATGAAACAGATGTTATATCCACCTTAAAGTCACCTCACTACTTTTATACCGCGTTCAATCCAACAGAATCTCTCCCACACTGTTGGTTTTATCTGATTATTGTAGGCAAACCTTTCTTTTTAAGCCTCTACAAACACCTTGTGGGGAGAGTGCTCCCATGAATCCAGCTTTGGCCTGTAAACAACTTCAGGGTCCGGAGATTAAAACATCTTTAAGTCTTAGTCGAGTAGAGATGACGGGTCAAGTTGACTTGGATTTGGGAACTTAAGTCAGTGCTTTGTGCTTAACCCCCTCTTTGGTTCAGTGATACGAATACGAATACCTTTATTTGTCCCACAGTGGGAAAATTTTGATGTTGCAGGAATAGATTAAAAAAATAAATAAAATAAAGTACCAAAATAGTGAAGGAATTAAAATAACAGTATAAACAATATAGGGCATGTATACACAAGTATATATTTGCAAGCCCCTTCACTCCATTTTTATTCCCTGGCTTTTAACCCAGCATGAGACTCTGTTTCTGTTATTGTTTATTATTATTTTTATTGTTTTAATATTGTAAGTAAGTAAGCAAGTAAACTTTATTTATATAGCACCTTTCACAGATAAAAATCACAAAGTGCTTTACAATCAAATACATAAAAACAATTATAAGAAAAGGCCACCAAAAAAACAAATGAATAATTATGAAGTCATAAAAGACGTTGTTTGTTGTTGTTTATTATTGTTTTTACATTGTTCTTATGTTTTATGCCTTATACTTCGTGTTGTTATTCATGTACAGCACTTTGTTTCAGCCACGGCTGTTTTAAAGGGCTTTATAAATAAAGTTGAGTGCATGTGTATATATATATATATATATATATATATATATATATATATATATATATATATATAGATATTAGAGAGAGAGAGAGAGAGAGAGAGAGAGAGAGAGAGAGAGAGAGAAAAAGAAAAAAAAAAAGAGGTTTTTAAATTGCACAGATGGATACATATTTGGTTGATATATCGGACCTGCGATAGCGCTCCTTCACACACTTCGGGTGAAGCAGTCTGTCGCTGAAGGAGCTCTCCAGAGCTGTTACTGTCTCCTGCATGGGGGTGGGAGTCATCCTCCTCCTCTCTCCTACCACCTCCACTGAGTTTAGGGGGCATCCCAGGACAGAGCTGGCCTTCTTGATCAGCTTATCAGACTGCTCCATAAAAGATGGCCGATGCCACTGTGGTGGCATCGGCCATCTCCATCTCCTGAGGTCTTCAGGAGAGCCCCCTGCACTCCTGAAGACCTCAGTCTCCTGAGCAGATGGAGTCCGCTCTGGCCTTTCTTCTAGAGAGCAGTTGTGCTATGAGTCCAGTTTATTGTTCAGATGAACACCCAGGTACCTATAGGGCAAGGCAAGTTTATTTGTAGAGCACAATTCAAAGTGCTTTACAGCTACATAAAATCACAAGAAGGCAAATAAAATAAATTTTTTTTAAAAAGTAAAAAATAATCATTAATTAATCAAATTAAAAGCAAAGAGTGCAGATAAAATACTTTCAGCTGTCATATTCACAGCTAAATAGAACTGTTTTCAGCCTGGATTTAAACATTGTCAGAGCTGAGGCCTGTCTCACATCTTCTGGAAGGCTGTTCCAGATTTTAGGGGTATAAAACTGAAACGCAGCCTCACCTTGTTTAGTCCTGACTCTGGGCCCCAGCGGGAGACCCCTCCCTGAGGTTCTCAGAGCCCGAGTTGGTTCATATGGCTCTAACATGTCAGAGATGTACTTTGGCGCTTGACCATGAAGAGACTTGTACACAAGCAGAGCTGTTTTAAAGTCTATTCTCTGAGCGACAGGAAGCCAGTGCAGAGACCTGAGCACTGGACTAATATGGGCTGTTTTCGAAACCGCCTACTACATACTTGCAAACTGCATACTCATCGTTCAGACAGTATGCAGAGCGTTTACCCACAATGCATTTCGCTCCTGCCCGAGCCGAAATTAGCCGGCCTGAAGCAGATTTCGCTTGAGCTCTAAACTCTGTAAACTTTAGCAACATTTGAAACATTTTCAGGCGAGAAAGTAGTCGTTTAGATCCCCAACGTGTTGAAAACCTGACAAAATACCGGCTGTTTACAATTTTGTTCCAACGAATTCGGCGCTACTAAAGCTAGCTGTAGTGAGCAATGCACTTAGGGTTATTTTCACAAAATGAACCTACCCTCGTTGTAGCTAGCTTGAAACTGCCGTTTTGACAGGAAATGACGATCGGCGACGTCAAGTTACGTTGCATCTTGGGTAGTTTGAGTATGAGTAGTAACCTCATGATGCATACCCAACATTTCGGCATGGTTTCTAGCATGCATCCGGGAACTTAAAAAAAGTTAAAGTTAGTAGGAGTAGTAGGAGAAGTAGGCGGTTTCGAACACAGCCATAGTCGTATTTCCTGGTTCTAGTCAGGACTCGAGCAGCAACGTTCTGGATGTACTGCAGCTGTCTTACAGCCCGTTTAGAGAGCCCAGTGAGCGTTACAGCAGTCTAACCTGCTGGAGACAAACGCATGGATCAGTCTCTCTAAGTCTGGTTTAGACACTATTCCTTTGATTCTGGCAATGTTTTTTAGATGGTAAAAAGCTGCTGATGTTACAGATTTAATGTGGCTGTTAAAGTTCAGGTCTGAGTCCAATATTACCCCGAGATTTCTAACTTGATGATTAGGTTTTAGAGAGAGAGTCTCAAGGTGACTGATAACACTTTCTCTTTGTTTCTGTGGGCCACAGACAATAAGATGTCACCATCTCGATGTCCTTTCCCTGGATGTTTGCTGGTGTTGGGGGGCAGAAACCCACCACCAGCTCTTTAGTTTTCCACAAAGTCCTGCGTAAGTTCTCTGTTCTCCTTGCCGTCCTCACTAGGTCTTAAGATCTAAAAAGAATAATCTGTATTATGTAAAAACACCAACAATTCTTTTTGTGTTTAAATCCGAGTGGATTCATCTGTGTCGACGCCATCGGAGATGGTTCGTGACAATCTCGGCTGCTCAGTTTTTGTTATTTGTTTGTAACGTTCTCGTGCTACAGCTCGTGCTACTAATGAGGCGGCTGTCAGCAGGATGAGGAGGTGCGCTTCCTCTGATCAGGTGAAAAAGATGGTTAAGCTCTTAATATTGTGATGGTGGGTTTTTGTTTTGCTGATAAACTTGTTTGGTAAACGATGTATATTAGAATATATCGTGTCATTCGGCTACAAAGCGATAGAAAACTTTTGTAATTTGCTGTGTAAGCTTGAAAGGTTTCACACTGACTGACAGGTTTGCTTCAGAGCATCGCAGTGTGCAGCGATACAAACCCCAGCGGCTTTAATCACTGCTCGTTATTTTAACTCTGACGTTTGTTTTCGCTCCGGAAGACAGAATAGTTGTTGTAGCTCAACGTAGAAATATGAAAACCTCTGTTTTCAGCTAAAGATGGTAATTACCTTGATTAAAAACTAAGCTGCAGATAACAGGAGACGTGATAAGATGGATGGAAATAACTCCCCAAGATTCAGATTTTAAGATATTTGGCAGTTTCAGGCTTGAGTTCAGGGTTTTATTTTATTTTATCTGAGATGTGATGAACCCTCCGGCTTCTCTGACCTTAACCGGATAAACGCTCTGCGAGGGCTTGATTGAATTGCCACTCGAAATGGATGAATAAATACAAAAAAAATCCCCCTTGTGCTTCTCTTTTTTCCATCTGTGACCTCGTGCTTTTGAAATTAAACAAACATTTTAAGCTCATGTCATTCAGAAATATTCCTTTAAGGTTGAAAATAAATCAGCTTGTGTTACGTACTGTATCAGAGGCTGAATATCTCAAACATATTACATACTGAGCTGCTTTAATGTGTTGCTCTCATGCATGCTGAATACATCTCAAAGACTTCCAGTCCTTCTGTGTGGGTTGAAATTTGCAGTTCAGTGAAAAAGAAGAAACGAGTCACCGGGTTGTGTTTTGGTTCTATAAAAAACGGGAAAATAACGAGACGGACGAGGTTTAATCGTGTGTCCCCCAAGAAAACGTTACCAAATCACAGCTCAAATAAACAAACAGTCTTATCTCATGAACACGTTATGAATACTTCTATGCACAGACGACAGGAAGTTACATTGTCCTCCAGATGTGTTCAATCTGCTGCCTTCAGCCTCATCTACGCAGTTATTATCTGCACGCAGGTTTCCAGGTGAACTGGCTAACCTACAGCTTTTATTTAGCTTTTTTTTTTTTTTGAGATTCCCTCAAAATGAGCTTGAGAGGTGAAAATGAGTCTGTCTCATTTAAAAACTTTATGCATACACAGAATAAAACTAATAACCGAACGTACAGGAGCAATCATTAATGAATATTTTTGCTTTGGACGAATCCTTTCGGACCTAAAACGCGCCTGCATCTCCATTAGCTACAGCAGTTAAAGTTAAAAAGCCCAAAACTAACAAAAGATGTCATCTCTTAACAAAGACAGAAGACAGCGTTTACCCTTATTCACAACTCAGATTATATAAAATTAGGGCTGGGCAACGATTAAAATCTTTAATCTAATTTATCACATGATTTCCCTGATTAATCACGATTAATCGCATTTGAACGCAAAATCCAAAAAGGAATTCAAAAGTAGTGTATAGCTTTTAGCATTTAGTTTTAGCTATCAGTTGTGTGTTTTGCCTTTAAGTGATATTTTAGACTGGAACTACTACGCTGAGAAGACAATTCAACTTGGCAGTGTTTACAGATGACTTTGGTTCTGCCGACTCCGCCGTCTGGAAGAACTTTAACATGAAAATGGCCGAGTAAAAGTTCCGTACCCTTCTCCATGTTTGGTGGATCCGCCGATTACTTTCTTTTCCGGTTCCACAGCAGACAGCAACAGACTTTTACAATAATAAAATAAATAATAAAACCTCTGTTAATGCGAGATAAAATATTTATGGGCGTTAAATAATCAACAAGTTAACGTGATAATGAGTTAACTCGCCCAGCCCTATATAAAATACATATTAGTGGTTTAACCGTTTGCTAACATGTAGGAAAATAATGCTTCCTTCTCTTTTCTCTTGTGGTATAAATTGGTATTGAGTCAAATCGACCTACTTTTACATAAAAAAAAACCTTAATTTCAAGATTTACATGTATAAGTCTTCTTTACATCAAACAAATAATAGAAATGCGTTACATAATGTGATCAAACATTTGTCACACTAGCTTAATTAGCTCAGAAAGTGCTACTACTGTGACTGTATCTAAGTGGCTTATCTACCTCTAAAAACCTGTTTAAAATATGCAGTTTTTTGGTATAAAAGTCTCTGTGTTTTTATTGCACCTTTAGTTTTTGTGTATTTCAACACACTTTTGAGTT